>NC_046683.1:11296250-11944375 GCF_009870125.1 Drosophila pseudoobscura
AAGTGCCAAAATGGCGAGTACTTTCTCCTGTTACCGCTGTAGTCCTTGAGGCTGCATAATTCCTCACTTAGCGAAGACACCCTGTTCGACCGTCGCATTGCTTGAATCCAGATTCAGATTCAGAGTCAGAATCAATGGGAATCGTACAATGGGCGCGTAGGCCAAGGAAATCCGAGCGCGGCCGAATGCAGTGGAAACTTTTGATAAACTTTGACCAGAGACAATCCATAGTGAGGATTTGTCGGCGGTTTGACGGGGTCGGGGCTATAATGATGGGGCTGGTGGTGCGTTAGTTTGGTTTCTGCTTTGGTTTCGACCTTTGTTCGAGACCCCTTTATCCCTTATCCGTTGCCTGCGGTTGCCCTGGTTTCTTTTGTCTGGCATTGTCTCGTTTGTTTTGGTTCTGTGCCGCTCTGTGCCGTTCTGTTCTGTCTGTCTGTCGTTTTCCTTTCCCTCGTTCTCTCCACAGATTATTAGAGCCGTCAAATTGATTTCAAAGCATGTAAATAAACCATCCAGAGGCCCATGATCGCCCACCAACAACCTCATGCCTCATGCTTCATGCCTCACACTGCCTCATGGTCATAATTGTGGGTTAAGCTTCTGACTTTTGCCTTCTAATTTGTCCATCTTCTCTACCGTTTAGTCTGTTGCTTTAATATTTAAATTAGAGGTTAGGTTTATGTGATGCTTCGAGGTTTCTAGAGAGAAAGTGAGAGATGGGGGGAGGCTCTGGGATGGCCAGCATATTTCGCATGTTTACCTTTCGACCCGATATGCATAACTCAAACAAACAAACGACTGTTCCACCCACGACCCGCCCCCTGCTTTCACCTTTGAATTTGTCTAAATGGAAATTGATGGGACCAGGCGGAGGGCGGGGGGGGGCACACCGAGCCGGCAACAGTTCATGTCCAGCCCACTGATTGATGATGATGGCCAAATATTTGTTTACATTCAAGCACAACAGATCATCGGGGGCTGCTGCAGACGATAGCGACCCTGGTGGGGGGATAGCTTGTTCCCGAAAACTTTTTATACCAACCAAATGAATATTCATATTTCTGCAGATATATATCTTTTTCATAATATCTCGAGGCAAATAGAGGTACAAGTTTCGCTTTAGTGAAAACTATCCCAGTCGGGATTACATCTGGATATCTCTGGATATCTCTGCTTCAACACGAGGGAAACATATCGGACTCTAGGCACTAATAAGGGTAATTTTATATTTAAAAACTGTTCTATAACATTCCTTTACTGAATGCTTAATTCGATGATTTTATGTACAGTCACTACCTAAAGTATGGGCACAGCAATAGCTTGTCAATCTACTGCTTTTCCCCGAGATCTTCCATTGCGATTTTTTAAGGAAAACCAATGTTATAGGATAAATTAGGCAACTTTTGCATAACTTTACTATTTTTTTAAATTCTTTCTGCCAAAAAAGTTTAAAAATTACAATCTAAAAGTTAGATAGTTATTATTATATTTATCATATATATTTTTCTGCATAAAATAGAGATATCTTTTATCATTCCGATAAAGTTTTTCTCCTTGGAAAAATTTCCCTTTTCAAATGTAATTCTAAAGAAATTTTAGATCTTTAGGCAATGTTATATTACTCTATTATTGTGGCAGCTTGAAAGTTTCCATATATTGTAGATAGAAATAGATTCATCTTTCAAGGGAGTCATACAAATCTTTATTAAAGTTTCCCTTTACCGAAATCAATTCAAGTGAAGTTTTATGTCCCGCAAACTATTGAAAAAGCTGCACTTGGACCCACACTATTCGCACTCAGTGTGCGGCCAAGAAATGCTAAACATTTAGAAGAGAAAAATAAACAGCAACAGGAAAATCACATGTCAAAAGCGAACACTTTTAATTAGAATTCAAATGCAAACAAAAGGCAATAGCCAGGCCCATATTCCGATCAAATATGCGAAACGGACGTATCCGAAAATGTATCTTCCAAATGGAAATTCGCTTTAAAATACAGGAACTGCACGAATTCATGGGGCAGAGTGCAGTGTGTTGAGTGGCGCTTGGCAATGATGCAGACGAGTGTCTGTGGCACCATCCACCATCCAGCATCCAGCATCTACAGCTCTTGTTGCTTCTGTCCATGTTGCCTGCTGTTCTGGCTGTTTCTCTGGTGAAAAACTGGTGCGAACATGCAATTTTCGCATTTTTTCGAATGGCCCTGGAAAATGTGAAACATTTTTGGAATGGCACAGACTAGGTGTTGGCATTGTTGAAGTGGGCACTGGTTGTGGCATTTGGCCTGGACAAATCCACTTGAAGGCGGTAGGGGTTTTTGCATCCAAATTATTATTAAATATTTCCAAATAGCCCTTTGGAAAAGAGAGAATGGGTTTTGCAGGAATTAGGGCTAGAATAGAGTTCCTTTAAGAAAAGTGATTCCTAAAACCAATTGCATTTTTTTGGGTGCCGCAAAATAGTTGGAAAACTGCACCAAAAAAACAATTCCATGGGAACATCACAGAACGAGGAGGAGACAGATTGGAGACAGCTGTGGGGGTCACTCATCACAAAGCTGAAACATATTTCCCTGCATTTCGATGCAATCCTCAGGCCCCAGTCTCGACTTGAGTGGACGAAAACTGTTGCAGAGCGAGCAGGAGGAGCATGAGGAGGAGCATGAGGACGAGCAGGAGAACGAGCAGGAGGAGGACCATGAGGACGGGTCTGAGGACGAGCATGAGGACGTGCATGGCGACGAGCTTGAGGACGTGGACATCGTTAGGAGGATAGTTTTTGGGTGGCCATTTGGGTAATTATCCATTGAGCAGCTTACAAGTTTAATCCCCAAGACGGGGGCGGCACGGGCTCGGGCAAAAGGACCTCAAATTCCCCTGATGGACGATTTCAATTAGAGCTACCACTTATCCCTCGGTCCGGGTTGGGGAGGGAGGGAGTACCAGTAGCAGTAGTACCTGTTGTAGAACCTCTCAAAGTGATTAGTGGCAGTGGCTACCTGTCAGCGCTGCCTACGAGTACCTGTGATTGCGACCGCACTTTGGTCATTAGAGCAATGGGAAAACATTTCATATATCATTTCACTTTCGGGCTGTTTTTCTGGGATGTTTTTGTGGGGGGCGTGCCGGCAGCAGCAGAAAGGCTTGCAGCAGGGGCGTCGGTAATCCATCTGAAAATTTCACACGTTAAATACGACTATTCTCAATGGGTTTTTAATGAACTTTCACAGCCCAAAAACACTGCCAGCGATGCTTCCTGCGAAGAGCCCTCACAGGATACGGTGGGCGGTATCGGAGGGGGCGGTTGTCACTTTGCATTAGTATATTCAATGCGCTCCAGCGAGTGGGAGGGTCGAAACGAGTTGTTTCTCAAGTTGACTTTCAATTTTACAGCGCAAGGAGAAAGGATAATAGGATAAAGGAGGAGGAACAACGAGCATGTTGTCAGCACTAATGAAATTACAAAAGACACGACAAGAGGACTTTTCGACACTTTAAATAATTAAGAAGCCCAGGGGAACACAGCTTTCGAGAGGAGCTAATCATGTAAGGACCAAGTATCTAACATCTGAAAGGCACTCGCAGGAGATCCCAGAGAAAGGAGCCTGGTCTCCTAAGACTCCTTTGATCCCTTATTAAAAGACTGAATGATGCATTAACAAAATGTGCTATAATTTAATACCACTTGTGGGAAATGAATGCAAATATTTAAGTATTAAACATGGCGAAATTCCGTTTGAAGGTGGAAAACAATAGTCTCGTGTTGCAAGCACTTGGGGCGCCCAGTGCCCGGTGTCCAGTGCCCTGTGCCCCGTGCCCTGTGCCCTGTGCATGTCCTTGCACATATAGTATGTGTCCTGAGTGCTATTTTAATCAAAGGGTGCTAATGCTTGCCGGAAGAGAGAACAGTGAGTGTTCCCAGAGGAACAATTGAGGACCTTAAGGACCTGTATCTGTAGCTGCAATTTTTAAGATTTATTAGACCCACCGATTGACCATCGATTGACTCCAAGGAACTCCGAGGCGTTTATTTCCCAAAAAAAAACAAATGCACTTCAATTGAAAGCCAATCAAAAGGCAAACCAAAAATAAAAGTAGAGGAAAAGTGAGATGTTGCACTTAGCCGGTATGGCCTGTAATTGCATGTTGTTGCATGTTAGCCGGAATTAAGTGGGGAGACCTTTTGGGGCATCATCATCATCATCATCATCAAGGGCAATTCCCGACTCGATTGCGTGACGCTGTTCATGTGTGGCCTTTGCCCTTGCCCCCCCTCCCGTTTTGTACCCTTCGGTTAAGGGTTAAGGCCTACACTCACTCCCACTCGACGGGCCCCCGCTGTGCGAGGATCCGTTGGACATAATTATTTTTAATATGCGTTTTATTTCATTTGCAGTTTTCTTGTTGTTGGGCGTGACATCACGCACAAAATGTTATTGCTGTCACCCCGCGGCAGTCAAAGGGACACAAAGGAAACGATGTTCTGGCGTCCCAGCCAACAATTGTTTGGGCCAAATTGGAACCGAAACAGATACAAATACAGTAGCAGCAGTTGGCAAACATTGAATGGAGGCAGAGCAGCGTCCTGTCACCGAGCAGGGGGCCCAGAGGCATCCGAAAATGTGTGTAAGCGTATCTGCAGGGTATCCCAAGAGATTTGGGGCAGCCCAAGACAGGAGAAACGGAGCAACAAACTCAAGATACGAGTATTAAATGTATTGTAGATCAATCCAAATGAACCGGAAAGCCCATCGTGGATAATATTTTCATCCAGACCTGGTTCCATTTAACCAACTATTACCCCTTTTTACTACATTCTACTTATCTCATATATCATATATTATTCTGCTCATTTCATTCCAATGATCATTCCCAGCTGTTCCCATTGCTCCGCGCCGAGAACCGAAGCCAGGCTAGACCAAAATACGAAAAGTGCAGAAGAGAATGCCCGAAATGCACTATAGTCCTGCCACATTTAAACAAATCGCAGTTATCATCCTTGACACAATGTCAGATGCAAAAATTTCGGTTTTTATTTCTCGCTCACTCTCCATTTGATTTTCTGCTGGAGAGAATCAGAAGCTTTTCGATAAGGGTAAAAATACAACCTGTTTCTGGTACGAGACAGGGTATCAGCTAGTCCATTCTCCCTGGACATATGTTATTGTTTTTTTTTTTGTTTTTGTTACGTTAAAACAAAATAAAGTCGACATATTTCATATGCATGCGCGTCCTTGGAGGACAGCTGGAGGAAATACAAAGGGCCAGCAGATTGGGGGGCAGCAACGGGGAGGCGTGTCGACCACAAAAGTTGACAAATTTGGAAAAATTGCAACAGCGACAGCAGCCAGATGCTGCCTTCGGGCCAACGAAGCGAAGCGAAGCGAAGAAGGGGATCGGAAAAGCTTCGCAATTGAATATCTGAAACAGGGGTGTGGTTGTGTGATTGTGTGTGTAATAATGTGCCAAATTGTTGAAGATACTGTTGAAGATGCCACTGTACTTACCCTGACCTTCCCAAGGAACAAAACTTTAACGATTTGTGCGGGATACCAATATGATTTAGGACTTGGTCTACTTTCCACTTAAGGAACAGATTATAGATATAGATTATAAAAAGTTTACCAAGATTTGAGGGCTTAAAGTTTTGTGTAGCTCCTCCAAAGAGCTAAATGGGGGTTGGGCGAACAATTGGTGTGAAAGTTAGTAGTTTTTTTAGGCATTACCCAATACTTTTGTTCGAAAATAGATCCATAAGCCATAAGGCAAGTCAAAGAGGACACTTTAGTATCCCCCTATCAGAAAGTGTATTCAAGCTTCCATTTATCCTTCAATTCATATTGTTTATTGTTTATTTTCGCAAAAAAAAACATAAACAAGAAACTTTCTTCGGCGCTCGTCCAATGTTTATAAATATGCCAAGAGTAGTACCCCCCGCGACGCCGAGTCCCCTCTACTTGGTTCAACACCCCTGCGAAATTTTCATTTTTCTTGGCATTTAATATTCCTCAAGCCGCCAAGACCCCACACCGATTTCCACTTATTAATAGCCCAATAACTTATGGGATGTACGTGTAATCTCTCATTGGAGTTTATTAAATATGGGATTCTAAGTGGGGCTAGAGGCTTGCCTTAAAGTTGGTTAAGGTGGTGGTTGGCTCTTCGGCCCAATTGCCCAAGGCCAAAGAGCAATGGTTATCTCGGTTCCACCTAAAGTTAAACGTTGTTTATGCCTTTATTTGTCTCTCTTTTACTACCCTGAAAGAGAGTATTCCACAGAATACACTGAAAGCAACGAATTTACGACAACTTAAAGCTTTCTTTTGTCCTCTTCACATCCTATCGCTACCATGGTGACAATCCCTGTGCAAGGGCATCAAAGACTTCGGTAGCCATACGGCAGCAATCTCCTTGATGTTTTTATCCCTTTGTTGCCCGAACTCACAGACACTTAAGACTTCAGATGGAACGGAATGGCAGCCCAGGAATTATGATTCAATATATTCGCCAAAGTAGGAAACGACACCCGCAACATTTATGAATGTATTCATATTATTCACATTGTTGTTGACACTTTTCATCAGGGCCAAAGTTGTTCGCTCATTTCCACGATGAAGGAGTGGAAATCTCTTGAATCTTTTATATAATTGAGTAACGGATGCATAAGAGACCCTCAGCAGCAGACCATGCCCCTGGCCCTGCCCCTGCCCCTGTGCTGCAAGGTTGAGCAGTTTCTCTGACGTGGCCAAAAGACGTAAGCACTCGGGCTGCCACCCAACAGAACAGTCCCCCGCCGACGGCAAATGCGTAATGCAACTTCATAAGACGCACGCGGGACTGGCAACCGCTTGCCCCTTGCCAACAGGGTGGACTGGGGGAGGGGGGGGGGGGGCTCTGCCTGCGAATGACAGGTAAATGGAGTGTCACTGCCGCTGAGTGCTGCCATCTAATCAGCTGCACACACAGACTTCAGGGGCTGGCAGGGAGGGGGCGGGCGTTGAGAAGCAGATGAGGGATTAGTGTCGCCATATTGAGCAAGGTGCACGACTAGGGTGCGGAATTCACCCTTTTGTGACAGCCCCCCCGGGGAGTCCGTTTGTAATCCAGTTAAGACAGGTCCCCCAGCAAGGGATCTGCTTACCGGATGCCACGTGAACCTTTAACAAATCCGTAGAAACAGCCAGAGTCCCACCTTCGGCGCACGTCTCTGGAAAATGTCTGGCATTCAGGCGGGAATTTCTCTCAGTGCAGTGTCCACTGCCCGAGGGGAGTCTGCCCGTTGTCTGGCGTTTTCATTGTGGCACGCTTAAGCGGAGTGATGAGATTTCCCAACTGCGATTCGTGTCTATTTATGGAATGCCACCGATTGAGGCTCGCCGAAGGGTAAATCCCATGGAGATAAGTCCAAGACAGCTACTATCTGTGGCTGTATGCCCCGAAGGCAGTTAAGCACGTGAATGGCAAACCAATCCAACAGAAGAAGTACGCCGTGAATCCCTCTAACCCCAATGGGGGGGGAGGAATTATCATGGTTCCAAGGTTCCATTTGATCTAAGAGATGTTTGGTGTCACGGTGTTTGTAGCTCAACAGCAAAGAAAATGGCAGACAACGCCAAAGCCAAGTACAACGAGAATTTACAACCGCTTCGTTTCTTCGACTCGTATTCGAACACAAGCCAAATATTGAAAGTGGAATGTATTCCGCTCATTCGAAAGTGCTGATTGAAGCTATAGACAAAGAATGTCCCCATGTCATGCGCTCCAATTCAAACAAGACTCAGATCGTATGCATTTCGCATCAGGAAAAATGCAATTACCTGCAAGAAGACATCACTATAACTCATCGGCGTGGATCCCGATTTAAACCTGTTTCTGAAATCCATTCGCTTCCAATATGCTTCCAAATGACGTCGTTGGTTGCCGGGTCAGTCTAAGCAAACACATGCAATATTGTTTCTTGACGTTCGGCAAAGTTCAGACAAGTTTTGAAGCCCAAAAAGGAAAAAATCCCAGAAATTTCATAGATTTTGATTAACTTTTGTAACTTAAGTCCAGCCCCCTAGGGACATCTCCCTTTTCTTTCGGTCCATTCCTTTTTGAAGCCTTGACCTGCGGCGAGTTTTTTGGCTACCCTTTTGACCACTCAGAAGACGGACACTTGAGGCTCAGCTCTTTTTGGCCTGAATAATTGCAATTGCTGTTGCGTCAACAGGAAAAGTTTTGTTTTCATACGTTTGCCACTTAGCTTGGATTATCTTTGCAGCACTTTGCCTTTCCCCCTTTTCCATCCCTCTTTGTTTTGCAAAATTTTCTTTGGGTGCATGCAGAATGAATTGCTGTTGGGCTGTAGGGGGGTGGGGAGGGGTCCCTGTTGTGAGGCAACAGGCTACAGTTTTCCGAGAATACTCAATAAAATGCCATAAACTTTTCCTTCTGCAACTCATCGGAGGGCGAGGGGCTGTCCATTTTACACATTAACGCGGCTGCCTGCCTCCACAAGCAGCTGCAGGCAAAAGGGGTAGGGGTGGAGGGACTGAACTCTTCAGTTTTAATTTCGTTGAGTACCATTATGTTACGATGGGGTTGAGGGACTGCAATGGGAGCAGTCCCATAAATTACGCATACGCCGCGTATTCCCGAATGGAATGACCACGCGTGCAAGGCCTGTCTGGCCAACCAGAATAGAATGGGAATGGTTCCCCACCCAAGCCCTCGTAGTGGCCACTTACCTCGAGTAAACAAGCACAGCTGGATGAGGCAGTCCAGCCAACGGAGTTGCGTGCCGGCCGCGCTATGGGACCTGGGCTTGCTGCTGCTCGATGCCATCGCCTCCAATTGGATTTACATGTTCATCCTGGTCTTTGTTTCGGTTGTAGTTCCCGGGACTGTTCCCGTTCCCGATCCTTTTTTCCGTTTCTTTTGTTCTTGCAAAAACAGAAAATGCGACCGAAAAACAGAAGAGAGAGGGAACCGTTCGGAAAGTCTCCTGAATTATTGAGGGATTTGTCGCTGCACTGGTCCCATCAATATTTCAAATGCGCCCCGCAATTATCCTCACACAAACACAGACACGGACACAGCAAAAAACCACAACAAAATTGTATTCTATCGAATGGCAATTTCTGCAGGTTCACAAAAATTGCGCGCCAAAAATCAACACGGTTTCGGGGGGGGGCAGTGCGTGCGCTACGATTGGTGGAGCAGGCCAGAGGTAGTGCTGCTCTCGAGCATATCGTGTTTTATCAGAGGGCGCAAAATTTGGCGTCAAGCTTTTATAGGTCTGGAACAGCTGTTGCCGAGTTCGAAATTTCGAACAGCTGCTGCACAGCTGTTGGGCGCCTACCTGCAATGTATTTGAAATTGGTTTGGCTGGCTTATTGGTTTTGCCATTATTCCATGGCAATGCGTTATATATTTATATTTGAGTGAAGCTTTTACATATTAATAGAGAAACAACTTTGCATACTGCAAATAGAGGAAAGTGTTCCTTAAATGAGCCAACTTTCGGAATCACGCCCAGAAGGCTAATAATGAATTATCATTCTAGTTTCCCCCCAGGCAACGCAAGCGGTAATTATAATTACATTAGAAAAATCTTCTCATTTCATCTGTTATCACTGGCACTCAAATTTAAGCGCTAACTCCAAAGCTCGAATACCATACGATTTCGGCTGAGTACGTTCGAAAATTCACCATCTGGCAGCGCCCAACCTTAACGGCCAGTGCTGTGCAGTAAAAGCTGGTCTCGCTGGTATATACGTCCTCTTCAGGTGTCGCTTTTTGGTAATTACATACAAATGTAGTAGCTGTGTAGCGAATGTGTAGTTGCCGTGTAGTTATAAAGTAAAGACATTCATTTAGTGGGAATCGTTTTTGTTTAAACCTTTTTTTATAAACAATGCAATAAAGATGATAAGTTAAATTTAACCAGTCTTCTAGGAAATTGATTTAATAATCGGATAAATTTATGTGGGCGTGGCCAGATGTTCTATCTAGCTCATAATATTCCAGGGAATATCAAAAACGAGGAATATGTAATATGTAAAATATAACTTGAATTCGTCAGTATGGGTATACGGTCACACTCTTTCCATTGTTTTTTGTTGTCGTCCGTAGAGAATCGTTTGTTTATATCGCGGAAAAGGCCAGGATGAACCGGAAAGTGACCAGGGAGACGGCCCAGCAGCACTGTCTAACCTGCCTGTTGAAGCTGGACAGCGAACAGGAACAGGAAGCGGATGAGGCGGCCATCAGCCGCCATGAGCTGCAGCATCTTCTCCGCCAACACCTGGACTGGCCGCTGGAGGGAGAGCAGCTGCTAGAGAAGTGGTTGCCGCAGCAGCTGTGCCAGCACTGTCGTCAGGAGCTGCAGCGTTTCGAGCAGTTCCGCCGGCGGGCGATTGAGTGCCGGCTCCAGCTGCTGGATCTGCTGAAGGAGGAGCAGTACACGGAACCCTCATTTGAGATTGTGTACGAGGAGTCACAGGAGGCGACTGGAGGGCAGAACGAAGAGTTGCTGCACAGTTTGGAGCCACCAGATCCGGACCTAGACCCCGATCCAGATCCCGATCCCATCGACGAGCCTGCTGCAGAAACACCGCCAGAAAAGGGCCAGACCAAGGTGGAGAAGCGAACCACACGGGGCGTGAGAAACAGCCTGAAGTGCAGCCAGTGCCAGCACAGCTTCGCCCACAAGCTCACCCTGTCCGCCCACATCCGAAAGGTGCACGAGGGCAGCAAGCGACCGTTCCAATGCGACCAGTGCGAGAAGTGTTACAGCTTCATGGGCGGCCTCTACACGCACATCAAGGAGATCCATGCGACCCGCGAGCGCCGCTATCCCTGCGACCAGCCCGGCTGCGATCGCGTCTATACCAGCTCCATTGCCATGCAGAAGCACAAGCGGCTGAAACACAGCCCCAAGGAGCCGGCGCGGAAGTTTATCTGCGAGCAGTGCGGCGCCTCCTTCAACCAGTCGGCCAATCTGAATTACCACCGGCGCACCAAGCACCCCACCGAGGATGAGGTGGCCGCCAGGGACAGCGGCAGCGATCAGCACTTCTGCGAGCTCTGCCAGAAACACTTCCATTCCCGCTATACGCTGCGCTACCACACCATGCAGCAGCACGGGGACCAGGAGCGCCTCCTGCCGCACGAGTGCCAGGTGTGTGGCCGCCGCATGGCCAAGAAATTCATGCTGCTGCAGCACATGCTGATGCACTCCACCGACAAGATGCCCTGCGAGCACTGCGGCAAGCTGTTCGCCCGCAAGTTCGAGCTGGAGGCCCACATCCGGGCGGTGCATCTCAAGCTGAAGCCCTTCGCCTGCAAGTACTGTTCCGAGTGTTTCGCCTCGCGCAAAACCCTGCGCCACCACGAGTACATCCACACGGGCGAGAAACCGTATGTGTGCGATGTGTGTGGCCAGAGATTCCGGCAGCAGACGTGCCTCAAGAACCACCGCAAAGTCCACGACAAATAGGACGCACTGGACACACACTGGAACTGTCTGTCTAACATGTGAAATTTAATTAGCATTAGTCAATACATTAGTTCTTACGGAATCTACAAATATATGTAGTTTATGGGCTGGCGTCCTGATTGGCGGGCGGCTTCTGCTCCCGCTCTATGTAGACGGGCAGATCTTCGAGCGGCTTGTAGTACAGATGCACCGCCTGGGAGCCGGCCATCATGGCCAGCATTGCGCTGGCCAGGAATTTGGTGTACTGACCCCACGACACGCCAGCGGGCATGATTCCCACAGTTACACGACTACTGCTGCTGTTGCTGCTGCTGATGGTGCTGCTGCTCCTCCACGTAGTTCTTGGCCTGGCGACGCTTAAAAGTTTTATCTGCAAGCGGATAAGACCCAGATATTAGACAGGACGGGTATGGATGCTTAGAAGGGGAGCGACATACAGAAATTGGTTTCGCCCACGGTCCAGTTGATCATCGAGAACTCCAGGGCGGCGCCCAGCACAAAGAAGAGCGGCAGGAAGCGGTAGATGCCGAAGCGTCGCTTGCCGGGCCAGCTATCGAGCAGACGTCGCACGGAGCCGCTATATAGATTCATGTGTGAGTAGCCGCAGCGGGGGGATTATATAATTGCTTGCTGTCTGCCGGCAGCTCAAGTGGAGTGGGCGGTCTATTCGATGTGGCGGCCTCTGCGGATTCAAGCATCCATCAATCCCTGGGTTTTCTGCTTTCGGAGCAGCTTGTAAACTCAGCGAATTAGCTGACAAATTTATTTTTGTCCAACAAAACTTTAAATTCGTGTGCTCCGCCGCCTGAACAGCTGATCGATGGACGGTCTGGTAGCGCTGTTGAGGAAACTACCGTATGGAAATACTATCGTTAGGGTAATTTGTGCGCTGTGCCACGCTTGCCAACACTGCCCGAATTTGCAAATAAAGAAACAAATTGTAAACAAATTTTGGCCGAAATATGATTCACAGTCTGTTTATTGTTAACAGCGGGGGGTAAGTGCGACCACAGCCAGGAGTGACACAGCAACAGAAAAATCTCAGCCATTCCACCTCCCAACAGCGAAGTTTTCCTAGAGAAGCACTGGCGGTCCGTCGTTTCGCGATCCGTTTGCGAATATTTTCTCGATGCCCAGCGCGCTGCACCATATGTAAGACCCCACCCCTCTCCCACCATCACAATTGGTTCTGCCACGTACTGAAGCTTGAGCTCGTTTCAGGATGTGCCGCCGGTGATAGCCACGCCCCACTACTACCTCATCACCGTGCAGCGGGAGGCGGTCTCCCTGGTGGCCGCCTGCAAGCAGGAGGTGCCGCCGCTCTTTGTGATCGAGTTCCTGCACCGTGTGGTGGACACCTTCCAGGACTACTTCGGCGACTGCTCGGAGACGGTGATCAAGGACAACTATGTCGTTGTCTACGAGCTGCTCGACGAGATGCTGGACAACGGCTTCCCCCTGGCCACGGAGAGCAATATCCTGAAGGAGCTGATCAAGCCGCCGAACATACTCCGCACCATTGCCAACACCGTCACCGGCAAGAGCAAGTCCGTTCGGCCACCACCGAAAAGAAAGCCCTCCCTGAACCGTCCCCCGTTTTGCATTGCAGTGTCAGCACCATCCTGCCGTCGGGCCAGCTATCGGCCATACCCTGGCGCCGGAGCGGTGTGCGCTACACCAACAACGAGGCCTACTTTGACGTCATCGAGGAGGTGGATGCCATCATTGATAAGTCCGGATCGACTGTTTTTGCCGAAATCCAGGGGCATGTAAGTTATAGAATTGAATTAGAAGGCATGAGCTAATTTTGCGCCTTTAGATCGATTGCTGCATCAAGCTGTCGGGCATGCCGGATCTTACCTTGTCGTTTATGAATCCACGCCTCTTCGACGACGTCTCGTTCCATCCGTGCGTGCGCTTCAAGCGCTGGGAGGCCGAGCGCCTGCTCTCCTTCATTCCGCCCGATGGAAATTTCCGCCTGATGTCCTACCACATAAGTTCGCAGTCCGTGGTGGCCATACCCATTTACATTCGCCACAATTTCTCAATTAAGACGGGCGAACAGGGACGCCTGGATCTGACCATCGGACCGCGCAACACTCTGGGACGCACCGTGGACAAGGTGAAGTTGGAGCTAACTATGCCGCGGTGCGTTCTGAATTGCCTGCTGACGCCAAATCAGGGAAAGTACACCTTCGATTCGGTCAGCAAGACGCTGTCCTGGGATGTGGGCCGCATCGATGTCTCCAAGCTGCCCAACATAAGGGGATCGGTAAGACTAGATCTGATTAGCTGCCGGGAGCTAACACATATCCGCAATATCTAAAATATCTCTTCCATTTTGTCTCTCGCCAATAAAGGTGTCCATCACACCGGGCACGACCAACATCGATGCCAATCCGTCGGTGAATGTGCAGTTCCAGATCTCCCAGCTGGCCGTCTCCGGGCTGAAGGTGAATCGCCTGGACATGTACGGGGAGAAGTACAAGCCCTTCAAGGGCGTCAAATACCTGACAAAGGCGGGCAAATTTCAAGTGCGAATGTAGACAAATGGCGTCCATCCTAACTGCCAGGCGACGGACCCGGCAACGGCAGCCAGCCTTAATTAAGCGTACATCTTAAGCGTATTCCAAATACCTTGTTTTTTTTGTCACCCCACTATCTGTATCTATCCATCTATCCATCCATCTATATCCATTCCTTTCTCTGTCCATAAAAAAGCCACAGCCACAGGCTCCAATGTCGTTGTGGTGTGTGTTGCGCTGTGTTCTGTTGTGTGGTGGCTCGTCGCCATGTTTGAGAGCGCAACAAAACGGATGGGGAATAAAAGAAGCGAGAATCGAATCTCGATACTTGACTGGAAACGTAGTTGCAAGTCGGGTCTTCGAGTGGTGCGGCGTGGCGTGGCGTGGCAAGGTAAGGCATGCCATGGCAACAGACAACGCAGAAAACCAATAAATTTAAATGAAAATGCAAAACTTGATTTTGCAGCCAGCTAGCAACGCATACCGCATACATACTGTGTATATGTATACATATGTACCTACCTCTATGTTTGCTGGGTGCTGTGTGCTGTATATAAGTGCATACATACTCGAATGAATTGAGCCACAGTGGAGCACTGGTAGGAGGGATATGCAGAAAGAGAACAGCTAAAGGTCCACACTATCCAAGTTTACAAATATTCAGAATATTCTATGGATATAATTACCTTTAAAGGTGACATTAAGACACTCTTTATACGATGTTTCTCTAGAAAAAACTGTTTGCGACTTCGGTTCTCACTAGAAGAGAGTGGCTGCGCCTGAAAACTCACCCTTAACTGCTAAGCACCACTGAGAAAGAGAGAGAGATTTCTTCCTTCATGGGGGCCTATATATTTTAAAGATACAATTGTACTTGTAATTTCTCAAACAGTTTTCAAGCACTCTTCTTGATACTTTGAGCCTCTAGGATAGCCTTTTTGTTTTGCGAACCAAAGTCTAGAAAAGCACCAGGTAAAAGCCATCATCCAGAGGCCCTACTGTCTTTCTTTCTCTGTCTGTCTTTTTCTTGTTATCTCCTCATACAGCCTGCATTTTTCTGTGTCCCGACGGAGTTGAGCCGGGAACCGGTTTCCCCACCGTTTTCAGCCTTTTTTCAGTTGCAGCTTCTAGCTCCACAGTCTTTTGGGTGCGGCGTGCAACGGTAGCCAACAAGCGCCACCAAAACCGTCGACCAAGCCAAGGCGAGGACCATGGCTAGACATGTTGTGCACACAGACAGACACAGGCCTCGGCACAGGCACAGACACAGTTCCACAGAGAGATCTCTTGGCCAGAATCGGAGTTGACCAGACCTTAACAGACCGGGCCATAGCTGTGCTGGTCTGGCCAGAGCCCCAGCTCGTTCCAGCTCCGTTTTGCTTTGACTGCATTCAAGAGCCATTTTTCAAGCGTGGGAAATGCCTATTTGGAGCTATGCGATGGAGTGCTTTGAAGGGCAGATGGAGGGTGGAGAGGGGTACAATTTGCTGCACAGCATGGAGTATGGAGCATGGAGCATGCCCCGAAATGCTCATTGATTCAGGTTCGTTGCCTAAGTCTTTCGTTATGCCCTCCTATGGCTTCCATTCTCCACCTCCTCCATTCACGCTGGCACCTCTGCCGGCACACATTCGCCCCCTGCCTAGTAAAAGGTTTCTCCGTAGGTATTTCTGGCATTTAGTTGGTGTAATTGATAGCACATTTCATACGGATCGATTATAAATTGTTTTCCATCTCATTTGCATTTTGCACGGCCAGCGGCAGCCACAGAATACACGTAATTTTATGGTAATTCTGGGGGAAACGTTTTATAGATTATTTGTAGCAATTGAATTTACTTCTAAACAAGCCCCATGAATGCCCTCAGGTGCTGCTCGAAAACCTCATTACAAATTGTTGTTTCTCACTGAGAAACCTTATAGATCAGATCTCTGGCTCGACCTCTCACATAAGCCACAATCCGATCTGAAGTTCCTCTCATAGAAACCTTATAGGGTTTCCTTCAGCTCTCGCTCAGTTCCCCGCTGAGAGACCTCAGAGATCTTTTCCTTAGCTGGCTTTTCTCTCCGCCAAACCTCACAGATAACCTTCTGTGCTGTGAAACCTCACAGATTTCACCTTTAGCAGCAGTTCGTGCTTGAAAAACTTCAAAAAAATAACCCTCAACTGCAGCTCATCGATGTCGGCTTTGTCTGATTGTCCCATCCAACAAACTCTACTTCTAGCGCCCTGCTAAGTGATTTCCACAGACTGCAATCTCCTCCTCCCATAACCATGGATGCTTTGCATTTGATCTACTTTGGGCTCGAAATGTTTGTCCAAGACAAAATCTATCGTAGGTTAACACACAATCGAGATACTCTTAAAGCGTATGGTTTTCATAAAAGGGAAAATATTCAATTAATTTGTATAATTCCACATTAAATTTCTATAGTCATAAGGATGTATCTTTGGCGGAAATAGAAATGCCAATTGCAAGCAAAAATTGCGATTCCTATTTTGAATCGAAATGAAGTCCAATCCGAATGTTTTCTGTTTCAATATATGGGAAACATCAAAGTGAACTAATTTAACCAATTTCCATATATTTTCCTTAACTTTAATGTACAAATCTTTTTCCCGTGTTTTTTGTTCATTTGCTTTAAACAATATCTTACTTTATTATTACATCTCCTATGATTTATGATCAAAACTCTAACATAAATTCTCTCAGGAAAATTCAACTATAATAACTGAAAAAACAATCCACAAAAAGGGTTCATCGTGGCTAAAAAAAAAATCTACCATGCGAAACAGTGCTTAAAATTAAATTCTTATAAAGTACATATGTATGTATAATTTTTTGGTACAATCATAAACCATTTTTAAGAGACATCAATGCACTACAATCTCAAATTTGTCGCATTGAAATATATGTGAACGTACAGATATCTAAAGATAGATAGATATTTTCTGTTTTTTCCCCGTGATAATGTCTTCCTTTTTATTTGCAGTTGAAAAGTTCAGCGCCTTTTAAGATTAATTTTTTATTTTTATTTTGACTTTTTTCACTTGGAATGTGTTTAACGATCAAATATGGAAATGCCTATATGCATCTATGTATCTCTATATATGGGGTGGGAACGCTTCCTTCTGGCTAGTATGGATTTAGTATACTCCTGAAGACTTAAGATAAAATCAGACAGACACTTTACACAGTTTAATGGATATACATTTTCTTTGCTGAATTAAGATTTTTCTAATCGAATTTTGATGCAAATAAAACCCCATTTAGGTGGTTTTTCTGGTGGGGCGTGGGGGGGAGCGGTGCGTTGCGTTAGCTAATGGAACCTTCGGGCGGCAACCAAAAAGTTAAGTGAAAGACAAGCAACAGAGCAAATTCGAGCGACATGCATTTGTCATTAGCAGCAACAAGGTTGTAAGGCCTCCGCTCTGCCATGGAGGATGGGATGGGTGGCATTGTGGTGCTGGGGTGCTGGGGCAAGTCGTGCAATTGCAATTGCATTCGCTGTTCGATAATAATTTATGCAACCTGTTGTCGCCGCACTAGGCAAATGTTTAAGCTCTTGTCTTGCCTCGCTTGTTACTTGTTTGCTATGCTGCTTTGTTGCATATTTGTTGATTTTGATTGCTGTTTGCCCAACTTTGCGAAAGGTGTCGAATGCCCCGCACTGGCCAGCGTCAATTGGATCGGCCCACATCGTTTCGAAAACTATAAACCAGAGCAGCCACCGGTGCCTCCTCCACCTCCTCCTTCTCCTCTAGTGTCTGGTGCATAGAATGTCTAATAAGCACTCGCCTGGCACGTCTGGCCATCTAATTAGAAACGCTGATTCTGTCCACGCGGGCGGCTGCTGGACTGGAGGGGGGGATTTGAGTGCCAGAAAACAGATCCATATGGCAATCCATCGGCCATTCTATCGGTTATAATGCATGAGTGCATACCCTGCTCTAGATGTGGTTTTGAATCATTCATTTATGGTATTTTACAGGATTATAGCCCAATGCACAGTGGGCAAAAAAGCCTATCTAGCTGAAATAATATAATAAATAATACATTAATTATAAAAATATATTTTTAAGTCAAAAGGTAATAAAGAAGTTTTCATGGTGGATTTATTTTTTGATGACAGTAAAAATATAACAAAATTATTTCAATTTAAAATATGAATAGTGCAAATAATATTACCTATGTATAATGATTACCTTGTCTGCGAACATTGATCGAATAATAAAAAAAAAATTACCGATAGCCCAAATGGTGAATTTTTTTTTTAAGAATTTAACATAAAGAAGCTATGTATATTTAAAAATTTATTTTGTCCACTGTGCAGTGTTGCTAGAATGCATCCTAAGCTATCTTTCAATTGGCCAAAGAGATCCTTTGAATCCTTAAGCGGAATTCCCTTTGATTTAAACATAAATGTTTTTAATAATAATTAAAAAATAAACATAATATACATATTTTAAAGGCAGTACTAGAATTGTAGAAAATTAATTTAATTTAAATATGAAAATATATAATTTAAAAATGAAAAATATTTATTTGCAATATGAATAATATTTTAATTAAATATATCCATATTAATGTTAAAATGTATTTCAAAACACTTTCTTTTTCAAATTTCCACACCCCGAGAAGTGTAAAAAATATAATTTTTAGGGCTTTCATACTATTTACACCAGCCACTCCCCCAGCCGAAATAACCGATGGTTCCAGAAGGGTATGCTATCTAAGTGGACTTTGTGTGTCACTTCTGTGGTGCTCATTAAAAACGATTGAAACTTCCGCAAGTCGATGGAAGAATGAAAGAAGATGCTTTCAAAACGAAACAAAACCAAAAGCCAGAAACTACTCTATAGTATGATCCCGAACATATCATAATCACAATCGCAATCGCAGAGCGGAAAGTGTGTTTCTGGCTCACAGACATACATACAGTCGTTCCCGCTACCCTCTTTCACTCGCCTCTTTGTCATTCGCTATGGGTATTACTCATTCTGGGGTCTTTAATTGTGTTCCTTCCCATAAACAAAAACCCCGAAAAATTGAACGCAGAACCAGCAAAAAAACCTGACATTTGTACATATACAGACTCGTACATTCGGGTCTCTGTCTGTCTGTACCCGAGGATTTGCATACAAAGTCACAAAATTTTGATAAACAAAAAGATATTAATTGCTTACGCATACGATATCTACATACAGACACTGATATTCTCATGCGGGGCTCTGTGAGATACTGTAGTATCTGTGCTATGCTAATGCAGGAGTTTTAGCTGATAAACAGGCATCGACATGTGTACTATGTATCTGTCTTTTGGGTTTGGTGTCAGCCACATAATTAGTGGAAAATACTCATGGCTAGCAAGTGTCAGCAAATGTCATTTAATTAATCGATTTATAAAAGGTTTAGAGTCGCCTGATGTTCGTCTTTTCAGTCGAAGAGTGAGCAAAAAGCCTTGTAAGTCCGTAAAGGACCAACAAAAACTGTTTCATTTTTTCAAAATATTATCAATGATGAAGGATACACTTTTGCATCTGCAGAAACCAATCTTCAAAGCACTTTTTCCACTTCTCTGGGAGAGAATATCCAAAGATGGGTTTTTCGTTTATCGTTAAACGATCTAAAACGCAACCCTAGAATATAGAGCGCCGAGCACGATTTTCCCAAAAAATACCAAACTTTTGAATGGTAGAGGCATTTGTGACGTGGCTATACTAAAAATAGAGGTACACGTGCCTTAACATTAAGATACCCGAAACACTTAAAGTATTTTTCTCTATAGAAACAAGTCTCAATGGAAGAGGAGGAATAATACAATAGAGAAAGACTAGAAAATGTAGATAGTTCAACCAGACAGAGAGTTTAAAACACGCCTTGAAATCGTGTGATTGAAAAACTCAAACCAAGAACTATACGAATTATAGAGAAAAAGTGTAGAAGTAAGGACTGGACACTTGACCGATTTGTGTCGAGAATATTTACTTAGCAAGGTGATAAATAAACTGTTGAGCTGCTGATCTGCTGCTCCTCCCCCTCACAGCTAATTTGCAGCATTCAGGCAGAACACACAATGAAATGAAGTACAAAAAACCAAAAAACAATTGCGACAAACAGCACGGAAAAAATAAAAGGCAATAACAATAAATCTGGCAGCGGCAACAAAAGGAGGCAAACCGAAAACGATTCACGGGGACTGTCTGAAAATCAGCGAAAACAACTTTTTAAATAAATAAATTGTGTCTAAACTGAAATTTAGACGAGTGCCGCACAGATCACGGCGCAAGCCGCTTACGTGACGACCATTACATTACGTAAGGTGTTGCCACCGACAGAGGTCGCCACTGCTTTTGGGGGCGGTTTGGGGAACGGATTCAACGGATTTTGTTTGAAATTGATCGCCGCAGTGGGTGTTGTTTTGCAGCGCTTTTGTGCAAATTGCGGGAAATTAATTTGACAATTGTCCGGCGAGAAACAAAAACAACGACAACAAACGGTAGACCCGCAGCTACACCCACTCACCCCAAGTGCAAGGTCGACCGAGAAATCATGCATCCATGTGTATTTTTCAATGGGGGGAGGTATTTTTATCCATCCAAATAGAGCTCCTCGTCTGGAAACAAGTACATAATACACGAAATGGTTCTCGTGCTGCTTGGGCAGGGTCTTAAAACGTGTCGCGCGTCATGGAGCAGCGCCACTCGGTCGGTTGGCCTTTCCGGCTAAACACCGCGCTTAAGCTGAGACCACAAGATGGCCCTCTAAAGAATCATTGAATCTGTGAATTATGTCTGTCCTTTACAGAGCCCTTCCTGATCTTTGTAGCTGTATGATTTAGAAAGCCTACCCCCTGGAGATTCCACTGATCCAAAGAAAACTCTTGTATTTTTTCATTTTTCTAGAGCTTCCCCTAAGACGTGCTATTCCCACATTTCAACGGCGGAATGTTTGAGCGAGGGGCAAATAAAAATTCAATTCAATCAATTCAGAACTTTGACATTTGTCGCTTGAAGAGCGATACCCATTTCTATGCCACGCTTGGTCTTCGCGTTTTCTTGGCAATGCCATGCCGTAATATTTATACGAGTATATGTACTATATTTATTTATTTATTGAGGGCAATTGCAGCGCTTAATTCAATTTGATATGATACCCGTAATTTGCTCAACATCTTCTCAGCACTTTGCATAGCCCCAGCCCACGGGCCAGTATTGCCTTACTTTCAGCATAAATTTGCAATGTTTGTGTAATTGTGGAATTGTTGGAATACTCGCGCCGTGGTCCCCGCCTCGCGATTAGAGCATTCCATTCCATTGCAATGCCCCATTCGGAAAGGGAAAATATTTCCAGTCTCCGGAACAAAATAAAAATTGAACTTCAATATATATCCACTAATGCTACTAATCGTTTTTCAAAATTTCCAATAAGAAAGTAGATATATTTTGGGTTTTTGTGGACTTCAGTTCCAGCGTTCCTTTAAAAAGGCCTCCGCCCAGCTTTCGAGTGACGTATAACCTTAAGTTATCCAGAATAACGAGTGATAAATGCGACTTGTTTGTCACCGACTTTACTCAGAGATCGATTTACGTAATCGTTAAGTCACCAAATAATTTAATTAATGGAAACGCTAATCATATTTATTGGGCCAGACGTGCAGCCCCCTTTTGGGGCGCTGAATGGGTGCCTGTTTTAAGAAATCATCACGTATAGAGGGTCTCCCTTTTGAAGATGAGTCTCTGTCCGTATTCCTCTCTGAAAGTCGGTTGGTTTTCAGATGGGGTAGCCCCCAGGTAAAACAAAGTTCTGAAGATAATTCTGACGAAATGAGCAGATGGGTCAAAGACCATTAGCACCCAGAGATCGTTCTGGGACCCGTTCCGATGTTTGCTGAAAGTCAACAAGTTTCGGCTGGTTGTCGTCAGTAAAAAGGTGGAACCTGCACCTGCACCTGCACCCGCTCGCCGTGCCACTCCACCGCGAGAACCTTTGAAGTTTCGACAACTGTTTTTTTGTCGTTTGGTTCTGTAATTGCTTTTGGCGCACCTCGATAAGAAAACGGTCTTTGATTTTCCTTGTTTTATTCTGTCGTTTATTTCCGCATGAAATGGAGTTGTTCTTGAATGAATACAAACGATAAATCTTAGAAGAAAATCATCATGTTTTCGATTAATTTCGTACAATTATAATTAGGCATAAGAATATGGAATTGAAATTGAAACTTAGCCTAAAATGACAAACATTATGTTTCATTGTATTTTTTTTTTTTTATTTTGTTTGTTTGTTTTTTTGATTGCTTTCCGATTTTAACTGTCTTTAAAATATTGCCTTTGAGTCTTTCATTTGTTGCTTGTCTTTTCCATGAACTTACATTTAGTTTTTTTATGTATATATATTTTATATATACTATATTTTTGTATATTGTATAAATATATATAGATTTTTCTCCGTTCCTCCTCTCATTTATGGATGATTTATCTTGTGATTGTAAAAAAAATTGCGCTAAACTAAATAAATGCTACCAAAAACATGCAAAAAAAAAGGGAAATCTTAATAAAAATTATGAAAAATTACTATTACTAATTGCTGGCGAAAATTGCTAAATTATATGTGTAAAAATTGAAATAGAATATATAATATATGGTATTGTATATTAGTGTTATCAATAGGGTTCTCTTTATGCTGGCGTTTCTTTACTACTTGTAAATTATTGTTATTTTTTCGTGGATGTATATATCCGTATGTTTTTGTTTTTTTTTTTTGTTTTTTGTTACTTTTTTAATTTTTGTGTTTTTGTTTTAGATGTCTTAATCAATGATCACAACTCTTAGCATAAATATTACTCGCATGTGGCATTCGTAAATATATATTGTATGTCTCTTCGTATGTATAAATATCTGTGTAATTGCTTATTAAAAATATATTATATATGCATGGATGTGTATGTATATATCTCTATCCCATAACTTAATTCGTTAGCTGCGGCTCCTCGACATATACAATATACAATATGGAATATAGTATATAGTATAGTTGAAAAATGTCCTTTGTCCTGTCTTTTATGGATTTCGCCCAGGGGGCATGGGGGCTTCGGAACATACATACATACATACATGCAAACATACATAAATTCTGATTGTCGTGCGCCCTTGGGGGCAACCCCCAGCCCCTGGGGCTCGGCTAGTATTTGTTACATTCATTTGTGTACTATTATTATTATTCATATTTCCTTTACAGCAGTATACGCTTCGCCCTCTCTCCAAACTCCAAACTGCATCCCATTCCATTCATCATGGAATTCGTTGATATGTGTTCAATTAGCTCGAAAGGCCTCGTCTACATTGACATCCAGCGACTTGGAGAGTCCTTATTTAACCTCATCTTAATCCAATCGGCTGCGTGAAACTGCAAAAAGAAATGAAGTACATATATAATAGTGCTAAATCATACTCTGGGGATTTATATGGGTTTAACCTATTTTTATGACAAAATGATAGTGAAAGCTTCTTCAAAGAGCAGCAGATAAGATTATACAATTTGTTTGATGTAGCTTTTAGGTTTATGTTGGTGGTATAAACCTTTGAGATCCATTCCTAAATAATCTTTTTTTGTAGCTCCAATAATAATATCCTTGATTATAATACATTACTATTACTAATCGTACTATCATCCTTTTGATGGATGGTGCACAAACACCATCTGTATCTGGATCTGTACTCATTCTCTCTTTTTCAATACATCTGCCAGGAATGATAATCGCACAGCTGTTTTACTATCTTTACATTCCATTCAAAAAAACAAACCTGCGACTAAAGGGAAGCAATAAATCTATAAATCATACTCGAACCTCCATTGTTCTCAGATAATATTCGCAGACGTATGGGATATGTATGGATTTTCATCTACGACAAGTAAGGGGCATTCTTCTTCGCGTTCTCATGCTCTTTGCTAATTGAAACCAATTAATGCAATTAAAAGCCCATAGAAATGTATGTGCGAAGGAGAGGGAAACAAATTAAGTGCGTGCGTAGTAAATTTAATATAAACAACAACAACAAAAAAAAACATAATAAACAACTGCTCAAGTTCTCCGACTATGGGATACCTGGATACCTTCAGATTTCCTTCACTTTTATAATCTGGAAGTGTTGTAACCCAAGCTGAAGTGCAAAAAATGCCAAAGCGATGCATATATTGAATTATTCTGGCTTTAATTGTCATCCGATAGACAGCCCCATTGTCTACATCGTAGTCAAAGTTCTCTAAAGCACCGGTATACCCTAGCTCTCCAATGATTGCGGGGTATACCACAAAGCAGAAAGCATTTAATGGAGACCAACAGCTTTTCGCGTGTCTGTTTCTCATTTCATTCATATTGACTCGATCAGGGAAAGGCTGTTGAGGCCATGTGGGGCTGTGGGGCTGTGGTGCAGTGGGGGGGAGGGGTGGTTGGATGTGTAGGTGTACTGAGTGTGATAGAGCGGTCCGGTGCGGTCCGGGCCGGGCCGGACCATTCATTCATTCATTCATTGATATCCCAAATTGGCGGTCACACAGATACGATGTACACATACTTGTACTAATATGTGGAGAGGGCAAGACAAAAATTTCATTCGCTTATTTGTTGATTATGATGATCATCAAAAGCTGTTGAGGCTAAACAGCGACAGAGACCCCGAGACGAATTGTGTATGAGTGTGTGTCTGCTATCATTAATGAAACTACAGTCCGGCACGGATACGGACACGGGCCTGCTCTGGAACTGAGATCTTGTGATCTTGTGATCTTTTCTGATCTCCAAGCGAATGAAAATGTGTGCTAATTGCAACACTTTGTCGCCAATCAACAGCAACATCAGCCTCAACAGCCTCTTTTCTGCCTGACTGTAGCTATTGTATATCTGTATCTGTATCTGGTATCTTATCATAACTTTGTTCCTTTTTTGGAACTCTCCCTCTCTTTCTCTCTCTCTCTCTCGCTCTTTTGAGAACCACGTTTCTTTCGATTAGATAAGTGCAATACTTAGTGGGAGCTGTCACGTAAGCGACCACGACCACACATATTGCCCCACTTCTAATTGGCATTGCATGTCGTCTCAGAGAACGGAGAGCCGACAACGAAATGTGCGCAGACATTGAGTAACTAAATGCTGATTACGGCCAGACGAATGGACGAACGGAGACCCGATAGGGAGGTAACATTGAGTTGAGTTGAAATTGAGGAAAAATATAACCAATTTGAGATGGTAACGAGAGCTTGAGATAGTGAGGAGCGAGAACAAACAAACGGTACACAGATAACGGTAACGAGAGCCTTAGCGAGGAGAGAGAAATGTAACTAGAGATGGAAAAGTATAACTAGATATCATGGAATCAGCCGCGTTTCATGAGATAAATAAAAGGTTTAAAAGCAATGTGAGGGAAACCGAGCAGTCTCAAAGGTCTCACAGTTAACATATGTATATGTATGTACATCCCAACAGCCCCGACAGGTTCGACCATCCACAGGGTAGCCGAAAGAGAAATGCCAAATGCCAGATGAAGTCGAAGTCGAAGTCGAAGTTGGTAAGAATCTTTTGCCTTGTTGGCAATGATCTTTCCAGCTACTATCTGCTGGTCAAACTGGTTTTCCCTGTTCCTTTCTATGAAATTGTGTGTGTGTGTGTGTGTGTGTGGTAGTGGGACAGAGCTAGAGATGGCTACGATGGCTGTTGCGCATGCGCAGTTGCCGTCTCGTTTTGACTTTAAGGGAAATCAAGTGAAGACCCAAGCCAAAGCCAGACCTGAAGCCAGAGCCGGTTGTTGCTGCTTGGGTTACGCTTAAATGAGCGCGTAAGACCAGAAGAACTTCTCTGTCTCTCTCTCCCACTCTCTCTCTCTCTCTCTCTGTCTCTCTATGTAAAAGTGATTCTTTGCTGTATTGGAAAACATTGTTTTTTTTTTTATTGTCGTTATGAAGATCTCGCATAGTTCGTTCGCTTGTTAAGACTAAAGATAATGGTTAAAAAAAAAATGGTGGGTGTTGATGGTTTCCTTTTGTTTTTTGAAAAACAACAATTAACGCATGGATGGATGCATAATCGTAATCATAATCAAAGTTTACAATCAATTGAAAGGTTTATCAACTAAATCACTACGAACTAATGTCTTTCTTTTGTCTTAAGATCGATGGAGGGTTCGGTTTTGGGGTTTTGGGAGTTGGAATGGGAATAGGAATATGTATATGTAAACGTTAAAGATGGAGCTTTCTTGTGTGTGTGTGTGTGGATGTGTGTGGGTGTGTGTGTGGGGGACACTTACTGGCACTCTGGCACACTGCCACGCCCACTCCTTGAATGGATGAGCACCTCGGTGTCGTTCTTTTTCTCGTCCTCGTCCTGATCTTCCATCTTCGTCTTCGTTTTCGTGTTTGTCATCGCTTAGATTTTAGGCATCGAATGGTCGCTTGTGAGCACTTTGCTCATCGTCGACCATTTCGCGCGAGAGATCGGATATCACCTCCTTGTAGATGAGTGGATCGATGTTCTTTCCCAGCTGGTAGAGCAGGAACCAGTCACCGATGTTGCACTTGTTGGCCACTTGCTCGACCTCCTCGCTCTCGGCCAGGCGGGAACGGGCGCGGAGGAGCAGGTGACGGAGCTTGGGGCCGGCAACGACGGCGATGCGGTAGATGAGCGAGATGCCCGATAATATGCTGAGGATGATGAACCAGAACCACAGGAACACGTAGATCTTCTCGTTGACAATGTTTAACGGCAGCACGCACAGTCCGTCGAACTTCTGCACATCGCCGGAGGGACCGTATTTGTGGAACGTACACTTCGTGACCTTTGGAAAGACCCGCGCCATCGGATCGATGCGCTCATCGGGCTCCATTTCGGTGAACTTGAGCACATCGCTGCCGTATGTGCTGAACTCGCCGTCGAGGAAGAAGTCCACAAAGTAGATCTGTCCAATCACATTCACAAAATTGAGGGCCTCGCAGACGAAGAAGCGGAAGGCGTAGAAGTTGTGCCGATTCAGATTGCCAATGAAGTAGTCGACGAGGATCTTCTTGCGATCGTTTTTGCACTCATCGTTCACGATCGGGCTGTTCAGGTCCATCACGAGCATCTTGAGACGTCCGCCCTCCCACGACTTCCATAGGTAGCGCGGCACGTAGAAGAGTATCGCCTGGAAGAAGAGCACAAAGCACACCCACTGGTAGTACTTGTGGTACTTGACCGCATCCTTCCCCTCCACATGGGAGCCAACGCCCGGCTGGACCACATCCCTGCCGGTCACACCGGTGAGGCGTTCCGGGACTGTGAATGTCGAATAGATCCAGCAGTAGGTGTCCATCACACCCAGGGGTATCTCGTCGACGATGCAGTCGATCGGATCCCCGATATACTGGCGAGATGTCACCAGCAGGGAGAAGGCGATCAGGATGATCACGGTGGCTTTGTAGTGCATCCGGAATACATTGTTGTCGATGCACACCTGGTCGATCTTCAGCAGGCCCTTAACGGAGCCGAATACGTCAAACATGTTGCCGTTGGTGTTGTCTCTGCTGCGTTAATAATGCTCTTGCTGTTGATTTGCCTTCTTTTACCGTTCGTTCTTCCTTTGACTGATTGCCGTTTGCCGATTGCCGAGCTGTTTCGTTTACGGCTTGTTGTTGCTGCTCTTGCTTATGGCCTGCTGCTCACTTGTCCAACATAACTCTTCAGTCTCCGGCCCAAGAATAATGCACATCAAGCGAAAACAGTAAAAAAAAAATATTCTTAATTTGTGTGTATGTGTTTGTTTGGTGGTGTGCGCCTGCGTCTGGTTCTGGGCACGATCAACAATTGGTCTTGGATTTGGTCACACAGGCGCGCTCTTGTTAGATCCCCCAGCGAGCTTTCGGCTTCGGCGGAGTCTTCGGGTGCGAACGCTCTCAAACACACGACGGACAACGCGACAATCGTACTCGTTAACTCGAACTCAAACTCAAACGAAAAGCGCGGGCGGTCGGGTGGTGGTGCTGTGGTGGCGGTGGCGGTAGCGGCGACGACGACGACAACGGCGACGGCTGGCGGCGGTGTTACCCAGGTAGTATAAAACGCCGACACAGCAGCGGGCACTAAAGCGTACACTTCGGATATCGGTTTTCGTCTGAGAGCCCAAACTGGAGGGCAGTGTTTTCTCTGCCCGCGTTTCGTTTTGCCACGGAGAGAGAGGGCAGAGCGAGAGCGAGAGCGCGCTCCGCTTGAGTCATTTTAGTGTCCCTCTTACTCGCAGCATTATCGCGGCTGGGGGAACGACCACCAAACACCCAGTTATGCTGTACAAAAAGAGAGTGAGAGAGAGAGTGAGAGCGCGGCGCGTGAGAGCCGGGCAGGTAACTTGTGCTGTTATGGGGTGGATCTTGTTTGAGTCGCCACTCAATCTCTCTCCCGCTCAGGCCAGACTTGTATTTGCTCTTGTGCATGTTGGGAGAGGGAGAGAGAGCGCGTGCTAAACATGATTTAATGGACGCATCGGCATGGAAGCTGTGCTCCCAAAAAGGGTGACAATTCACTTCAGCGGGGGGACTGGGCGCGAGGAAGGGCGACGTGACTCACTAGTGATGCCACCACATGATGGTCCTTTGAAAGTGAAGCTAAAAGAAATTGCAGCAGCTGCAGCTAATTATCCACTGGCCTGGCTTGAGTGATGTGGTGGCAGCCAGGAAAGGAATGTTATTTGTGTGCCAGTCTGGCAACGCCGCCGCTCTTGATGTTGCAACTGCAGTTGAGCATCTCTGTTGCGCTCCCTCTCAGCAACAGCATCCCATATTCCCATATTCGAAACATTTTTTGTGTGTTGCTGTGTGCTGGTGTTTGTGTTTTCTTTGCAGTGCGACAAGTTCTTGGAACCCGTGCAGTACAATGGAGTTGGTTGTGTGTGGATGCTGGAGTTGTTTGAAGTTGGAGTTGGGGTTGCAGTTGCAGTCAACAAAGAAACAAGTCACCAAGAGATACATAGGAGATGGCCAGGGAGCGAACCGTATGGAGCAGGAGAGCAAAGTTGAGACAAAGGCTAAGAGAGGATGGAACCCGGCTTTCACTGCATTTCTATAGTACTTTGAAACACACTCACGCACACGCACACACACACACACACCCAAACAGACACACACAGGCGCTGATTATATCCAACGATTTATTTACCTGTATGTCCCAGGCATTGAGTATGGAAGGAAACGTGATTAGAGCGACTCTCCCATGGTATACTACATTTAGCGGGATTTTCCCCTGAAGCATAGAGGCAGACAGACAGAGACAGAGAGAGAGGCCGAGCCTCGACGACTACCTGTTACACTCGTTCTCGTTGATGTTGCTCTCCTTCTCATTGTTGGTATTTTTACCTTTTGCTTTGTCTTCTTTCGTTTGCCTCTTTACCTGTTTCTTCTTTCTTTCGAGTCCGACACCGTCCATAAATTCCGAAACCCAGCGCCAGACGACCCATCGTTAGGGTCCACGACACTATTGAAACTATCTTAAGTTTTAAATTAAGAAATCCAATGGCTTATCTATATCATAAATGGTGTTATATATAGTGTACACATGGTATGTATACACATAGCACTATACATTCCTTCAAGAGCATTCATTTGATTGTACAAAATAATTAAAACGAACATTCGATGTCGTAATAGCTGGCCATATTCGGGGCCACTAGCAGTATAAGTAGCTGCTAGAATGCTGATAAGGAATGATAAGGGTGCTCTTTCATGACATCACAGAACTTCAAAAACTCAGATCTGTGGAGGAAACGTCTGTACAGAGGAAACTAGAGAGAGAGAGAGAGAGACACACATTTCAGACATTATTAAGTACTATTTTATCAAGATCTCGATAGATCTGATGAGTAAACTTCCACAGATAGGCTCAGAAGCGAGCAAGAACACAACCCAGAAATCCTAGAATCCTTTTTCAATTAATTATATTTTATGTATAAATATATTTTATTCATTAAGAGGTTTCCTTGATTCCGCAGCTTACGAAGTATTTACTTTTATACTCTCTATTAAAATCGATAAAAAATAAATGTTTTTCACATTCGCAAATGAAATAAAAACTTTTTTGGTTTGCATTTTTGCCTTTGATTCCGATTCTATTCTAAACTTGGAATTAACTGAACCTAAAGATATGGTTAGGTCTGAGCTTATACTTTTCCTTTCAGACGCAATCAAGAAGCCACTTCAACTCCAACAAGTCGACAACTTGATTAGCAATTAGCCAAATTTTGGATCGTATTCGTTTCAGTCCGACCCAAAACCCGCGTAGTGCTCAAAGAACGGGGGCAAAACATGAGAAATGAGTCCTCCCATTAGGCGTACGGCAATTAATAATGATTGCCGTCAACAACCTGAGAGACGAGCCAATAAAAATCAGTTATAAAACCATTAAGTCGATACACAAGCGGACATACGAGTGAGTAGAAGATACATTGCTGATACGGCTACTGTCCGGGCTATAAATAGCCCCAGAAAAACCGCAACGAACCGAATCGAAAACCAAACCCGAGACCGAAGCCTTAATTGTCTAACGCCCGTGTATCAATCAGATGGAATGGGGGCTCCCTATCCCCCCATTCTCAAGTTTCGCACAAGTGTTCAAAGGAGAAAATGGTATCGTATAAGACTCGCTCGATTGTAAATTTCCAAAATATATGATGAGAACGACAACATTTCACATGATTTATGGTTTATCTCTACTTCAGTCTGTGATTTCTTTATTAATTGACCAATTGCCGGATCTTAGTCATCCATCTACGTGAGGAGCCCAACGAATGTCGGACAATCATCCAAGAAAATTCCCCGAAAATTCTCTGCGTCACTATATTAAAATCAAGCTACGCCTGCGCTGAGCCTCTCTCTCGCTCTCTTGGTTTTTGCACACTCAAGAGGAGCTCTCTAAAAAGACAGTGCTGTTGGGCCTGCCAATGATCCACTCTCTCGCCGCTCCCTCGGTTTGGCTATCTTATAGATACTTGGATACACTCGTACTTTGTTTTGTTTGCCTAATCAGTTTCTCGTGTCGGCGTCGCTTTGAGTGCAGCGCCACCATTAAAGCCATCGAATCAAGTTCATTTCGCATACGATTCTCCATTAAGCCCTATGAATAATTGGCAACAGGTGGCGATTACCCCAAAAACGTCTTCGAGGTCTTCTTTTTCGTGCGGGGGAAGGGAGCTAATGGCAAAAGGTATGCTCTTGAAAACGTTTATCAATCTAAGACCCCTAGAAATGTATATTCTCCAAAGGTCAAAGCCAAGGAATCGTGAAATCATGGAACTTTATACGCATTACTCCTACGACAGGTAATGTGGTTCATTTATTGAATATTCTATGAAAATTTGAGAGCAGTATTCCTTTCAACGGATACAAATATTCTGAGAAGAAAAAGTACCTCGCTTATAACTCATAGCTCTTAATTTTAATAAACATGTTAAATTTAAGGAGAAAATAAATTGAAATTTAAATAACATGAATTCAGCTCAACAAACAACTGAAATACGAGTATTACCGGGCAATAATGCATACCATTATTATAGATCAAAGAAAGAATAATTTTCCAATAAATAAAGCATACCATTATTATTAAAGATAAACAAAACTTTGGCTATTGGTACCAGAAGATGCATCTGTCCACCGACAACAAATAAATTCTAAAGTAAGGATGCTGTCTTCACAGGCACACGGGGCTCGACATCAAGATACCCGGCAATCCATTTCTGTTGTCTAATCTGGATAAGGACCATTCCTGGATTCAGAAAGGGTATATCAGTTTTAGCGCTCACTAATCACCTGGTCAATCGCATTCTTCAAATGCAAAGCATTGTGCAATTTTTATTAAATAAAAGCTCGTACTTTCATTTTTTCAGCAGAGTATTGTTGCAACGAATGCGAACACGATTATTGCCTATGAGGTGTAATTGTATCTGTGACTGAGGGTAATGTGTTGATCGCCTTGCTTGAATGGCTTGAATTTCGATTTCATTGCGGTTTGCTTTATTCAAATTTCAATGCGAAAATGCCAATGGAAAAAAGATAAATAACAATACGAGTATTAGGCAATTGTGTTAATGAAGCAACTGATATTTGAATATGAATCAATGAACTTTCGCTGAACCAAAAAAAAACCAAAACAAATTTTCCAATGAAACCCAAGAACCGGAAAAGGCAATATCATAGCCAGTCAACCATCTAAAAATGTGGCAATTACTAACACGATTTCATAGAGAGAGAGAGAGTCACTGCTCATGTTTACGCATTTCCATTCCCGTCTCTATCTGTACGGCTGTACGGGTATCTTATCCGGCAACGTTAGACTCTTAAGCGCTTAAGTAATAAGCACAAAATATGAATTCGTCGTAGTCGTTGAGCTATTTAGATAAGCGTCAGCAAAGATACAGATAGAGATACATCTGATAGCGTGGGGATCTCAAACGACATTCCACCCAAAAAAAATAATAATAAATAATAAAACCAAATGAAACGAAACGAAAAAGAAAGCACAACCTCATAAAAAGGAAAATGAAGACTAGACCCTGACTGGTTGTCTGTCTAGCGATAAGATTGTCATTTCATATAAGATTAAAGAGAACAGACGGAGACCTCCACCTGTCCTGCCGAGAGTCATGCGGTTATGACGAACTCCGATATGAAATCTTTTTCAACGCAAACAATCGAGTAATCCTCATCTTAAGTTAAAGAACAACAGTCTGTGTTCTGTGAGTCCGTCACTGATCTGGGTCAACAGCTGCATTCCCCCCGTATCCACTGCTCCACAATTATTCACTTTCGGTCCCTCCATCCATTGGCATAGACAACATTGAATCGGAATTGCGATTGATAGCGGGGTTCTCTGATGCGGAGAGCTCTAGTTTACGGCGGAAACGGAGCTGCTCTGCTGGCACGAACCACGAATCGGGTGATTCACGAACTATGCGAAGAGAAATTCATTTTCATTGTGTCATTCGATTCCACTTTCATACTTTATTCTTTCATCATCGTCTCAAAATGTCCGTGGCGAATGTATGTTTATGTTTCGTGTCGATTCGTAGCGTATGTATGTATCAGTTCGCCTATGGGAAATTAGTACAACGGACTCGCAAGAGTACAGCATTACAGATCAGATGTGAATGTGAATCTTTCAATTGGATAATTCAATGATATATTCTTGGGGATCATTTCCTCATACATATAAGCATTATAGCCTTATTTTTTATGCACAAAATGAAAACATCTTGAAATGACATCTTTAAATGGCAAATGCCAATCATCCCCGGTCAAAACCAAAGTATTTGCGACTCCATAAATCCCCTTCTAATTATAGCTACCTACTATATTTTGTGTAATATCTTTCAACGTAGCTCAAAGAAATGTTCTGCATAAGATTAGTTTAATTATTTTTTACACCACGTGGGCTCAAAATTATTTCGGTTGAGTTATTTTCGAACATGATTAAATCATGAAACGTGTACCTATCATAGTCCTAGGGTGTTTCGTTTGAAGTCATATATCGTATATATTCCATAGGAACGATTTTCCATGTTAGCATCCTTCCATTGATTCGATCACAGCTTAGGAGCTTAGGGATCTTTATGAGGTGTGCATTGGAGGGAGGTGGATCGTATTCTTTTCTTAATTTCGTTTCTTTTTTGTTCACTCACTTTTGGGATTACTCATTTGGATTATTCTCTTTTCGGTTTTTTCCCAGCGGAGAAGATATTTTGATCAGGAATTCCACTTGCAAGCTACGTTCCCTCGCTCTCCTTGAGCGAATATCATTCGATAAGATAATCAGTGAGTGCTACTCGTAGTCTCTCCCCCAAAAACTCAATTAAATAGCCGAGTTGGCTCTTTGGCCGAAGTCTTATCGAAGGGGGAGGCTCTTTTGGGTGGGTCTTATTACCAAGAGAACTTGAGGAAATGGGTTCCCTCCCTGATAACGCAATCAGACGCCTCCACTCCCAGGCAGGCAGTCCAGCGCGTTACCGGAGCCGAAACAGTTTGCAATCCCCGACAGTGCGCGGACAACAGCAACGTTATGAGGAGCTAGGCCACAGCACACTCAACCCTCGACAATTCTTCAGAGACACCTCGTTCGAAACGCGAGAAAACCCCTTGTACTGTAATCGTAATCGGAGCTGAAAGGTGAAACTAGAACTAGATAACAGCTCCCACAATGCTGAACACATTCAGCTCGGTGAGGCAGTACCTCAAATTCGATATTACGCGGGTGATCATCGACAATATTGTCTTCAAGCTGCACTATCGCTGGACCTTTGTCATCCTGCTGGTGGCCACACTGCTGATCACCTCCCGCCAGTACATTGGCGAACATATCCAGTGTATATCCGATGCTGTGATTGCACCGGTGATCAATACCTTTTGCTTCTTTACGCCCACTTTTACTGTGGTAAGTACATCACAAGCCATGGCGATCTGAATCTAGGTAACATTCTATGGTTTGGGGCCTTCTCAAATGGTAGACAGAGATTTCGAACACGGGGGAATCATTTTGAAAGATTCAAAAATCTTTTTAACTAAAAAGTGCGATCTATTTCCATACTTCCAGGTGAAGCACTACAACAATACTGCCTTAAAGAATGGTGAAATCTTCTCGCCTGGTATCGGACCGTTCAATCAAAATGAGGATAAGATCAAGCGCCATGGCTACTATCAGTGGGTGCCGTTTGTGCTGTTCTTCCAGGCGCTCTGCTTCTATGTGCCGCACTTTCTATGGAAGAAGTGGGAGGGCGGACGGGTCAAGGCCTTGGTCTTTGGCCTCCGGATGGTGGGCCTCACCAAATACCTCAAGAACGATAGTCTGCGGATTGGCAAGCTGAACATACCCTCGATGGCGGAGGCCGATGAGCGGATAAAGGACATCCGTCGGACAATGATCGATCGCATGCGATTGAATCAGTCTTGGGGCGCACATTTGGTGTTTGCGGAGGTGCTCAATCTGGTGAATCTGCTGTTGCAGATCACCTGGACGAACCGCTTCCTGGCCGGAGAGTTCCTCACACTGGGCCCGAAGGCTCTGCATTCCCGATGGGTGGACGAGATGAATGCCTTGGATATCGTCTTCCCCAAGGTGACCAAGTGTAAGTTCTTCAAGTTTGGTGCCTCCGGATCACTGCAGGAGCACGACACCCTCTGTGTGATGGCCCTGAACATCATGAACGAGAAAATCTATGTGATATTGTGGTTCTGGTATGCGTTCCTGTTGATTGTCACCGTTCTGGGCCTAGTCTGGCGACTTCTGACGCTGTTCTTTTACAAAAAGTGAGTAGACGAGTACTCAACCCTTAACCCGTTCGATAACCCCATCCATCCTACAGCTTGACATTTACCCGCTGGTCCCTGTATTGGGCAAAGCCGGGTAGAGTGGACGAGAACGAGATCTCTGCGGTGATCGACAAGTGCAACTTCTCCAACTGGATGTTCCTTTTCTTTCTGCGCACCAACTTATCCGAGTTCCTGTTCAAGAAGATCATCTATCATCTGGCCAGCGAGTTCCCCGATCCCGATCGCGACAACGACATCAATGCGTATCGCGATCGTGCACCCCACTATCCGGACATTAGTGGCCTGGACACAACGGATTCTCCCCTGCTGCATCAGCGTCATCCATCCACAGCTCCGCACCAGCTTCCATCGACGTCAGGGATATCCACCAAACAGCCAGTCTGAACGGAATCAAAACCCGATTACGATTCCGAACCCGAACCAGAATAATTTATTCATTTCGATTAAAGCTAGGCAGTTAATTATTTCAAATGCTTTTTTTTATTTTAAATATATATATTTTTAAGTGTATGTATTTTTTGGTTCTTTTATTTTGTTTTCTTTTCTGGGGAGTGTAACAGGTTTTTGGATCTGGCCAAAATGGCCGACAAAAAAACTGTAATTTCGATTTCGGAATTTCAAATGAAAAAAAAAACCAGACACCTCCATTCGAGGGCTGTGAAACGTGGGCGTGGCTGACAGTTTTGTGGTTTTGGTGACCCACTTTATGGCCTGTTCCTACGCGGTTTTGAAAGTGTCTCCACCAAGCTATGGGCCCAGCCCAGTGAAGTTTTTATGGATGGTGTGTGCTTGGGAAATTTCAATGGATTTCCATCCAAAAGATCCAGAGATATTGTACTATGTATTCGTATGATTGCTGTGGTTTTCTCCACTGATAAGACCTGAAGCTTGTTTGTTTCCATTGAGATATCATATCCAATGATTTCCCATAGAAAACCTAAATAAATACCCATACAATCAAAGGCAAATAATGAATGGAAAGACCTTTTCTCCTTTGTCCCAATAAAAATATATCCGTTCCCCAGATTAAAAGATAATTGTACACAAAGATAAGAACACCTTTCTCTTGTCGGAGATGGCCCAAGGAGACTGATCCCTTTTTGCAGACCCGTAAATCCTTATAAAGTCATTGTATCTATAAGATACAAGCATGTGCTGTGTGAAAAAGCCAATTAGTATGAGGAGCCTCTGGTCTGACACATTTTTGCACTTACTTTTGGCATGTATTTCCAAATACGATGACGACTCTTGCGCCATACGCGTCGAGGTGTAATGGCAGGCTAGTTATGACACCTGCTTAGCACCAAGTGGAGAATTCGACGAGGCACTCGGACATTCGAATCTCTTGAGAAGTTGATTTGATGACAAGATTTCGCTTTGATAGTTTGCGGTCAATGTTAACTGGATTAGAATGGCTTGGATTGGATTGGATTGGAATGGAATGAGTTCGGGGATTATATTGGCCTGGGTTCATTCATTTTGGTCATGCAAAAGTTCAACTTTCGAAACTGTCCAAGTCCAATACGGGCCCCCAGATCGACTTCAAGATCGAGAACAAAAAAGAGTGTGCGATGGAGAGCCGATCAGGTTTACGAGTATCTTTTGTCTCTTCAGACAGACAGTCTCTGTCTCATTTTTTTTTATTCTTTTTGTATCGAGCCAAATCGAATCGAATCGAACGCTGTGTGCATATCAAGTGACTTCTTTCTTTCGCTTGCCTTAAAATCCCCAACAAAGCTGAAAACCAGCTCCTCGAATACTATATCAAATAATAAATAATGTGTTCAGCTTGCTCTCTGTCATGCACTAACAATCATGGGGTCAACTTACTATCCTGTCCAGATTTGCAATGATGTATACATATGTCTGATGTCTGTCATTAAAAATTTATATGAATAATAGCACTACAGAAAAATGTGCTACAGAATTGTTTGAGGAGAAAAAACTTGCTATTGTATTTATTATAAAGTGTTTTATATTTATATTAAAAACCTTTTTAATAAATTTATGCTCAAATCAAAGTGAATTCTATTTAATTTCTCTATTTGTGTAGAATATTTAATTTAAATATGGGTGTGCCAGTTTTTGTCCGAGTGTATAGACTTTTAATTGACTTTTTCCAAGCCTTTGCTATATCATTATATGGTAAAGAAATATTTTCAAATTTGTATAAGAGTACCTACAATAGTACTTAAACTGTTGTCAGTTATAGAAGCATCAAGGATACCCTGGATACTTCTACAACCAGATATAATTTATTTCTGAATTAATTAATCGTATAGCATCATTTAGAGTATTCTTTGCGGAGTAGGGTATTCATGTATCTGCTTCTATTTTGGGCTTCGTTTCTTTTTTATTTTTTCTTCGTTTGTTGTTGTTGCTGCTGCTGCTGGTGAATGACCGTTAACATTTATGAGATCGAAGTGGTTTTTTTTCCGTTTCTGTGTTGTTTCTCGGTTTCTCGTTTTTGGGCATCGGTCAAGATTACGTTTGATCTGTCTTTTGTTCTATTAAGTTGTCTTTGTAGCAGCGTTTGAGATCTTTTGGATTGGATAAGGGTGTATCTACATTAGAGGGAGCTAAAAAGCGATAGAAAGAGAGAGAGAGGGAGATCGATCCCAAGGCAATTTAATTAGGGATACGAAGACAGCGGGACTACCTTCAATTATCCAAATTGATGCGACAATTAACACTTTTGAACTTTTGCGGCTGTGGTGCCTCACCTTGGGAAATATTGGAGGATGACCTATAGAAGGGGATGGGCTGGGCTGGACTGGACTGGGAATTTGTTGCCAATAAATTGTATGCAATTGGAACACTTGTTGCATGCCATTTTCCATCCCAATCTTGGCATGCAAATTTATTTCAATTGCATTTAATTTGTGCGGATTAGTAGACACCAAGACACAAGGTGGGAGGGTGTTTCCAGGCTGGAAACTAGTCAGCCTACCAATTAAGAGTCACAATTTATAACGATTTATTAGCAATTTAGAAACGCTGAACTGGGGCCGGGCCTCATTTGCTATTCGAATTTTGACATATTTTGCAGCTTCCTTCCACGTGATTCGACGGATAACAAATACTAATTGCTCTCGGGGGGAATTGGGTCTATGGCGTATTGGGGACTGTAAAAGATTGGGTGGATTGGAATGGAGCACGAAAGGGATAGGGAATGCCGATATATAATAATTCGGGTATCAAAGATATAAACATGTACAAAAGGAATAGGAAATGTGCTCTTAAATGTCATGATAAAGGAGAAATACTGCAAGATTCAGTTTATGATATTCAATGGTATAAAGATGGCTAGTTCTTGAAGAAGATTTACATTGCGAATAGATAGATGATAAAGGAGAATACAGAATAAAAGTTATAATATATAATGGAACAGAATAAAGAGAAATAAAATGCAGAGATACAAAAAGGGTAGAAATCTGGCTCTGAAAACTGATAGGAAAATATTGACTTTAATAATTCACGAAATTGAAAGGGAATTCAGGGATTCAGATAAAGCATTTCCCTCCTTAATGGAAATTATATATACATATATGATGATTTTAGTAGGTAGGTTTAGATACATGTAATTCATTAAATGTGCGGAATATAGTGTCAAAGTATGTAGGAGTATTAATGGTATATAAGTAGATGGGATACATAGAATACAGAGCCCAGATGTGTTAAAGGGTAGGTTTTGGAGGGAACATACATATATAATAATCCCTTTATTATATGAAAAAGTTTTGGGTCATATTTCAACATATGTCTGACCGCCAAAGAGCACGTAAATAAATTATTGATAAATCGCGGCACCTCGAGGAAATTTCACTTGGAAGGTTGCAGGGGGCTTGTACATATGTATATATTTATAAATTAAGATTGAATTACTATAGTATACATATCCGCTAAAGTCTAGACGTCTAATATTTAAGTAAAGATGATATATCTTAATGTTTAGCAATGTAGATACTCTCCTACTTAAAAGTCTTAGAATGGAAATAGTTGTGGTACGTCTATCTATTGCGTTATCTTACATTTATCGCTGTGGTTACGACCCACCCTCCCCATGGAGCTTACACAAACCCTTACTCAACGAGGAAATTGAGGATTTTTGGGGAAAATCGCGTGTGAATAACCTCCATTGCGTCGTTTTCATTTTGAACAAACACGTGGGGGCAGACTGTCGGTTCTTTGTGTCCTTTGTGTTGTCATACTTTCGTGTCCTTGCTTCCGCAAATGACGCCAAAAATTTCCATCCACGAAAAGCATAGGTCAGTGCGAGTCGAGTGCAATTTGGAGTCGAGTGGAATGTGGACTTCGACTGAGTCGAGTTGAGTGAAAGTTAGAACCAGGAACAGGAAGCAGGAAGCAAGAACAAAGGATAAACTCGCTCTCTTTCTCTGTCTGTCTCTCTCTCTGTGTCTCTCCTTTTCTCTGTACTGAGAGATCAACCCCCGGACTAATGACGCAGCAGCCTCATAAAAACTGATTTTTCTATGAAATACCCAACATCATCCCATCATCCGAAATTCGTTTTCGTTTGCAGATTCAGATTCAGAAGTTCAGGTTCAAATGTTTATGCTCGGGGTTGTCCCGTCCCTATTCGGGGGTTGTTCCACACCAGCTCGGTCTCTCTCTGGACTGCTTGTGTGTGCTTAGTGTGGCATGTGGCATGTTTCGAATGTTGGAAATTTACAAGAATTTTCCAAATGCTTGTTGTCTGTGTCTGTTGTCTGGTCTGGAGTTTGTGCCTCGTCTGCATTTCGTTTTTGTGGCTATTTTGGTTGCGCTTGGCAGTGACCTTGAGCCAGCCATCGCATGTGTTGCCTGCTGCCAGATCTGCCCTCTACCATTGTATTCTATCCCCTATTCGTCCCGTCCCCCGGATTTCCAGCCTCAACACATCGCACATCGCCCATTGCCCTCCACCGATTCAACAAAGTTCTGTTTACACATCTTGTGTCTATCAGCTAAAACATTGTTAACCTTTCGCTTCATAGATTTTTATATATTTACATATACTACATACATATATAGTATACACATATAAGTGTTCACATTTCACAATCACAATCGGAAATAGGGACTTTTTGGAATGTTTGAAAACGGAACCAGTCTATGAAAAATCGAAGCGGCATACGAAAACGTAGAATAACAATATTATAAGATGTTAGAAACAGTATTCTGGCTTGAAAGGTATAATTATATGATTGAAAGAAAAACATATTTCACATCCAGACAAAAGTACTTACAAATGCCTAACCCTAATCATCTAACAACCGAAAATGTTGCATAATTTTAAACATAGTCGTATATTTTTATATTTTTTAGAAATAATTAGGGGTTAGCCCCTGGCAACCCCCCCGTCTCATTGGCAACAAAAAAAATACCCTCGATACCCTACTATTTGGCGGAATATTAATATCGGACTACGACGACGAACCAAAACTGGTTTTTGTCATAAAGATATTGCCCACTAAATGATCGTTTTGTTCAATGATGACACTTGGTTTTTCTTGAAGGATTGAACATTGAACAATTTTATGAAAAATTCTTACAACGAATCCAACAAAGTCTTTTGCGTGTTCAATGAATGTACAAGGCATGCTATTAAATCCAATTCAGAATGTTTTTTCATTCGACTATCTATGTATATTTATCTAACAGATAATAATACAATTACAAGCTATCTTCATTTAAAGGGAATAAGCTCAGAATGGGATTATCAAAATCGATCGAACTGTGAGAGTATTCAAGTCTTTGGTTCTCCATGTGATGGTAGACCATTCTTAAACAAACCTTAAAATGAAAATCTTTCATCCCATCGATAGGCCATGTCAGATTTCGATCATTTCTATATACTTACCTTCATTCCCGTCTGAATATTAGCTAAACAGTAGACCTATTTATACTATTTTTTTCTGTTTTTCCATTACAAATCTTTAAATCTTCTATGGGACGGCAGACAGAGATAGGGATACAGTGGGATAGAGGGCAATTGTGTCAGTGGAAATGCTGATAAAGAATCGACTCGTAGCGATTAGAATACGAGTACATAGTACGTTGTCGAGCGCCTGGATCTTTGGATCCCTTTCCTTGTTTCGCTGCCTCTCCTCCCTGGTGTTTGGTGTGGATGTCACAGCGGTCGGTGGCCATGCCGCATGCCCAATGATAGCGCCTCAAGGCGCTTTCAATTTATACAATTACGCAACAGTCCGGCTCTGCTATTCGTGCCGCGGGGTTCATCCAACTTATGGGGCTTACGGGGCTGTTGTGTGGGCAGAGCGTTGCCTCAGATCCCGCCTCAGGTTGCCATAGGTTCTTTGTGCCTTTAATCGACCGGCCGCAAATTGCACTGGCTTAAATGATCTCTAGCTCAATTGCCAAATGGAAGAATGTCAAATCCAATTCCAATTGATGATTGCGATTGCCGTTCGATTCCGGAGGTCAGTCGATTGACAGACAGAATCTTTCAAAGGCGAGCCGAGAACAGTCTTCGAGAAGTGTGTCACTAGTAGCACAAGAGCCACTACCTTGGCTATTGGATCTATTTATACCGCATAAATAGGATTAACATAAGGTTCAAGTTTGATGCGGTCTTCATGAAAATGTATTGATTTAAAGAATGACATAAAAAACAGACACCACGGAGACAAGTACGATGATTCTTTTTATGGTTTATGTAGTTCTTAAATGAAACTTAAGCGAATGACTTGATATGAATTGTGACCAGTAGACCATTGAAAAGCCAATACATTAAATATGATGTTTCAGCCATAATATGTCATTCTTATAGATTCATATATTATGATGGATTTAATAGGGTATGGAATAGGGTATGCTTATCGGAGTAAGGATGTGTTCTGTGAGCTCAGAGTTGCGCAAGCGTGCCCCTAATCGAGTAGAGGAGAGATAGATAAAAATATATGGAGAGCCCATCTACATCGATCTCCATTTTTGTTCCTCAGTCCAGGCGTTCCTCTCTCTCTCTCTCTGTTCAAGTTTGAGTTGCGCTCAAAGTGTGTGTTCCACTGCCAAAGCGTTCCCATGCCCCCAAAACCAATTAAATATACATCTGTGAGGTTTCTCTATTTGTTTTGTGTGTGTCTGTCTCTTGACTCTTTACTTTGTTACAACTTAAAAATTAAAAGCTTAAGGTACTACGAAAAAAAAAACTAAACGATGCACAACGTGTAGAAGAAGCTGAAACAGTGTAGCTTCTTTGTTCGCGATCTCTCTCTCTCTTTTTCTCACTGTGGGAGAGACTCTCCTCTCCACAGCTTCAGCGTTGCCAGATGAGCCAGAGCGCAAGCATCAGGCCGGCCACACCCCATTTACCGTTGCCAAAGGGCCTCGTCAGCTGGGAAACGGCGCCATTGCAACCATCTGAGTCGCAGGTGTAGATGCAGCTGCGATAGTCCATGCGGTCACCCTTGTTCCGCACGTAGTCACAATAGTTGCCCAGATCCTTGGAGCTGCAGAAGCGCTTCGCTCCAATGCCGCCCTCGAAGCGGCCGACATGCTTCACACAAAACTGGGCCCCATGGACGCTGGAGCAGTTCTGCGGCTGGATGTCCGGCTGATCGTACCGCTCGAACCACTCGCCGCACTGGAAGGGATGCTCCGTGTCGCTCGTATCGCACACATAGCACTCGATGGCCTCACCAAAGGGCACCAGGCACAGGCACAAGCAGAGGCAGAGCAGCGATGCGATCCACCACTGGGACAGCGATGACATTCTCGATTGCCTTCGATTGCACAATGCTATGGGCAGGGGTTAAGCAGGGCAGGGTGGGGGGTGTGCGCTGCGCTGGTTGCTTGGCGTGACGTGACGTGACGGAGACAACAACAACAAAAACAACAGCGTTCGGTTTTTTGGAGAGTCAAAAAGTGGTCTCAGCGTCGTCAGCAAATGCCAGGTTTGAACTGTGTACTGAAGCGCTGTTTCAACTTCGTTTCCGTTCGTTTCACGTGTCGCTGCGTGTCTACCTCAGCTCTGAAAGAGAATGAGCGAAAGAGAGACAGCGAGAGAGAGAGAGAAAGAGGGCTTGCGTCCAAGCGGGCTTAGGCAAGGTGCATTTTCCTCAAGGTGCGGCATTTCCACTCCTGGAGTTGCATATTTTGTTGGCCCCTCCATCGTTCCCTCTCGCTCGCTCTGCCTGTCTGTCACAATATAGGAAACTATGAAGAGCAGGTCACTCTGGGACTGCCGCACCCTATATGAGTACACCTTGGGATTGCGATGGCTTGGCCGCTCTCTCCAGCACTGCCTCTCCCAGTGCTTGTGCTGCTTTGTTTGTTTGGTTTTTTGGTTTTGTGTTGTTTTGTTAAGGGGGCAAAACCGGTTGCCAAGCAGCCAGCCCCCAAAATCAGTCCTAGAGCTAAGGCTATCAAGGGTTAAGGCTAGGGCATTCATTCTCGTATCCTTTTCTGGCCCCCTGGTTATCCGTGAGACCAGCCCCACAGAAACTTGTTGTGCAGCCAGCAACAGGTATAATAATCGGATTACACACAATCGAAACGAACACAACCAAAAACACATTCACACACACACACACACACACACACACAGAGAGAGAGTGACAGACAGAGAGAAGGCGAATAATGGGGAGACCAACATTTTTGGTTCTTTGTTTTCCCCTGTGGCTGTTTTTTTGTATACCCAGTACTCGTGGAGTACAAGAGTATATTAATATACTTAATATATTCGTAATCAGCAAAAATGAACACCTGAAAGTCACAATCACTAATCACCACAACCTTACGCCCTATCGACCGAGGGGCACTGCAGCATGACACGCAAACGAATCTGTTTACCACGATATTTTTACGATTCTATGATTTTTCTATGTGTATTTTCACGAACAACAGGGTATTATTAATCAGAATATTGATCTTGCAAACGACATACTAATAATACTCAAATGGTTCAACGGATATGCAATTAGCGTGGTATCTTTTAGTCGGAATAACAACAGTAACCTGGGACATACTTGTTCTTTATTGGAATTTCGGTATTCTTCTTTACTTGGCTTTTTTTTTGTGGAGCTGCCCAATCGAGGGCATTCAACTCACATTTATCTGCTGTGCCCCATCAACTGCTTCGACAGCGAGAGAGCCAGTGCCATTGTCAACCGATCGGCCCAGAAGACCCCACTCCCACAGAAGAGCACCGCGCCAGCCAGCCAGCCAGCCAGCCCACGCCTTTCAAAGCCAGTTTTCGTGCCGCTGGTAGTCAGGGCGATTGGATTAAAGTGACCAAGAGATTGGTATGCGCCAATACATATTTCACCATTTCAATGCAAATGCAAATGCAAATGCAAATGCACTGCACAATTCCAGCGTCAGCGACCATCCCAAGTGGATGCAATGTCGATGCAATGGCCACTTGAGCACCCGTGTTTCCACCTCATAAGAGCTGTACTCAGTTTTCTTTGGGTGAACGTGATCGTTAAGGGACAATTATGAGCTGAAAATCGCTCGTTCTCACCCAGGCAGTGGCCGAGATGTGGAGGGGGCAAGTCAAGTACATGCGAGGGATCTTCAAGATAGTTTTTACAAAAATCTTGAAAGAACACGGAAAATTATACCCAAGATCGGATATTTAAGGGCCAAAGGGATCATAGCACATTTATTTAAAACTAGTTTGGACTGCAAATTTCGAACTAAATTGAATCAAAATATAACTAATTATCGTTTGGGACAGGGATTGGGAGTTGGATTGGTTCTGGGACTGGGACAGGGACTAGAGCAAGTTCGTTCGGATCATCCTCCAGTCTAGCGACTTCCCTTGCTCCATCTTCTATGTCGGCTATCTCCTCCTCCTCCTCAGATAACTCGCTCTGATCGTCCTCCTCGATATTCTCCATATGGTCTATCTGTCTTAGCATAGCCTTCCAATGGTAGAGTTTTCTGCATAGTTTTACTAGATCTTTAAAGTATATACCCATAATAAAAGGGCATACGAAGACCAATATCAGGGAACTAACGTTGAGGGTATTAATAAAGTTGTCATCGCCCAGAAAGCGTACTGGAGGGGGCGGCGGTCGAAAATAGTCCCAAATCTGAAGGCATAGTCGTTTAGTAATATCGACAATCGTTGGCTCCTGTGCCGGCGGTGGGTTGAAATATATTGCAATTCTTTTAAAGAAATCCATTTTCAGAAACTGTTAAAGATAAAGGAAACCATTTTTGGTTTTCAAAAATTTGACAAATTTTTATTTTGTTTTTGGATTTCTATCTTACTTATCACTTATTCAGACGGTACTGAGCTCTGGTGTGTATTTCTATATAGGGTTTCATGAAAATATTTAGCATTGCCTACTTTACTCTCATTTTATAAGTATTCTAAACAAGTTTTTGAATTTGAATAGTCCCAAATTTTGGCGAACTTTGGCCAGGGCCACAGACAAGATTCCTTCGAGAAAAATCATAAAAGAATAGGGATCTATGGTCTATGATTTCATGGCAAATGTTCCAGTTCCAAGAGTTCTCTATGAAACTGTGCCTTCGTTTGCGTTGGTTTAAACTTAGTGATCAGTGATTGATTGTCCTCTTTTCGGTAAATCTATCGACTCATTCGAATCCTCGGACATAAGTTGTACACAGCCATTAATTTGAACATTGATCTGGTGGGGATCACACCCCACACCCATCAACTCCATCACTCATTCGAGTGCAATGAACATCAGAATTTTTCAAGGTGAAATTAGCTATTCAAGTCATTAAAGATGAAATGATTAAATTATAGCAATTGTATAATAAAAATCTTCTAGAATAGAAAGAACTTTTAAAGCAGAAATCCCTTGAAATCCGTTTGGTTTTGGGGTACATTTCTCCTTATAGTCAGTATATTCCTGCAGATCTTCTAATAGCCGTTGAGCCACTGAAAGGGAGCATTATTTTTAGAATATTAAGATAATTTTTCTCTCTGCCTACGTGATGAATGCTGCGGACATTGACGATCCTCAGATACAGAAAAGATGTTGGAACTCTCTCGAATGTGAATGTGGGCTATATATAGCACTCGACGGATGTATGGAGCATGAGGCATAAGTCATGGAGCATGGATGGTCCTATGGTTCAAGTACACCCCATACTCGAATTCGACTCCTTTTGATCTCCACTCTTTGTAAAGCGTTTCCATATTTGTTGCCAGTGGCAGCCAGACATACGTATGTGTACATAAAAGGAAGCTGCAACAAACATCTACCCCTTCTCTCTGTTGCATCCATCTCTCCCCCTCGACTCTCTGCTGCTCGTCCATCAAGGAAGCAGACAAAAAAGGAAATTGCAAAACAGGAGCAGCTGCTGCGGCTGCTGCTTCAGAGCGTGAGAGAAACGAGTGAAAGAATGAGAGAGCCTTGAGTGTGCCGTTTTGAGTGGAAAATTCTCCGAACTGCAGATGGCGGATGAGAGGATGCTCATGGCGGAAGGCAAAGATACACGCACACACAAATGCAGATAAATCCACGTTTTGAGCTCGTGCAACCGCTCACGTACTGTCCACAGGGGGCAGGGGTAGGGAGAGGCCATCGATACCTCCGACCGATACCAGGTCGGCGGTGATGTAGAACGGGAACGGACTGTATCTGACAGACGTGACACTCAACGAGTGAAAGGTATGTAAGATACGAGTGCATGTATCTTCAGATATACATATGTGAGTAGGTCTTATGTACATACATATGTACCAATGTACAACGTCTGAATGCCATGTACATAATATATGTAGTACAGTGCTCTTTCAATAATCGGAACTACCATAAAAATTAGTACAGTTCCAGAAATGATAGCCAAAGAAAGACCTAAAATTCTTTTTTAGTTGCACAATTAAAAAAGTATTCTGAAATATTCTATGCTTGTTATGCGCCAAAATGAATCGAGGGGCACTGCCGCATTACGCAGAAAATAATATGGATACGAAATTTCAGAAATTTGTATTTCTACAAAATAAGAACTACAGCCAGGAACGAAAGAGTTTTGCGAGATATCTAATTTAGAGTGGGATACGAATGGAAACAAGGGATATATCCGCTCACTTATGGGATATCCGTGCGTAATGTTCGACTCAAACTTTCTCTCCTTCGGCGGATACAGGACACCTTTGCAAAGCGTGGTCGCTCGTCTTAGAGAGCATTCACTGTACAGCGATCGTAAGCGTGATATGTAGAAATATCTGTGTCTATGCGCCATGCCTTGTGCTGAAGCCGTGTTTGTGTGTGTGTATGTGTTTGAGGCCCATTTTCGATATCATCCGAAAGAAACCAAGTCTGGTTTCGGAGCAGAGCTCTGGATCGGGGTCGGGTACGGACCCCATTTACGCGTTTCTCATGTCGGAGTTGTTCGTGTCGGCAATGACAACGCACTTAACATTTTTCCCCTCTTACTTCTCTTACTTTTACATTTTATTTAATTTTTTTTTGTTCGGTACGTTTTTGATTAAAGTCCGAAAGTGCGCTGTTCGTTTATGGCCAAGACAAGACGAAAAGCCCAAAAAGAGGGCAAGAAATTTTTTAAATTAAAAAGGAGCACGAAGTCACCGCATGATATTATGGGAATGGCATAGGGATGGGGGCGACGAATGATTTTTTAGGGTTCCCGAATCGTAAGACAAAACTTGCGACGACTCCAATGCGGTTGCACTGGTAAAAAATAAACAAAAAATAAGAAAGACAGCGGGCACATATGCCACTGTCATTGTAATTCGAGAGCCCGGCCGTATTGGGTGGCAATTCTGGCACTCGGTCCCTGCAGTCCTATTGACGAGCTGGCTCAGTGGCTAACTTGCTGACTGACACGCTCCACGAGCCAACATATCCAATATCAGTCGGTATTTCAACACACTTATCCGTGGGATGATCTTGAAGATTGAGATTAAGATTTGCGAGAGCAAACATTTATCAGAATAGAAAAATCTAAAAAAATCTCATCTTGTGCCTTACATTGCCAGATCTGATCGTACCAATCCACAATAAAGTTTGGATAGGATGAGGTATCAAAATAATATAAAATGAGAGAAATTTCTCTACGCTTTAAACATAAATTTTATAAAACTCAAACGATTTAAATCAATCCAATTGTGTTTCCAACATTTTGATGTTTCAGTTTCCACGTTTTCATAGTTTTTAAATACTTAAAATTGTAAATTCCAAAGATTTAATTAGAATCCATCGAGCTGTAAGCCATTTACCATGAGCCCCCCATATCATAATTTTGGTAAAACTTGATTGACGTTCTAGAATGTGGTCCTATTCTTTATACTAATGAGATCACCTCTATAAGAACCCGCATGGTAGAGAGAGCATTTCTTGAGCGACTCCCCCCACTGAGAGAACCCAAAAATAATTTCAAGTTTTTTCCGCCTCTTACCGCATTCTTTTATCGGAATAATCAAGGTAGAAGAATAGCAGAAGGTGAATAAGAAGGAGATGGAGAAAACCTTAACTTAAGCCAAACGCACAAAATATGTGTGCGTTTCCATTTTGGGAGAAATGAAAACCAAAAGAAAAGCGAGAAGTGAGCAAAATTAAATTCGAAGCATTCGAAAAAGAAGAAACAGAAACCCCAACCGATCCCCTCCCTGCACGTGCCCTTTGAAAAGCAGCCAAGCAAGAAAAGAAGTCAAGTAATCAAAAAAGAAAAAGAAAGAGAAAACAAAAAGAAGCCAAAGAAGCAAAAGAAGAAGAAAATGTAAGCTGAACGGCATACAAAACACATCTTGGGACGAACGACAGCTTAAATCTCAAACTTGAGAGAGAACATAAAGCTGTAGTTTTGGTTTTTTTTTTGTGGTATGGAGACAATATCTTCTCGTCAATTGTTGCTCCAATTTTAGTTTATTCCAAGCGATCACTTTAATTTAAGGCTTAATTCGTTTAAATAAACCAATATATGTACAAGCGCTCACTCGCGCTCGCTCCCAGTCTCTCTCGCTCAAAATCCACACGCACCACGCTCAGCATGGGAACAAAAACGCACTCCAAGTGAGATGAGCGCAAGAGAGCGCACTCGAGAGAGCGCGGCTTGGAAGCTAAGCATCGAGTCGAGCTGCGAGAGTGAGCGCGTAGCGCTGAGCGGTTCGCGCGCGAGTTTGAGTCCAGCTCGCTTTGGGTTATCTCTCTCGGCTCTCTCGCTCATCTGATTTCGGTTGAATTCATAGAGGAAACCTTGATACCCTCTCTTGATACCCTAAGTGCACACGCCGCTGGTTCGGCAGCAGGGAGAGCGAGCAGCTGCTACAAAAGCCATTCCATTCCCGAGCAGCGGGCCCAAACAACACCACTCAAAATCATTTTCACTTCTGCGGCGTTTGCATCGCATCTGTTTCGTCCGCCCTGCCATTCTGGTCTGTGTTTGAGACGTTGTCTCCCATATATTTTTTGTTCTACGTACGTTTTTATTTTTTGTTCTTTTGTTGCTATATATTTTGTTTGATTTTGCGTTTGTTTGGCTTGGACTGTCTCCAGTCTTTTGGGTGACAGTGTAAAATAGGAGAGAGAGGAGAGAGCGAGAGCGATAACTTTCTGGAGCAACTCCTCTGCGGCAGCTGCTGTTCTGCCGCCGCCGCCGCTGCTGCTGCTGCAGTTTTTTGTTTTAGTTTTTATGTGCGCGGCATTTTCAAGTTTCGTTTCTTTCTGATTTTTTAGTTGCAGCGGCTGCAACGTGACGCGCGCTTTAAACCGCCCCAAAACGCACCACCAAAACCAAAACCACCGCCAACAACAACAACAACAAAAGCAACACCAAGGAGAACTGCAAAGATTTTATTTTGTGATGCTGCTCTGCCAAAACCTGTTCTAAGTTGCCCACTGTGCGTGCGTGCATGCGTGTGTGTATGTGTGTGTCTCCACTGCGATTGTTCATGTGTATGTTGGTCCGTATGCAAATTTCTGAGACGCCGACGTCGACGCCGCTGCCACCTGGCAGCTGATTTTGCTTCTGCCATAAGGAATCCAACGCGACACTTACACATGCACATACAGTACAGCGCCCATTCATGCAAGTACAGCTGCTGGTGACAAAAACATCAAGCAGTGAGATAATACAGCCCAGAAAGCAGTTGGCAAAGCGTCACTCAAGCAGTGGATGAGATCGAGAGCAGTAGAAGGAGGAGGAACACCTAAGCAGCACCTAAGGAGAAGGAGCGTGGCGAGACAACCATAATCAATCAACGGAATTCGGTGTAAGTTCCATCACTTCCACACATTCAATATTCACTGTACCACCAGAACAAGAGAGAGCAACGCAACAATACAATGTTCTCTTGATTAATTGCGAAAGCTTTCAAGCTGAACTGAGCTAAAGCTTAAGCTCTCGATTAAGCCCAAAGATATTAGGCACGACACACGCGCGCCAGCTAGCTCTCTTTGAGTTGTTGTGTAATCTCCACTCGAACAGCGATCATCTACCAGGAGCTTGGGGCGCCAACCTACGGTCCCAGATTAAGCCATTCGATTTGATCCAACGGTCACCTGACCTTCTATCGGGTAGATCTATATCTAACATCTGTTTGTTCTGCGCCCTTTGAGCTTTTTATCTTTTTTTTTGCTCCTGGTCATTATCTCCTCATTTCGCTTTCCATCACTTGCTTCTTTCTGTTCTTTAACACCATTCTTCTCCCATGGACTTCTGTCGGTCTTCATCATTGTTTTCCAGTAATTATTTTCCCATTGTTCTCTTCATTCTTTTCCTCTTCCTAATCAGTTTTCCAACTTCTTTTATTCATCTTCGTCATGCCATAATTTTCTTCAGTTTCAAGCCTTGATTCTGATCGTCTATCGGCTCGCCTTTAGATGTCTTGTTAGAAGTCTTCACCTGAACAGGTTCGGCGACATCTATGGCACGATGATCCCCGCTCCATCATCCCACCCTCCTACGGCCCCATCCCTAGCAACGGAAATGGTCAATTTATGTGGCACAGAGGCGGCTCATTGTTTGAGCATGTGTCTCCAATCAGAAGAGACCCGAACCCGAACCGGAGCCTCTCTCCCTGCACCCTATTATGTGCACGCTATTCTTTGGTTTCCCAATTCTAACGATCCTCCACTTCCATGGCCTCCTGTTTGAGCCGCATGCAAAGTTGGTGGCTGAAAGCAGAAGACGCCAGAAATCGTGGTTGGCCAGCTGCCACGTTTGTGGCTAGACAGCTAGAGATGGAACCGTGAGACGGAGCACAGAGAGATTCCACCTAGTTTTAGGTTCTACAAAAATATACGATAGGGTCTAACGAATCGTATGATTCAATGTTACCTGGTGAATCACTAAAAGTAGAACGTGTCCGTTTGCTTATGGTAAATTTTGACAGGGAATCAACATCATTTTAGAGTGCACCGAGTCATGCATGCATATCGGTCTCTCTCTCTCTCTCTCTGTCATCTCTATCATGTCGCACAGGCGCACACACATTCGGAGAGGGCCACTTCCGCTTTTTGCGGCCCAAATGCTGCTCTTTGGCTAACCAAAAACCAACCGAACAGAACTGAATCGAGCCACAAACAAAACGAGTGTACAATCAGATGCAATTATGGCCTCTGTCTGCTGCTGCTCCAACACAGACTCCCACTGAGAGTCGGATGCCGATTGCAATAGCAATTGCAATTGCAATTACGATTGCAGTTTTTCTGTACTTGTTTGCTTGCTTTTTGTTTGTTTTTGTTTTCGTTTTTGACTAGCATTCATGTTAAGGTTAGGCACTCAAAACACTGCCTGCGACAGCGACACACAGAAAAAAAAGGCATCAAAAACAGTTGAGTAATACGACTATGGAATACCCACTACTTGGATTCTTGAAACCCCTGCAAATACGCTTATAAGCCACAAGCAGGGCAGGGCGTTTGTATCAACAGTCGTAAGGTTTGATGTGAAGGTACACGTGCCTCAATATTATGATATCTGATACACGATTGCTGCACATGCATTGAAACGACTTTAACGGACTCCCCCCCTCCTGTGAGGAATGGGGGGCAAGCAAATGAATCGCATTTGAGGCACGTACATAAACAGCCTTCATGCAGGCAATTGCCGAGCCTGACACCTAACCATAAAACAACCCGAAAAATGTGCGAATATACAAATTGGAATTTGTTGGGGAGAAATTGTCGCGAAATTCTGCTGGTGATCAACTGTTCGGTCTCCCCATGGCCTTGGCAATGAAAATGTTTGAGGGTACATATAGAAATATTATACAGGAAAAATGAATAGTTCTGTGTTGTGTTGGGGGGCGGTGGGGGGACGGAGGGATGTGGGCGGGCAACCTGCCAAAGTCATGGAAGTCAGCGAAGCGTAGTGCAACAGAGGGAGAGGATGTCAGGTGTTGGCAACGAGGCAGAATTTATGTGGGAAGTATGTAGTGCGAAAGGGAAGTGGTTAAGTGTTGGAGGGGGCATGGGGTGGTGCAACAACGTGCATTAGAGATTCGTAGAGAATGCCTATCCGAGTGATACCACATACCATTCATTGCAGTGTATTTTTAGAGCAGCCGATTGCGAGAATTATTCTGCAACACTGGCTGACAGCAGAAGGCAGCTCTTGCGCAACACTGCTGCGAGTTAGGCAACACTGTTTAAAGCTTTGCTTCGCCCTAAGCACACTTGTAAATCGTTTTGCAATCCTATTGAAAGTCCCTTGGAAAATCAATCTACTGAGGTTATAGACAGACAAATATGTATGTCTGTATCATCAAAATTGATCAGTTTCCTATTGGAGCAAAAGAATCGATGACAAAAGAGACAGAATTTGAAACGATTTAGCATAATTGAGGGTCTCCAAGTGGCGCTTGGGTCAAATGCGTTGCACAAAGATCGCATGGGTGGAATCTCCAACATGCCTCGAGGTGCAATGCCCCCGTGATAGAGGAGGCACCGACTGTAGAGACCCAACAGAACCAGACCGAAGCGGTCCGGATTGGAGCTGAGCGGTCCCAGTGGCAAATGGCAAGTGGAGCATATGGCAATTGTTGTTACTTAAATGGCGCATCAATTTCCACAAAAAGACATGGGACGCAGAGCAACACTGAGAGACAAAGAGAGATTGAGAGAGTGAGATACAGAGAGAGAGAGAGAGAGAGAGAGAGAGAGAGAGATGTCTTTAATTGAAATTGAAATTGAAACTGTCTGAAGATTCTATTAGTTGATGTTGATTTATGCCAAAGTGCGAGTACACATGGGCCCTCTTGCTCGTTGGCTTCGCTTCGTAGTACTCGTCGTTTTTCGGCAAAACTTCAATTGGAGATTGCAACTGTATTTTCAATCAGTGGAATGTACTTTGCAGATATCGCACCGCACCGCACACGTACACTACAAATATTTACTCTATTTGTTTATCTACTTTCAGTTGATATGCATCGAACGCTGAGCAGTTACAAGAAAAGGAACAAGAACCGATTGAAAGAAACGCTTGCGTAACATCCTTTGTTTTTTCGCTCACTTGCCAACACTGCCCGACCCCAAGGCGGGGAATACAGCAAATTCCAGCAAAAAGGACACCCTTCCTTCTTCAATTACCACATAGCCTGGCAGCCAGCCCGCCCCCTTTCAAATTTGAGATCCAAACTGTGGCAAGATGTATAAGCTATTGGGTAGCCTGAAGAGCTACCTCAAATGGCAGGACATCCAGACGGACAACGCCGTCTTCCGGCTGCACAACTCATTCACCACGGTGCTCCTGCTCACCTGCAGCCTGATCATCACCGCCACCCAGTACGTGGGCCAGCCGATCAGCTGCATCGTGAACGGTGTGCCCCCGCATGTGGTGAACACGTTCTGCTGGATCCACAGCACGTTCACCATGCCGGATGCGTTTCGCAGACAGGTAAGAACTCTCCAAAATAAGTCTACAATTGCAATTCCAAGTCTACCGCAATTGTGTCTAAAGCCCATCGAAAAGCTGAAAGAGAGCTATTAAGAATTGCCATGAAAACTCTCCAAGGTCTCCACAAGTCTGCAAACACTCGCCAATGGTTGATTGTGTACCCAATCGATTCATCTGAATGGTTTGTTTCCCACTCTACACAAGTCTCCAAATTTTAATAAGGGCTTTTAAGACAACAAAACTGTCTGAAAAAAAAAACAATTCCTTATCAACTCTACAATCTCTACACTATCTCCACTAGTCTTTGCTGTTTTGCTGTTTAACCACGATTTTACACTATTCGATTATCTCTACAAAGTCTCCAAAGAGGAATATATTGTCATCCCCATTTTATTACCTCAAAAAGCATCTAAAAATGCATAGTTTAGCTGTAGGATAAACTCTACAAACTCTCCACAAATCCTTAATTTCGCAAAATTACTACTTTGGTCTCCAATCTCAATAAAAACAGTTCGAAGCTTTCTGAACGTCTCAACAAAGTCTCCAAATAAAAAAAACCTGTCTTTAATGGTAAATAAAGAGCTCTTGAGTTTTTGGAAGCTTTTTGAATTCTTTAAAAGTTTCTCAAGTATTTCCGCTTCATCCCTTATGGCACTTCCTGTCCGCTTCCAGCACAATAGATAGGATTCCTCCTGGATGACTGCCAAAAGCTCTTTTCTGTCATGGGAGTGGATATGCCAGGTCTGTCGATCTGCCCCCCCGCCCTGTATACTCTGTACGCGGAGCACGTCCGACCCTTGGCTGGAGGTACGAGTATGATATGATATGGACACACACACACACACACACACACACACACACATATAATTTATGCCCGGCCTATAAAGCAATTATAAACTGGGCGTAGTCTCTTCGTCTTCGGTCGCTTTGGGCCACGCACCGATCGCAAACAGAGGCGAAAAAATACAACAAAAAAAAGAGAACAAAATTGAATTCCCGCAGGGATCTTGGCTCTCATATTTCATGGGCATGGGCATGGGCAGGAAACGACCAAAAATCTGTTGAATTTCGTGGAAAACATTGCACAGACTCCACACCATTGGACGACCTTAAATTTATTCTGACGTATCAAATTACCCGACAAAGTTTAGCAAACTAAGTGAATCTCTTCCAGACAGAAGTACTTTCTACGTAAATCACTTGCAGTTCAAGAGCAGTTGAACCGAAGATTTCTCATCTTCGATCTGAGAAGAAAATATCCAGAGATCAATTATGATATAGTAGAGATTTGTTTTGTATTTTTGTACAATGTTTTTATGTTTTTTTTCCTGCAGGTTGGTCGCGAGGTGGCCCATCCCGGTGTGTCCAATGATTTTGGCGACGAGGATGCCAAGAAATACTATACCTACTACCAGTGGGTATGCTTTGTGCTCTTCTTTCAGGTGAGTAAATAGTCTGGTCTGCAATGATCATACGAGTACTGGCACTCGCACTCGTCCAAGTCCATCATCAATGGCCGTCTGTCGATCATTTGCGTGTGTCGTCGTGGTCTCGTTTCTCCAAACTCAACGCAACTCGAGGGAGCGAGCCAGCCCAGCCAGCCAGCGAGCAATCGCTCCAATTAAGTTCAATTGAATGCGTGCCATGCGTGGAAAAAGATAGGGGAGTGCTGCTTTTGGGTTGGGGATGGGGTTGGGGCTGGAGGGTTGGGGGCTTGGGTCAAAGTATTGCTCAAATGCGGAGAGATGTTTGAGCGCCCTGTTGTGCCATGTCCAGAGCAGAGCCGAGCCGAGTCGAGCAGAACAGGGCGGCAAAAGTATTCCAACTTGTGAAATACCGAATGTAATTAATGACTTGCTAAATAGCAATAGCCACAACAACAGAAACATCAATGTGTCAATTGCTTCGACAGATTTCAATAAAAAAAAGTGTTTGTAAAACACACATTCCAACACAGCCAGTGCTCAAACATTGCAGGGGGGGGAGGAGGAGAGAAGTCTTGCCAATGAGCAAATAAGGAAATATGGAAATGCTATGGAAATACAGTAGATGTCCACTTTGAATGGAATCGCAATGAAATGATTTTCTTATAAAGAAATGGACATACGTATAAATAGATAGATAGATAGGTAGATAGATAGATAGATAGATAAATTGATAGATAGATAGATAGATAGTCTCCAAACATTTCCACGTATTTACTCTTGTATTATTCTGTGTGTTTAGAGGCTAATCTATTCATCTGCAAGGCATTTCTGCTACTCTACACAAGTCTCCAAATGTAGGAAAACAAATTCTATTCAGAAATACACTCTCTCCACTAATTTCCCCAATTATTGGCCATCTACAGAAGGTCTCCAAAGGGGAATATATTAAATTTTTAGCGCTTTTTTACTCGAATGATTAATTCATGTATATTTCTGACATTTTGTAGGCCATGGCCTGTTATACGCCCAAATTCCTGTGGAACAAATTCGAGGGCGGCCTGATGCGCATGATCGTGATGGGCCTGAACATCACGATCTGCACCCGCGAGGAGAAGGAGGCCAAGCGGGATGCCCTGCTCGACTATCTGATCAAGCACGTCAAGGTAAGTGAGAACTGGAGAATAGTACTCCTCGTGGCACTCGTGTATCTTACGCATATCTCTCTGTCCTATCCGCTTGTAGCGCCACAAGCTGTACGCAATCAGATATTGGGCCTGCGAGGTGCTCTGCTGCGTGAACATCGTGGTGCAGATGTATCTGATGAATCGGTTCTTTGACGGCGAGTTCCTCTCGTACGGCACGAACATAATGCAGCTGTCGGATGTGCCACAGGAGCAGCGCATCGATCCGATGGTGTTTGTGTTTCCCCGTGTGACCAAGTGCACATTCCACAAATACGGTGCCTCTGGGTCGCTGCAGAAGCACGACTCCCTCTGCATCCTGCCCCTGAATATTGTCAACGAGAAGACATATGTGTTCATCTGGTTCTGGTTTTGGATTCTGCTCGTCCTGCTGCTCGGCCTGATGGTCTTCCGGTATGTCGCGCCCTCAAGACTGTAACTCAATGTAATTCTAATTGCCGCTTGAATTCCCACAGCGCCTGCATCATCTTTATGCCCAAGTTCCGGCCGCGCCTGCTGAATGCCCGCAACCGGATGATACCCATGGAGATTTGTCGCTCGCTGTCCCGGAAGCTGGACATTGGCGACTGGTGGCTCATCTACATGCTGGGCCGCAATCTCGATCCCGTCATCTACAAGGATGTGATGAGCGAGTTTGCCAAGCAGGTGGAGCCTGCCAAGCACGATCGTGCCAAGTAAATTGACAGCAGCATCAGCAGCAGTCTCTTCTCTTCCCCCCCTGGACACCCTTTTCGCGGAATACCCCTGCAGAATACGCCTCAGATTCTGATTCCCCCTTTGGACTATTAATTTTATTTAGCGCAAATCATTTTAATTAGTGGAAGCCCCAGAGAACCGAACCCAGGCACCTATCCACCACACCCACACACCTCTCTCTCTCTCCCTCTCTGTTCTCTCCAGTTCTGTGATTATGCTGAAACTCTCCCCTACGCTACCCTAGCCCCGCCCTACTTTCCTCCCCTTGGGGGCACTATCGTACTACGTCTTATAATCAATGATCACAACTCGAATCGAATCGCTTGGCAAAAAACAAAACAAAAAAGAACGACAATCTTTTTTTTGTTTGGCTTCATTATTTTTATAATTTTTTGCTTTTTCCCCAACGAAAGATGAGATTTTGCCCTCGGAAATGCATGTGTTTTTTCTGCAAACAAAATCATTTTTTTTCCTAATTTTTAAACAACTAATTTAATACCTAGCTTTTATTTATAATTAGAAACTATAAAAACAAGAAATGAAAAATCCCCATAAAAAAGAAAAAAAAAACAAGAACAAAATCGGTAAAAATTCGATATTTTTGCATGAAATTGAGAATTGTTTAAACGCTTCGCAGCCAACAAAATAAATATTGCTTTTGAGTCTTTCATAATACAAGTTTTTAGTTTTCACGGAAGCGTTTCAACAATAAAAACAAAGAGCAGCTAAAAAAGAAATAATCATATTTTTGCTGTTTATTTTTTCAAATTTATATTTTGGGGAAGAATAAAATGCGCTATGTTAAGTTTATTGTGTAGTTTTAGGCGAAAATTGCAAAGGTTTTACATACATCTATGCAGATATAATATGAAATAAAAAACTTTTTACAACTGGCGAAAAAAACAAAAAAATTGAAATTCAAACTTATTTATAGGCGCGCGATGGTGGAACCAGCCAGCCAGGAACCAGCTGAATGGCCTGGCGTCCTCTGGTGGCGAGAGCAAGAACTAAACATATCGCTGACAAATGATTATCGTAACGCTTTTTGGTTATAAGTAAGAGCCATGACAAAATACGATCATGATAAAATTATATGGATGCGTAAAATTAGAGTCGGCGCTATTTAATGAACATTTAAACAAATAAATTCTGGTGCTCAAAGAAATACGCGATTGTCCAACACTGGAAATGTATTGACGTTTACTGCCTATCGATACTGTTTCGGCGATAGCACAAGCCAGAGTGATCGTTTACGGTATGTTATATACTTTTGTTTATATTTTGACGTCGCAAATGAGTTCTGCTGTCTAATTCAAGTTGCAAATCTGTTTCAATTGATGGGATTAAGTTCGGTTCTTAAAAGGTATATTTTGAATATGAGACGGTGTATTTTAGTATATTTCTGAGGACCGTATTTTGGATCGGATTATGTGATTTTCTAGCCACACACCTTGCAAGTGCTTTTCATAGCGTTTTCTAGTATTTTTCAGTATATTTTAAGACGCGTTCTGGACTCACCCTCTTGTACAATGCACCAATGTAAAAACCGTGTAGAAATGCCAATTAGAGCCATGTCCCAAGCCACATTAAATACTAATTCGTTATCAGCATAGAAATCCTGATCGTTTGACATTAAAATCTCAATTTTTTCAAAAATGTCGGGAAAAAAGGCATGTCAAAAAGTAGAGAAATCCGGGCAAACATTTTTCCTTCAGGTGACGCCTTTGGTAATTACATGAAAATGTAGTGAATATGTAGCACTTGTGTAGTACGCGTGTAGTTACCATGTATGGAAATTAATTTAGTGGAAATTGTTGTTGACCGGTTCAGCTTAATCCTTATTTTATAAGCCATGCAATAAAGATGAAAACATCAATTTAATCAGTCATGTAGGAAATTGATTAAATGATTGGATAAATATATGATTTTGGAGCCGAGGGTTTTGGCTGGCTAGTAATATTTAACCGAATATCGAAAACGAGGAATATGATGCAACTTGATTACAAATAATTTCAGTATATTCACGGCATATTTTGAAATTCCTGACGGAGTTCGGTATATTTCTGTGGGTCAGACCGTATATCTTTTCGATAAATCCGCGGTCACACAGACAAGCGAGAAAAATAAATAATAATTTGCAACTTGGTTTTAATGAAAAACGCCAGCAAATTCATTCAGCGACACATAATATTCGTGATTATTTCGCCTGCACCTCCGCACTCAGCCCCTCGCCCGATCCCCTGTCCAGAAGCAGCAAATCAAATGTGATGTTAAGTGTGAGTGTTTAAAAAAAAAAAAGAATGGAAATCCATTAAAACGCTATAGTTTGAGTGTGTGCGTTCGTGCTCGCTCGCTCGTTCGCTCGTGTGTTGTTTGTGTGTGTGATGTGCGAACGAAATCAAGAAGCAGCAAAGTAGCAAATGCCGCAGCCGAAATGAAAACAGAATGTTGTCGCCAAATAAATAAACAATTATCAATTTCCAAAAGCAGTTTTCAGTTGCGTGCAATGAGAAAACGGAAATGAAAAAAAGAAGTTGTGCAAGGCAAACAACAAATGTATGAAACCAGAAACGATTTTGGGGTGCAATGGTAGTGCTCCCAACTTCCCACACCCCACACCTTGCCACTAGCTTATCCCTATCCCTATCCCTGTCCCTGTCCCTATCTTGCCTGTGTGGGAGTAAACGAGAAAGCGCTTTGACCAGTTTCCAGGTTGTTGAAGGAGACTTGTAGCCGCAAAATTTTGAGCTTCTTCACATCCGTCCGTCCGTCCGTCCCAACCCTTGTTTTGTTATCCCTTTTTTATTTTTTGCGCTCTGTGCGCGCGTGTGTGTGAGCGTCCCAATAGCCCGGGAGTTAAATATTCAACCCCCAAAATTGCCCCTCCCCACTGTCCAGGCAAATCACTGAGCAATAACCACCCACCCATTCAGTCAGACGCCCACTCTCACCCCCCAACCGTCGACATTTCGCACTGGAAATTTCTTGCTGGATGTTCTCACTCTCCCTGTTCTTCTTATTCGTCTTGTGCCTCCCCTGCCGCCGTTGCCGCCAGCTCCAGCTCCAGCTCTTTGTTGTTTCGGTTGCGGGATGAAGCAGTGGCATTAACGGGGAGCCAAAAGGCAGCAGCAGCGGGAGAAGGGAGCAGTAATTCAAAAACTGTCGAAATAAAACGGCTTCTCCACTTTCCTGTCCCGGCCCCCCTGTGCTCACTCTTTACTCTCCTGCTTGTTCAACCACTTTGCCTCTCTCGCTCACGTTCTCTCTGGTCTCTTTCTTCTGTGCCTATTTCCGCTGCCGCTTGTTAGGTCAGCTCTGCCTCCCGCTCTCACCTACATCACATCACATCACCACTGCTTTCCCCCCCTTTGGGGTCCTATTAAACTTTTGGGCTTCAAGCTCTCGCAATCCTGCCTGACTCTGTGTGGGTGTGTGTTTGTTGGTGTGAGTGAGGGTCGGAATGCGCATAAGTAAGCCGAAATATGAATAGGACTTTGGGACACTGCCTGGAATTGGTTCTAGAACAGAAGTAAATGAAAGGAGGGGGAATATAATTGAGTGTAACACTTTCCGGCTGCTGCTGGCGTCGGCTTCTCGGGAAATACAATTCCACAATTTTTTTAAATTGCGCAAATTGGCGCGTTTGCGAGCGTTGCCCAACACTAGCCGCATGCAACCCTGCACGCGCAGTGTGAAAGAAGGGAGACGGAAAACTTACACTCACACAAACACACGGGTCGCACACAGGGGAGCAATTTTTGTTATTATTGAACAGAAAGAACATCGCAAAAAAAAGAAATAAAAGACAGCTTCCGAAGCTGGGTGCAAAAGCGTGCGGTTGGTTAAAAAGTGTAAATTGCTGCGAAAATGTAAGAGGGTGAGCAAACGCTGAGGTGCTCTCTCAATAAGAGCGGCAGCGGGCCACCAGGCAAAGCCGAAAAAAATTCACTCGCGGGGGAGCATAAAGGCAAAAAGAAGCAGTAGCACCGCAGCAGCCGCAGTCGCAGCGGAATCAAAAGCAGCGCAGCCGCCGCTAATTGTCGCGTCGCCGTCGTCGTAGTTGTTGTTGCTGTTCCCAGTGTTCGTGCGCTGCGTCGCAAAAAAGAATCATTTTCCCCCAAAGGAAAATTCGAAAAGAGAAACAAAAAGTTAATTTTTTTCCACAAGTTTTCACGGGTTCGTTCTCTGTGTGTTCGTACATATATATCTATATAAATATATATATGTGTGTGTGTGTGGTGTGTGCTGGTGTGTGTGAAAGGCAAAGAACAAGGCGCTAAAAGGCGCAAAGGAGAAGAAGAGGAAGACCGAAACGAAGCGAAAGAGCAGAATGTGAAGGCGAAAGGAAAACTATTAAAAACGAACAAAAAGGTCAAAAAAATGTGTGAAAGAGAACCGAAAGAACCGAACAATATGTGGATTAAAAGTGGGAAAACTAGCATGTGTGTGTGTGTGTGCGGTGGGGGGAAAAGCTAAAATTAATTTTTTGTTTTTGTTACATTCGCGTGCGTATGTGTGTGTGTATGTGTATGCGAGGGGGGATATGCATATTTGTTAATGTGCTAGGAACGATACTGTAAAACGAATTTATTATATTATATCTATTAATTCCCAATTTATTAAATAATGTGTTTGTGTTTTCTTTTGTATCCAAAATTGCAGTAGAATCAATTGCACAAAAAAGTGAAGAACAAGGAAAGGAGAAGCAGAAGCAGCAGCAGCAGAAGGAAGAAGCAACAATAAAAACGAGAGGAAATCAATAATAATAATAACAATAAAGCAGTAAATAACAGAAGAAAGGAGAAGCAGAAGTGGGAGCCGTAGCGCAGCGGCCGGACCTGTGCCTGTGTGAGTGCATGTGCCGCGTGTGTGCGTGCATGTAGCATGTAGTGTAGTATTGTTGTAACAAACAAAACGAAAGGCGGCCAACAACAATATACAACAAGAAAACATAATGAAAGCAAATGAGCGAAATCAAGCAGCAGAAGCAGCAGCAGCAGCAACCGCGTCCAACATCGACGACGACGTAGCAGCCGCCGATGCCGCCGACGCATGGGAAGCACCGAAAACCGCATGACAAGGAAATGGAAAATTTTGTTAAAAATTCTTTGGAAAAGCGAACCAAAAACGCGAATCAAAAATTAACAAGAATTCAAAGTAAATCACAGAAACAGAGCAACTAAGAAGGAAGCACCAGCCAGGTGCCGCACCAGTAACAACAAAGAAGAAGCAGCTAAAGGAACTAAAGAAGAGGACGAGGAAGAATAAGAAACAGCAGTAGAGCATCAGAAATAAAGCAGTGCAGCTAACGGAGTGAGAAATACAAAGCAGTGCATGAATAGGAATATAAGAAAAGGTGCAGGAAGAGGTGCAGTGCAAAAAGCAGTGGAGGTAGGAAGAAGAAGCAGGAGAACCGGCAGTTTGCGCCCCCGCCCTCCTCCCTCACCCACACCCACATCAACACCCTCTCAAACACACACACACACTCTTATCACCGAAAAACCAGCAGCTCCATCTCCGCCTCCACCCACTCTCATAGCAGGAGGACTGGGGGATAATACCATGGCAAGCAGTGCAACAAATGCAGCCAGCATCATACGCACAAGCACCAACAGCAGTAGCACTGCTCTGCCATCACTATTCTCCTCTGCCTCCGCTGCAGCCGCTGCCGCTGCAGCAGCCACCTCAAAGGACATGGACGGACTGATTGCCATAAATGATAGCGCATTATCGCAACAAATCGAATTTATACTACAAGATGCTCCCATGGAGCAGGATGATGACCATCAACAGCACCACCACCACCACCGGCACCACCATCACCACCACCATCAGCAACAGCAGCAGCAGCATCAGCACCACCAGCCGCCGCAGCAGCACCACCACCAGCCGCAGCAGCAGCAGCCGCCGCATCTGCAACCACATCATCAGCTGGTAGTAGGAGCTGGAAGTGGAACAGCGGCGAAGCTCGAGAATAACCACCCACCGACAACAACAACCGCTGCAGCAACCGCAACGGCGACCAACAGCGCTTCCGTTTCCACCTACACCACCACCAGCAACAGCAACAGCAGCAACAACAACAATCACCTGGAGGAGCATCACCACCTGATGATCCAACAGCAGCAACAGCATCTGCTAAATGGCCGGCGCGTTATCATCCAGTCGACCGGTAACAGCAGCACGGCAACAGTACTGGCCGCCAGCGACATCAAGGAGGAGGAGCTGGACGAGGAGGAAGAGGATCCGGAGCTGAACGATGAGAATCTTCAGGATATCGAGGAGGAGGCCCAGGCGGCCGAAGCCGACGAGGAGCCAGAGACGACAGCGCAGCAGCATCCGCACCTTCAGACTCGCGTCAAGATCGAGGTGGAGGACGACGATATGCCCGAAGACGATGACGATGAGGAGGAGGACGAAGATGAGAACATGTCGGTAGCCCATCTCCAGCGGCAGCAACAGGCCCAGGCTCAAGCCCAAGCACAAGCCCAAGCTCAGGCCCAGGCCCAGGCCCAATTGGAATATCAACTGCAAACGACGCAAGCCGGCGGGGCAGGCGCCCAGCAGTTGGTGCAGCTGCCCGCCGGGGGTCTAATGAGCACCTCGAATACCCGCACTATGACTGTGCCCGTCACCGAGGCGGCACTCGTCCAGCTGCAGCGCCGTCCCGTGTATATCAGCAATGCTGTCGGCGGTCTGTCCGCCGGCACCACCTATGTACGAATGCCAGGAGCGGCCGTGATCAGCCGGAGTCCGATGACGGTGCTGAATGTGGTGCAACAGGCGGCGGCCCTACCCGCCACCCAATTGATCCTGCAGGCCCAGAGCCCAACGCCTCAACAACAGCAGCCCCCACCCGAACAGCAGCAGCAGCAACAACAGCAGCAGCAGCAGCAGCAGATGGCCATAAACCAACAGCAGCAGCAGGCACAATTGCAATCACAGCAGCCGCAGCCGCACCAGCAGCCGCAACAGCAGCCTCAACAGCAGGCGCAGCAGCAGCTGCAGCTATCATCCCATCCCGTGAAGCATCAACAACCATCGCCAGCATCCAGCTCTTCCCCATGCAGCAGTAGCGGTAGCAGCGGGGCCAGCAGCACGGGGGCCACCGCCAGCTCAACGAGCAGCTACCAGTGCATGGAGTGTGTGGAGAAGTTCGAGTCGAAGGAGCTGTTCGACATCCACCGCAGCGGGCACGCCAACAACATGAAGTGCGCCATCTGCAACATGGTACTCAAGTCGCTTAAGAACTACGAGAAGCATTGCCTGCGATGCAAGCCGTACGAATGCCAGATCTGCGGCCGGGTGGTACGCTTCCGGCCGAACTTCATCAAGCATATGCGGGTGCACACGGGCCAGCAGTCGGAGCGGCACAAGTACAAGTGCGAGGTGTGCCACAAGGAGTTCATGAGCTTCGAGTACTTCAAGGTGCACAAGAAGATCCACAACGAGAACGTGAACCTCACCTGCGAGATCTGTGGCAAGGTGTTCAGTGCCCTGGCCTCGCTGCGCGGCCACTCGAAGCTCCACTCGGGGGTCAAGCTGCACAAGTGAGTAGCTCTTTGTTTTGTTTTCTGTAATTGCAATTGGTAACCGCATTTTTGTGCCACCCTCTTCCCTTTTCAGGTGCGATGTCTGCGGCAAGGGCTTTGGCCAGCGCTACAACCTGAAGATCCATGCCCGCACCCACACGGGCGACTTTCCCTTTGAGTGCAAAATATGCAAGAAGAAGCTCCACACACAATCCTCGCTGCAAACGCACATGCAGGTCCATCTCAGGGACCAGCCGACGGCAGTGGCCACGCAGCAGGCAAAGGCCAGCAGTGCCAGTGCCAGTGCCAATGCCAATGCCAATGCCAATGCCAGCAGCCAGAACGGGGGGAGCATCACCAATAATACCAATACCACCACAACTAGCACCACCCAAACCCACACCGGCAGCAGCGGCAGCAACTCGAGCAACAGCAACAGTGCGACAACCGGTACGGCCACAACGATTGTCAAATTGGAGCCGCCAAGCGATCTGGATATGCCCAGCACCAGCAACAACAATCAGCTGCAACAGCAGCACCACTCTCACCACCACCACAACCACCACCAACAACAACAGCAGCAGCAGCAGCAGCAGCAACAGCAACAACAGCAAATGGAATTGGACGACCATTCTGGCCTCAGTGGGGACGAGGATGTGAACTCTTCCTCGCATATTGTCAACTCAACCACCAATCGCTTGACCACCGGTGAGGATTCATCCAATGAGTCCTCGAATGCCTCGCTACACAATCAGCCGCACTCCTCCTCATCCGCAGCCAGCATCAGCTCCTCGCATTCACCATCTATGCTGCAGCAGCAGCAGCAGGTGCCGCCTACAGCATCGTCGCAGTATCTCATGTCCACGCCCTCACGGACGATTGTCATCAAGAACTACATGCAGCAGCAGCAGCAGCAACAGCAACAGCAACATGCAGGCGCGGGGCAGGGGCAGCATCATCAACAGAACGGACCCGATCAGGGGGCTGTACTCCATACGCAGGTCATCCAGAGCGGTGCAGGCACCAGCAGCAGCGGCAGCAGCAGCAGCAATGGCAGCGGGAACGCCATCGTTAGCAATGGTACACAGCAATTGATACGCAAGACGCCCATCATTCATCACTCAACGAGTGGCAGTGGCAGCGGCACCCTGAGCTCCGCTTTGGCCAGTGTGGTGCAGCAACAGCATACAGGAGGTGCAGGAGGTGAGTGGGAAGCCAAGCCCCCTTGGAGGCTTTCAGAGAGCGTAATTAAATGTTGTACTTTCCATTATTTGTTCACAGTTGGTTCGCCCGCTCAATCGCCACAGTCATCTTCGTCAGCGTCTGGCTCCTCCACCACTGTGCTGGTATCCAAGACCACGGGTGTACCCCTATCGATAGCATCCTCGGCAGCGGCGGCGGCCGCCCTGGCCGGTTCCACTATCATACGGAGCACACGCAGTCATCATCATATACAGCAACAGCAGCAGCAGCATAGCAACAGCCAGAGTCAGAGTCAACAGCAGCAGCAGCAGCGTGGGTCAGGAGCTGGGACGCAGCAGCGCAATAACCACCGAAACCACCACCGACGTCGTCATCTCGCAGACATGGATGATGACGACGATGACGATGAGGACGAAGATGCAGCCACAGCAGCCGCTCAATTGCAGTTGCAGCGCCATGGCCAACAGTCGTCGATGTCCGCCAGCCCCCACCACCACCAGCATCAGCAGCACCATCATTCACATCATCAACAGCATCAGCAGCAACAGCAGCAGCTCCATCATCATCATCACCATCATCATCACAATCATCATTTCGATGATGACGATGACGATGAGAAATCATCACCGTCCCTGGCCACGGCGGCCATCAAGGTGGAACCGAATCTCTACTCCTCCGGCTCCGGCGACAACTCCAACGATATGTTCATCAAGGAGGAGGTGATGTTCGAGGACTCGGCCGCCCCACATTCACCACAATCGCCGCCCAGCTCAAAGTTTCGCATCTCGAACTTTGATGGCGATCTGGTCGATCATCATGTCGATTTGAATCACTCGCTACCGCCATATGGGAACCTGTTCGAGCCGCATTCGATACCCGATAGCATACCCGTGCAACTCTATCCGGATGATGATGATGACTTTCGGCTGGACCATAGCTCGCTGGGTGGACTGCATAATACATCGTCATCGACCACAGATGGGGACTTTATCAAAAAGGAATGGGTCTATGGCACCGGCACCAGTTCCTATGCCATGAATGGTAAATTCGACGATGACAGCGATGCCCTATGCGATGCTGCAAATTTCATATACAATTGAGAGTGAGCGTCGTCGCAATTGTCGGGCAGCCAGAGAGGAGCGACAGGAATGGAAGGGTACAGGATATACCTGGACATGCATACGCACATTTTGGCAAGACAATTGTTTGGATATACGATAGATATATATATATATATATATATATATCTCTCTCTCTATCCCTGGTCACCTCTTCTGTGGCACCGTTTAAACACAATCAATCACACACACACACACCCCCACACACACACAACATAGATATACATGCATAGATATACGTGTGTATGTATATATATATGTATATATATATATATATGCCACACACACCTCTAGATAATTTGCTATTTCTGTGTTGCGCTCGTGATGATCTTAACGTGATCTTAAGTCTAGATATGTGTAGAGTGTAGAATTTTGATATACTCTCTCTCTTCCTCTGTTTTACCTTCTTTTCGCCGACGCCCCCCAAACACCCTCTATCTTTTTCCACTCTCTGTCTCTGTCTGTCTGCCTCTGTTGTAGTTTTTTGTGCATATTGCCCTCTCACTCTAAGTCGCTCACGAAATATATATCCGTCTCTCTCTATCTGTCTTTCTATCTCTGTCTGTCTCTGCTGTCACTGTCCCATTCTCTGATGTTATGAGTATAGAGTACTCCTTCCACGAAAAACCACTGATCTTCTTCCTCAATGATGTGTAGTGTAAACGAGACCTGATCCTCCCCCCCAACCCACCCACTCCTCGCCTCAGCCAAGAACAAAGTTACAAAACAATAATTTCTATTACTAAAAAGGGGTTTTCTTCTTTTTTTTGTTTGTTGGAGAAATCTCTCTATATACGGCTAGCGTCCAGCACTCTGATCCGCCAGATATAGTAATAATACTATATAGCAGTTATATATATCATTTTGTATACGATTTAATCTTAAGTTTAATTAGTTTTTGCATTTGATCTCTCGCTTCCACTCAATTTTGGTTTTAATGTCTGCAACCCAAAACGAAAGAAATGTAGTTCCTGTTTAATGGCAAAGAAAGCTTGAGGAAATCGTATGATAATTTTACATATAAAACATATAGATTATAGGGTGGTGTGGCTTGTGCTGGCGGCCAGCTCTATATGGAAAGATCTCTCCATTCACTTTTGCTCCAAAAAAATAAGAGAGAAAGCAATCGAAACTGAAAGCAAAATGATCTATCTCGTATATTTATAATGAATGTGCACTTCTGATTCGATTTATAATTTTTTTAACTTACCTAAAGCGCAGTATTTGTTGGTCCTTCTATTCGAGAATCCATTGAATTTTTTTATTTGAAACCACATGCACACATCCTAATACATAAGTATTTAGTTTTTAGTGTAATTAGATATTTTTTGTCTTTTTTTTTTGTTGTTTATAATTTGGTTAAGAATTCAGTGCTCGATTTGTGCTGCTGCTTGTATAACAGCGCCGCTACCTTAAAAACTGTTCTAATGTGCAATCTCTCGCTTGCCCCCGTCTCTACTCCCCCCGCAAACCACCCCCACCCCCCCCTCTCAGACGAACCCTTAACTAGTTTCTAAGTTGTTCTACAGATTCACACAAACACACACACATGTATATTCTTATATGTATGATTTGCATTATATATGTAACTGTAACTGTAAGCGTAGGCCCCCAAACATTTGTGTGTTGTCTCATAAGCTGGAAGAGCATGCTTTTAGCCCTAGCTTTACCCTCACACACGACACTGCTTGTAAAAACATATAAAACACACACACACATATACATAGATAGATCGTTAGCGTTAACAACTTTAATTTGCATTTACACTCATTTTTTTGTGTACTCGCTTGTATTTCCTCCTCCTTCGTTTGCAGAGAGACAAACAATTAAAAATAATTAAAACAAAAAAAAAACAGAAACGAAAAGCAAACAGAACGCAACATATATATACTATGTACATATATGTATATATGTGTTGGACGATGTATATGGGATTGGAAGATGAGGATGCAATAAGAGGAGTACATTTAACATAAACTTCTATCAAAAGCATTTAATGTTAACAAAAATAAAAACAAAAGTTCATAATAAATCGATATAAATTAATTACAAATATATAAAGTATATAACAAACAAATTAGCCAACAATTTTAAAATGTAGCTGAAGAATTTAATTTTGTTTGTTTTGGAATTTGTGTTAGTTTTCGAGTAGAAGATACAAATTTCTATCCCCCACCTCCCACGCCCCCTTTAATTTTGTGCATTTTACGCTGCTGCTTTTTTGCGCATCATATAAACAAAAATGATTAATATTGGTAATTGTTGTTGCTTGCCATTTTGTTTGTTACTAAAAGAAATATATTAACAAGATCATTAAGTACACACACACAACACACAACACATACACATGTACGTATAGAGAAAAGCTCAAAGGAAAAGAAACAAAACAAAAACAAATGCGCGCAAAAAATAATACGTTTTACATTTTGAAACCTAACTTTATGGATTTGTCTTCCGCACGCACGTTGAAACAGGGGTTCGAGTCCGTTCGAATGCTGTTCGATTTATGTACAAATTGCCAATCGTAATCGGCGATTGACGATATCAACCGATAGTCCTAGACCTCCCCTACCCGTTTACATTGCATTCTTTGCTGGAAGCTTACCGATTTTACTGATTTAAGCTATAAATCAGAATGAGAGACAACAAAGAGTGTCTGAAAAACGCCTAAGAAATGTGAGCACTGCCCCTGCCTGAGAGCCAGCCCCCAAGCCTACGCCTAAGCCCCTCATTTGCCGCCAGCATTCTGAAAAGAAAATTGAATACCCAGATTGAAGAGAAGAAGAAGGAAAGAAAAATTAGTAGTGAGTCCTCCCAGTAGCCCGGCCCCCTGCCCCCGCCCTCGACCCGTAACAAATCTCAGTTGAACTAATGAAACAGAAGCAATTTAAAATTAAAACAAAACAAAAAAAAAAAAGTTATACATTTTTGTACATTTGAAAAATGAAATAGAGTTACAAAACAAAAGAAAAACTATTTTATATACCAAACAACAAAAAGGAAAACGATCGACAAACACCCAAACAAATGAAACAGCAAACAAATTTTGCACCACAACAACAAAAACAACAAGAAAACCGAAAGCAACAAACAAACAAAAAAAAAACAAAAAACAAATGATGTAACTTTTAACATTTAAAATCTCAACGACTGCGCACACAGCAACAAAACAAATTTTTTGTATTATATTGAAAAGAAAACGTGAAGGCAAGAAAACCTTAGCTAATCATAAGAAAAACGAGAGAAACACGTACACGTAGGGGAAAATTCAGAAGAGAAGAGGCGATTGGATAGATGGAAAGCAAATAAAGTGAAATATTTTTTTAAGTGTAAACCAGGCCCGTCACACGGCTTGGTCGCCAAATTTTCTGCAATAAAAATAAACAACAACAAAAAAAAACGATAAGAAAATATACAAAAAAAAGAAAATATTGTAAACTTTATAGGCATATACACACACACATACACAGAGAAAAACTAACACACATAGACATACGTCACACTGAACTTATTGTTAGGCTGCTGTTAGACGACACATTTTCCAGCGACAGCGACAGCGACATGTCCTAGATAATCGTTGCCTTCCATCCGCGAAGTAGAAAAGGATTTTGAGATGTTCCCGAATGTGTGACTAAAAATAACCGACGTGAAAATACGGAATTCATCGGTGGAAGAGGTATCGTTTAACAGCAGCTTTAGGGTAGGAAAGAACAAGTATGGAAGAGTTTGGGTAGAAATTAGGCCGGGAGTAGAGGAGAAAACAGACAGCTTCAACAGTCCAACAACACAAAACAGACGTATATATATATTTGTATACGTATTCGCAGAACTTCCACAGAGATCTGGCAAAAATATGATATATGATTATTTTTCTTATGTTTTCCGTAGGCGAAAAGTTGTTGGTTCTTAAACACGCGTACACTTAGATACGGGTATATAGATGTATAGTGATGTATGAATAGATATGTCTATATGTTAGGACCCAAGATGGGGGAGGGTAGAATAGGGCCAGGCCTGGGCCCAAAACTTAATCGCCTCCTCTCTTGGAGCGGTCCTGGTCCACACACACACACACACACACACACAAACACACGTACACAGAAATACATTAAATGTCATAAGTTTTGTTTTTTGTTGTTTTTTTTAACATAAATGTACCTAAAAAGCAAACAAAAGCAAAGATAAAAATAGTTAAAAAGAATTGGGAAGACAAATCAAGAATAATTCCAATTTAAAATGATTTTTCGATTCGAAATGGAATAGAAATTTTTGGCAACTTTATATAGATTGAATATATAGCCGTATATATTTATTTATATATTTCTATGTGTCGTCCCCACCCCTTTCCCCGCCCCTGTGTGTAATTTTGCAACTCAAAATTCTTAGAAAACAAACAAAAACAAATGAAAAACGAAAGCAAGAGAATGTTATAATAGAAAAGAATTATTTTTAATGGAGGAAATGGATTTGTTAGGCACAAAATCAAGCAGAAGAGCCAATTTTTTTTTTGATTTACGAATTTGTTAAAAAAAAATAAAAATTTGAAAAAAAAACAAAAACAAAAAAAACATGATATAAAATAAGAGAAACCCAAGGAAAAACACGACTTTTTAAAGCATTTTCGAGAAATATTGAGGAGTAAAGGAATAAAACCGAAACCGAACAATTTCAATCTGAACAACAACATAAAGCCCACGAAAGTATATATATATATATATAAATATAAATAAAAGTAAATAAAAGTATATATATATTTAAATAAATTATGTGTAACAAAATGGTAAAGTAAATTAAACAAATCGTATTTATATACTATGAATGTCTAGTCGTATTTTCAGTATTATGTAAACCTACCCCGATCCCACTCCCTACCCCCCACTCCCACAACAACCATACTCCAGGAAAAACACAGTAAAAACTATTAAAAAAACACACACAAACAATATATAGAGAAAGCTAAGCTAAATGAATGTGAACAAATATAAAAAACAAATTTTTGAAAATTAAAAATTAAAAAACTAAAAAAAAAATATATTATGTGTGTAGTGTGTACAATAAAAAATAACAAAAAAAAAAAAAGAAAAAAAATAAAAAGAATGGTGGAAAAAAGTGAAAGGGAGGCGGAAGGCAAAAAACAATATGGTAAACAATTTTTAGAAGCATTTTTAACACATACAAAACCCAAACTAAATGTTTACAAAAATATCGAAAGTAACGTATATGTATATATACACCTATATATACATATGTATATGTATATGTGTATAATGCAAGTGGCAGAGGAAGGAGAAAAATTTAAACGAAATGTGTCTGTTTTTAGTGTTAGATTCGATGTAAGAAAAAACCCACAATAAAACATAACAAACAAATCATATATATAGATATATATTATATACATACATCCAGAAAAAATCATTAAAAACTACTAAATCAATGTGTGTAAACAGATAGAAGAGATCTACGAATATATAGCTATATATATAGATATATGTATATATACATATATTAAAACAGAGAGTTGGAGAGAAGAAGGGACAGATGTGTTGGCTTTAAAGAAAAAACAAAAAAGGAACTACTACATATATACAGACTTATATATCTGTGTATATAGTCGCGCTGTATACATACGTATATATATTATTACTCTTAATTTTTGTGTATACATTTTTTGTGAATTACAATTAATACTTTGCTAAACCGACTTTAGTTTATAAACAAATATATATATTTTAAACACTACGATTATGATTTCTCATTTAAATCGATTTTTATTTCATATTTTAACCATAACACCAGCAAAAATATACATATATATATTTTGTCAGAATAAAATCTGTGTTTCTTTTCCTTTTCCTTTTACTTTTCGTTTCGTTTCGGTCCCTGAGGAGTGAAGGTTCATATCAGCATAAATCATATGTATATCTATATATATATCTATATGTGTCATCATTTATATAAATGTAAATTGTATTTGTTAAGCAAAACAAACACAAAGCAAACAAATGGAAATTGAAATGGGAAAATGAAAATGAAAATTGGCGCAATTTGCTCAAACCTATTAAATCGAAGAAAACTAAATTCTCTTAAACAAAGAAACAAAAAAAATTTTCCTTTCCCTGTATATCCTCAGTTTACTATCTGTTTTCTCTCTTCATTTATTAATAGTGGAAATTTTAAAGAATTTAGTTTAACTAATGAAAAAGAAAAACAATTTAGAAGATGCTAAAACAAGAAGAGAAACCGTAAAAACTTGCTAAATGGAAATTAATTAAACAAATACATATATTCAAATTCATGAAATAATGAAAAATAATGACAAAAACAAAACAAAACAACAAAAAAAAAAAAACAAAAAAGAAACAACTAAAATGAACCCAAAAACAATCTAGTTTTTATTGTAATTCCGTGTCTGTGTGTGTATTTCAGTAATTAATGTGAAAAACAAAAACAAAAAAAACCAAAGTCTAACAATAATAACAAGAGCAACAACAACAAAACAAAACAAAAATGGAAGAAAACCCCAACAAAAAAAATGCAAAAGCCTAACGAAAAAAAAAACTAAAAAAAAAAGAACACAAGAAAAAACCCAAAAAGAAGAAGGACAAAACATAAAGAAACTAGCGAAATAAATAAAATACAAAATATTTGAAAATAAACCAAGAAAAAAAGAGAAGTGTGGAAAAGTTTTTGATTACATTTCGATGGGATCTTCTCTCTGGTTTTTCACATAGGTAGCCCCCCCATCTGTTCAAATTACCATTCCTGCACGTACTGAAACGGCTCGGCTACGCGTATGACGCGGCATGCGGCAGCGCCCCTCGGTCTTTTTGAGTTTCTGCCTGGTTTCCGCTCACGGAACCAGATCTGTCGAAGAGAAGATTCGTTGGTGGGAAAAGATAGAAACAGAGACGGAAGGTGGGCTACGTGTACATCTGTAATATTGGTCTGGCAATGGTCTTATAACGCACTTTCTTTGCAGATAAGATCTATTCTTAATTGGTCATAATTTAAGTCAGTCGTGAGCGGGCTATAGTGTAGTCAATGTGGACCTACTGGTTGGGCCACAGTGTCCACGGTTTTTACTGTATCGAATCGAATTAAATTATATCGGATCCCAAAGTTGTTGCTTTTTACAGGAGATGCGGGTGATTCGAACGCTAAAAGCAGGAACCAGAAATGTTCGCCTGGGATAAAAAGAACTGTGTAGCGGAGCGCATAGGTGTAGTGGAGAACAAAGTCTGATAAGTCTGTTTAAACATTGATCAACTACATTGTATATTGATCATTTTAGGTGCCATTTTGAATATTCCATATATACCCAGTTCTTAGAGTTCTACGAAAACTTTTTATAATTTTTTCCGGCAAAATGTCCTTCGTAACACAAATCCTTAGTACATTGATCTCTCCCCTGTATGGAAAATGCATTTTAGTAAAATATTCAATGTTTATTAATTAATTCGATTCTCATAATCTTTATATAGTATACATAAATGATAGTTTAAAAAAAAACCTTTCTTTATTATCAGCTAAATCAAATTTTTCTTTCGATCAAATTTCCAATACATGTGTCATATATAGTACTGCATACATATATACGATATATAGTTATTTAGATTTTAGGTTTACGTTTTTGTTATACCCTGGTATTCGAAGGTTTTTGTTTGTTTCTTGCGTGGCATACAAAAAATTCGTAGAAATAAAAGTAAATTTGAAATTTTTCATGGAAGTTGAAGATTTTCTGAATGGTAGATACTTTTTTTTTGACTAAACTAAATAGATATATCTATGTATATATAAATGTTTGTGTGTGTGTTTGTGCTGATCGGATATATATATGTGTGTTCTGTGTGTGTGTGTGTGAAAGTTTTCTAATTAAATCTAAGGTTTCTGAGTGGGGGAGGGGGTTCACCTATACCCCTCTCCCTCTTGTAAATCTATCTACATGTCTAAGGCTTTTTTCCTTCCTGCTGGTGGGGGAGGGGGGCGGGACTCTGCGGGGGCTGTGCAGAGGGCGTGTGTGTCGCCACAGTGCACAGCCCCCGTCGTCTCACCGCCCCCTCCCGAAATGAATCATTCATCTCGTTCTATCCATCCACTCTCCTGCTTCCTTTTGTTTAAGTTTAACCAACACCAAGCGATTGCACATAAAAACCCGTTGTTGCTTATAAACATAAAAAATGAACAAAAAAAAAATACAAAATTAATCCTTAGCGTTAAATTAGAATTTCAATTTCATTTAAATCAAAAAGTAAAGTTAGTTTTTTGTTTGTAATTCAAATTCAAATCAAAATCAAATTCTGAAGAAATGCTTAGGCTTTAGACTTAGAACTACCGATAGAGACTAAAATTATGTGTTAGTTAACTCTAAGCGATTTCCTACGATTTGTATTCGTAAATCGCCATTTTTGTGGTGTGTTTTTTGTTTGTTCAGTGTATCAGTACGATTGGTGGTCTTTCCTACAAGCTACTATTAATGCAAGAGTTATTATTTAAATCAAAGGAAACCATTCACTTTTTAATGGTTTATGGTGTGTATATATGTATGGTATATAGTGCATGGATTGGTTATAAGATACATTATGTTTCGATTATTTTGTTGTTGGGCTTTGACTTCATTTATAAACAGCTTTAGTTTACACGCATCTCTCTCTAACTTCTAACTTCTATCTTCTTCGCGCATTGCTTCTTACTTCTATAGTTTGGGTTTTAGTTTGATTGTTATCCGCTTTTTGCCTCTTTACAATGGATTAATGGTGTGATTAAATAATAAATTACATGTGTATGTGGATGTTTTGTATGTGTTGCTTGTATATCCTTTTTCCTCCTTCTACTTCTTGTTTGTTCTCTTTTGCGGTGACAAAATAAATGCCAACGTTTGCAGCTTTTGTTTGTTGTTTGTTGTTCGGTTTCTAGCTCTAAACATCTTAAAAATAAGCTATATCCTAGCTATATCTCTATATATGTATATATATGATATATTCATGATTTTTGTATTACTCATGTGTGTGGTGTGTCTGCTCAAAGCATTTATCAAAAAAAAAAAACTCTTAAAGCTAAGAAAACTATTTAGGGCAAAACATTTCCTTTCTTTTCTTTTCCTGTTCTGTTTTGTTTTTTGACTAAGAGAAGGTTTTCCAATATTACAAACAAAAATAAAAAAAGAGTTTACTTATAAAAAAACGAAAGGCGGAATTCCATCATTAACTAAATACGAAAATTGTTAAACAAATGTTTAAGAGCATGAGAGAGTGAGAGCGATTTTTTGCACAGCAAAGTGTTGTTGTAATCCTCATCGACTAAATCTAAATCTAGGCAAAAAATATACAGAAATTGTATAGTGCTATTTGTAATCTCCAAAGATCTTCCTCCCTTCTCCTCTCCTCTCCGCTAGCTACAGCAGAGGGCGGTGTGGGGGTGGTGTTTGTGGTGGGGCATGGGGGCAGTTTTCAGAAAACTTCAAAGTCACATGGTGGGGATCTTGTTGGGGATCTTAGGGCTAACTACTGACGATCCACGATTCAATTGTGGACAGGCATTGGCAGCTGTCCGAGCAGATTGTTGGCGAACTGCGAATTGGTGAACTTGAAGTGCCGCTTATCGTAGAACTTAAGGAGCGCCGGCGAGAACGGATGCAGATCCTTCAGATGCAGATAATGCACCTCTGGCTCGCAGGTCGTGTGGCCGCACTCTTCGCATACGTACATCTAAAGCGCAAAAAGAGAGATTAAGGGATTGTGCTTTAGAAGGTGACTCTTGTTAATCTTACCTTGGCGCGACGCTCTTTATAAGCGTACTGATGCTGGACACTGTGCACCTTCTGGCAGTGCGACTCGAGGGAACAGCGCTGCGTGAAGCTCTTCTCGCACAGATTGCACTTGTACGGTCGGACGCCCGTGTGGGTGCGCGTGTGCCGCTTCAGATCGAAGGTATCGTTGAATCCCTTGCCACAGAACGTGCACAGGTACCGCTTGATGTCCGAGTGGCACTTCATGTGCCGATTGAGCAGCCTCTGCAGCGAGAACGTTTTCATGCACACACGGCAAACGAACTTTCCATTGACTACAGAATCATCACCGGCCTGGCTGGCCGATCCAGATCCCCCCATACAGAGGGCATCCGCGGAGCCGTGGCTACTGGCATTGCTGCTGGCACTGCTGTGATGCTGGAGCTGCTGCTGATGTTGCTGCTGGAGGGATTGCTGCTGCTGCTGCTGTTGCTGGAGCGTCTGCTGCTGCTGGGGGGATGATTGCTGCTGCTGCTGTTGCTGCTGGGAATGGTGGCCGTGCTTGCTGAGATCATCAATGCAATCGATGTTGCGTATCCGGTGATGGCCACCATGGGCATTCTCGACAGCCAGTGGATTCTTGATGCCATGTCCGCCATTCACAAACTCCAACTGTAGATCCGGCGGCAGGCCCAACTATTGAAAGAAACAAAAGGACATAGAGAAAAGGAAATTAATGTGCGGCTCATATAAAAAAAACGGAGGGAGTGGATTATTCGAAGGATTGATTGGTTGGGAAGAATAATACGGGCTAAAAGACAACACAGACAAAATACAACTAGAAGGATACACAATTGGATTCGGATTCGGTTTTGGTTTCGGTTTCTGTTTGGTTTTCGCTTACACGCCGCTGCAACACCTTGCTCTGATTGAGCACCGAAACGGTGGGCGATGGGGCACACAGGCCAGCGGCTGTGGCCGCCGCCGCCGTGGCCAACGAACGTAATGTGGTGCGGTGCACCGTTCGTGTGGCCGGCACCTCCGGCGAGGGCTTCATTGTCGATACAAGGGTGATCATCGTGGAGCCATACGCCACGGCCTTGGCTCGACCACTCAGCTTGCCTCCTCCCGATCCGTTGCTGCTGTCTTTCCCTGCAGGATCATAGTCTATATCTGCCGCCTCCTCTTTTTTATCCTCCTTTTCTTCCTTGACCAGAAGGCAATCGAAATCGTTGGGGATCATTGGTAGGGGCATCACCTTCTTGGACCTGCCTCTCGACAGCTTCGTTAAGCACTGTTGCTGCTCCTCCTTTTGTTGCTGCCCCTCCTGTTGCGGCTGCCCCTCCTGTTGTGGCTGCCCCTCCTGTTGTTGCTGCTCCTGCTGGTTCGGGGAATGTATCTGTTGCTGCTGGAGGGATTGTTGTAGTAAAATGGGTGGAACACTTACGCTTTGGATGAGTGGCTTTGTGTCGAGCAGCGCAGCGGCAGCCGCTGCCGCTGCGTTTGCATCCATGCTGCTGTTGCTGCTGCTGCTGTTCGTACCGGAGCTGCTGCTGCTGCTCATGGGACGCGCTAGATGAACGGCTGCTGCAGCAGCAGCAGCGGCGGCCGCCGCGGCAGCAGCAGCCGCTGCCGTGGGCGATGGAAGCGACATGTTGCTGTTGTCGTGGTGGTGCGAATGGTGAGAGTGGTGCGACTGCTGCTGTTGCTGGTGGAATTGGTGGTGCGAGTGATGCTGGTGTTGCTGCTGCTGTTGTTGCTGCTGGTGGTGCTGCTGCTGCTGTTGGGCAGCATACAGATTGTGCTGCTGGTAGGCGGCGGCATGTTGCTGCTGCTGTTGGTGGTGCGACTGTTGCTGTTGCTGGCTGAGCAGCTGCTGCTGCTGCTGTGACATCAGCGCCGACTGCTGCTGGTAGCTGCCGTGCTGCGACTGCTGCTGTTGTTGTTGCATCATCTGCAGGCCTCTGGTGGCATGCTGGTACGAAGGCGGCGGCTGTTGCACATGCTGCACGTGCTGCTGGACATGCTGCTGTTGCACATGCTGCTGCTGCTGCTGCTGCAGGTGCTGCTGCTGCTGTTGCACGTGCTGCTGCTGCTGCTGTTGCTGCTGCTGGGAGTTAACGCCATTGCGTGTTATATTGTGGGTCAACTGCGTCAGCAGATTCTCGTGAAGGGCATCCAGCTGGGAGGCACTCGCTGTCTGGTGACTGCTATGGTGATGATGATGGTGATGCTCCACGGGCGTCACCGACACCGAGTCGGGCGTCAGGGAGGGCGTCGAGCCGAGCTCAAAGTCCTGCCGCGGACTGGTGGAGCCCTCGTCGTCCACACAGCTCCGCTGCAGGAACGAGCTCAGATCGACGGCATCCGAGAGCTGCTCCAGCAGGTGGTCCGTCTGGGAGCTGAGCATCAGCGTGGCCGTAAACTGCAGTGGATCCACAGTGCCGTTGGGGCACTGCGAGCTGGCGAGATCCGACATGATAGCGTCCTCGTAGGCGCTGGCATTGAACTGCCCGGAACTGCCCATCGTCGCCTGGATGATGTTCTGCGCAAAGGTTCCGATGTCGATCTTTGCCTCGTCGTACTCGATGTCCGGCTCGTCCTTGAGTATGATGCCGTACGCTGAGGGATTGCCACCGTAAAAGGGATGACCCATCGTTGAGTTTGGATTATGGAATTTGGAATTGGATTCGTTATAGTTAGGATTGCTGGCCAAGCCATTGGCGAAGTTCAAAAGATTATTACCATCGATACCACCCGATGATGCAGCTCCACCACCGCCAACCGTACCTCCACCTCCATTTCCATTCGCATTGCCATTGCCACCGCCTCCTCCTCCTCCGTTGGATCCGCAATTGATGTAGCCGCCACCTCCGCCTACTCCTCCTCCACCTCCACCGACTCCTGCTCCCGCTGACATTATGTACGCCGCTGCAGCAGCGTTTTGTATGGATAGAAAGTTGGGATTCCCGTTGAAGGCTGCGTGGGAGCCTGCTCCGTGTCCTGCGGATGTCTGACTGGCGCCCGTATTATTGCTGGCCGTGCTTTGTTGGCCACTCTTCAGGCTCTCGTAGAATGGGGGCAGAGCCCCGGTGGGGGGAGAGTTGGGACCGTAGTTGCCTCGTCCGTCACGGCCACCGCCCATGCCACCGCCTCCGGCTCCGCTGCCGCCTAGAGCACCCCCAAAGCCGCCTCCCGGCGAGCCAGCACCACCGCTGGCGTTCTGTCCGCTGCCCGAGCCGGTCGAGCTGCTGCCGCTGCCAAAGCCAGACGACTGAAAGCCCTGTCCGGCTGCACCGGAACTGCTGCTACTGCGTCCGTGGCCGGCGGCTGCGGCCAAAATCCCGGGAAGGCTGCGCACCAGGCGCGGATTCAGGCGCTGCGACTGGGCCAGCAGTACGCGGGCTGCCAAGATCGTGTTCCGCCTGCGGGCCTCGCGCACCTGGCGCGCTCTCTCCAGCCGGCGGGCGTTCAGCTCTTCGTCGCTGTCGTAGCTGGGGCTGCGCCGCTTCGGCACGTGATAGTCAATGGGCTCCTGCTGCTCCGGTCCCAGCTGATCGAGATCGAGGGCACTTAGGGGCAATAGAACGCTCCTCTGTGGTGTCTGATGGTCCGGATGCTGATTCTGATAATGATGGTGATGCGGGGATACAGCGTGTCCTGCTGTTGCTACTGCTGCTGCCGTGGTCTGTGGTGCGCGCTGGATCACGCTGCAGCGGACAGCGGGCGTCGGTTCCCTTGGGGGTGGTGGACTGGGACGCTCCTCTGCCGGGGGCGGGGTGCTGCGCATACGCAGAGACAACGGCTTGTCCACGGGCAGCAGGGGCTTCTCGTCTACAATCAACTTGCAGCCGTCATCGGAGTCTGTGTCGGAGTCCACATCCGAGTGGGGTTCCTTTTCTTTTGTGGTTCTGACGAGGTTCGGCTGTTGCTGGTGCTCCTTGGGGTACTCCTTCCGCTGGGCCTGGGTGAGGACGATGCCCGTATTGTAAAAGCGCGGGCGGGGTACCTCAATTCCGACGTCAACGTCGCCGTCTTCCTCTTCTTCTTCTTCTACTTCTTCCGCCTCTACGGATGCGCGCGCATTTTTCTCATTTTCTTTTTGCGCTTTCCGATCGGGATCTTCTACATCTACTTCGCTGCTGCTACTGCTGCTAATCCCCTCTGCCGCTGTCGACTGCGGCGTCGGCTGCTTTGGTATGCTGCTGCTTGCTGTTGTTGTTGTTGTTATCGCGGTTTTTATTGGAGAATTCTCGACGCAGTCTTTTGTGGGTAATGCGGGGGGCGTGGGTGTTGGTGTGGGCGTAGGTGAGGGTGTGTTTGTGGTTGTGGTTGTGGCTATGCTACTGCTGGTGGTGGTTTGGTTGGTGGTGGTGCAGGTAAGGCGCTGCAACAATTCTGCCGGCCTCAAGCAACCAAATTTGTCTGCAAAAAAAAACGAGAAAAACAAAAAAAATTAGTTAAATATTCAATGAAAAATATACGTACACATAAGCTAAGATAAAACCGATCCTTTGTATTTTTGTATCTAAAAGCAAATTTCACAAATAGTCCCCAATATATTACAACGAAAAACTGCCGAGAAAAGCCACGTTGACCGTTGCGTAACTGTAAAAGGAATGAGAGAATGCCCAAAATCACTTATTATTGATCTCCCTTTTGCGACTTTTCTGGTGTGCGAATGTGTAGGTGAGTAGGAATGATCGATTGAGTGACTTTTGGACAGTGCTGTGAAATGCAACCTGTCTGCACGTTGATGTTGATCAAATTTTCAGCATAATACACTATATGCAGATATATGTACTTAATTGATTACCTTCCATTAAATCAAAATTCACTTTAAGTCCACGAGTCCTTATGTACGTTTAAGTGGCAAAGCACCAAGAAATTAGTTGGATTACACATGCATGTACCAAGGTACAATATATTTTGGGACGACGGACTAAATTTCCATATTATTATAACTTGTATGTGTACACACGATTAAGAGGACGCTTTTGCGGTGGGCCTTTCCTTATTACTCGCATATCTTGCCCTATTCTTCTTCCCACTTCTTTCGCAACTAATCTTCTTCACTCTAATGTAGAGCAGCTTCGCGATGCTCGAATTACACTCTTTCTTTTACTCATTCTCATTTTTGGAGGTTGGAAAAAAGTTAACGCGCAATTTCATATGTCCTCTTTGGTGCCGTTCTGTGAGTGAAACGGCGAGATGTGTGGAGGAATAAGAAGAAATAGATGGGTACAGGCTGACCGGTTGAGACCATTTCTGATGTGTGTGCTAAGGAGGTGGCTTTTGTATGTGCATACATACATACATACACATGTGTGTGTGTTTAGGGTAATTTGAATAGCCTATAATTGACAATTGCAAATGGAAAAAGCAAGTGCAAGTGCAAGTGCGCGAAAAGACGAATCGGGCCAAGACAAGGCTAGCGACCAGCTGGCCGCAAAGTTGTCTTTTGGCTTTAAATCAAAAAACAAGTGCAGTAAAAAGTGGCAACAGCAACAGCAACAGCAACAAAAGCAGCGCCATTTAACGGCTGTCATTGTTGATGGTGCAGTGGTTTTCAGCTGCGACGTTCGTGTTTGATCAAGATCAAGGCTGCAGTGTGTCGTGTGTGTGTCTGTGTGTGGGTGAGCTGGTTGCTGCCGGACAGCCCTTCATATTAGTTAATGCTCATATTTAGCCAAGTACCAGTTTATAACCATTTGTGTGAGTGTGTGTGCATATGTGTGCTATTACAAATGCCAAGCACGCACAACCCTGTTGCTGCCATTTACGGGACGGGGCGGAGCGGGGGCTGCTGGCTCTGTTGGCTCTGTTGGTCATGGCCAGGCCTGCAGCGCAGTTGCAGCGCTGTCGCATAAATTCTAACTGTCGTCACACACTTACACACACGCGCGCACATGTGATCTATCGCATGCATACAGTGGCGGACAAAAGTCAAGGTACTACGAAGAAAACACTCTTGGAGAGAATATCATGATTTGTACGGACTTTTGGTTAAACAGTCGTACATAGACTTTTGTCCAGCACTATCGATGTACGATCTGTAAGCTTCGTTTAACAAAGATTTGCGTTGCGCTGCTTTGGACGTTAACAGCCTTGGGGCGGCTCCAACGTTTAACATTTTTTCTTAATAATTTGTTTAATCTTAATTTAATTGATTGTTTGTTTTGCTGATTTTACGCGTATTTCGTTTCTGAAATAACTGGCGTGCCATTCATTTATTAATCGGTTAATAGACCCCCGGCGCTGCCCCCAGGTACGCCCTGTCACGCCTTATGCCGCAAGCAGCTATAGCAAGTGACGTACATTTACATTATTTCTTTTATTCTACAATTTTACTACATTTTATGAGACATGCTTTCATGTTTTGATCTCTTTCTTTCTCTCTCTCTCTCGCTGTTTGAATGAACGGCAATTGCAGTTGTTTGACATGGATGTGTATAATCTACATTTTTCCAGGCTTTTACACACATAAATACATATGCATGTATATACATACATATATTTCAAAAACAACCTTACATCTTGGCCTCTCTTTCCGCCTCAGCTTACTCGTTTCTATCCCTCTCCAGCTTTCGTTTACATGTTTGTGCCTCTCCCTCTCCCTCTTCCGCTCTGTATTGATGTTGTTGCAATTGCTTGCCATAGTTGTAATTTATTTTATTGTGTTAAGGTCAAGGCGAATTGTAAAATGCTTTATAATTACATACAGATGTACATGCTCACACACACACGCACACAAACACACACATAAATACATACATGCAAAAACATGTTTTCAAGTTGAAAATGAAATGCGAATAAGGTTTTATTTTCATTTGTTTGTGTTATTTTTATCATTTTTGTGTGCTGCTGCTGCCGCTGCTGCCATGAGGAAATGAATTTCAATTGAAGTTGTACAAAAAATACAACAAATACTGACCTCCAGTTAGCCAGCAATTAAAACAGCATTATAAAATAGTATGTACATAGATAACGTAAGCATTTCTAGGAGCTCTGGGATCTCAAAGATCTCCTTGCTCTTGATTGTTCTGGTGGAGGACTTTCAGCTTAGCCTTTCGTCCTCCGCCTCTTAGGATTTCTTCCATTTATGGTCATCCTGTGTTTTCGGTGCTTGTTTTTGTTGACTGAACATCCTATTTTGTCTCCCTCCTATCCGCATTCCATCTATGGTCATCCATACGACCTGAAACTTTTCTGCAATTATTTTACTCTTTAGTTTTCTTTCTTTCCATTCGTTTCGTACACGCATATGGTCATCTCTCTCACGCCCAAGGGTCAATGCACGTTTTATCCTTTACCGTAATTGATTTACATGCTGTTTTTTTTTCGGTTTGTTTGTTTTTCGATTTTGTGTGGATGAACTTTTAAAATATTCCACCTCCACCGCCTACCGGCCACCGGTTTCGTCTAGCGCAAAATGCGTCGTAAAAATACGATCCACTACAAAAATCAGCGAAAATACAAAAAAAAAAAAAACTGAAAATAAAATAACATTATCTGTCTTCTGCTGTGTATATAATATACATATGTATGTAAATTGTTCACGACAAAGCCCCGCGCCAAAGGCAAAGCCCGTCGAAGTTGTCGTCTAGAATTCGTAATACATTCTTTGCACCCTCTCCCTGCGAATGGGGGATGGATCTTTGATGCTACGACTGGCAAATCGGGTAGATGAACTCGCCTGAAAAGGGATTCAAAGTACACACATAGTGCAACGCATCACGTGAGTTCTGAACCATTCTTATGCTCTTGTATCATTATTATAGTCTTGTACTTTTCAGCTGATCTGCCGTATAACATTTGCTTTGATCTCAGGATCGGTGTATATGTATCTACTCTGCCTTACTACCATATATATTTACATATAGTATGTATGGATGTGTGTATGCGGGTGGCACCTGAGCGAGAAGTACGCCCACCCAACAGCTGTCGTTGCTATCGGCCATGGGCGTTCAACTTGTTGTTTATGGAAAACTACTTAAAAAACAACAGAAAGAGCAACAGAGGCAACAGAAAAGCGAAGCACAACCAAAACAAAACAAAAAGGTATACGAAAATAAATAAAACTAAAAGTTTCAACTTTTATTTTATATTTAATAGATTTTCAGCCACAAAAAGTTACAAAAACCAGAGAAAAAACCAAAGAGGTGAAACGGAAAGATACTGTGGCTGCAAAATCGAATTCCAAACGCATTCTGAGCTTATCGCATATGGAATTCCTGTCATGCACGACGACGACAACGACAACGACGACGACGACGATGACGACATTCCCCTCTTCAGTCTTCTGCTTGAAGCTGATTCTTCTTCGGGTCCCGCCGTAGCCCCCATCTTGGGGTTCTGTGTGTCTAATTGCAAATGCCAAACACGTTGACAGGGGCGGCAACGGCGAACGGCAACGAACGTTGTCAAGCAGCTCAGCCCATGTACATGGGGGATATATTGTATGTAAATAATGTACACGAGTACATACATAGGTACTCGTACAGCAACAAATTGAACAATACCCACAGACCCAACCCATGTCGGAGCCCCAAAGCGTTTAAGGCTGCGTTTTAAGTTAGGGCCACAGAAACACACAATCTTTGTTGCACGAACAGACTATTATTATGAGATGATCAAGCGTTTAACCTCAATAGTTTTAAGAACGCACTGCAGAGACATGCAACAGGTGCTCATTCTTATTTGTTTATTGTTTATTTGGGAAATTGTGGTTCCAAATTTAGGTTTTTAAGTGTAAAAGTGTGTAAAAATGAAACGTCTCATCCATTTTCAATGTCGTCTATCTTCAGAAAATCCCTCAATGGAATCGGATAACCTATTTAGGCCCTCACCCACTTGGCCAGCGAATGCAACCACCGCCCACACAACCGCTGAACCGCTGAACCACTGAACCATCATTCTATCTATCTATCTATCTATCTATAAAACCCATCGAAATGTATGTATGCTTTCGCAAAAAGAAAAAAAAAATGATTGCAAATGTCAAACAAAATTTAATAGAGCATGAAACGGCATGAAATCCATTGAAAAAAAAAGAGAAGGAGAGGGAGAGATGAGCGAAATGAGATGGAAATATATGCGAGTGCAAAGTGTCATCGATTAGCTGACAGACAGCCAATCAATTCCATTCCATTTCGATTCCATTCGATTCGATGGTGACAAGTGCATTTCTTTCAAAGGTGGCACAGGAGCAAGGCAAGCGTTGAGGAGAGCCCAGCACACAAAGATACAATATGGAGAGAATGAGAATAGGAACACCTTGATCGATAGCAGATGCCTGGGACTGGAACTGGCACTGGCACTGGCACTTGGACTGGGTTCGGGATCGGGACCCTTGTCAAAGAAGCTTCCTGTTTGGGGTCGATCCTGCCAAATTGATGAATGCATCCGTTTGAAGAAAGGCAGCCAGGCAGGAAGGAAGTGGCGAGTCCTCACAGAGCTTCTAACAGGTGCTTTCCCATCATTCCCCTGGGTCCTAATGTGCGATCCTCCTCCCTCTGTGTCTCCATCTCCATCTCTCTCTCTCTATCCCTGACAATTCCAAAACAAATTATGTAGTGTAGTGTAAAAGCTTAAACAGCGAACCCTTTTCCGCTGCCTGGTGCTTGTAGCATTTAGCAATTCTAATGCCGAAAGGGATACCGAACACTGTCCATGCCCAAACCCTTACCCTTACCCTTACCTTACCTTAAGTGTGGTTCCAACCCATTTGCAACACGATCCGATCCTCGATCCTCGATCCTCTCTTTTTTTCCCTCTGTTTCCAGCTCTGATCAAGATCTGGCCCTGGAACCTTGCGGGCAGTCTATAAATTTATTGCCTAAGCGCTTCTCCCTCTCTTTTGTCTTTTGTCTGCTGTTTGTTTCTGTTTCTTCACTCTGCTTAAATGAATTTGTCTCTAACGCCCAATTTGGCTTTTGGCTCTTCCTCTTCCGTTGGTTTTCGTTGGGTTTTCGGATGCGGTGTGGGGCAGCTGCTGTTGATAGTTCGATTTCTAAGGGTTTCAAGGTCTTTATTAGGCCCTTCCGTCTCGGGTTACCATCTCATTCTCTCGTGTTGTCTGGCTCTGGGGACGCGACTTAAAATGCATTAAGTGCCGTGCAATTAAGTCTTATCGATGCCCGAAAATCTGCCCATCTTGATTGCTATATATAACTATATATACGTATACCCCCATACCCCATACATGCGTATAAGTATATGAATTATAAATTGCCGACGCGTTAACAAAATAATTTCGTTTAACTTAATTACTTTTTGTTTTTTTTCGGCGCTGAAGCTTTATTCCCTTTTTTTGCTCTCATTTCAGTGCAGGAATGGAATGCAGATATTTTGGGTTCCTTCTTGTTCTAAGTTTTCTTTCCAAGTCTTTTGTTTGTTTCGTAGATCTTTGATTCTGATTTACCCTATCATTTGAAGTATTTTAGAATGAACCACCAGAAGAGCTTGTTGATGTGATTTAACGTTTTATAAACAGTAAGCACCAATTGTACAACTGTACCGATTCGGACATGCTTTTCAAACATTCTGCCTGCTTGCGACTGCTTACTTATCTACCACTTTCCCGCCTAACACGGCTTTGCTTCTTAATCACCGATCACTGCTGGATTTTATAGAATACTTCCACTGCTTACTGGCTCTAAGCTTCGCTCAAGAGCAGCTACTTCAAACCTGCACTCGCAAAAATTTCTCGCTGCTTCCACTGCTTTGATAACTGAACGGTTTTGGCTTCTGCTTCTGGCTGGCTTACTGCAGCTGGCACTGCTTGCTGTTTCAAGGTCAGGAATGCAACGAATTGTTACTGCCTGGCCTGCCTTTTTGTGGCTGCTGTTGTTAAATGTTGGTTAAGCATTTAGTGTTGTGTGTGAGATATCGCTGCTCGTCATCATAATCATCATCATCATCATCGACATTCACATCATCTCTACGACATCTCCAACAGCGCGCAGGGCCTTCGACTTGGAGCGTCTTAAATTGCAAACCACATTGACATAAGCATTTCTGTGTGTGGTGTGTGGTGTGTGTGTGTATAGAGCGGCAGCGGCAACAAAGTTACAGCAACCGAAGTTACACCAACAAATAATACAACAACAAAAGAAGCAGCAGAGAAAACATACACCAACAACAGTTACACCACAAACTGAAAGAACAAACTACACCAACAACAAGTACAACAAGTAAACAAACAACAATTACAACAACATCAAAAAGCGGCACTAGCATATGCAGCTGCTAATTACAGTTGCTTTTATTTACGATGATTCGTTGTTGCTGTTGTTGTTATTGCTGCTGACTGTTCTAATGCAGTAATTTATGTTTGTATTTGTTTCAATTTGTTGCTCTTTTTGGTATTAATGTCAATGCTAACCTTGCTCTCTTTCATCGGACTCGTTTACATTGCTATTTGTGCACCAGCTCAGCTTAGCTCAGCTCAGGCTCAGGCTCAGGCTCAGCTCAGCTCTCTCTCGCGTTCGGTCGCTCTACAGATCAGGCTTGGACTTGACTTGAACTACATTTGACATTGAAATCAATAGATGGCGTTTGTCACAGCAACAGTCCTTCCAACAGATGGCGCCGTTGCATCATCAGCTTTGGCCCAAAAGTACAGTTGTGCAATTGAGCTAACCTCACTTAACCGGGCATCACATCATAACATAGCAAGGCATAGCGCAGCCTTACTCTTCTTCACTTGCGCTGACTGACTCGAAACAAATCGAGGACGCTCTAAACAAAAGTGCAACAAACTGTTTAACAAAATGCCGAAGAAAAACCGAAACGAAACGGCCTGTCTGTCCGTCTATCTGTCTGTGTTTGTTTGTCAGACCCGTTGTCTTCGCTTTTGTTTTGTTGTTGTTGCTGCTGTTGTTGTTGTATCTGGATTTTGAATGGGGCAAAGTTTTAACGCAATTGCGTTAAATGATTTGTAAGCTAAAACACAACAATGATATAGAGAGGAGGCTGCACCTAGCTGTTGTAGTAAAATGTTAATGAGACATGCACGAACTTTGTACAGAAAATCGCTTTTCGGTTCTATATATATAGATATACAGATATGTATTTGCAGTACACATTGTGCTGGCAGTACGTTGGGGTAGTCAAGACCCCAGAGTCACTGGAGTACAGTGAAAGTTCTTTTAAGAGCATGTCCGTCCCATAGTTAAAGTTATTTATTTATCGATTCGGTTATAAAATTCGATTGTTCCACTGTACGAGCAAAAATCATACAGCATATTGTGCATAGATATGTCATATGCGGCTCTATTGGTTGTGACAATTAGCACACAGATACAGACACACTCATGCTATGGATAGCCTTCAGTTCAGTTTGTCATTCTAGTTGGTCAGTTCGTCATTCGCTCAATACCACACGATGCATTTGTATAGTTTTAGTAGCTATTTAGCATGCTTCTTTGTACACACACTCGGACACAGACACAGACACAAGCTCGTACTCGTACTCGTACTCTCAAAATGGCAAACAACAAATGAGACACAAAATTTAGGTCAACGCATATAATATATTCATTCTAAAAAGCTTCACAATGAGCAATATGTCGTATGTCGTGTGTCGTCTGTGTGTGTGTGTATGTGTCAGTTTAACAGTTTCAAAGTTGACTCTGATTTCATTTCGTATTGCGAAAATGACTAAACTATAATTAAATATAACGGAAACACTCATCAAACACATGCATTTGTACATATCTTTATAGGTATATGTGTATACATGAGATATACAGTGCAAACTCGCTTTGGTGAACATTTTTACTACTCCCCAAGCATCGCATTTGGTTTCGCTTTCGTTTCGTTCCTCGATGCAAGAAGATGCCATATTTCAATGAATTAGAAGAGTTCTGTTGCTCTTCTTCTGGTACCCCAAAGTTTAGGCCGTCTGCCACCTGTTCACATCCTTCCTTTACCTACATCCTTCTCTCTACATATACATATATGTATGTATTCCCTTCCGATGCGACCTAGCAACTACTGGCATCTGGTTGACCTTCCCGTACCGTTATATAGGCCCCGATTACAACATAATATCAACGTCTGTCGACACTAAAAAACGGCTAGCAAAAAAAAAAAAAACAAAAAAAAAATCAATAATGATGATGAGCAAAGCTTGCTTCACTCTTGCTCTCAATATTTATTGCTACACAGAAAGGGAGCGAGACCTGGCAAGTGTCGTTGTGGCTTGTTTTAACTGTAAACATTTAACAAAAGTTTTTGTTTTTTGTTTTTTATTTTTTAGATGCAGGCATCCACGGGAGACAGCGAACAGGCAACAGCGGAGAGATGAGAGTTCGTCGTCTGCCAGTTTCTGACCCACATTTGCATACAGTAAACACACACAGAAAACGAAAAACGAAACTGAAACTGAAACGTGTTGCGTTGGAGGGCGTGTGATTGGTGTGAGAAGCAAGGAGAGAGAGAGAGTCGAAATGAAGGAACGGACAGCGGCGGACAGCAGCGGACAGCAGCGGAAAGCAGCGGACAGCATCCCCCCAACTGTACCGCTCTCATTGGTGTACCCACTCCCATTGTAACCAGCTTAGTCGTAACCGTTTTTACTGCGCCACCCACCCTTCCTTCCTTCGCTCTGACTTGTTTCTTACTGAACTTTGCCCCCTTTTTAACCTATGTAGGCACCCTTCCGCGATCCATCGCGATCTCATGCTCACCAAACACCTGACTTCTCCGTTGACTTCTCCTGACTTCTTTACCATTTGTACTATCTATCACTGTAATGTTCCCAAATGATTGTACCATACCTCATTGCAGCACAGTGTCTTGTACCCCGATCGATTACCTGTATTCACTCTTTTTTTTTGGTGGATTTTGTTACAAATATTAAATTATGCGTATAAAATGTATATTTTTGTTGCTTGCTGCTTGCTCTTTACCGCTTTCCCCCTATGCCAATATCCAAGCGCTCTTCGTCGCCTCCCCCCATGCGACCATTCTCAAGCGGTGTACCCCCCCCGCATCACGTAAGCCCATACAAAATGAAATGAGCCAAAACCGCAAGAAAAACTGTTGCTGTTGCTGTTGTTGCTGTTGGCGCTCTGTTCATTATGACGTAACTTTTCTCTGCTGCTGCCACTGCTGGCGCTCTGATCTGCTTTGCTGCTCTGCTGCTCTGCTGCTGTGATTACGGACCCGGTGTTAATACAGTTAAAGCAGCCTAACCTTGAAAACCGGTAGATATTTTTTCTTCCATTTTTTTTTTTTTTTACTCAATTTCATGTGTGTGTCCCACTGTTGTCCGTGTGTGTGTGTGTATGCATATTATTACTTGGGCTTTATTTATAGTTTTGTTGTATTTTCATATCCCCCCCTTCCCCCTCCATCCTGCTCTTGGATTTTGTTGGTAATTTCACTTGCAGTTAGCTCATTCCCCCACCCGAAAAAATAAATAAAAAACTAAAAACTTAGGCAACGAACTTGATATTGATATTGAAATATTTGACATGTGTCAATGAATCTGCGCTTGCAGCATTACTTGTTGTACATATACATCGAAATTGACATGGAATGCGGGGTGTCCGTTTTGGTGACGCCTCCTTTGATCAACAATTTGGAGGGGTTGGAGCCTGTTTGGAACAATTTCCGCCTTTAGAGCAGTTCCTTGAACAGCTTACACTCTCATTCTCTTGGTTAAAATCGAAATCGGCTGCTTTTTGGGCTCACAATCGTTCTATGACTGCATTGTTACGCACGATATTCCCCTAAGTGAATGGCACATTCATGAAAATAGATCACAAGAGAGCTGTATCCTGAGTATGGAACTAGATTGTTGATAATACGGAGGATTACAGATTAAACTGGCTCCCAGAAATATCTTATATCGATGGAAGCTAAATTTTGTATGGAACTAAATAGATTGTGGTATCCTGCTCTCTCAATATTCACTGCCAACGGCACTTGAAACCGGAACTAGTTGCACCATCCTCTAAATCATCTGATACCTCTCTATCTTGGCCGGGTCACTCCGTCCCATGACAACACTTTTTCGGTATATTTTTTTGGGGACACACACAAATTTCAAATTTTATGCAAAACCAAGCTGAAATCGAAAACGAAATGGGAAAAAACATTTCACAAATTTCATTGGCTTAAAGATTCGAACAAAAATTGACCAATCCCCAAGATAGTGGCGGGTCGGAGGGGCAAGGGCAGGGGTCTACCCGCTATTAGTAGAGGGATAGATACTTTCAACTGGTTGATGCGTAAATTGCACAATATCCGAATGAGACAAAAGATTTGTCTTTGCTTTGTTTTGTCTGATGAAATTTCTTTCAAAGAAAAAAAAAATCGAACAGCCATAAAATTTCACATAGTATGTCTTTAACAAGAAGAAGAGTTGCCAAAAAAAAAAAATCAGATATACAGAGATGTGTATTATTATATGGCATACATACATATGTATATGTATGTACATGTGTGTGTGTGTGTGTGGAAGCTTAATGAAGTTGCCGCTCAGTTGATCAGTTTGTCAATGGCTGTGTTTGTCAAGCCAGCAGGCAGGGAGGCAGGCAGGGAGGCTGGCACGAGAGGCAAACCAGTTCAGAGGTGCAGCGCAGCGGCAGTGCAATGTGTTTAACGCATATGCGAGATGCTGCGGGGGAGGGGTATACATATATCGTATCGCTATATAGTACAACTTGTCAATGTTTTAGTTAGTCGTGCATGCAGCCAGAGAGTGAGAGAGAGAGAGAGAGAGAGACGAACGGGCCGAGTGGCCGAGCTAAATGCAGTTTCATGCAGTCATTCATTCATTCATTCATTTAGTCAGTCACAAGTCAACCCTGACCTGAAAAGAGCATACATACAGATGTACGAACAGTATATACCACATACATATACTCGTATGTATGTATGTATGTATTTTTATATGCAACTTTTTAATGCTTTCTGCCGGGGCACAGCGCGATGTCGCCTTTGAAGTTCTCGCACCGAGATCTGTGAACTGAAGATCTGTGTGTGTGAATCTCTTAGTTTTAAGGATATAGGAACCTACCTGTAATGTTTTGATCTTCGGCTCCGATTTCAAGGTAATGCCAGGCCTAACACTGGCCCGTCCCCAAAGTCAAAGCGGAAATTGTTTTGCATACAATGAATAAATAAATCATATGGCCTGGGCCAAAAATAATACATATAATTTGAGCAGATTTTTACAAAGAGTTCAACGTGGAAATGGCATGAGTAGGCATACATTTTGAGTAGAAATTTGATGGATGCCCATAAAAAAGCACACTGCTTTAAAGACTTCAGCCTTTTGGCTGTGTCTCGGCTTACGGGCCGAAACGTGTTTGCCGATCTTCTTCCAAAAACATGCAAATATTTCACACAAAAACAGTTAACTTTTGAACGGAGCGTCGGAAAACGAGTTCTATATTGATTGTTGCTGTTTCTTTGTACAAATCGAATCATATACAAATGCGTTTAAAATGAAATAATACAAAATAAAGAGCGTATCGAAATTTTAAAAATACACGAAAACAAGTTCCCTCTTGGCGCCAATAAAAGTTTATCATAATAATAATAATAACATTTTAAATGATAAAATACTCAGCCACAAAGCAATTTAAAAGTTATTGACACTTTGTGCATACACATGTGCATATGTATGTGTGTATTTTTTTTTTGGCTAATTTTTCTTGTTCACATTTATTTGCCAACTGTTGATCGAGTTATTTATAGAATTTCGCATGTGTTTCATCCTGAGATGATCCACAGATTGTTCGAAATTTCAGCCAGATGGGAGAAATCCAGGGTTTCCTTAATATAAATATGCACATATATCTGTTATCTTTTTAAATTCAAATTGCAATGATGGGATGACTATTTCATAAAGTTGATCGGCTTGCAATCTAATTAGTCGTTTTGCTCCATTCTGTCTATCAATTTGCCGCATCATGCACAAGACATGCATGTTGTTTTTCCTCAATTCTCGGGCGCTTGTGCGTCTCGAATCGAGCATCAAATGTGCCGCGTCATGTGGGAGCAATGGGAGAAGTTGTGAGCAAGGACGTGCCCATCGCTCTACAGTGTAGACCAAATGGATCCCATGGTGCTGCTGTATCCATGTCGGAATATAATTCAATTAGAAGTGGTTTGAAAACCATAGAAAAATGCATTTCATGCCGTCCAAACAGAACAAAACGAAAAGGAGAAAGAGAGAGAGCGAGAGTGGAGAAGCAAGAACAAACACACACACACCTCACGCATCATCATCATCATCATCATGAAGATCATTGTCATTGCACTGGTGATCATTGAGGCAGGGGCAGCAGCAGCAGCAGCAGGGCCAAAGCGAGGCTTTGCTCAGGTATTTCTTTCCCTCTTTTTGGCTCTGCCTCTTTTCTACTGCCGTTGTTGTTGCTGCTCCTGCTGCTTCTTCTACTGCTTCTACTGTTCTTTTACCGCTCCTACTGTTCTTATACTTATACTTGTACTGATTTTTCTGCTGCTCCTTTACTTCGTCTACTGCTTCTACTGCTTGTTCCACCATCGCCTGCTTCTTCTACTGTTACTCCTGCTTCCTTTACTCCCACATAGTGCTGATTTTCTACTGCTTGTTACTAGTATATTACACTGCTTCCATCAACGAATGCATACCAAAAAGCAGAAAAAAACCCTGGGCTTCCTTTTAATTCTTTTTTTTTATATTATTATTATTTTTCTTCTTTTTCAAATGTATTTTTTTCTCTATCTCTTGCTGTTGTTCTTACTGTTCTCTTACTCTCTCCCTCTCTCTCTTTCTTTCTAGATATCTCTGGGTTTCTCTCTGTTTGGCCGCAGTGGAGCGAAGCGGCGGGGCCGAGCACTTGAGACCTGTTTTGAGCCGTACTTCTGCCTGTTGCTCTTCTTCTCTGCCATGCTGCTGCTGTTGTTGCTGCTTCCTTTGTGCTTTGTGTATTTTCTCCTCTTTTCCGTCCACTGCTTCTTCCTCTTCTCCGTCTCCGCCTCCCCCTCCTTCTGCTTCTTGTCGATTCACTGCACAAATAAATCTCAGCTTTGAGCGTTATCAACGGAACGGTGTTTGTGTGTGTTCAGGACACTCTCTGCCCTTTTTCACTTCTCTGTTTCCATCTCTCCCTCCTGTTCAGTTCTTCGTCTGCCTTTATTCCGATTGTCAAATATATATTCTTCTCTCTCTCTCCCTCTCTGGGTGTGTGTGTGTGTGAGAGATTATCGCCAGACTTTGAGCAGGGCCTGGGCCTGGGCCTGGAGCAGGGTTCTGGAGCCCAAGGCACAGGTAGAGACACCACAAACTGCATTGTTTTATCAGAGTCTCTCCTCGACATACGGCAGGTAGAACTAATGCCAAAAAAAACCACGCACACACACACATACGATGAGAAAAACAGAAAAACAAACGGTAGACAAACAAAATTGTATGAAAAAATGGAAATGGAATTAGATGCTGCGCCCCCGCCTATTGGGAATATGTACCAAGACAAAAACCCTTTTTCGATGTGAAACATGATGCTCTATGAATCTCTAGCCAATCTTCTAGAACTAAGGAACTTAGAGACATGCCATATTCCACAAATGTAGACATAAATCTATCGTTAGAGGACTGCCAGATGTTACAAACTAAAATCTAAAGTATTATAGAAGTTCGTATTCCTAGGTTGAAACCATTTAGTTACTTCCAGATTAATTATCATTGACTTTAATCATTTTCAAGTGATTTCCACTAATATTATTCCAAGATTTGACCATTAAAGCAGATTATCTGCCCTCCAATTGGTGGCAGCCAGCTCAAGAATCGATTAATTCGAATTGAAATTAATGCGATTTCCCTAGAAAACTGCTCTTAAGTAACAGTTACAGTAACAAAAGCAATTGTTTTTTGTTTCTTTTGTCTTTCTCCTCACTTGACTTTTGCTTTTATGCATGTGTGTGTGTGTGGAGGGTTCGCTGAACCTCCAACTCGCATCTTGGGATTGCCATCGGAAAGGGGTTCCCTACTTTGATGGGGGGTACCTTTCGCTAACTTCCGCTCAATGATTGTAACATCTGCGTGTAGTAAACTGTGCGTGCAATTGAAGTTGGCCAAAAACGTTTTCGCTGGATCGCTCTCCGAGCCGCTGGCTTTGTTCTAACAGCTGCAGAATTTGCATGGAACAATGAATGTGCCCCTGGTTTTTGTGCTGGTCTTTCTTTCTTTTTGTTTTTTAGTATCTTTATCGATGATGGCTCATCAATGAATTTCCTTTTGCCTTTCGGTTATTTATTGACTTTTACTTGCGGCCAGTGAGACAGAGAAATGGATCGATGGATCGACAGGAAGTTTGCCCCGAAATAAACAGAACAGACAGCTGGGATAGAGTGCAGGGGCAGCACGGTGTGGCTTCGGGGGAAACACACTCATAGATCCAACATCAGCGGGGGTGTTGGGCCCCCAAAGAGCTTTCACTGTACATGTTTCTTGGTTGCGGTTCTCCCCGTTCTCTGTTCTCTGTTCTGTGTTCTCTGCTCGCAGTTGTCGATTACCCCCGTTGCCATTTTCCCTGTTCCCTGTTCCCAGTTCCAGGCTGTGTATCATCCTCCAAGGCCCTTCAACATTCAGCTTCTCTTGGTTCTTGGCCTCTTCTTTGCTGCTTCGTCTTTGGTTTTCTTCTTCTTTTTTATTCTTACTGGTTCTACAAGTTTTATGGCCTGTTGCCTTGACTTTGCTTAGGCCAAATGGCAGACGAAGACACACCACACCACACCACGCCACACCACCCATCAGGGTCCCCACTTCCCCGTTCCGTTCCGTTCCTTTCCTTTCCTTTACTATCCCATTCCTTTCCATTCCATTCCATTCGAAACTGAACCTGGGGTTCCTCCTATGATGATGATGATCTTTGTCTATGCTCTACACTCTTTTCGCTTCTTCTTTGGCAACTTGTACTTTTGCTGTTGGCCAAGATTGTTGGAGATTTCTGTATATGTATGTGTCTGTGTCTGTGTGTGGCTCTTAGTAGCTTGTACTTTGCTATAGTTATATAATTCTTTGTATCCCTCCGTTCGTTCGTTCGGTTCTTTGGTTCTTTCTGCATTTTTTTATATTTTTTGCCATTGTACTGGCTGTACTGTGGCTGTGAGTGAAGTTCTTGGCCATGGGCACAGCACAGCACTGCCCACAGACTAAAATAAAAGCTAAAAAAGAACCAAACACCGTATTGATTGAACAAAGAGCCAGATTTCAGTGTGACCAAAGCTCTAGCGCAAAGAAGATCGCAAAATAGAAAAGGAAACGTTTGGGAATGAAACAAATACAAAACAATGAAAGCTTTGGATTGACCAAAGTCGAAAGGAAACTAAGAGTTCTAATGTTTCTTTGAAGAAGCAAAAAACTTCATCTATGGTTAGATCTATTTATTACTAATCATCCACAGAATACTTCCTTCAGAGGAAAACGTTTGTAGATGGAAGAAAAGACAATCGTTGGCTTCTGTTCAAAGAGGAGCCAAACGATTTCCCTTCAAAATAGCCTGCCATTACGATATCCGCAAAGAAAACGCATAAAATTATCCAACGGAAGCGTTCATAATACATTTTTAAGTGGAAGCAGAAGTGGGAGACAATGGATACAGAACTGGGGGGGCACTGGGGAGACTGGAAGAACGTGAAGGAACGAAGGCAACGTGTTATTTAATTTAATAAATGTAAAAAAGTTATAACCATGAAATATAATGCCCATGTAGGGGGGGCAAAATTATGAGTGTGGCGTGTGAAGATGATAATGATTCTGTTGAAGCAACAGATGGATATATCTAGTCTATCATATATACTATATAATTAATGCCCAGACAAAGGGACGTTAAAAATGGCTTAGAGACAAAAGACTTAGGCGGCAAACTTGCCAAGACCGAGACCGAGACCGAGAGCAGAGGTACAGGTGGAGGTAGAAGAACCTCTAAAATGAAATTCACTTTCAGAAAATCGAAACGATATTCATTAATAAACGCTCTCTCGACCCCCAATGAAAGTTCCCCCAAATCTTGACTGTGAAATTAAAACACCCGACGACCTCCGCCTAAATCGAAAAACGAAATGACTTAATAACCATTTCTTATGCTGGGCGATTATATAAGAACCGAATCAGAATTTGAATTGGAATCTGAATCCCAGAAACAGAGACCAGAACACTAAGAACTGGAGAGCTGGAGAGCTGTAGAACAGAACGCTTACGAAATTCAATGAAAGTGATTGATGTTGAAGTAAGCCCTGGCTCTGAATCGAGAGAATGGTGGATAGACAGACGGATAGCGGATAAAGTATTGGGGCAGAGAGAGAGAGGGATCGGAATGGATCATCGTTATGGTGTGGGCGAATACCGGAGGAGAACAACAAAAGGTAAATCTAACCGAAAAAGCGAAGCTTGAAATTGAAAAGATTTCCAGGCAATAGATATGGCATTTTGTATGGCACTTTGTGCTGATTCTCGACTGACAGATTTGTGGCAATTATTTATCCATTTAAATGGGGAATGAGAATTCCTTTCGATTCAATAGCTAAAGCTAATATATTGGGAGTGGTCTTGGCTTGGCGGCAAAGGTTTAAAGCAGTTTAGAAGAGGAGTAGAGTTCGAAGTAGAATCGAAAGAAATGCTTTCCGGAAAGTGAATTCGAGAATTATAAATAGAACCCAAGTTACAGCAAAAAATTTGCAAAGAATCCCAAAAATACATTGAACAAAAATCTGAAGACATGAAATGCCTCGGGAGAAACCAAAATGCCAGTCATTCCTCTAAGGCAAAGCAAATAAAAAGTGTTTCCCTCAAAGAAAGATCTATTTCGACTATTTCTTGGATGACTTGATTTGATTTGATATTAACTTACCATTTTGAACTTCACTTGCTGCTGTGTTGTGATCGACATCCAATTCCGTAGAGTTTTGATTTTGATTTTGATTGTGATTCTGAATTTGATTTTGATTCTGATTGAGTCCATGGTCTGCGAGGAGACTGTGACGCGACTGTCCGAAGTAGTGACGGCGATGGTGGAAGCGTTTTCGCGTGAGACTCAGCGGCTGTTGGTCATCCTGCTGCTGGAATGGCGATGACGTTTGACCCTGACCCTGCGGCTCAGGATGCGGATGGGCGGGCGACGGCGATGGCGAGGGCGAGTGCGGTGTGCCAGATCCGGAGCCGGAGCCGGAGCCATGGGGACTGAGCGGTGGCACCAGGCATCGTTCATCGTCCTGGCTCTTGTGCTGGAGCAGGTTCTGTGATTCGAGCAGGCGCTGTTGCTGCTGATGCAGGCGGTTCTTGATCAGGAAGATCTTCGGCATGGTTGCTGGCGATTAACGATACACGATTAACGATTAACGATTAACGATCGGCGAACGATAAACGAACGATTTACACGGCGACGCAACGGAACGCGTGACGCGCGACGCGAGACGCGACACGCGACGAGACGCGCAAGTGGGGTAGAGTGGGAGGTGGTCTTCAAAGGGTTCCCGAATAAACAAAACACTAATCCAATTGTGTGTGTATGTTTGATCCTTGCCCCGCCCACTGTGCTGTGCAAAAGTTGCGCAACAAAAAAACCAAAAAAAATCAGATACAATTTCTAGATAGATTTTTTTTGTATCCCGACCTGAAGCTCAAGTCAACCTCTGCTTGGGCTTCTTCATCATAAATAATCCATGTTGTGGCTTCTCTGGAGTGTGTGTGTTTTTTTTTTGTTTGTTTGGGTTTTTTTGGTTCTTTTTTTTCAGAAGCACTTGGAAAAAATTAACTTGAAAAAAATTTCGTAAGTTTTAGTTATTTTTTTTTCTGTTTTTTTTTTATATGTTTAAATTTGGTTTTTGTTGTTTTTCTTTGTTTTTTTTTTTTAATATTTGTTCTCACAATGCACGAAAAGTATTTTCACTGTTTTTTGTGTTGTGGTTCACGCGGTTTCTGTTGTTGTTGTTGTTGTTGCTTGCAGTTGAACAGAATTCGATCTTGTCATACGTTGTTCTGTGTGTGATATGTTTTGGGCTGTGTTTTGTTTTGTGTCAGTTCACACAGCAGGGCAGGGGGAGGGGGCTCAGGTGAGAGCGCTCAGGTGAGTTGAAGCGAAAACACGTGCATTCACAACGCCGGCTCGCCACTTACTGTATTCGAGCGGTCCCAGACGCTGAGCAGTTAGGCCAAAGTCGTCCGCCGTCGCCACACACACGGATCCACGGATCTCGCCGTGCGCTACAACAAACTCAGTTAGACGGCTGGCCTGCCCCGAACCGAACCAAACCGAACCGAACGGTGCACGCTGAAACGGGGCGAATTCGTTTTTGTCGAGCCCAAACGCAAAACACCGTAAGTCGCGAGAGTCGTGCGAGAGATAGAGTGAGAGAGAGAGCGAGAGAGATCATAACTTCGCTTTCGTACAAATGAGTCAGAAGAGACTTCGCCTTCGCCTTCGACTTCGGCTCTGGACTGCTTCTCCGTTCTCCGTTCTCCGTTCTCAGTTCGGCTTACGGCTTACGGTTCTGTACGTGAGAGCCACCGATGCGGCATCGTGAGCACAGAGCACCTGTGTGTGAGAGGAGAGTGAGAGTGTTTTGTGTGCGTTGCTTCATTTCGCTCACATAACGTTTCTCATGCAGTTTTTTTTTTTTGTTCATTCCCTGGGCCCCGTATCTGTGTGTGTGTGCATGCCAGCCATGTGTGTGCGTGTTGCCTAACTTGTTGGTTCAGAGTCAAGGTAGAGGCAATCATCATCATCATCATGATGATGATGATGATGATGATGATCGCTGTGTTTGTTCTTTGCTTTGGCCATTTGCCGGTTGAGATGGTTTTACTTGTACATGTATCTCTATCTTCATCTCTCTCTTTCGCTGCGTGTGTGTGTGTGTGCTGTACTTGTTGTACTTAGAGGTTGGTTTTTACCGCCTCTTCTTCTACTTCTTCTTGTGGATGGCTTTGGCTCTCTGCTGTTGGCTGTGTAATAGCCGAAATCAAAGGATGAGTAGGGGGTGCAATCAAAATCGATATTTCGTTGGATCCTTCCCTTCGTGCATATCATTCCCCTTTTGGGGAAATTTCGAGAAGGTAGTAATGATATTTCTTGTGTTTTAGGAATAGTGTTTTATACATTTTCAAAAAAACACATGATTTTATGAGTTTATGTAAATGGGAACGACTTTCGTATTGCTTCCTGACATTATCTTGAAAATCTTTAGTTTCTTATAGAACCTTTTCGTATTACCCTTTGCCAAACCTTTTGATTGCTTCCCATAAGATCCCCTTAGATTTCTGCAGTTCTGAAATTTGTTAGATTTTAAGGGCAGCTCCTTTCAGATTTGCCTATTTCAAGGAATATTGAATATCTGTCGGTTCTGCATACTAAACTGCCCTCGAGTTTGTGTCCTAAGTCATTTGATTTGATCGCATTCGAAGGAGCTACAAAAATTCCAATAGTCCCGGGCCCTACAAGAATTTCATCATTATCATCAGTGCGTGTGTGTGCTTGTGTGTGTGTGTGTGGTGCACGCGTATAGCGACGAAGGAGACAAGAGGTAAAACACAATAAGAAGAAATAGCAAGAGGAAAAAAAACTGAGAAAAAGTACCATATAAGCGAAATTAAACGGCAAAATAGTTGGTAACGCAGGCGCGCAGGCATTTAACGAGCAGGCCTCTCCCGCTCCCTGGATCAGGTGTATCTGTGTGTGTGTGTCGCTCTCTCTCTAGCGCTCTCTCTCTCTTTTGCTTATGTGTAAATGTGTGTGTGTGTGTACGAAGACGAAAACTATGGAGGAGACTTCGCCTTGGCGCTTAGAATGCGCTAAGAATGGCAAATAAGATTGCCAGCAGCAAACGCAGGGGCATAGGCAGCAGTGAGAGCAACAGAGAGGGCCCATAGCGAGAGAGAGCGAGAGACACAGCTCGCACGCTACACTGCTCTGACGCGTACAGGTGTGATGGCAACGGATAACTAACGTTATTTCACACACACTAACACTCACACTCACGCTCGCGCACACAGCGGCCGCGGCAAGTGATGTAAGCGACGGCGAATTCGGCTCGTCGAATTGAGCGGCGCACACCTGTGGAGAGAGACACTCACACAGATACAAGGAGAAGCCAATACGCGCACACAGATATACCTTTTGCGGCGACGTAACAAATTTACAGCTAACTTTTTACTTGTGTGAGAGTGAGAGAGGCAGAGAGAAACGAAGGCAAACACGAAGCGGCAGCCGAAGCTGTAGCCGAAGCCGAAGCCGAAGCCTCAACCAAGAGCACGGCTCAGCGAGCCAACGATCGCGAGAGAGCGGCAGAAGAAGAGCCAGAGTGGGCGAGAGAGAGAGGGAACAGGTGAGAGAAGGAGAGAGATAAAAACCTGTTGTTGGCTTTGGCTTTGACTGTGACTTTGCCGTTGAGGCAGCGCGCGGCAATGTTAATGTCGTGACGCTGCCGCTGACTCTGGCAGAGGCAGCAGCAGCAATTGCCGCAGCAGCAGCAGCAGCGGCAGCGGCAGCAAAGTGTTGGCTTCTTCGTTGGAGCCTCCTGAAGAACCTCTTCTTCTTCGTGTTCTGTTCCTGCGCCAACTTCACTCTCACTCGAAAACGCCGCTCACTGGCCAAAATGCAAGTGTTTTGCCACTCGGTCCCTCGGCTCTCGGGCCCTGGCTGAAGAGCCCAACAGCCAAAGAACCCCAAAATATTTGATTATCTGTTTGGAATCAAGGCTCTGGTATGGAAGAGCTAAGAATACTGGCACCAAACGTAGGCCCCTAGAGGGTATACTTGTAGAATCATATCTGTATATGTATAACCATTGCTCAAAGAGAGATAAATATTAGAATAATAGAAATATTGGGAAAAGACGGTTTAAATATACAAATTAACAAAATGAAAGTGTTCTGCCACTCGACTCATCCTGCTCCCTGCCCAAAAAAACCCAAGACCTATAGAGCATTTGGAGCTCCACTCCAAAGGTTTGGGAAAACTAAGAAATTTTACACCAAGGATAATCGGAATATTTTAAAGTATAAACATCTGGATTATATTTACTGATAGTTCTTTAAAAAAAAATGTAGTGTATTTCTTTCCATTATCGAAACCCCAATAAGAGTATAAATGTAGAAAACATACAAAGGTAATAAATTAAAACATTCCGATGCTTTTAAGGTTTGATTATACAAAATTGATACAGGGATCCAGTTGTGAATCTATTAAATCATGCAGCTTCAAAGCAGATCTCCAAATTATAGAACCCCTTTGTAGTGGGAGGATTCTAAAAAGATAAAAAGATTTCAATAAACAATGGAAATAGTTAAAGAAAGTATAGAATATAGAAAATATATGATCTAAGGAAATGGTTCTACAGGCTCTACTCTAAAAAACTGCTTGCAACAGCTATAGTAACTGAACTGCTTGTACTGCTTATACATACTTTGAACATGTACTTGGAACTTGTGCTTTGAAATAAGGTTCCTTTAACCTAAGGATCTATGGAGATCAAAATGAGATTCTTATATACTTTAGATCCTTGGCAAATCCTACGACACTCATATCTCAATACTAACAAGTTTCGGGAAGAATTTCAATTTATCCTCTTGTATAGTATGCAACGATTTATACTATACAACCCAAAAAAGCTGAGCTCAGCTCATTTGAATCATTGATACATATTATCTAGAACTCTAACGCTTTATACTTGATAAACCTTTAATTTCAAGAACCCTATGCCATTTTCTTTGATGATTCTCATACGATTTCTTTATGATATTCTATGAGCGAAAAGCCAGCCATCGAAACCATGCAGCTCTGGCTTTCGTACTTGAGATGTTCTTGGCCCAGACCTAGGCCACCAAAACCAAAACCAAAGCCAAAGGCATAGACTTATAGTACCACCAATACACGTACTTACTTTGACTCTGGCTTTGGCTTTTTGCGGTTGGGTGGGGCTGTCAAGGGAGTGGGGTGGGTGAGCCTCTGTGATTGTGTGTGTGTGTGTGTGTGTTTGTGGCTCAAAGAAGAGAACTTTTTCTCGTTTTTACTGTCTGCATCGTCCGCGCTGGCTCCCCCTGGTTGGTGTTGGGTAATTGCTGTGTTTAAGAATGTGTTCCTTTGGGCCGAGTTCTGTTGGGCCTCAATGCGCAGCCACTACCAAACGAACTCTTTCTCTCTCTGTCTCTCGCTCTGTTCTCGAACTCTCTCTTTCTCTCTTTGCCGGGCTGTGTTCTTTCAGTTGTTGTTTTCTTTACATTTTATCTTTATTTGCTCAATTGTCGTCATCGACATCGGCGACTCGCTAAAATAATGCTTCAAGTGAAGTAAGCAAAGAGAGTAAGAGAGAGAGAGAGAGCATGGAGTGGCGCAGAAAAAGAGGAGAAGGAGGATGATGATGATGATGGAAGAGCGGCAGGGAATACCTGTTTTACCTGTTTGTATACCTACTAACGTACTAACACTGTTATAGCGGATTCAACGCGCACCGCACACGCCTGACAACAACAGCAACAACAACAGCAACAGCAATTGAAGACGCGACCAAAGCGGAGGAAGCAGATGAAGTAGAAGAGGAACCACCATCAGCAGCAGCACCACCAACAGCAGAGGATGATGAAGAAGGAGGAGAAACAGCGCCAGCACCAGAACCACCAGCAGAAGTTCTTGCAGTACCAATCCCAACGCCCAAACCCCACACACACAGAGCGCAAGAGAGAGAGAGAAAGGCAGAGGCTCCCAGCCTGTCGTTGGTTCTTTGTATACCCTTCCCGCAGGGGGCTGACATTGATTCGCGCGTCATGCGGCAGCGCTTCTCGGTTGCTTGGATTTTTGACTGGCATTTGTCCATACATGTGTCTCCAAATCCTTCAAAATAGGCAAATGATTCTTCTGATCCTATATATAGCCATGGAAACTTTAGTATGTCTGATGGTGCGGCTCTCAAGCCTGGTATTCCTTTGTTCTTTCCTTTGGCCGAACGCCAATCTGAGCCCGAACCAGTCCCTCTTCCTACTCCTCCTCCCTTCTCCCAGCCTCTTTGGTTTTCTGCTTCCTTCACTTCTCTCATTCGCTTCTTCTCGTGTTCTTTTGCATCATCAACATCGGGATGATGATCATCTTGGGCCTGGACTTTGGTTACACCTTTGCCATTATTTTTGCAGACTCCAACCTCGCCTCCACACTCCACACTCCCCCTTCCCCGCCCCATCGGCCTCACCAGAAGCGACTCCCCGCCCCTAGTCTTGCCTTGCCTTTTGCCGTTGTTTATTTGTTGTTTCCTTTTGTGCCGTTTTATTAACGCTTCACTTTTTTTTGCCCCTGTGTCCACGTTCTTTTCTGACGCCAGGAATCTTGCTCTTCTTGGCCTAACCGATGTCTATTTCTGGCCGGGATCAGGAAGGAGGAGGGGCAGAAGGAGGAGGCGGACGTGGACGTGGAGAGTAAATCCGGTGATGGAGAGCGGCTCGAGAAGGGGCCTGTGGAGCGGCGTTGTGTTGGGGGTCACTGGGAGACGGCTAATTTATGTTGGAAATGCAAAAAATTGAAAATATGCAACGGAGATCCGAACGTGAGGAGCAATCAGAAGCAGAGAGTTTGAGAAGAGAGAGACAGAGACAGAGAAAAAAGGGCGTTTAGGAAGATATTCGATGAAAAGAAATTGAGAAAGGGGTGTTTCTCAAGAGAACCTTATGGACATTGTTCCTCCAAAAGAAGTTGAGAAAGATACAGATATTGTCAGATATATGCATTCTAGATGTTTCTCAAAAAGAATATAAGAGAAGAAGTAGATGAGTAGAGATGGAAACAGGGAATGAAAAGGAAAGTCATGATCAAAGAGCGTTCATGTAAATTCAGAGCCAGGATATACAAGGTTTTGGTATAGAACCGATTCTCTGTCTGTCTGTCTGTCTTTCATTAGACTTCCAGTTGAACTTGAGGCATTTTTGCGGTTTTCCTTGCCCACTTTTTATGGTTCAAGTTGGAGTCAACTAAAGTACGAGTACTCGTACGATTATATGAAAACCGAAACGTAACTGAAAATGAACTTCAATTCAACTTACAAATTATCATTGTCATCACCAGGGCTGTCGTCGACACCCTTCTGCCGCTGCTGCTGTTGCTTCTTTATGGCATGTGATATATAAAAATAAAACTATATATACTCGTACATGGAGAAAAAAAACTTAATTAAAATTGTATACAAGGTCGAAATTAGTTGCCAACGTGGCCATCAAGCCACCGCGAACGGGCAAAAGCCAACAACAACAATGCCAGAGAATTACTTTATTCATAATTCAGTTGAGAGGGCACCCGGACTCCCCGTACCAAGCCCCTACTTGGCCACCCACCCTCCTCCCGTCCATGTCTCTATCCCCAATGGTCGCACTGAAGCGTCAAGCGCACGTTTTTCGACTAATTTTCAAAAAGAAGACAACCTGATTGCAATAGTAATGAGATTGTTTCAGAATTCGGATATCTCTGTCTGCGTAAAAGTATCTTAGCACACATCATATGTACAATTCAGTTTCGTTTCTTCAGTTTGTATCGACATATGACGATTCCAAAACAAAGACAAAACTAAATGTTAGAAAAAGGTTTTTGAAAAATATTTAGGAGGTTTTGTTTAATAACATATCGATGTCCAGAAGGTAAGCTCTAGTCAATAACTCTTCTGTAAGAATGTTCGCTTTTTTAAACTGAAAACTAGGACATGTAGTATCGCCTTAAATCGATATTTGGTCATATACTTATTCCTATATTTTTTTGGCTAACGATCGTTGGGGAAATATTTTCTTTTCCGTCTCCAAATATTGTCCGTAAATCCACCTTGGTGTCTCTGCTTCATACCAAGTTATAGAAAAAATTTACCTAATATAATATTACATCGGCTAAAAATTGTTGTATTCCTCTTTCTCAAATTCCTGCGAAAGGATTTTTTTGTATTTTATTTAATTTTTGTTTTGTTTTGTTTTGCTGTGGCTTGGCAGGTTCCCTCCTCTCGCAAAAACAGTAACCGCACAAAGGACAAAAGAAACTTGTTGGTTTCTCAGTTTATGATTTGGGCTGGGCGTATTTTGGTTAAGACCATCTCTCACCCTCCCAGACACACTGGGCAAAGGGGCGTGTCAGCAGGGCAAACCTTTGGCAAACCGGGCGCTGATCCGATACAATCCGAGGGGATGGGATGAGATGGGATATACATATTTTGTGCACTCAGCGGGTACTCTGGGGTTATACAATAGTGCGGCAAAATGATGATAATCCGAGACGCTCGGTTATGATGAACATCAGATAACAAGTGCAAGTGACAAAAAATTTCTTGGCTTCGAGCTAAAGCCAAAAAAAAAGAACTAAAAGACACCAACAAAAGGTAACAAGTGTCTACCATTTGAGGAATGCCCAGACAACAATAACAATAACCAACAAAAACTACGACACTAGACAGCACCCACCAGGAAAAACTTCAACAACAGATACACCAACAAAAGCACAGACCAAAACTTGCACAAAAACTGCAACATCTAAAGCCACAATTACACCAACATTTACACCAACAACAGCAACAGCAACAACAACATCGGATTAACCATTAAACTTCAAATTCAATTTCAAGTTCATGATGAATGTATCACGTGCAAGAGTCAGAGTCGAAGTCAGTCTCGGACCTCATGGAGTCTCCGACTCCAACGTTTGGCGCTTTTTTTGTGGGTATTTTTTTTGTCGATGTTGTTGTATGTCTGTACTTGTTGTTGTAGTGGAGCCGAACACGACAAGAGCCCAAGTAAAACAACAACAACAGCAGCAACAACATGGTGTCTGCCTTCGGTACCTTGTGGTAATAAGTGGCTTGATTTTTTTTTTGTTGCTGGTCGCTACACTTTGGGCCATATGGATTTTGCACCGCAAAGCGGCTTCATATATACATAAAGTAGGTATATTTGGTAAGACTTTGGATATATTGGGTTTACCCCTAGCAGTGGGTAAGATAATAATAAATCAGGAATAAATCAGCCATCGAGTCGAGCCTTCTTTCTGTGGAACGTGGTGTTATATAAACAGATGTGTATAGGAATACTATATCCTATATCCACTTATCTTTCGAAACCCTTTTGTCTGTTTTTTTTTTGTTAATATATTTCAAGCATATAGCTATAAATTTTCGTACTATCCCAGACCCTTCATCTAGCATATAGTTTGTTGCCTAAGTCTTTCGTTTCCATGCTAAATGAAGAAGATTCATGTGCAACCATGTCGAAACCAACTGAATAATCTGTATGATATACCCATATATATACATATATATTGGGTAGCTCATTCGTATAGCTTCTCTGGCTGAGCTTTTTGTACCTTTGATTTTTCCGCCTGCGCTGGCATGGGTCGGGTTTTTGGGTGTCTACACGAACACAAACACACAGAAAGACACTGAGATATACTTAGACTTAGAGAACGAAGGCACACAGATACTCACTGGTACACCGGGAAGCAACCTGACTTGTCTGTGTTGTTTATTTATTTTTATTTTTATTTTTTTTACCTTTATAATGCTCTTTTTTTTTGTACGAGTTTTTGGCTATTTACCTCTCAGTTGAACATTTTTTTGCGCTTAGTTTCGTGGCAAGTGGTTGGCTGGTTGGCTGGTTGGCTTTACGGTGCTGTTGTTTTTGTTGTCATTAATGTAGTTCGTCTGAGGTGTTTTTTTTTTTTTTTTTGGTTTGGTTTGGTTTCTTTGGAACACTGCCTGTCCGTCTGATGGAGTTGTTTCTGTTTCGCTTTACATCATAATTCTCGTCGGACATTTTCCACTCTCTTTCTCAACCTTTAACGTGTATTTCTTTCTTATGTAACTCTTGCCTCACTGTCCCGTTCATTGGCAGCAATTATGCAACGATCAGGTGGCACTTCCAGAATTATTTACTTGCCTTACTTTCCCCCCTCCCCCCGTCCACCACACCGATACCCTGCCCTGCTAGCTTCTTTTTGGATTGTCCGTCTCAAGGTGATTCGAAATTAACATTGACTTTGAGGGCGTTACAAGAGCAATGTCGTTCCTATTGTTGATCCAAATCGAATCTAAGTGAAACGAGAGCAATTTGGATAATTGAATTCGTTTTTCTCTCCTCCTTCTCCTCCTCGTAGCTTATTTTGTACTTAACTTTTTGCTTAATTGTGCCATGCGACCGTTAATTTGAATAATCGTTTGTTTCCTGTCCGCTTCCTGTTGCTGTTGGAGAGTCTTTAGAGCGGGAGATCTGCTCAGAGACACTACTGAAGCTCTCGAGCGTTGCCAAGACCCGAGCTCCACTGCAATGGAGACTGATTTAGTATAGCTTAAGTATTCTATATTCCAAAAGTATTGCTCATAGTCATCGGATTTCGATATAAACAAGAGACTATAGTATAGAATGGGGTTCCTTTTTCTCATTTCTTCTTTGCTCAACTTCCACGCAACGCCAAAGCCAAAGCCGCAGGCCCCACCCTCTTCACTTAGTATTATGACACGCCCTAACACCTTAAGTCAACATCCATGTCATGCCACATTTAATAGGGCTAATGCGCCATAATCATGCTGTTGTAATAAGAGAGACGTCAACACGCTGCACCGCAGGGAACTTGATTGATAAAATCCAAAAATAAAGATCCAAACCGAACCCAAAACCCAGAACCCAAAAACCTAAACCAAAGCTGGAAACTGAAAACTGAAAGAAAGAAACTCCCCAACAAGGTGTGGGGGGAAGTAAACCGATAAAAGATACGAGTATAAGATGGTATGACTATTTCCACAATGCTATTCCGAAGAAAAGTCAACTGCAGTTTAGCATATCAATGGTGGGCTATCGATGATAAATGCGTTCGTACCCAACAATCTTCAGTCAATGAATGCCTTTTGGGCCTGGTCCAGGCTCTGCGGCCTCCGTAGCCTCTGGGACGTAAGCTCCAATCGCAATACAAACAAACAGAACGAACGAGACCCAATGAATGCTAATGCTAATTTACTGGACAAGCTCCACTTTACACTCGCTGAGTGAGTGAGTTTTTCGGCTAAGAAGGCCCGGCCGAGTGGTCAATGAATTCGGAAACGAATAAATAGAAATGTTCAAAACCCATCTATGGGACGGACCGGGGAGGCGTGGCTGGGCAATTAAATGTGGATTTTTCTTCATTCTTCTTCGGGTGTCGTGTGTGCGTGTGTCACTCGTCGTGGGGAATGTTCTCAGTCGGGGAGTGGTCGACTTCATGGTAGCCCTACAGCGACAGATAAGACGACAGAGACAGCTACAGCTTCATCAAGAAACAACAAAAATCGCCTTAAGTTACATCTGAGAAATCCTGTATGTATAATAATTCGATGTGATATGATCAGATGGATCAGATAAAGAGATACAATGGAAAATAGGAAAAAAATCGTAGAAATCGTAAGGAAAAAAGTAGAAATCATACAAAAATCAGTAAGGAAAAAACCGAATAATCGATAAACATAAAATGTATCAACAATCGCAGTTGATTGACATACCAGTCGACATTAAATTTGGCAATCTATAAACCTAAATGATATCCACAATAGCTATAGATAATATAGATAAAAACATAACCACAATAGCTATCACTAAATATAAATATATCTATAGATATAAAAATGTATCGATAGCAAAGCAATCGATAAACATAAAATCAGTCGACTAAGCAATCGAACCTGAAGGGAAATAGATAAACATTAAAATGAATATCCAACATAAGACACAATCGATAAAAGCTTAAACAGATCCAGATTATCGATCGATAGTTCTTGCAATTTACCTGTAACTGGCAATGCCTGTGTGCTTTGAATGTTTTCGGAAACACATGAGTATCAAGTTCGTATCGAAGCAAAATGGACCGCTGAATGTAGGGTGTTCCAGAAAAGTACCGTTCGATTGGTCGAAGAAGCAGAAGCCGTCAGCGCTGAACCATAAACTACCAAATATCACATCTAAAATGTATATTATGCACTCCACAGACTCCACCAGATTCCGCCTTGATGATGTTGATGACGCTGAGAACGAGGAAGGAGAGGTCGGAGACGGAGAGCCCATAAATTTATGCTAAAATTTAAATTTTCTTTTAAGTAGTCTCTGGATTGAGGAGTAGAGAGGTCATTCCGATTGGTGTCGCGGTGACAAAATGCCACATAAATATTACACACACGAACCCACGATAGCCGAATGTCACTCTTATTAAAAAGAAAATGTTCCCAATGCCCGAAAATGGAAATGAGTACGAACAAAGCGCCCCAAAAGTGTATCCCAAATGAAAGAAAGAACTTCCGAAAATGCCGTCCCTAGATAATGGATGGCATGGAAGCCAGTGGGATGGGATTTTATGGGTAACTTCCAGGCGGATTACAAAATTCAAGTTTGTATTTGCATGTCCACAATGTTCACATCAATTGCACGGCAACAATTGAAGCCTTCAACTCGAAAGCTACCTCACTTGCCGCGGATGGATTCAAATCTAATGTAATCCCCGGCATTATCCAATTCCACAAACCATTAACCATTCCATATCTGAGATTCCGCAGAACGGTCAGCTAATCGGATTTCCCAGTGTAATTTCTGACAGACGATTGTTGCCCACTCGCCTCGCCTCGCCTCTTGTCCCCTCGTTTTGGTTAAGCTTACACTTTGTCGCTATTTTGTACTTCTTAACGCCTCGAGCAACAGTGGCAGTAGCAGCAGCACCATCACCAGCAGCAGCAACAATAATAGCATTAACATTAGCATTAGCATTGGAACGCTTGACATGCGGCAGAGAGTCAGAGAGGCCGGGACAGGGCAGGGCAGGGCAGGGCAGGGCATGGCCGAACAGAGCAGGGAGCTGACAAGTGTAATGGACACGCTTGGTTCCCATCCACATCACGATGAACTTGAAGTTTCGCATTCGCTTGATTGAGTTGTTCTGCCATCCCATGCCATGGCATGCGATGCCCTCTCTGGTGCCGGTCGGTCTTCGGTCAGCTGGCATGGCTCAGCAGATCATCAGATCAGCAGACTAGCTGTACTTTATATATAACGATTTGACCATGGGAACTTACTGCTCTTCATCATCATCATCATCGTCATCGTCATTGTCATCGTCATCGTCCTCGACATTGCGAGCAATGTGACAGACAGCATCCATTACCCTCAAGATAATTGGCTAGGGTATGTTCCCTATATGAGCATCGTATCACATATATGTATGTATTTGTGGGCAGCACTCACACAATATCATTTAATACCATGATCGTCACTAATAGATCTATCAATTTCCCATCCATTCCTTGTACTTTTTCGGTTCGTCTTGGCGAGATTCGTACTATTCTGGCTTTTAGAGATTTCCCTCGCTATATCTCTTCTAAGGGATGTAACAGATAAAGATAATCTCTATCGGTTCGCTAGGAATTCGAATTTATCATAGAAATCGATCAGTATCAGTATCTGCAGGGCATTCAAAGTTCGTTAACGATTTCCCGATTCGGATCTTCCATTGTTGCCTGTGCACTGCATCGACAGTGACGTAATCCCAGTGGCAAAGTGGCACTACAACAACAGCAAGTACAGTACTGATTTTTTTTTGTATGTCTTTTTTTTTTTTGTGCTTCTGCCACACTCGTACACGTACTTGTACTGGTTCTTCGACTGCTCTGCGACTCTGCGGCTCTGAGAGTTTTTTGTGTGTGTTTTTGTCGCGGTCGTGGTCGTGGGCCCAGACAAATGACTTCCGTTGCGGCTGGCTACGCTCTCATCTCATAAACTAAAGAGACAGAATCGAGAGAATTAAGAAAATTTCGGATTCTGTTATGTCTCACGCGGCGTATGCGTAATAAAAATATATGCATATATCTATTTTTGGTACTGGTACTGGTGCACCTGTTGTGGCACCTCGCCTTATCGATCGTGGAAAGCAAATACTTTCTTGGGTCTTTAACGACAACGGTCGTCCACACATTTTGATTGGTTCTTCAAAACTCTTCTCTTTTTAGTTGCATTTTGTTTTATTGATTTATGTAGATTTCTTTGGGTTTTTTTTTGGTTTTGTGTGTGAAAATTTTGTTTTCGATTCGGGCCGGGCTTCCCAAATTGTTGTCGTTTCTCATTAAACTGCGATTTAAACCTCATTTAAGCTACTTTGACTTTAAAGTCCCTTAAACTATAAAAATCAAATCTCAGTAATGGAGCGTCTTAAGAGTTGTGTCGTTGTTGAATGATGATTTTTCATTCAAAGTTTTCACTTCCTCAATGGGAAAACTATTGAATTTTTTAACCAGACTTGATTGATTTCCGCAAAGCAGAGAAATGTGGGAAAAATCCCCAAAAATATTGCTAAGACTTATGGGAAGCGCAGAGAAAGGCTTTGAGAAGCGGGCGCAAAAGTACTATTCGATGAGATATAAATGTGTTCTTTGCTAGATTGATCTGATCTATTCCAAAGAATTTTGATTCTACAAATTCCTGCCTAAACATTAACATTTTGATGTGGAATTCCCTCAGCTCTTCTGGCGCATATCTATCTGTTTATTAAAGATCTAGAGAGAGCTGCAGCCAATTTGCATAGAATTACTCAGACGAATGCAGACAGTCGGGTGGTTGGATGGTCCTCCCACCACTCGCCAAGGAATGGAAAAGATGTTTAGCCAATTAGCTTCATCGTGTTGTGTGCGTGGAGAGCGAGTGTTCACGGTGTTCACGGTTTTCAGGCTGATAAACCAACTCAGATTAGTTGTAGTCATTAAAAATGTTCTGTTTTTGAAGAAGCCCACTTGCTGATGGCCGGCAATAAATGTCCCAACGAAATGAAGCATGCCTAATGAATGAGGCAGAAGCAGAAGCAGAAGCTCTGGGGTGGGAGTTGACTTGGGTATGACGTTGCTGCTGTGGCTTGGGTTGGGGATGGGTAGGGGGCTGCACATGCCCCTAGGGATGCAACAGGTGCACTACTCGCATATGTGTGTGCCCGATATGCTGTCTGTTTGGGCTTGGCTTGGCTTGGCTTGGCTTGAATTTCTTCTTTGTTTGTTTGTTGCGGGGGGGCGGCGGGGGGTGTTCAGTTCTTCGTGCTTCAGTTCAGTTCAGCGGCTGCTTCATGTTGTTGGTGGCTGGTGGCTGCTGGTGCTGTCTGTCCATCAAACGGCACCGTCACCGTCACCAGCAATTAGATGAATTGCTACCATTGCAGAAAGTGGTCACAAACTCTGCGAGTGTAGCAGAATAAGTATTATTGCTTTGGCTTACATAAAAGGCCATAAATTAGTCACTTAACCGCCGCTGCCGCTGCCTCTGCTGCCGCTGCTGTTGCCTCTGTTGGCTCTGGCATTGCTGTGTTGTTGCTGTTGCTGTTGCTCCTGTTTGATATAAGTATGGCCAGAAATGGCATATGGCCGAATGCCAATACAGTTCTGGCCAATCTAGCAATTCTTTAACAATTCAACAATCTATCACTGCCACTCAAAATGCTTTCTATCTTTTTTTTTCCTATTTTGTTTTTTTGTTCTAGCCAAGTCTCTAATGATCTCTCTAGCGCGTTTGCTCTAATTGACTGACAGTCAGACAGATAGAGACAGGGGGAGAGACAGCGAAAGAGATGAGGCCAGAGAGCCAGAGCCAGAGCCAGAGCCAGAGCCAGCGCAAGCCTTGAGTCTCATTTCCTTTGGATCTTTTGCAACAATTTCTGCAACAATTAGTTCAACGTTCGTTTTTGGTTTTGCCTGCAATTAGTAAGTCATCCGTGTGCTATGCTCCTCCCAGTCGATCCCACTCTTAATGCCGCTATAGCCTGCCTCTCGTTTATTTATAGGTGAATCTCCAATGACAGGATCCTGATGATTCGACTATGACATGGCATTTTTAAAGATTGGAATGTTGGATTATCTATCATTCATACTTTCTTGATTTTTGATGGACGACAGTTAGACGGTTATATTTATAGAACCTGCTCCTATAGATTTTCTCCTATTGAAAGACAACGATTGCTGTGATTAGTGCGAAGATATATATAGATATATCTACATATATAATTTGAAGCAAATTTAATTTTGAGCACAAATTATTGTTATTTTGATGTCTGCATTCATTCACAAAAGTGGGGACTAAGAGCCCGAAACAAATGATTAAGTTGAAAGATTTTCGCTGCTTCGGTTTTAAGCAGCTTAAATGACTCCTCCGTGTGTGTGCCCCAAAATACTTGAGTCTCAAAAGACTCGAGCCCCCCGAAACCCCAAAGCCCCGAAACAGGCAATCCCAACATTATTGATGAGCTACAACCGATAAAGCACTGATATAAAAATATATTCTCAGTCCAAGGAATCATTCAACTCTTGTGGGTCTTCGACGGACTTCGATTTGGTTTTCGGTTTTCGGTCTTGGGCTTTGTTTTTATGACACTTTGTTGAACTAGTTTGAGAAATTCCGATTACGATTCAGTTTTGATCTGGAATAACTTAGCTGCCAATCAGTAAGCATATCATCAAATTCCTGAATCGAGCTCGTTATTTTTATGATGTGTACATTTAATGCAGTTTAGAATGCTCGGAGCAAATGCTTGGCTTTCGTTCTCCTCAAACCTTACTAGTTTTATGGCCAAAATATGGAAAATATAGAATGTAGTCTGTTTATATTTCTCAGTTGGTGAAAGTCATCGAGTTGAATTTTCATTGGTTGTTGATGTAATAAAAGTGCTCCGTGTTCCCAGTTGTAGCTCAAAAACCAAAGTCCACCTAACCGAATCTCTGAGCAGATTGGCGTTTTTTTTCTTTCTTTGCCTGCAGATTTTTGCAGTTCATTGGACTGAGTCAAAAACCCAAGTCGCCTGAGTCTGCTGACTAAGTGAATGAGTCGCTGCTGCTGTTGCTGTTGCTGTGGCTGTTCACTGGGCTGGTATTATTCATGTGGTTGTTGTTGTTGTTGTGGGGCCGACCTTAGCAGCGCATCATGAAGAAAGAAATGCGGTCCAGGCCGAGAAGCGGGTAAAAACAAGACGAAAAACTTAACTTATAAGAGATAAATTAGCGCGATTTCTGAGATGCTTGGCTCTGACTTGGCGTGGCTCACACGCAACAACATTAGCAGTCACAGCAACACCGACAACGACGTCAGCAATAGCACCAAAAACTTCAACAACAATTACACCAATAGAACCACCAAAAGCATCAGACGAAAGTCAACCTACAGAAGCCCAGCATTAACAACCAAAACTACAGAAATGCGTGCCAGAGAATCAATAACTACACCAACAAATATGCCAACACTTACCACCTAACACCAACAACATTACTCCATTAAAGACACTATCAGTTCCACCAACATTATCACCAATAGCACCAACAGCTAGAAATATACCAATAGCCCCACGAAAAACATCACTAACACCACAAACCAAATACCAACAACATTACACCAGTAAAGACACCATCATTTCCACCAACATTAACACCAATAACACCAACAGCTACAAAAACAACTTGCACCAATCACATAAGCAGCTACAGAAACTTCAACAAAAAGCTGAAAGTCATAATGACTAATGATTTAAATGGTGGTCAGAAATAGTTTGACTCTCGGGAAGAAAAAAAAAAAAACAACATACAGCATTTGGTATCCGTATCCGTGGTAAGAGTATCTCTGTATCTTTGCATCCTCCCATCGGTGCTTATGTGTGTGTGTGTTTGTATCAATTTAAAAACAAACATTTATTTTAATTCGATTTTGATTGCAAAATTCCGCCTCAATTACAACGCAACGCTAATCAAAATGTGAAGCATATTTTATGGCCATCGTTTTGGCCCGACGTTAAATGGTTAACTAGCCAAGGTAGTCAAATCATTTGATTGCAACTCAAATAAATTGTTAATTATATATGTACATAAACATATCTTGTCTCCTTTGATTTCCTAGTCGGGGCTGTTCTTGTTTTTTTGTGCTGTTTCCAGCTGATTGGCCTAGACACTCTCTACACCGTTTTAGAGTGTATGTTCGTTTTAATCAGATGCCTGCAAGGCAGAAAAGGAATCGTTTCCGTGTTAAATACTATGTACAACATATTCTTGAGCAGCCTTTAAATTCTGTAGAACTCGGTACCGTCATGATTCGATGTCGTTATAGCATCGGTGGAGGATAGGGCTCGTAAAAATCTATCCATGGCTGAAATTGCATTATTTTTTCTCCTGTGAACATACTGTTGAGATGTAAACTGTCCCATTAGCAGAAGCTTATCGCAAAACTGCACCAAGGGGGGCTGCTGCACGACGCGCGACACGCACAGCCGAATAGAAAGGAAAGACCAGACCTATTTAGAAGAAAAATTAGATCCAAGCGTATGAATTGCAAATATTAATACTAATTAATGTTTGTTTGTTTAAAAGAAAGATCCCAATCAAGGAAATAGAATTGTGGTTACCTATCAATGAACTTTTCCCTTTGCTCTCAGATCTAATATCTCAAATCGAATTGGATTTCCGCCCACTGGCAGGGCACATTAATTTCCTATGAAAATTTGCCATGATCTCGCCCAAAGGCAGCTAGAACTTTCAGATACAGATTGAAAGGTTGTTGCGGTTGGGGTTTTGTCTTATTGGATGGTTGGATCGGTTTCGGTTTCATTCGGATTTCGGTTCAGTTTCGGTTTCGTGAACGTGAGGCAACCGAAACCGTAACGCGGCACGCACAGAAACGGCAACTTCAAGACAAATTGTAGGCTCAACTACATTAGGTTTTTTTTTTTTGATTTTTTGTTTTTTTTTTTGGTAGTTAGAGTTGCTTAGAAAATAATGAAGCAAACGATTGTCTGTCCGAAATGTCTGTCTGTCTGTCAGACCTTGGCCTTGGCGTCGGTTATTGGCAGCCGTAAACTAAAATTAAGCGAAACGTATCTCAAAAAGCGTATACATTGTACGAGTATGCCTCTGCAAATTGCGTAAAGAGCTTTTTAATTGCCCCCCGCTTTGCAGACCGCACGAAAATTCCATATAAAAATGTGTGTGTGTGAGATACAATCGGCTGGGGGAGGAGAAGGGAGTGTCGGCCCTACAAATACCCACCCAAAGTGCTTGCATATATGAATAATATCTGAATATAGATTGATAGACAGCCAAACATTTTATTTTCCCCATAATCGGGACGGATGTACCTGCTGCCGCAGGAAATTCACACGTGAAATGTTTAATTAATGAAATGAAATGAACAAAAATCAAGAACTGTAAGCGACAATTTTTGAGTTTTCGAATGCGCAGATTGCTGAGGGCCGAGGGCCGCGGAATGGGTAAAGGTTAAGACACTTATCTAACGGAAACTTCTGGCTTCATTCCTCAAAATGAACTTTATTCAATTAGTTTCCAAACTGTTCTCCAAGTGCCATAAGCTGATTTAATATGGGTGACGTTTTCATTTTGCCAATGGGATTTGCCGAAGAAGAACGGTAAAATTAAGTCACTTAACGGTTCCCATACAATCGATCGAATGAAGAATCGGCAATGTCAAGGCAATTAAAACAATTCGATTGCCAAAATGTACAACAAATTCCACAAAAGATCAGCAAATAAAGATCTTAAATGAGGTAATTATGGCCAATGAAGTGGGAAAGATCTTGGGAAAGAGGAAGAGAGGTAAGGCACTGATGAAAAGGTGAGGGCAATGGACAAAAGTGGGAGGAAATAAAGATACATATTTTGGGATAATAATACATACACCCGATAAGGTATCCATCAAAAGCAGAATCAACAAAAATATCCCGAAGCTAGTACTCTCCATTTGGATGTGGTCTTAGATCTGCTACGATCTTTGATCTCTGATATATGTATGTGTGTGTGTGTACGCGAAAAAATGATGATTTGTGAGACTTGAAACAGACTTGAAACTTTGCCAGATGGTTGGAGCTTTAATTAGATAGTGCAAGAATAAACATACATATATGTATGGATCCCCCAGGTTTGTGTGTGTGCTTGTGTGTGTGTTATAGTATATAAACTACCGCACAACATGCGAAATTCTCACGCAACAGAGCAGAAAGAGTGGAAATGAGAAGGAGAGTACAGGGAGAAGACCAGAGAGACCAAAGAAGCGAAGCAATGCACAGAAGCAGGGAAGCAGGGAAATAGACAAATAATAAACGTTGAATCAGTTGAAAGAGCGGCAACACAGAGAATTCTATCCAACTATCCAATAAATTTCAATGTCACTTACACTTGATTTATAAAGAAACAGCAAATTGGATATACCTAGATGGGGAAACAGAGCACAGAACCCAGACAGCACCCCAGAGATACATACATCCACGAGCATGTATGCTATAAAGAATGTATCTGTTGGAACTGTAAACTAAATGAGTGGCGGGAAAGCCAGAGGAGGAGCAGAAGAACTAATCTAATTACTTCCTTATTGATTTCGAGTGCATTTGAGCGTGCTGAGAGTTGCCTCAACTTGCATCCCAACCACCAACCATCAACCACCAACCACCCCTGGGGTCCACACTCTGGAAAGAAAAAGTGCAAAAACTCAAATGAAATTAAGAAGAGCGCAAAAATTAAATACAAGAAAAACTGTGCAAGGAAAAGCACCGCCCAACGAAGCCAAGCCGAGACCAGGCTAACCATCAAGCGTTAAGCCAGAATGACAGACCTTAACCCACCGGTGGCCCCTGGGCCCAAAATTTGGGTGTCCCAAGAAATGAACAACGAATCTACTAGGCATATCGAGACAGTCAAATACTCAAATATTCCTTAAAATTGATCTTAAGTGAAGATCTTGTATCGCGCACTTAGAGCTATGATAATCCTACGATAGTATCGTTATCGGTGGATAATCTATATGATCTATAAAGTTCAGATTGATTGAGGAGCACGAGCACTACTTATTACTTTCTCGAATTACATAGTTCTAGTTCTGTTTGGGGGAACTCTTCATCAAATATGTTCTATCTGAAGCTTCTCCGAACACCGATGTTCCATTGAAAGGTTATTTTCCTTCTCTTTGCATATGTCGTGGGTTAATTAAATTGTTCTTTTTGTTGCTGTTTTTGCTAACAATGTGCGCTCGCGAAAACAAACAGAGGAGAAAAAGTATTACATTGTAACATTTTAATGGTGCAGCATTTTGTGGCCAAAAATGGACAAGTTGCCGGTGAAGTTGTTGTAGTTGTTGTAGTTGTAGTTGTAGTTGCTGTTGACTTGACTTGAGCTTGAGGTTGAGGCTAACAAAAAGCACTTGTTGCCTCCTGCTCTGGCTCTGGCTCTGGCTCTGATGCCTCTTCTACTTGAGCTGCCACAATGAGCTTTCATTGTAATAACAAAAGCAAGACAATGGGCTAAGAATCTTGTTGTTGTGGCTGTTGTGCTGCTGCTTTGGCTGCCCCTGACTATGTGGCATGATAATGATGTTTCACCTAATGTTGCCGCCTGTTGCAGCAGCGGTGCCAACAAAAACAACACCAGCGACATTCACACGAACTTCAACACTTGAGGTAGGGAACAGTGTTTGTTTTGTTGTTGTTGCAAATCACACAATAGACAGAGCAACAACATGCTTTGAGTTCAGGAGCTGTAGATACCCTAACGAATCCATTATGGGAAAATAAGAGTATATTAAGGTTTACAGAAAAACAGAAACGGAAAAGGATTTATCCCAAAGCCAAAGGTTGTTGAAACGATGTGGATCTCATTTGTTTCAGTGGACATATATATATGATCTCGATTTCTGATTACTGTAGCATTTGAGGGCTGAACGATGATTGGCAAACATCTGCTTAAAATCGTAATACCCTCTTTTGAAAGGGCCCAAACGACAGTCCAAGCAACAAAAATCTATTTCCATTTCAATACGAAAAAAATGTGTATTTTGTTTGTGTCTTTTTTTTCGGTTTTTGTTTCGTTCTTGTTGCTGTTCATTGTTTGTTCTCGTCACGCTGCTCTGCACAGACCAAGGGGGTGACGGTGGGGGGGTGGAATCAGGCAGGGGAAAGAGGGAGTTGGGTGTTTGTTAGAATTTGCAATCGTAGAATTTGTACAATGATTTCGAGTTCGGTTTGTTCTGGTCAGTTGATATGTACTACTCGTAATTTGGTATTTAAATTCTTTTGTGCAGAGGTCCCGGACGCTCCCACTCGGGGCACCAGCCCCATCATCCATTGAAAGTGAGAAAAAAACGCCGCTCTTTCTGTCCTACACTTTTCAAAAGTGTCTCGGAGGGCCAGCTAATTATGGTAGTCCGTACTACTATTTATATGATTTTGCATTCGCCTGAGAAGAGGCCAAAGTCCGGGCAAGACATTTGCCAAGTTCGTTTCCTAAGTCTTTCGTTTCGGCAATTGGCAATCGCTCAGGCATTCAACAACAAAAAGCACACACACACAATGCGGTTCACTTCAGTTCATTTCATTTGACTACAGTTAGCCAGGCCATGTCCAGAGCCTGCCCCCCGGTGGCCCCCGCTGCTGCCACGCCCCTGGCCAAGTACAAGTTCTAATGAAATTTGTCAATACAAATTCGCAGAATTCCGAAACAGCAAAAGCAAAACCCCGAAACAACGAAAGCAACGACGATCATAAAAAAACAAACAAAAACGAGTAAACATCCAAAAGCTGTTTTTTTTTTTTTGTTATGAATCAAATTTACTTTTTTACCGTTTCAAGCGAAAGGAGAAGAACGTGAATTTACGCGAATTTATTTACATATGCATATAGTACATACATACGGGTATATATATCGTATAAGAATATGCATGTACGAATTGGCTCAATCAACAAAGAGTTGGAAAAGGTGTCTTAAAGCTGAGAGCAGGAGAGAGACTGTGATGTATTATACTACATATACGAGTATGTACAGTAAATATATACTCTCGTATCTTTACCGTGTGTATCCGAAAGAATCGAGCGTCCAGTCAAGTTCGGTTCGATGCGGTTCGCTTCAGTTCCAGTCATTGTCATTGTCAAAGAATTTTGGATTTGGTTCTGTTTGGGCGCATATACAGAGATGTTCGGATGTATATCCTTATATAGTATATACGGTATGTGTGTATTGTGTGTGCACAAAAAACTGGTTAAGCATGCCCAGCAATGTGTAGGCGTGCCGTACAGGGTGCGATATTGGGCAAGGCCGCCAGGGCAAGATGGGGTAGAGAAAGCCAGCCAATTTCTGATTCAAAATTGTGTCATGTACTGATGAAATGATTTGCTGTGATCTACTCAGCAAAAATGCGCATGAATTATCCATCTGGCTGGTGCATATTTTATTTGCAAGGGAATGTCTGAATCATTGATGTTCCTAAAAGGGTTTCATGGCTTGCATAAGGTGCTCTAAGGTGTCCAGAAAGTGTGCAGGAGACCATAAGATTTACTTACCAAACACTTCTTTCATCTATCATTAGAGTCCTACAGGTCTGTTTAGATATTGTGACCCCTAAAGTAGTTTAAGGCTAGTCTTCTGTCACTTCTCTAATGTATGCCGTACTCTCATGATGATCGCTTAAGGAATTTGATGATCAATTCTGTTTGTTTAACTTTGAAATTCCTATCGAATGCCTATCCTCTGAGTGAGGCATACCCCAGTCTGTTGTGGAGCGAGTGCTTTATATTAGTTATGCATTTAATGCGATGAAAACATTAAAAATGCATCGCAATCAACTCGGGCAGCGTGCTTCGGTGTGTGTTTTTTTTTGTATTATTTAGTTGTGCAGTCGAGTCAGCTCCCACGACATTGGCTCTGCTATATAGAATATATATATAGTGCTGTGGGTAAAGAGCACCCCACTTGAAATGAGTGCGCCACAGAAGGTGCCACCACCACCACCATCATCATCAAACTACAGCAACAGCGAACAATTGCTCAGAGCAGTGCCCCTGCCCCTGCCACCGCCACTGCCACTGCCACTGCCACTGCCAACGCCATCGCAATGAACTCATGGAATAATTATCCTATGAATGAGCAGTTTGCATGATCATTGCCAAAGCTTCCGCTTTTGTTTTTGTTCTAAACTTAATTTTTCCAGTGTTTTTTTTTTGTTGGTGGCTCTTCTTGGCAATTACCGCATGAAAATGTTGCATTTAAGAGGTATTTTCTTATGTCATAGACACACGATCTCTGCTCATAGTCATCCCCCCCAACCACTCCCCCACGATCGGAGTTAGTCAGAGAATATTCCAACTAATTCAGCTCTCTTTTTGTTCCCATAGCGCGAGGGAGAGGGAGAGAATTTGCCTTTTATGAATTCCGCTCAGATCTTTGGGATCCAAGAGGAGATGAGGGGATGCCCAGAGGCATCTAAGTGATGCGCATATAAATGTCGAGCACTCCGACTCCAACCTGCCTCGCAAGTGTTGTGTTCGAGTAACGAGTGAGCATTCTTCATTCTTTAGTCTTCGTTCTTCATATTTTTTTCTGCAATAAAACTATGCAAAATTATGTGTAGCATTCTCGAGCTGGGACTCGACTCGAGACTAGACCTCTCCCATGATATAAGCCCGAAACTAAAATTCACAAGCCGAAAAGCCACAGACCTACAGAAGAGGAGACAACGACAAAGCCACGTACGTTTCTTGGTGCCCAAATGCAATGCAGGCTGATGAAATAACCAGAAATTCCTTTACAAAACTTGTACAATTGCGGTGAAAACAATAGGGCATGGTCTAAATTACAAAATGTACTCAAGAGTAATGTCGGGAGCACATAAGTCCCCTGGGAAATGATGGGTCCTCACCTCGCCAAAACATAGACATTCCAAGCACTGATTCTTCGTACATTTTTTAATATTTTTTGCTATTTGTATTACTAATGTGTTGCCCACAACTGTATGGGGATGTTGGTTTTTTTTTAGTGTATTTATTTTATCCAATTATTATTCCCCCTTGCAACGTGGCTCAATATGTTGCATAGAAAGCAGCTGAAAGAGCACAGGAAAACCTTACCAAACTAATCATAAATGCTAAGAATAATCGCAAATGTTACCCCGGGCACAGTAGAAGCCACCAAGGATGGACAGCAGATGTGGTACAGCTCCCAGGACTTTCAAATGGGTTATGCCTGTACTGACCGTTGAGCAAGTTGGGTCCAAGTTTGCCTTTAAAATGATCAATGTCGGAATAATGTCATCTGAAAAGTATCCAAGAAACTCATGAGAGATGTTGTCCACTTGTGCTAGGGGTTGAGACTATTTCTCCAATCTTTTTGTAAAGGTAATATCCCCAAAATTGAAGCGAAGGGAAGCTTACAATAAATTTTGACTCCTTTTAAGCCGAGCCAAACATTTAATTGGTTTTGGATTTTTGTGTGTTTTTTGCATGACTTTAATTTGTGGCTTACTTGTAGCGGGGTTTTTGGTTTCAAATGATTCAGTGGCCTCGCTCCTGGCTGGAAGTGCAACCGAATTTTGTGAAAAATCTTTTGGCTTGCGGACTGGCGCTGGACCGTTGTCAGAATCGTCTGGCAATATGCATAAATTTGTACAACAAAAAAAAAAAACAACAAACAAATGACATGCTCCGATGCGATCGCATGAGGGAACAAAGAAAATCGTTTGTCATATGATTAATGAGGCAACACCCTGTGCTCCTCTGCGGAATAATGATTAACAGCGTATCGAAGTGTTTGGGACCCTGTTTTCTATAAAACAGCGTAAATAATTGCATTCCTTTGGGTTCCCCCGTTCGGTTTTCCAGGGTACTCCCATGCTTGTGCCGTGTGCCTCCTTTCTCTTGGTTGAGCGACCCCTAATTGGGTGGGTCACTGGCTCATTGTTGTAGATCCTTCAGCAAGTGTGACAGGGATAAAGCCCCTCTGGGGGCGTTGCAATGGGGCGTACCCTAGTCGTTTGCTCCATTGAGCGTTATTTATTTGCGGTCGGTCACCAAGAGAAATACAAAAAACACAATATATATTATACACAAAATTTGGAGCACTGACTGGAGAGGGGGATGGACAACGAGAACGGTATCCATATCGAATCCGGGCACTGCCCATCGATATATTTTCATATTTATCCGTTGCTGTCGTCGCATGGGCGTTGTCACAATTTGTCCAAAATTTGTCCGGTTCAATGAATTTCTTTCGCCTGACCTTGAAATGGTTTCCACCTCTCCAATGACTCCCATCTCTCCCATCTCTCTGCTCTCTATCACTCTTCTTGCAGCTGTTATCCCCCCACTTTCATTTGTCAGACCGTATTCAATTCTTATTTGCCGCAATTTACTTTATTTCGCTTACGTGTGGTTTGTTAACAACAACAACAATAAATAAAAATAAAAACAAAAATGAAGGCGGTGCATCGTCTTCGTCATCCACTGCCATTTGGCACGGCTATGAACGACATCCTCTTGACCTCCACATCATCGACCAAAGTGGAGCAGTTTTTCAGTTCATTATAAATATTCTTTCCTATCCTATCGATCATTCATCAATTTCTTGCCAGTATTTCCCTGATATAAAGTGTATTCAAGCTTCGTTTTCACTGCATTATCGTTTTGGGGGCCCCCATCAAAATCCTTTAAATTTTCGACTCGCAAAGAACCCCGAAAAACGATTCAAGAAAAATCGCCAAAAATGTTTTGCGCTTTAATTTGAAAGCCGCGCACGCTCGGGCACATACAAAAATTGTAACAATCAGCGACAAGGCAACAGCAAAGCCACAAAAAGAAGTGCAGCGATAAAAAGCGGAGAAATAATACTGGAAAGGAGGAAGGAGGCAAATGTGCAGACAACAATTTGGGAAGCACAGCTGCCTGGCTGCCTGGCTGCCTCCAAAGTGGGGACGCGGCCACATCGCGGGTTGCACCTTGCAGTTGCGGCGGTGCAAGCGAACAACGCCCCACAAACAATCACTTACAAGCTGCTAAATTGCATAATCACCCAAAAAAGGAATCAGCGGCCCAGTCCGGGGCAGTCGCAGTCGAGGATGTCTTGGGCTCCTTGTGGAATAATTGTTGCCATTATTTGCTCAAGGAATGACACACACACGCAGAACCAAACCCAGATGCAGATGCAGATGCAGCAGAAGCTTTAGCTGGAGCTGGGGTAAAATCAGAAGCAGCTGCTCCGATTACTCGACCGATAAGTTATCATAATGCACCACGGCCCCTGCTCCTGCCTCTGCCCCTGCTCCTGCCTCTGTCCATACTCTGCTCTGATTATCTCCGCGGCGCACTTGAGCGCAATTTGCAAAGCAAACAAAGGCCAAAGACCAGGAGAGGAATCAGTTTCCTTTTTGGTAGATGCCACAAATGAAATGCAATCAAAATGCCGCCGACCCTCATCCTCATCCTCTCCCCTTTACGGCTCTCCTGCGTTCTGTTCTGTGGCTTTGTTTTGCGGCTGCTCTTTAATTTATTTACACTGGCCAAATGCCACACCCCATTAACATTAGCTTTGGACGTAAGTGCATCTGTGTATGCTGCAGCGGAGATTCGCGATGCGAGATGCACCCTGGAAAAATGCCAAAATTGAGGGTATATGGTTTTCTACTTCTATGCTTAAAGGAGAAGGTTCCAATGCCCTCTTCGTACTGCTAGATGTCCTCAGCTCAAGGCATTATTTATGGAACGGGGTATGCTACGGGGTAGCATTGTGGTCGAGCCGGCTCCACCTGACTGCAGCTGTTGCAGATTCACATTAAAGCCAAAAGCCTTTTATTAAATTTATGTTTGATCAACTTGCGGCGTAAAATTATTTTGTGAACATTTTTTTTTTCTTCTGCTGTTGTTTTTGGTTTTTTTTTTATTGCTTCTTTTCTTTTCTGTTCGGTTGTTTGTTATTTTCTGGCCAAATGGCATGAAAGCGAAAATTTGATTGCAGACTCCGTCGGAACAGATTGCAGGCACACTGGGACCGCCGCGCCGCGCCGGACCGGACTCCTTGCTGAGATTGACAGGGGGGGCAGCAGGCAGCCGGCAGCAGCTGGGAAGGTGGCCTCCAGACGAGAGAATCTCAAGATCAAGACGACAAATGACGACGACACCAGCAGTGGCACCGGCAGCGTTCAAGCTAACGGTGCCCGGAGTGGAGCGCCAAACTATAAAATCATTTAAAATGCATAAAAACTAATTTCGTTGATTAATTGCCTTCTTGTGTGCGGCTGATGCTGTTGTCGCTCTCGGCTTTGATGGAACTGGTGTACGGGTTGTATCGCTGCATCATGAACATATGATCAGCTCCTCCCCAGCCCGCCCGCTCCTGGGGGCTTCTTCGGCACCTGCTCATTGATTTTATTTTCTCCCATTTAATATCCGCAGCCCCATCCCCAGCCCCCCATAAGCTGTTAAAGCCAGACTTGGCCGTTTTTGGGGATATAGATGATACTTTGTGGGGTTTGTAACAATCCGATTCAGACATGGACCTAGCCGCTGCAGCTGTTCAGTGGGTAATCGAACGGCCAATCAGCTGAAGAATTGATTAAGACACGGTTCTATCGCAATTGCATTAAAAATGATCAAAAATTGAATGCGAAACCCTCCCGTGATATACGAATATGTCTGCCATGATCAGTAGCCCTTTCTTGTAGTCCTCTCAATACTTTCGCATAGGGTATCCCGAAATGCTTCAACATTCCGCCTCATCCTGTTTTTATGTTGAGCCATCTTAAAGTGCAGTCCATCATCATCCAGTACTCATCCTCCTGCCGCTAAAAACCCCGGGCTATTGCCGTTGCTGGTGCTATGGCTGTGGCTGGGGGATCTCTAAGATCGCTGGGATGTAATGCAAATCAAGTTGATTGAAAATCAATGTAAATATGTCTGAAAACTCCACGTTGTTGTTGTCGCTACTGGCGCAAGCGTTTGATTTCCCATTAAAAAAATAAATAGAAAAGAAAACGACACGGAATGGATCGGAGTGCAGGGTGGAGTGGTGCGGAGTGGATACGAAAAATTGCTTTAATTTTCGGAAGCCAACTTGTTCTCAGATATCACCTGGGGGACGTGGTCGGGACGGGTCTGCTACCAACAAATGCGCTTTTAAATGCTTTTGATGTTTTAAATATTTTGATAACACCTCAGCGAGGGAAATGTCGTTGCTTTGTCCAGTCGATACTCGTATCGGCCAATCAGTGAAACAAAGGGAGAAATATACTTAACTAACTAACGGCTTTTGTTTCATTTCCATTTCCATTTCCATTTCCATTTTTCTTTGGGCCTAATGAGCATGTACCCGATCACGATATGCCCAGGTTCTCGATGTGTAAATTTCGTTGAGTGGATTGAGTTGGGACACACGACTATGCATATGCATATATGCATGATGGGGTGGCAGATGGGGTCGGAAGATTATGCTTTGCTGGGGGATATATATTTTAAAAGCTAGGCTTCAATTTATTACTGCTTTTGATTTGACTCGAACTGATTCTAATGGGTTCCAACCATGGTCTTTCTTGATCAGATCTTGGCAATACACAGTTCCACTGGCAGTACATCCATTCTGTTTTAAATTTGTTGGGAAAGCATCTAAAAATCAAAAATGCAAACCAAATATGACAGCAACAGAAACGAGGGCCAGCAACCCACTGAAAACCAAGTGGATCTAGATTAATTTCCAGTAGATAAACCGAAAACTTTGGATCCCTCAACCAATTACCCGTTCAATCAACTTGAATTTTCTTGTGTTCCTGAGATTTAGATTTGTTTTGATTATCTGAGATTTCCCAAAATTTCAGCCCGACCCAAACCCAACTCCAACCGAGTGCCGCAGTGAACAGAAGCTCCACCAACTGGATTTGCATCAGCATTGTTCTATGCCCCCCCCTCCCCACCTGTGGTTCTGTCTCGCTCTTTTTGTGTAATTAAAGTATCATTCACACCGTGTGTTCGCACAAGCTAACGGCATTTCGCTAAAAAATAATAATGAAAAAAAAGCCCAACAATACCAAAAAAAGAAAAATGAAAAAAAAAGAAGAGAGACATGTCGTCGTTCGTTGCTTCCGCTTCCATCCAGAAGGGGGAAGCCCCAGCGGCGATGGCAGGGGTAAGCGGCGCGGCTCCCCTTCAATGAGTCTACATTAGCCAAAAAAAGATATACACACACTGTATGTATGTATGTATGTACTACTACTACTAGTATCAACCAATGGGGCTCCAATGTGCCACCTGTTCATCGCCCAGTGCGTATGGATCTATCGGTACCCTTTACAGCAGGATCTGGTACAGTTTGTTCATTTATTGTTTCCTCATTGAATCGTGTACCCCAATCCATTTTTAAAGTTATTATATTAGAGTACCAGCCTCTGGAATATCATTCTAACGATGATTCAAAGGACACAATCGCTGCACTTTTCACTGCGTTTCAATTCAAACGCAGATCATTAGCATTATTGATTTATTGTATTATATGTAGATCATTTTATATTATTCGAAGGTAAACAAAAATTAATCAAACTCGAGCAAAAGTCAAGTCTTCTATCTACTGGCGGGAGACCTGCACTCAAAAACTAAAAATTTGAACATTATTCAACTTAAAATATTCAAAAACAGTATTATACAAAAATATACATATATATAAACATATCTTTTAGGTATTAAAATGTTTAATGAATAGAAAACTTGTTTTTTCCTTAATTGATTTAATATGATTTTCCGAATCAGTCTTTCTAAAAAAAGGAAAATTATCATCTTACGCGTAACAATCACGAATGGAAGAAATCCTGACGACCCCTGCGCGAAATCCTGGGTATGTATCGTAGTATTGTCTGGCTATATGGAGGTGGTATTCGATAGTCGGAATATCGAAGAAAGTTGCTTGGCTCTGCTCTACCAGGTGCCTCTGCTTCCAGTGGTGCTGCTAGCTCTGGCATCTCCGCCTCTTCCTCTGTATGGGGTTTTGCTTTACTGATAGATTTACCCTGCTTCTGCTTCTTCTTTTATGCTCTGCCCCACTGCCTTGACTGCTATCTCTGGCTCTGTGCCTCTGCTACTTCTTTCCTCTCCCTCTTTGCCCGAAACCCACTTCCTTCCACTCTCCCTACCTCTCTCTCTCTCTCTATCGGTCAACCGCCTCTGTCTGTCCATGGTTGACAGTTCTCTTAGTCTTTGACCTTTTCAGGGGGACATACGATAATTGTCATGTCTCTTCCTCTCTATTTCTTGCCTGTGTGTGTGCGTGTGTGTGTGTGTGTGTGTGTGTGCTTGGGACAATTAACATGAACTTTTAGCTTTGCTTAATTACTCGACGTTTACGTTGACGTCGACGTCGCCGTTGTCGTTGTTCTAAAAGTGACGCAAAATCTCAAAAAATGAGCCGAAAAAATGCAAAAGAGAGAGAACGAAAAAAAAATACCTAGAGGTTAATTACTTTTTGAAGAGCAGCGACGGCAACAACAAACACAAATTGAAATGTGGATAAGGCTTGTTTTTCCATACCCTCGGATAGAGGGTGTTCCGATTTAGACGAGCTGTTTGTGACGCAGACAAGGAATCATCTCCAACCGATAAAGCGTGTAGTAGTGGTCTATATTTATTAAAAATTCTTCCTTCTAAACCTGCTCTTTGGAACTCTTTAATATATTAACCAAAAGTGATGAAAAGACGCGGAAGACAACATCGCTTGATAAAATATCCGAAAGGATCTTTGGATCTTCTCTTTTATGTAATAGAGAAATATATCTGACAAAAGACCATTGGGTATTGTAAGCCTCGACACTTGTAGCGCAAAAGCCATACTAAAAGCAGCAACAATAGAGTCAGAGCAAGAAAAAGAAGTAGAAGAAGGAGAATGAGAATGAGAAGAAGAAGTAAGAAATCAGTGTGACAATTATGTAAATGGAAGCACTTGGTGGTGCTGTGTGAACCTCATATTTTTCTGTACTTTGCTTTGGATAAGTGAATTTTCTGTTGTTGGGGTTGTGGTCGTGGCTGCTGAAGGTCACACGCAAGCACTTCGGAAAAGAGAGCGAGAAGGAGAGAAGTTACCGTTAAGTGGTTTGGGTCGAATGCATCAGGTTTGTGTCGTAAGTCATTTTGCTGGGCGATTAGCAAAGGTTGATGGACACCCGTCGAAGGGTGGAATGGGTGGAAGAAAGAGAGAGGGAGAGGAAGAGTAAGAGTGGCATAAGAATGGAGCTGGTGTGATCATCAGATGCTAAGGAAATCATCTTCTATCTAACCAGGCACTAATGCTTTACAATTTAAGGGTACGAGGTCTTACGAGAATCCATCAGAGTCCTTCGAATGCACTCATACGGATACTCAAGAACTTGTTGCATCCAAATGATCAATTTAAGAAGGCATACTACTCAGGCTCAGGCTCTCTGGTACAGAATCCGGAGCAGAGCCAAAAAAAGAAAGTAGCCGCGGCCTAAGAGTAGGCCAAATATCATCAATGCGTAAATATTTGTGGTATAAAACTTAAAGATTGGATTATTTTCTTGAAATATAATATAATCTTGAACTTTTTGTAGCTTTTGTGGCACTATTTTTCTTGGGTATAGCCGTGATCAAACAGTGCTTTGCTGAATACTGTTTTACTCGTGTTTCCTTAAACATTGACTACCAAAACAATGAAATTCTTTACAAAATCAGTTCCAAATAAACTCTATGGGTTCGCTAAGATGTTTTCATTACAAGAAGTTCTTAAGAAAAGCCAAATGTCGTTTATAAGTCACATTCAACAAGAATCGTAATCGGTAGACTAAGTAGACAAGCAACAACAAGTATTCGTTTATACGGATTATACGGTTATACCATAGAACTTCCCCACAATCGACGGACTTGATTCGATGTTCCACCATTCGACTACCGACTAGCGACGGTACCCACGGAAACAGCCTTCCCCCTGCCATTGATATGTGACCCTCACCCAAATTGTGGTGTTGCCTATTGCTGCACGCCAACTCTAATTAAAAGAAGAAAAACTAAAACAAAACTAGGTAATAATAAAGAAAAATAAAACTAAAGCCGCCGCTGAGAAGCGACTGGCTATAAGGCTATATATATATGATATATTAATAGGTGCTCTGAGAAGCGCGAGAATTTCGCATAAAATTACAAAAGGCAAAAGGCAGGCAAATGGACGTACCTACACAAACACTTTGTGGGAATAACAGCAATCGTCGTAAGCCACAGTCACAGCCACAAGAACTTGAAAGGCGGAAGAACGACGGAAGCAGGCGACAAAAACCCAAAGAACAGTATAATGAAAACCCATAAAGATTAACAAACCATCGGGTATAAAGAAATATGAACTTTACCAAAACTTGGGCGGCCAACAAAAAAATGAAGAGAAAAAAGACCCCAACTCCAATCACAATCCCATTCGAACTTCCGAACTTTCGACAACTTGTTGGTTCTCTTCTCTATTGATTTTATCGTTCATCTTAAACTAAAAACGACAAATTATGTGAATACCAAGGGGGCTTAGAGTCAGTACGAGCAACAAATCAACAACTAAACGATCTCCGACCGGACAAGAGGGTATCGACATACCCCCACGCCTAAGAGGTGCGTAGGACACATCGAGATGAAAATGTTTTGTTCGAAAAGCCCAAGAGAAGGATTTTCGGAACCAGACTCTCAGAACATTGTGGGACTTAGCCGGATCAACATAATATGTTTTCCATATTGCTGAATGGAGGCCGGGCCGGTTTTCAGTGGGCAGAACAGACTACAGAATTGAATCGAAGTCTTCCCAATGAAAAGAAAAATATAGAAAATTCTGAGTTTTCGTAGACATTTATATATTTGCGTATTAATAATTCTAAACGACGGGAAACGTTGTGAGTTGCTGCTGCGACCGCAACTCTACATTTATACCCGATACTTAGTCAGTATGGCTCTCCTCCACCAGACGGCGCTAGCATTGCACGACACGGCAAATAGTGCGTGCGAGAGAGACAGCAAATCAGCCTGAGCGTGTCGTCGGGCGCAGCGTAGCGACTGATTTCTTACTTTTGGCTACAATATTATTATAATTATTATTTTTGATTTTTATTGAATTACTATTATTTTTTATTTTTATCGAAGAACTATTATTATAATTATTTTTTTTTTATTTTTATTGAATAACTATTATTATAATTGTTATTCTTGATTTTTATCGAATAACTATTATTATAATTGTTATTTTTGATTTTTATTGAATAACTGTTATTATAATTGTTATTCTTGATTTTTATCGAATAACTGTTATTATAATTGTTATTCTTGATTTTTATCGAATAACTGTTATTATAATTGTTATTCTTGATTTTTATTGAATAACTGTTATTATAATTGTTATTCTTGATTTTTATCGAATAACTATTATTATAATTGTTATTCTTGATTTTTATTGAATAACTGTTATTATAATTGTTATTCTTGATTTTTATCGAATAACTATTATTATAATTGTTATTCTTGATTTCTATTGAATAACTGTTATTATAATTGTTATTCTTGATTTTTATTGAATAACTATTATTATAATTGTTATTCTTGATTTTTATTGAATAACTGTTATTATAATTGTTATTCTTGATTTTTATCGAATAACTATTATTATAATTGTTATTCTTGATTTCTATTGAATAACTGTTATTATAATTGTTATTCTTGATTTTTATTGAATAACTGTTATTATAATTGTTATTCTTGATTTTTATCGAATAACTATTATTATAATTGTTATTCTTGATTTCTATTGAATAACTGTTATTATAATTGTTATTCTTGATTTTTATTCAATAACTGTTATAATAATTGTTATTCTTGATTTTTATTGAATAACTGTTATTATAATTGTTATTCTTGATTTTTATCGAATAACTATTATTATAATTGTTATTCTTGATTTCTATTGAATAACTGTTATTATAATTGTTATTCTTGATTTTTATTCAATAACTGTTATAATAATTGTTATTCTTGATTTTTATTGAATAACTGTTATTATAATTGTTATTCTTGATTTTTATCGAATAACTATTATTATAATTGTTATTCTTGATTTTTATTGAATAACTGTTATTATAATTGTTATTCTTGATTTTTATCGAATAACTATTATTATAATTGTTATTCTTGATTTCTATTGAATAACTGTTATTATAATTGTTATTCTTGATTTTTATTGAATAACTGTTATTATAATTGTTATTCTTGATTTCTATTGAATAACTGTTATTATAATTGTTATTCTTGATTTTTATCGAATAACTATTATTATAATTGTTATTCTTGATTTTTATCCAATAACTGTTATTATAATTGTTATTCTTGATTTTTATTGAATAACTATTATTATAATTGTTATTCTTGATTTTTATTGAATAACTATTATTATAATTGTTATTCTTGATTTTTATTGAATAACTATTATTATAATTGTTATTCTTGATTTTTATCGAATAACTGTTATTATAATTGTTATTCTTGATATTTATTGAATAACTGTTATTATAATTGTTATTCTTGATTTTTTATCGAATAACTATTATTATAATTGTTATTCTTGATTTTTATCGAATAACTATTATTATAATTGTTATTCTTGATTTTTATGGAATAACTATTATTATAATTGTTATTCTTGATTTTTATCGAATAACTGTTATTATAATTGTTATTCTTGATATTTATTGAATAACTATTATTATAATTGTTATTCTTGATTTTTATGGAATAACTATTATTATAATTGTTATTCTTGATTTTTATCGAATAACTGTTATTATAATTGTTATTCTTGATTTTTATTGAATAACTATTATTATAATTGTTATTCTTGATTTTTATCGAATAACTGTTATTATAATTGTTATTCTTGATTTTTATGGAATAACTGTTATTATAATTGTTATTCTTGATTTTTATTGAATAACTATTATTATAATTGTTATTCTTGATTTTTATCGAATAACTGTTATTATAATTGTTATTCTTGATTTTTATGGAATAACTATTATAATAATTGTTATTCTTGATTTTTATTGAAAAACTATTATTATAATTGTTATTCTTGATTTTTATTGAATAACTGTTATTATAATTGTTATTCTTGATTTTTATTGAATAACTGTTATTATAATTGTTATTCTTGATTTTTATTGAATAACTATTATTATAATTGTTATTCTTGATTTTTATCGAATAACTGTTATTATAATTGTTATTCTTGATTTTTATGGAATAACTATTATTATAATTGTTATTCTTGATTTTTATCGAATAACTGTTATTATAATTGTTATTCTTGATTTTTATGGAATAACTGTTATTATAATTGTTATTCTTGATTTTTATGGAATAACTATTATTATAATTGTTATTCTTGATTTTTATTGAAAAACTATTATTATAATTGTTATTCTTGATTTTTATTGAATAACTGTTATTATAATTGTTATTCTTGATTTCTATTGAATAACTGTTATTATAATTGTTATTCTTGATTTTTATCGAATAACTATTATTATAATTGTTATTCTTGATTTCTATTGAATAACTGTTATTATAATTGTTATTCTTGATTTTTAGCGAATAACTATTATTATAATTGTTATTCTTGATTTTTATCCAATAACTGTTATTATAATTGTTATTCTTGATTTTTATTGAATAACTGTTATTATAATTGTTATTCTTGATTTTTATCGAATAACTATTATTATAATTGTTATTCTTGATTTCTATTGAATAACTGTTATTATAATTGTTATTCTTGATTTTTATTCAATAACTGTTATAATAATTGTTATTCTTGATTTTTATTGAATAACTGTTATTATAATTGTTATTCTTGATTTTTATCGAATAACTATTATTATAATTGTTATTCTTGATTTTTATTGAATAACTGTTATTATAATTGTTATTCTTGATTTTTATCGAATAACTATTATTATAATTGTTATTCTTGATTTCTATTGAATAACTGTTATTATAATTGTTATTCTTGATTTTTATTGAATAACTGTTATTATAATTGTTATTCTTGATTTTTATCGAATAACTATTATTATAATTGTTATTCTTGATTTCTATTGAATAACTGTTATTATAATTGTTATTCTTGATTTTTATTCAATAACTGTTATAATAATTGTTATTCTTGATTTTTATTGAATAACTGTTATTATAATTGTTATTCTTGATTTCTATTGAATAACTGTTATTATAATTGTTATTCTTGATTTTTATCGAATAACTATTATTATAATTGTTATTCTTGATTTTTATCCAATAACTGTTATTATAATTGTTATTCTTGATTTTTATTGAATAACTATTATTATAATTGTTATTCTTGATTTTTATTGAATAACTATTATTATAATTGTTATTCTTGATTTTTATTGAATAACTATTATTATAATTGTTATTCTTGATTTTTATCGAATAACTGTTATTATAATTGTTATTCTTGATATTTATTGAATAACTGTTATTATAATTGTTATTCTTGATTTTTTATCGAATAACTATTATTATAATTGTTATTCTTGATTTTTATCGAATAACTATTATTATAATTGTTATTCTTGATTTTTATGGAATAACTATTATTATAATTGTTATTCTTGATTTTTATCGAATAACTGTTATTATAATTGTTATTCTTGATTTTTATTGAATAACTATTATTATAATTGTTATTCTTGATTTTTATCGAATAACTGTTATTATAATTGTTATTCTTGATTTTTATGGAATAACTATTATGATAATTGTTATTCTTGATTTTTATTGAATAACTATTATTATAATTGTTATTCTTGATTTTTATTGAATAACTGTTATTATAATTGTTATTCTTGATTTTTATTGAATAACTGTTATTATAATTGTTATTCTTGATTTTTATTGAATAACTATTATTATAATTGTTATTCTTGATTTTTATCGAATAACTGTTATTATAATTGTTATTCTTGATATTTATTGAATAACTATTATTATAATTGTTATTCTTGATTTTTATCGAATAACTGTTATTATAATTGTTATTCTTGATTTTTATGGAATAACTGTTATTATAATTGTTATTCTTGATTTTTATGGAATAACTATTATTATAATTGTTATTCTTGATTTCTATTGAATAACTGTTATTATAATTGTTATTCTTGATTTTATTGAATAACTGTTATTATAATTGTTATTCTTGATTTTTATCGAATAACTGTTATTATAATTGTTATTCTTGATTTTTATGGAATAACTATTATTATAATTGTTATTCTTGATTTTTATTGAATAACTATTATTATAATTGTTATTCTTGATTTTTTAAATATATGTTTAATAGTGTGATCTAACAGGAGTGTGGATACCAAATTTGGTTGCTCTAGCTCTTATAGTCTCTGAGGTCCTTGAGCTCACATTCTGCAATAGGCACAGCCGACCATGAAACCGGTGTGTTAGAGATAGACAGAGCGAGAGAGAATGAAATTGTTTTCTTGATTCTGGCTCTAATAATTATACGATCTGGTTCCGATTTTGCACTCTAGAAGATATAGTTATCCTCTACAATTCTGCGTTTTCTGTTTTGTGGCGCTTTGTGGGGGGGGGGCGGCAGTGGGCGGTGCGAAGTTTTGAAATATACTTGTAAGAGTGACAACGATTCCTTCTGGACGTTACTCACATCCATTTTCACCGCAAATCTAATATAGCCCTATATTAATTTTGAGTATCGGGTATAAAGAGGAAGAAATTACACAGGAGCCAGGTCGCGGATTAATCATCAAATCCGAGGGAATTACTAATTCATTTAATTGTGATTCTTGTGCATAGTTCAAAACTTTTTTAGATATTCTGATGGGATTTTGACAAGTTTCTCAAGCTTAAAGTCCCATTAATTTGATCAAATTGGCTTCTCTCAATTACCCCCAGCACAACCCACATGCATGGCTAATTTTGGAACAAAACAGGTTAAAATCCGAGGCTCCAAAATATCATCCCCTCTCTCTCTCTCTCTTTCTCTGCAATTGCAATTGGAATTGCCGCCACCCAAAGGCCATAAAACGATTTAGCAACACGAAAATAGTTCGAATTATTCCATTTGATAGATACAAGACAGACTGAGAGCTGGTGGGAAGAGGAGAGGTAGAGAGACAAAGAGATAGAGTGGAAGGACAGACAGAGAGACAGACTGATGGACAGACAGACAGACAGACAGACAGGCTGGAAGACAAAGAGATCGTGTCTGGAGGTTTCAGCAAAGGATGTTTAGCTTTGGTAAATGTTGCGTTTATAAATTTAAAAACCTATAATAAAGTCATTTGCTGTGGTCAGCCACTTGGCCAGCAGCAACAAGCCAGAACGGAGAACTGAGAACGGAAAGCGGAGGGGAGGAGTTTTTTGGTCAAGATCGTTACGCATGCGTCGACGACAGGCAGCAGCTAAAGGGAACTAGAGAGAGGATGTGCCTGAAACGAGCAGAAAAAAAGGCACCAGCCAACAGACAGCAAACTGAACAGAACAGACACGGACACGGACACGGACACGGACATGGACACTGACACGGACAGCACGGCAGATAGACAGACAGACAGTCGACAGGCGACAAGTGCCTGGCAACAGCAAGTGGCCCAAGAAAATAGTTCCTAAGCAAAGCTTTCAAGCACACAGGAAACGGGGTCGAATAGCTAATATCCTGTGACATAGGGCGGGATATTCCTATAGGGCGAGGGCTGAAGAAATCATTGGAACGGCTTGGCTGTATTTTCTGATTTACATACGAACGTGGATCCCCCATCGTCCTATCAGATATGGATATGGAAAGCAGCTACCAGTGCTCATGCAAATAAAATATTCCAAATCTAAGATTATCCATTGATAATCCATTGATTACTTAGAATGCGGAAAGGTATCTACTGCTTCGGCTTGCCCCACTGAGTCGCCTTCGGCTGGTGGACCCCCGCTCTCTCCTCAGATATAGACAGCGACTGGAACAACATGTCGCACTGATTATTGTGTTCAATTTTAATTTGTGCAACATTTTGCGTTGTTTGTGGCTCGTTTTTGTAGCTGCACTCGTTTCATTTGATGGCCCCAAATGTTTTTGCCTGTGGCCCGGCCCGGTCCGGCACGGCCTAGCCTAGCCTAGCCTGGCCTGGCCTGGCCCGGATCTGACAATTGCCACAGAGACAGAGAATCGGGATCAGATTGGAGCTGGAGCTGGAGCTTTAGCTGAACCCGAACGATGCGATCTCCACTCGTAGGTGCCTGCTGCTCCTCCATCCAGTTATCAGCTTTCTCTTAACCGTTCGAACAATGTCAAGAACTTTGCCACTTGTTTTTTTTTTGTGGGTCTGCCTTTTTTGGTTTCCTTTGTTGGCCGGCACTGCCAGTGCGATTCGCAATTGGCGAAGTATTTATCGCCCAATTTTCGTCAAGTTTTTAATCTCATTTGAATTGAATGTACGGAGCAATTTGTGCGACACCCACCAGCGATAAACGAACGAACGAGCGATCGATCGATCGATCGAATAAATGAATGAATGAATAATATAAATCAAATGCAAATAACAATAAGAGACACTGCGCTTAAGTTGGGCATTTAAATATTGTTTTGTTTGCCCGTTTTGTGGCGCTGTTGGCTCTCACTGTAGCTGATATTTTCTCACAATTAAGCGGGCAAACGAGCGCGCAGGCGAACCAGCCATCAGCCATCAGCAATCAGCATCAGCGGACAGTCCGAACGGGGGACAGTGGTACAGTGGTACAGTGGGACCCCTGCCAAAGCCAAAAACAATACAAAACAGAAAATTGTTTTACACACGGGCGTATCAAACACATCACATATGTATCTCGCTTTATAGCTTTATACGTTTTACGTGCATACCCTTGTCAGGGAGGGTACTCCAGTACACAGTATTCCGGCTGTGGCAATCGTAAGGGAATTATCAGGATTCTCCAGGATAACAGACTATCTTCTTGTTTGACTTTGTGAATAACCATCCAAAAGTTCTTTTTCTTTTGCTTTTATTTAATACTATTGAGCTTCAATCAATAATGCTCCGATGTTGTAGTTTTTTGCTTCCCATACGTGCCCTAATGGTTTTATCTACTTTATCTACTACAATATACGATTCGGAACCACAGGAAAGAACCTACATTACAGAGGGTTTGAAGTGTACAAAACAGTCTATTAAGGCAATATGAGTAATCCTATACTTGGACGAAGTTTCTTCGAGCTGTAAAGATATAAGGATCCCTAAGACCTTGGATTGTCACAGTTCCTATGGGCTACATACGAGTATGTATAATCTCTCTTTGAATCCATCATCGTGGCCCGATATTTGACTCATTTCGGCGTAAGCGAGTGTGCAGGGGTCCAAGGTCTTAGGGATCCTTATATCTTTACAGCTCGAAAACACGGTGCAGATGCTAAGTAAGCCAGAAATGGCTCACTCGAATGGCTAGATGGTTAGACTACCACAACAAATCACTGTCATGGAAAGGATGATTAAAGATTTATGGAACTTGAAGGGTATTTGGGACTTCGGCTAGCCTGATGGCTGGTGTTAGTGCAGCTGCTGCCCAAGAAACAAACACACGCAAAAATGGCAATCGGCAGTCAAGTTGAGTTAAGTCAAGCCCCAAGTCGAGTCGGTTCCAGTCCGGACAGACTCCACTCAAGCACGGCACAACTGGGGGAAAGAGAGATGGAGGCAGAGACAGAGACAGAGAGAGAGAGAGTGAGACAAAAGTGCTTTTTAATTGTCAGCCTCAAGTGCTTTTCAAATGTGTGAACTTAATAAATCTTTTCAGATATTTCGCTGTGATTTCTTGTCTGGTCGGTCTCACTCTTTATATGCATGAATACATATGTGCGGTATCGTATGTAGGTATCGTATCTATGAATTGACAATTGTTTGAGTTATTTATCCAACGCCTTAATTGAATCGCGACAAACAAAACCAAATGATTATGCATATCAATTATGCTCTCCTCGACTTGAGTGTGTGTGGGTGTGGGGGCGGCACTGGATGATGGATGGCTGGCTGGCTGGTTGGATGGTTAATAGATCATGGCTCGTGGAGAGGGGCCAGCGGCGGATTGCCCTTGGCTTGCAATCGGTTGAGCAGGTGCTCAAGCTCGGCTCCCGCTGAGATCTTAATTCAATTTGATTGGAATAAGGTTTCTTTTGATCCGGCATGTGCTTCAAATGGCTTTCTTGGTTCCGTGGAACAATCGAACGGACAGGTGGAGTGCCATATGGATAGAATATGAGCCATGATACTCGTACGCATATGTTGGGGTTCAAATTGCAATGACAAATGCAGCATTGCCTGTTCAGAATAAAGATCTATGCATAAGGAATTACTCCTGAATGGCATATATTTATGATTCGCTTTAAATCTGAACCTGTGATTATCTTTTACATCCATTTCAAAGACCCAATGAACAAACATCTTAAGGAGAGCTTCTTCTTCTTATTGGAGAGCCTCTCAATCATGGCATTTGAAGCACATCAATTTGGTTTTTGATTACCAACACTGACCGAACTGAAGAGCGTGTTCCACGAGCACCTCCATCATTGGTGGCATCGATACACATACACTTCCTCCACTTCGATACAAACTTGCGATGGCCTCTGGCGATGGCACAGACTCGGTCTGTCGTTAGAACGGTTCAGGCTCTAATTGGAGCAACATCGCGCCAAATGTACGGCCCAAACGCATATACATAAAAAATGCTTAATTATGGCTTAGCCGGGTAAAAATTATTGAATTATGCGTCTCGCTTTTGGCTCCTTATCGGCCGGCGGACTCCATATGCTTTGGAATTTACTGGAGTTTATTTTTTCCTTTTCTTTTTTTTTTTGTGGGTTTTTTGAAGTTCTGTTTGATTTGGCAATGGCTTGGCTTGGCTTGGGTTTGGGTTGGGTTCGCTTCTTCCAATGTGTGGGACTGTTTGGCTAATAGAATCATTTGGTAAAGTTGCCAGCCCGGTTGTGCAGCATTTTGACTAATTAACTGCAAAGTTTTATTGCAGCCAGAGATAGCATGGAGCTCGAGTTGAAGTTGGAGCTGGAGCTGGAGCTGGAGATGTAGCTGGAAATGCCTGAGGAGCCGCTGCAGATGGAAGTTGATCTTGCCAGCCTTGGTTTGGCTAGCATTTCCTGTCCATAATGTTGGTGTTCTTCTAACAAGTCTTATTGCACAGGCAAAAACACTCAAAAATGTCATAATTTTCCATATCTTTTGGGCTCTTGCCTCAACTCGGACTGTGCCACATATAAATAAGTGTTTTGCTGCAATCGAAATTCTCACGGGACTTGCTAAACATTTGATATAGATTTTATTATTCAAGAATATAGATTTTTCTTGCAGTGTAAGCTTGCATCTCCTTCTCCTTCTCTCTGTGCTGTGCTGTGCTGGGCGACGACAGTCATAATCGGCATTGAAAAACGCACATTGCGTATACTTATCGAGTTTGTATCGAGTATGGCCATGGGCCTTGGCCAAGTATATGTATATGTCTTTGGCACATATGCAGATGTCTTCGCTGAAGCAACTGGAATTACATGGAGATGGAAATGGAAATGGAGAGGGGGAGAAAGACGGAAATACATAGAGAAAGAGAGCCATGATGGGGCTTTCAAAACATTCGCAAAGGTGTCAGGATTATGTGGAGATAACTAATGATATTTTAAGCTGGCATTGAGTGGGCTTATTAATTGATTCGGCCAAAGGTTATACCATGACAAATAAGGCATGGAAATTGGGTATATTTCTTTTCCCTTTATGTATTTGTTCCTTTTCTATTCCATTTCAACTGTGTTGTAAACGCTAATTTTTATGTTTGATTTAAGCACTTTGTTTTATCCACCAATTAGCATTAAGTTAATGCTTTAGAATTGGTTTGAGATTCAGATTCAGATTAAGTGTGGTTCCAGTTCAAGTTCTAGTTGCAGCTGCAACGAGTTTTGCCAGAAGACTCCAGGCTGCAGGCTCCAGGCCCCAGGCCCCAGGTCCCAGTTTCGTCAGCTTCAAAGAGTTGCGAAATAGTTTGAGATGAAATGTTTATCACTTAGTGTCAAAATACAGTAAATATTTGCTTCGATTAAGCTGAGTGGCAGTGCTATTTTGTGCTCTTCTGAAAATCGGCTTTTCAGCTTTTCGTCTCCAAAGAAGTGCGAGAAACCAGTTGCAGAACTGTTCCTGCTCGAGAAATGTTTACCGATAATTTGTTTTGGAACTTAACTAATGTTAATGGAAATTTTGATTCATTTTTATTGGGTGTAGAATGGATATTTTAATGGTTATTTAGTTGTTCTTTCAGTGCATAGTTAATTGGTTTTCTGGAGTGCCTATTTTTCCAGTGAACCACGTTGTTTCATTGCTGCAAAGTCTTTCAGGCTAATTTCAATTCCTGTTCAAGCCCGACACAGTATGAAAACCATCATCAGTTCTCATAGAATACGGTCTATTGTTGGTGACTTATATCTAAGATTATTTATATGATCTACCTCTCTGTCAATCCTCCTCCTTCTGAGCTGGCCTCTGGCCTCGTCTTACCAGTTTATTTTTGTCGCTGTTGCTGTTTTGTCGAGCAAATTCAAACATCCAATTCATAGCCCGAACATGAACCACACACAGGGGGGAAAAGACTCATCTAAAACAGCAACAATACTCGTAACCTGAACAACAATTGCAATTGTCAGCGGCACGTTATCAGGTAACAGAGAGAGAGAGAGAGAAAGAGAGAGAGAGAGAGAGTCCACTGGCGATAAAGCCAAAGTGTTTACGAGCTGTTTAGTGTTTGATGATCGCTGGAGGAGCGAGCAGAGGAGACGCAGATCGGAGCCAAAGACGACGATCTGGAAAAACTTGTAACCTTGCAGCCTTGTCATTGTCATCAGGCAGTCAGGCAGTCAGGGTCTGAGACGGAGAGCCTAACCTGAAGCCAGAGTCCAGAGTCGGAGTCGGAATCGGAGTCGGAGTCAGAGTCAGAGCTGGACACATAGTCAAAGCCGAAGACCCGAAGAACCGAGGCCAGGCGGATCGTGCAAATCTTGTTAGCATTTTTCAGCCATTTCCTTTTTACATACAAGACCCCCCCCCCCCTACCACCCCACAGCACCCATTCTCCTGCTCTAGCATCTAAGCCGGCCAGAGACAAGGAAAGAAAGAAAAAAAAAAAATATGTTTAAAAGAGAAACAAAAAATTATGTTCGATATCAATTTCGCGTGGACACATGCCAAGAGACACGCAACGCCACCAAACACGCGCACCACATTTTTACACACTCCCCACCGCCACTCCACCGCTCGGCACTCCAATAATTGAAAATCCAAAACCCGGTGCGGTGTGCCTCTACTGCCCTCCATTGGTGAGGCGGTCTGGCGGTCTGGCGGCCAGAGCGGGAGACGGGAGACGGCAGATGGTAGATGGGATTTGGGTAGAAGGAGGAGGATGAGGAAGTAATTACGTCTGGCAGCGGATGGAATGGACTGCACTGAGAAAAAAAAGGGTGCATTAATACCCGCTTTTGTCCTAGACCACGGATTTGTTGGATGAATGGAGTCAACAGGAGTCCACAGATATTTTCCCTAGACCTAGAACCAACTGAAGCCCAGATAGTACAGTGTGTTGTTTTTCGCCAAGTGTGGCATCGGGATGGGTTGGGAGCATGCCATGGGAGGTAAGTTGGAGGCTGATTCAAGATCTGGAAAGTCGAGCAGACCAGGAATTAGAATTAGCTTTCTGTGGGTAAATAAATACATGCAAGATTTGTGCGTGTTACAGGCAACATTTCCCTGCATGCCCCCAACATTCTCCGCTACACTCTCTTGCCTCAGTAGCCCCACTCTACCGACCCAATCGTGTTTCTTGTCTGCCCCAGGGTGTAGGCGTGGGCGTGGATATGGATGTGGATGCCATCCCAGGTGGGTTTTAACTTGGCCTTTTAGTGCAGTTTGGTTTATATCTGTCCGAACAGTTTGCCTTCTGGTAAATGACCGTTTAATGGAATTGTCATAAAATTCGATTACCAAAACCGACTGGCATCTGGGGGGAGTACTCGCACACTCGTTCATGGGGCATATCATGGGAAGAGTAGCCAAATGATCTGCTATTTGTTGAAGCGAAAGCGGTATACCCTTGAGATACTTTGTTTTGCGAAATTCAGGGCCTAAGTGCACATTTTCTGTTGGGTTTAATTGGTGGAAGAGTGATTGGAACCGTCTTATTTCGAAGGAAATTGTGAGTGAAGTGTTGAGGTACTGGCCTTCGCCTTCTCCTATTCCTCTCATCTCCCATTACTTCTTTCCCTATTGCCAAAATGTTTGACCTCGAGTGCTGATTCGATTTACCAGACTATCTGGCTTTATTAAAGTATTTCCCCAGAACCATTTAGTTGTACAAATTTCACATGGTATGGTATTGGAAGTACCCAGAGTACCCAGGCAGTCTTTTGATTCACCCAATTCCGAATCGTCGGTCTCCTCCTCCTCCTCAACGTTCTCGTTCTGCTTTTCCGTTTTGCACTTTTCCACAAACCACTGATCAGACATGGCGATTTTCTTAAACGATATTGAATAATATGATGCACATGGAATCTAACTAAAGATCTGGGTCATTTGAGCTTCGTTCACACTCGGACACGCCCCCCTGTAGAGAGCACAACGAGCACAAAGGAATAATCAAGAGCCAGAGCCAACAGAAACCAAAATCCATCCCATACTTAAAGCTGGAAAATGCATTGAATGCGAGAGTCTCTTCTAATAAAGTGTTCAAGACTAAGCCACCACCCGGATGAGGATGTGAATAAAAATGGGGCTGTGGCTGGGGCTGGGACTGGCCATGGAGATGAGGAGATGTCCAGGTGTGCGTGCGTGCAACACATGCATAAAACATCAGCCCATAATGCCTGGACTCGGGGCAGAGGACTGTGACTGGGGAGTCTCTTCGAGTCGAATGATGAGAGTGTGCGGCAAGTTGAGGATTTTTCCTTTTATCTGGCCCAGGCTAGCACTCTCGTCTGATATCTGTGGCTAATGCATAAAATCTTATAATTTGCGCACGTGTTAATCAGACATTATGATGCACACACAAGAAAAACACAGCAACGACTGCAGCTGCAACACTTCAGTGCCACATGGCGAGTGGAGAGGGGATATCGGAGTGGTGCGGAGTGGAGTGGTGCGGCGTGGAGCGGCGTGGAGCGGAGCGGAGTGGTGTCTTGGCCATGACCAAGTCGGCAAACTAACAATTTTAGGCTAATGATGTGCTCATATTTAAGTTAGTTGAAACGCTTTTAGTGCAAGGCATAATTCAAGTTGAGCCACAACGAACAGAGCCAAGATCAGAGCAATAGCAATGTAGACCAGGCCCGAGACCGAGACCGAGACCGAGCCCGAACCGGAGCCGGAGCCGGAGCAGGAGATCCTCGACTGAGCTGAGCCGAGTCGAGCCAGGTGCCTGGAGACCAGAGACCGACCAGAGACCGACCAGAGACCGCATGCTGTTGCATTTAATGATTGCACGCCTTGACTTTGGCAATAAAACAAATTTGTGGCCATAATTTTCGAAATTCAAATAACAAATACTGAGGCGGCTGCTGCTGTTGGACTTGGTCTTGGAATCGGAAGATGGAGACAACGTATACGACGACGACGACGACGGCGATACGACTCTTCCCCAACTTGTTTGCATTGAAAATTTATTGTTACGCGGTGGCCAGAAGAAAGAGGAGAGTGCTGTGGCAAAGAGTGCAGAGTAGGGAGGGGGGGCGAATGCTTGTCCAACGATTTATGGCATTGCTGCAATTGTTGCCAACTGTAAATGCTGCGGCAAACAAGTCAATTGAATTTATTTCGTTTATAAATTGCCAGCAGCAAGCCACCAGCCACCAGCCACCAGCCACCAGCCACCAGCCTGCAGTCTCCAGTCTAAGAATCTCATCCAGCAGCTGCTGCATAAGTAGATGATGAGGCTTGAGCAGAAGCACAAGCAGGAGGAGATGGAGATGGTGAAGGAGAAGCAGCCAAAGCAGCTTCCACTCAAGTGTCAATTGGCCTAGCGGCTGGTGAAAAGACTTCTCCCATTGCCATCCCCATCTAGAGACCCCAGAGTCAGACCCATCCAGAGACCCAACCCCGGACTGCCTTTGGCCGACTACCGATTGGGAGACAAATCACTGCTCGATTTGACAACGTTCCAACGTTCACCGGACACAACAGAAAAAAAAGCAAAACTCTCTGGGGTAGGGTGCTAGAGATGGGTCTGTGACACCACACTCAGAGCCAATCATCTTTCGGTTTGTAACCTAAAAAGTTACCCCAGGAGAGCCTCAAATCCCTCACCATCAAAGGACTAACGCATGAACAGAGAGAAAATCGTATATCTCCAGTGATAGTCTGTTCTAGAACTATTGAAGGAATAAAAACGAGCTTAGTGGGCTCCGAACATTACTAGAACCTTACGTGACCATAAATAAAGCGATTTTTTGCTCACGAACTCCCGGTAAGGTATCCTAAATATTCCGAAACTCTCAATCTACTCTACTCTACTTAAACCCAAACAGAATCCATTCAGTGTCAGAACTCGCAACGCTCTTCACGAGGCACTCAACGCAACTCAACTCAATCACGGACTCATCTTTAGAACCAAGTTTGCTTGCAAATTCTATGTGATAGTCGATGGGGTTGTGGCCGGGACTCGGGAGGATGGATGGGATGGGATGGCGACGATGTTTGCCGCTGCAGCTGCACTTCTGTGATTTACAATTTTTTCCGTTTGCTTATTTTTCCGTCTGTCTTGCCAGCTGTCTGCCGCTGTCGGTTCAGCTATTTGTTTTTCTTCTCTGGGAGAAAAGGAGAGAAGAAGCAGCGATAATTTGCATACAAGCTACGGGCTTCCTTTCACAAATCACTTGATATGGCTTCCCCAAAAAGTTTAAATACTTTCAAAATGCGATCAGAGCACACAGCACACACAGCACTGAAATATCAATATAAATGCCGGCCTGATTTATTGTTGCGCTGTTGTGTTGTGTTGTGTTGCAGAGGAGCAGAGCAGTTTCCCTGCTGCCCAGCCAAACAAAAGACTTAGGCAACGAACTTGCTTTCACAAGCTGCTCTCCACAGCGGCTCTGCAAGCGGCTAGCGCCTCTTAACAAATTATTGATTTACGGCTGCACGCAGACGATCTCCCTCCCTGTTAGACAAAGAATGGCAGATCATAAACTATATATGGTCTACTCATACATGCGAGTATATCCAATATCCAATATCCAATAAATATAAATATCATAGATTGTTTGGACTCTTTTTAAGTGCCACACAATTAGTCATTTGTCCATTTGACATAAAACCACGCATAAAACACACACAGAAAGCTTTAAAAATCATCTAGCTGGGTTTGTGGCTATGTCCAAAGAGTTCATAAAATCCTTAGCGTAGCCGTAGATCATGTGGGGTCCACCATCAGCACTGAGAGAAAAAGTTCTCGCTAAAGAGTGGCGGCACTGAAATCCACTAAAAGAAAGATGGCATTTGATATGATAATTGGCATTATTCATTCGTTTATTATATTACTTCTACTCTCCTTGTCACGCATATCCTTTTCCAATCAAACTCTTTTATACATAATGATGGCTCCCCTGTTGATGGCCAAGTTCTTTGACCTGCTAAAAAGTCCAAGTCAGTCCGAGTCGGAGGTCCATAGGCGGCGGCGGTGGCTAGTTATGTAATGTCTAAGACCTGCAACCGGCAATAGACAGAAGAGCTGGTATCAGAGCACACTTTAAGCAGCTTTATGATGTGTTAAAATTGTTGCAACAACAACTGCCACAATGACAGGCAGCAGCCGCAGCAGCAAATATAAAGAAGGATGACGATGACTGGCCAACGTCATCGTCATCATCGTCATCGTCAGCGTCATTGGCATTGTCATTGTCGTCATCATAGACACATAGACATGTGGGACAGATCCGGACAGTCAGTTTCGCTTTGGCTTGAATCAAGTGCTGTTGCTGGTGGGGCTGGTGGCTGGTTGCTGGACTTCTTGGAGTTGGGGCATGACTCTGCCATCGAGACTGGAGGAATCGAGATCAACTCGGTCGCAGCTTCTTCACTTTGGTCTTCATCTTTTGCCGATAATTGATCATCATCAGTCGGTCTTAATTGATCGCTGCCTTGCCTTGCCTTGCCTTGCATTACATTGTATTACATTTAGCTGGATCGATCCGTCGCTGATTGTAATCAATCACTTTCGTGGAATTGTGCCTGCTGAATGAACTATGCTTTCAGCCCCAGCTCCAGTCTCGGCCTCGGCGGTGGCCCAATAATCTCGTCCAAACTCCAAGGCGTTGTCAACGGTGTCTCTCAGGCTCCCCGTCTCTGTCTGTGTCTGTGTCACTGACTTTGGTATTTTCTTTCCAATCATCAAGCACAATTGCGTACGTGAGCTGCCTGATGACTGGGCCCCATCCCTATCTCCTCCTGCTCACTCCACTCCATTCCAGTGGCCGCTTGGAGTCGCCTCATGCTGCGTCAATAAGTCACTCGTTGGCATTCGTGAAATGCATTAGATCGGAGCTGATCAAAGCAGAGCAGAGCAGAACCAAGCGGGACCCCAATTCGACACGAATTCCAATGGAAATTTTACGGTGAAAAGGTGAAGGATGTTCATGTCAGGCCTGGGCGAAAAATTCAGATCACAACTAGGTCAAGGTCACAGGGACTACTCTATTGCCTTTTCGATGGTAAATTAACAAAAATAATCAAATACAAATCATTTCAATTTCCAGCCAGACTTCAACTATGAACTGACTTCATCCTCGTAGCGTACGGAGTCCAGGAAGCACAGTAGGGACAGAAGAGTACGGTCCCAGTCGCCGATAATATAGGTGGAGACAAATATGGTGTTTTCCCGATAGCAACACAGGGCCGGAGGTGTGCTATCCAGTACGATGGCTTCTTGTCCATAGAGACGCCTTGGGTTGCGGCAATACAAGCGTTGATATCGTTGGTGTCCCTCATCATCCAAGAAGTCCAGCATGCCCGTGGCGTAGTTCTCCTGTGAACCGATGAATATGACCAGATTAAACCATCTGGACACTCTCTCAAGGAAGTGGTCAAGGAAGGGCCGCTTGTAGATCAGCATTGTGCCCTCATATTCGGGTACCTCGACTGTAAAATCGTGTGGCACACCTAGCTCTTTCTTCCATTGCTTCCCCTTCTTGACGAACACTGTAGATATCAGAATATTCATATCTACGATAATGGTCCTCTTCTTCGTGTCCGCCGGCGTGAAATCATAAAAGGACTTTAGATATTTCACCACTAAATAGCAAAATATCTTGAAAATTAAATAGCGTGAGCCCTGGACCAGACCCTTTCGATTGACATTGAAGAGCACAATCCCAATCAGAATCACCAGCCATGTGTTCAGAGTTCCGAATCTATGAAATTTTGTATTTTAAAAATATTGTACACGGTAAGGCAAATACTCGTACTTACATAGAAAATGTAAATGTGTTTGCCTCCCAATTTCCATAGACCCCACGATTTGTGGCAATCGTGGCGTTTGCGCCTTCTGGCATTGTTTCTTAATCCGATAAAGTAAATTTGAGAATTTGGGTAGCACAATTCAGTTGTGTTGCTGAACCTTAACTGACTGGCAAAGCAAATGACAGACTCCCTAAACAACATATTTTCAGTAGCCTCTTCGATTGTTTTATCTACCACAAAGACCACATTAAACTGTAAGCTAAGTGATCCGTCTGGGGCAAGGAGGATCTCCGAAAGATCTCCATCATCCCTCCACGAAAACCCCATTTCTTGATCGCAATTTCCCAGTGACCCACTAAACACAAGTTGATGAAGGCCTCAACAGCTTAAGCCACCTTAAAATATATATATATAGTACCTAAAAAATTCTGTTCTTTGAAGTCTTCTCTGAAGACGATGTTGGAGGTCGCGGCCTATACTGTGTGCAAACGTCCTTGAGGAAGTATGGTCTTGTGGCCCATTCACCCAGTATGTAGTGTAGTCCTCGATGTCCTTTATTCCACCAGCATTTAGTGACTGAGTTATCGCCACCAACCAGCGACTTAGACGCTCCAAATGTTCCATCCGTGGCGATCCCTCCTACAAAAACATCAAAATGCCCATCGTGGAATATCTTTATCTATTGCTCATCCTCACTACCGCAACTGGAGTTTCATCCATGTCAGCCATGCCTGGTGTCCGGCGACATGTCATCCTCGTCCTTGTACTTGGCTTTACTTGTACTTAGCGTTTCGATTTTCCACCAGAGCTCATCAGAATAGCTGCACCCACCAGCAGATAACTGCATCCACTTGATTTGCGTAACTTTTTCGACTAATCAGTTCGATAACATTCTGAACGGACGACCTAATTAAAATGAAATTAGATACACTTGTCTGCACGTTTCTGGCGATTGGACTACTCCCTCGGAGCTTCTGTCAATTAGATGTCAATGTGTGCATGGGAATGCACTCCATCTCTTGCCTTTTACTCCTATGTAGAAAATGTCTAATTAGCATTAGTTACTGGCCTCTGGCTAAGGCCAGACACATGTCTTCAGAAACAGAAACAGAAACAAAACCCCCCGATACGGAGTCGAGCCGAAACAGAAATAGAAACCGGAGCAATAAACAAAGACATCAATGGCCCAGGGGCCATATCTGGTCTTGCCTTTTCTCTTCGCCCATCCAATGCGATCCTTCCGATTGGTCTTGGTCTTCCCTCTCCTTTAAATTAGATGCAGTCCCATAAATAATAATTCGACGGCAAATGCAAAGTGGAAAAGCAAATACTTGCCATGGCGACAAATGCTCGCCACAGTGGGAGATATAGAGAAGATGGGGAGTGGGTAGTGGGGAGTGGGGAGTGGGTAGTGGGGAGTGGGGTGTGGGGTGCCACTGCCACGGCACACGTTTGCCCAGAGACCTAGAGCAATCAATAATCCAAAGAGCAGCCCAACCAGGTGGGAGCCGATCCGATCCGATCCGATCCAGTGGAGCTACCGAGGAGGAGGCAGGGGAGATCAAAGTTAGATCGCAATGAATTCTCGCCGCGCGAGAACCTGTTCACCCAACGGTCCTCACATTAGGAGGCAGTTGAGAAGTAAGGCAGATTCTTTTCAGTAGTTTTATTTTTGTTGGTATCCTTGGGGCGCAGAGACGGCGAGGAGGTGGCTCGACCTGAAGGCTACCCTTGAAAGTAAATGTCACCAAAGAATCAATGAATCGTTGCGATTATCCTTTGAATACCGTATCTTTATATAATCTACTACATGTGGCTGATAATACTGATCTATCTTTATCCTTTTCTGTGGGAATCTCTGTACTTAGTAGATATATTATGGTTTTTTCTATCTATCTACTCTAACCATGAGTATACCCCATATTTGCCCACTTATTTCGATCTTGCTGATTATAAAAATAGCAAACGAGTCACGGCCAGATCGACAAGCAGCGCCAGTTCAAGGAGACACCACACCAGAGGCACACACACTGAAGAGACAAGAGGCTTGGCGACAGGGGGACGGGGCAACATGGGTGGAGAGGCAAGAAGAAGCTGCACTTCGGATTGACCAATCCAGAATGGGGCTTTGGATGAGGATGGGGATGGAGATGGGGCTGAAAGCTGGAAGCGAGCGACCGAACCGAGCCGAACCGAAGAATGTAGGTATCGTCTTTCAATGTTCTTTTGAGTCGCGGATTCCTGTTTCTCTCGCTCCTTCTCTCTCTCTCTCTCTCTCTGGTTTTTGGCATTAGAAGAGCTTCACATCCTCAGAAGAATCTCCTCTGGTGAGGAGAGGAGCGGAGAGAAGAGGCAGCGGGTGACGTTGCGAGCGGAATGCAGGGGGAGCGAAGAAAATTATTATAATAAAAATAATAGCAAACCGGAATTTCCTGATCCTGTTTGCGTCTGCCAGCCGCCTGCCCCCTGCCCCCTGCCGCCTGCCTATCAGCCTGCCTACCAGCTACCTCTACTAGCCATTCCGATCCACCAACCTCTCCAACTGTGATTCCTTTTTGCATCTAAAGTTCGTTTGGCGCAGATGTTTTGCCTCGGCCCGAACATCGGTTGGACAGGAATCCTATGTAAGGCATTGGGTTGGCTCTCAGTGACTCCGAGGAGTCGGAGCCAAACCGACAGCTCTGCTTTGGCTTTGTTTCACAGGCTGAAACATTACAGGCTGAAAATTACAGGAGTTCCCCCATTTGCAGGACTCCTCGTGAGTCACGTGTCACGCTTGCTGCTCCTCTCTAGCGTCCAATGCCGATAGCCAGCTGTTCCTTTTGCATTTTGATTGCTTTTCGCATTCTATTTCTAACTAGCTTCGGTGTTGGTGGTAAAGGATTGTATCCCATTTAGCCCGATCAGATGCAACATCCCGCCCCACACCACACCACATCAGTCCTCTGAGATATCTCCCCACAAAGTGGACAGTTCTCTGTCTTTGTCGCTGTCTCTGTCTGTGGCAGCAATATTTATGAGTGTCTCCACAGAACCGGCAATTAATACGATTATCGGGCAGATTAATTGGCACTGCGAATGCAATTAATACCTCAGTCGGAGCTGCACTTGACTGCCAGTTAGGTAATAGATCTAAGAAGTAATATTCTTCAGCGCTTCAGAGCAGCACCTTTTTCTGAACTAACTTCTACCACCAACTTTTTCCTGTTTAACCACGGATTGAAAAACAAAACTTTATCTACCAAAAAGATCTACAGAAATAAATCTCAGGAATTTGTAATCTTATTCAAATAAGTCTTGGAAGAATGGCAGTTTCTTTCTGTTCTTCAGCCCAAGTTTAGGTTATAATAATGGGGTAATATTGAGGCCTCAATATTCGTGATATTTTTGAGGATTTACTTAAGGAAAAGCAGCCACAGAACGAACCAAAAACTCCTTTAATTTCGACTTATTTTTTTTTGAGCACTCTTCATTTTTTGCACGAATATTTTTGTTGCTATTTTGTCTGCCATCAGTCAAGTGCAACATGCCGATTGCGCCAGAGAAACCGAAGATGGAGATGGAGATGAAGATGTTGGAGAAGGGAAGAGGAGGCCGGACTGGTCTGGTCTGGACTGCACTGGAGAATATCCAGACACATTTTATGGCAAAAATAAATGACGAGCAGCAAACGACAACGCCAACAACAGCAACAACAACGACGACTGGCTAATAAAAAGCCATTACAGCCAAGTTCAGGCAGGTCATGTGAGTCAGTCCGCTGGGAGATTCTGAGAGGGGAATCGGGCATCGGGCATCAGGCGTTCAGGATCTTTGGAGGGTCCCTCCTCTGGCAAAGCGCATCTCCCCGGTGTCTGTCCATAAATCAGCGAAATTAGAAAAATGAACAAATTTGCCAAAAAGCTATAAAAACCAAGGAAGCAAGAAGAAGGGAAGAAACAAAAAAAAACATTTGCAATGCAATTTAAGAGAGAAAAAAATGTTTGAAAAAGAGACAGAGTGGGTGGGCCTCTGCCCAGAGAGAGAGAGACAGAGAGAGGTGTGTCCCTGCCATCCAGGTTCTACGTCGTTTTTGGTGGTTCCCCCCCCCCCCCCCCCCCACCCGTAGCATTCCAGCCCACTGTCTTCGCTGGATCCTCATTTGTGGCAAGCAACTGTTTTTAAAAAGGAAAAGGGAGAAACCAGTTTCAGTTTTTTCCACATCGCTCCTTGTTCTTTCTTCGCTCAACTTCCATTTTCCATTTGGGAATGCCAGTGCTACTGCCGCTGTTTGGATGCTTCTGCCTTTTGTGGCAGGCCTCACGATAGTTAGGTCCGCCCCACGAAACCCCTTTGGTTGGTACGTGGCCAAAAGCCTAAGACATTTCTCGCCTCAAATCGGTATTGAGAGAGAGAGCGTCCTTTCTTCTTCAGAACGATAAGAGGACTCTACGCTTCGTTGAATATAATTTTTGTGGGTTCGATTTTAGTAAATTTTTGGCATTTTATTGTATACTATTTGTGGTATCTGTTCTCCATCTGCATGACATCATCGTGCAATGCAAATTTTCAGCCAAGACAAAGAGAGTGAGCGAACAATGAGAAGCAGAACAATAGCAGTGGACAGAACCTTCTCGACTTGGAGATACTCGTAGGAGCGTGGAAAATTGTCTCACTTTGGCGGCGCCCCCCCCCCCCTCCACCCCACCCCTCTGGAAAATTGTCTCGATCTAAAGACAACAGCAGCCCCATAAGAATAATAATCAAAATATTTGCATAACAAATTGGGTCAAATGAGCGGGCACACAGACACGTAATGCTAAACAAATCAAATATACCTACTATATCTTTGGACAGACACATATGCATGTATATATATGTAGATGTATGATTGTATGGGTATGGGATATACATATGTATGATTCCTCCTTCCATACATACACGTATGCTAATCGAATGAGCGTATCCATATGGAAATGAATGAAACGACGACGACGACGACGACGAAAACAAACTGTAAACGTTGTACAATAATACGAAGCGAATCTCAGGGATACATACACACACTCAAATGTCCATATGTATGTATTGAGAGAAACAATGCACAATTGCCCATTAGCACAATGATGCTATAAAATCCGGTGGAGCAGGGCTAGGGGTGGGCTTGCCAAAAAGAATCCAGCGAATGCTCATCAATAGCCCATTACCCCACAGCGCACACACACACAAGCACACACATACATATGTATATCGTATATCTTATATCGTATACTTGGATGTACAAGTATTCCTATATGCATCGTTTCGTTTTATGACAATTAACACCGCTCAAGAAGGCAAACAAACAGCCAGTGAGCGAGCAGTCGATCGCTGCTCAAGTTGTCTCCGGTTTATGGCCAACCAGCAATGGTTCTGTGACCGAAGGAGGGGCACGGGGCTCGGAACTCGGGGCTCCAGGTCTTGAAGGGGGGCTATCGGGAATTTTTGTGCAAATATGGTGTAATACTCGTATAATGATGTGTGTACGGAGAGGGTTTGGTATTCTCTTTACGGCCCAAAACAGTTTTCATGGTTCAGTTACCTATAGCTATGGCCTAGACTCTTCGAGTGTCGGGTGTAAAAAGAGAACATAGAGGGGATCGATCGAGTCTCGATGTAAATTAAGGGCGTCTTCAACAGGTGATGAAAACTCTATTACTCCTGAGAAAACTGATCTTTGAAACGTCCTACAGGACGTTTATAGGGGACGTCCTATAGGGTAAGTCCTACTGATCTTCTCTAAGCGCTACCAATCTTCTCCCACTGTTATACATTTCTGTTCAACACATCTGTTGGTCTTTCCAATCCAATCGTGGCTTTTGATTTAGTATGAAGATCCCTCTGTTCCCTCTCCGCCTACTGGTACACTCTGATCTTCTCCTACTTCCACTGCGGCTGCTAATGCTGGTCCTCTTGGTCAGGCTAGCCTATCGGATGTCTGTCAATCAATCTCCGTGCCCGAAGCTGGGCCGAGCCAGACAGCAATTGTCTGTGCAAAAAACTGTTAACATCTCTGAAGTGTGTGTGCGTGAGTCCACCTCTGTTATCTCTGGCAACAAGGTTGCTGGCAACATGTTGCATGCACAGTGTCAATAGATTTAGAGTATAGGCATAGAATCGAATAGAATGGGATGGAATGGGATGGGATGTGGTGGGATGTGCTGGGGGGGAGGGGACGGTATTGGCGCGTGTCTCGATGCCATGCCTCGATGCTTGATTGGCCGGTTGGACTTGACTCAATTCGTCATTTAAATGATGCCTGGCTGCCTGCCGCTTGCCCTGTCCCCCCCCTTGCAACAGCTGGCTGTGCCTGTGGCAATGGCAGTGGCAGTGGCAATGGCAGCACTTAGCGCAACATCAACTTAAATTGCAACCAAAAGCAGAAGCTGGAGCGGGAGCTAGAACAGCAACAACTGGAGACGAAACCGGAGCTCAGATCTTCTCCAGGGGAACGTGCCGAGCCAAATTAATTGCTTCGTTAGATCGACAGTGGAGTGGTGCTAGGAGTGGAGCAGCCGTGCGGCGGCTGTCGGCTGGCGGCTGGCTGCGTGCCCCAGAAGAACCGCTTTGGTCAATTTTTTTCCTCTCCCACTTCCGTTGGCCATGGCCATGGCGTGGAGGTAGGCCGCCGGGTGCTGCCCAACAACGATTGACAAATTTCCAAATGCCATTAAGAAGGCGTTGCATGCAACAAGAGATCCCCAAACCGCAAACCTCAAGCCCCCAAACCCCCGAACCCCCAAACCCCATAGACAAGTTGACACAGGAAGGATGGCTAATGGATGACAAAACAGGTGGCCGAGCGGCAACAAAGTCTGGCCAAGAGCCCGGTTTGGATGCTCCTGTTGCCAGTTGTGGCAGCACGCCCCGCTGGCGTTTGCAATTACCGTGTGGATGCCACCACAGCCATTAAATCACATTGCTGAAATATTTCATTTGTTTGCAAATTTTCGACAATCAACTTAATCGGAAATGCTCCGTTTTTTATAACTTTATCATCCCAGTTGCTGCTGACGGGGAGACGGGGAGACGGAGAACAAAACGGGAGCAGCACTGCATGCATGTTGCAGGTGGCATCATCATCATCATCTCTGTGTCTCTGTGATAAGAATCTCGTTAGAGGCAATCTCTCTTGGGCATCTGTGAATGCCGCTTCCCTACCCCGTCCCTGGCTATTCTGAGGCCAGTCCCCCCCATCTGGGCGATGCCTCCATTTTGAGGCACTCTCTGCCGTTTGTTGCTTAATTAATGCTGCAGGTGGCGCTGCTAACGAGATGAAAGCCACGCCCAAATATAGATTTAAAAGAGAAAAAAAAAGGTGTGCAACAATCTGGGATAAATAAAGGAAGCGCCTTGGAAGAAAAATCAAGGCAACATTTATCGGAAATGCAGTGTAAATGAAATCCAAACACAAGCCAGATGGCTATCACTAAAAGACAGCTGTGTGATAAATAATCGTAATTAGTTATAGCCTTTTTACACAGCCGCCTTTGAAATAGAGGCAATGCAGAAGCAGGTTAGAAATATTTTGTTGGCAAGGAAATCAAACAATTATGGAAAAACTACAGGAAAATAAACGAAAGAGATCGAGTCTTATATGCTTATTGTTTTTTCAGAGACGGTTCTGCCACACTCTATAAATACCATCGAGGTTCTCCTCCCATGTATGCAGCAGTGTCCTTGTGGTCCCTTATCGAATGATAAAGTTGTTTGAAGATATTTTATTTTTAAGAATTATATGTATTATATATTTAAATTATATATGTATTTTTAAGCGGCAAAAGTTGATCTTTGATCTGCCATTTTGTTGTTTCAAAAGTTTCAAAAGGACGCCAAAGGATGCCACCCCTAAGCCACTGTCCTGCGTCTCCGGCAAGATTCAAAGATGCATAACGAAACAGGGCTTAGATCGCATTAGATTGGGGTTTATAAATAGATACATACAAGCCTAGTTTCTGGTCTCCGAGAGGCAGAGATATGTAGGTCCCAAGCCCCAGCCCCAAAAGATCGTCCCCCCCGCAGAGTTCACGCTTTGCATAAGACGAAAGCCGCAGACAAAAAGCAAGCCAAAAATAGATTGCAAAAACGAAGAAATACATTAAGATCGGCAAAGAAATGTTACACCAATTTTTCTATAAACAAAATATGAAAGAAACCACACAAAAATGGACAATAAGCGGAAACAAAACAAAAACCAAAGCCCAAGCAAAAAGGCCCTTTCAAAAAGTGTGTAAAAATCGTTCGACAGATGGAATGATATAATCCTAGAGATCGATACAAAAACCCCGAATTTTAATATCGATAAAAATACACCTTGGGCACAATGGTGGAGTCGATGGGGTGGCGAGCCGTATTCCACGGGGCTGGTGGCTGGGGATGGGGCTGGGGCTGGGGATATCGAATCGGTTTATTTAGCTATCGAAATCAATCATGGACAGCTGCAGGTGCGGGGCACGAGTATCTGTGTGTATTGGGGGTCGATGACAAATGTCAACGAACGAGTCGAACAAAAGGTTCGATCAAGATTTGAAATTGTTTTGTCGCTGGGTGACAAAAGGCCCCAGAAGCCGCCGCCGCCGCTGAGGAAGATGTTCGCTGCCGGTCTATTCGGGGCTGGAAAACGGTACTTTAAACAACATCCATAGCAAACCTTCTCCCCCTGCCCGACTGCCGACTGTCGACTGACCCTCGTCTTCCATTAGTAGCCAAAGTTCATGTGTCAAATGATGGAAAACGAAATCGAAGCGACCGCCTCGACCGCCACTTCTACGAGTGTATCGGTTTTTTTTTCGGTTTTTTTGTTTTTTTTGGTAGCTGGAGCCTCTCTCTCTCTCTCTCGCTTTGACAAACTTTATTTATGCTTTTCTTCACGCTCGACCGTTATGCTAACTGCACATTCGCTTTGTTTGGCTTATTGGCCGCTTATTGTTTTAAACCCTGATCTCTGATCTGTGGGCCCTGACTCGACTTGTTTTCTTTCGTCACCATCAAAGAGAATGTTTTAATTATAGCATCCGGAGCAGGGGCGGGCGGCGGAGGGGAGGGGGTCCGACTAAGTAGTCGAGGTAGTCGCAGGGCGCAACTAACCCATTGATTAATGTCCCTCTTTAGTCGGCCCCTCCAATTTTAAGTAGTTTTCATTTGTATTCCCATTCTCCTGCAATTCGGCACGGCTTTCGATCTGGAAGGTGTCGCAGATAACGAAACGAGCAACTTATACTGTTTTTAGCCACTACTTAAATACTTAATTGCTGTCACTAAGTAGCCGGGCGATAATGTCCAAAGAATAGGGCTTGATTGGTGCACGTGCGGGGCTGAGAGACCGCTGGGAAGGGACAAGGAATCGATTCCCACATTCTGGAAGAAGTTTATCAAAAGATTGAGCAAAGACACCGAAAGGGGAGTAAGGAAAGTCAAGATGAAGAAACTGAATAATTTCATAAGGTATAAGGGTGATCTCATTTCCTTGTGGGACTTTTATTTAATAGAGAAATCAAATCAAATGAAGTTCATGGTAAAGTCGCAGGGAAAGAGAAGGAGAATGGAGGTTAGGGCTTCAATTTCTCTCGGTATGATGGAATAACTCCCTGATAAAGAAGATTCCTTATCGATATGGCAGTAGGTCCTTAAAGAGGAACTTACTGCTGACCCCTGCTGATCCGTGCGCCTTTCATTGAGCTCTGGAATATCGCGTATTGGTAGTCTCTCTCTCTCTCAGACATTGGGCTACCATCTCTCGACCACCAGCTTCCTGACAGTGGTACTATGGGTGGGCTTGAGTCACTCAAGAAAAACTGTACGCCCATGGACCCGGTTTGAATGTCAGTTCAACTGAGAAGGAAGTCGGGGGGAAATAGGTATAAAAGAGATGAAAAGTGAAGAAGAAAGTCGAAAGCATACAGGGAAGACAAGGGTAAAAGGCACTGACATAGGAGGTGATAATATTATACCCCACGAGGGAATCAAAGAAATGGCAGAGAAAATGGAAGCAAAAAAGGCAAGGACAGGAAAGAAAAGAAAAATCGGAGAAAAAAGCTAAAAGAAAACAGAGAAATTTAATGAGTTGAAGGCGAAGAATGGAACAGCAAAGGCCACATTCCAGTGTAATTTATTGTGGGGCAGGAGCAACTGCCCCCCCGCAGCTCCCGCAGACGGAGCTCGGCCCCCTGGAGATGTCCGTGTATGGCAGTGTTGCTGCCGCTTCATTTGTTCTGCAAAAGTCGTGATTGTCCGTCCGGCCATGGGAGATTTTCTCTCTCTTTCTGCCCGCACAGGTGTGTAAGCGCTCAGGCTGTGTTTAGCTGCTAAAATAGTTGACTAATTAATTTATAATGCAATTTCACTCAGGCGACAGCTGGCCACAGAAGCACTAATAGGAGCTCAAGAAGCTGGGAGCTTCACCCAGAGGAGGGTGATCGCTTCCATTTGTAAAATGGAAACCGTTTTAATAGACACCACAACAAGAAAGAAAGGCTTTCCCCAAGGTCGACACCTGGGATACCCTGGCCACCTCTGAGCATAGATCGTTGCCCAGACAGCCAGTAAAGTAGACCGACCAAGGATACACGAGTAAATATTTGCATTGAAAAATGTATGTTTCACTATTCCGACGTTGTGCACGGCGTGGTCAGGTAGTACCCTCTGCTCTGTCAGGGTATGGCAGCAGCACCACCAGGAGTAGAAGTAGAAGTAGAAACAGCAGCCCCACTAGCCACCGCCTAATCATTGTTTATGATATGGTTAGCCGGCCAGGCCGTGCTTCCAAGTCGCTGCCAAGTCGCTGCCAAGTCGCTGCCAAGTCGTGTCCCCCAAGTCACTTCGCTGGCATTACGCATTTCCCAACTTCAGTGCGGAGTGTGGTCTCCCCGGCAAGGGAAATTTATGCAAATGGATATGCTGCATCTGGAGAGATCTCTTTAAAGCTTTTGCGCAATTATCCGTGGAGACCTCACCTGCTGCTATTCTGCCGTTCTCCGGCATTTGATTGAACTCAAGTGTGCCAGATGCGTAATGCCCAGACGTTGGTTTGGGGCGGAGGCGGTGGGTTCGTTCAGCAAGTGGGAGAAAGGTGGGCAGGGCCGGGGCAGGCCTGTGGTGGTGGCATGTGCGGCAAACACGTGACAATTGCTGTGCCGGTCAATTGAAATTGAAAACCAATTGGAAATTCCGATGAAACACCAGCAACAATTGCAAGAGCCACTCGTGAGTGGGTACCACAAATTTTGGCACAGTGGTGTGAAAACACCTTGTCAGTGGGCAAAAACTTGGCCACGCTATACTCGTAAGGGGCTGAAAAAAGCTAATGACACGTGAAACCCAAGAGAACGAATACAAGATCTGGTACCACTGTGCAGGCACCGGCAGACAACGGCATTTGTGCAACAGTTTCTGCCTCTGAACCCGCTCCCCCCCGGGCCCGGGCCCCAGGCCCCAGGCCAATGGCCAAAATGCAAATCGCCCCAGAATCGAACTGGAGTACTCGATATCTGGTGTTCTGGGTATTCTGTTGTTCTGCATTCAAATGGACGCCCCCCCCCCACTCCCCACCCCACCCAGCACCAGCTCCCTTCCCCCTGAATGTTGACAATTCGGCCGCCAAGGCTTTTCCTTGCAGTTGCAGTGGAACCGCTAGACCAGCGCCACAGACGCAGACACAGGCACAGACACAGTACCAGCCCCGACCGGATGAATGGGGAATGGAAATTGCGAATCGCGAATCGCGAATAGCAAATAGCGAATTGGGTATTAGGTTTTGCAATGTGGATGGAAATTAGGAGCACGCCAGGCAGGCGCAGGTGACCGATCAGAAACGATGGCTGCAACGTGATGTGGCAAATGGCAGAAGGTGAAAACCAGCTGGCCAAGTAGAAGCACAAACACGAGTGTAGGAACAGAGCAAACAATGGCCCATAAAGGACGAGACTAAGATTTAATTTTGGTTGATTTTTGATTTAATTTAAGTGAATAATGCTGAAACCTTAAATACATTCAAAAGCAAGGCCGTCGATTAAATAATCTAGATTCCAGTTCAGTCGTTTTCACATCATATTTTGTTGGTTAATTTGTTCTTTTTCTTTTTTTTTTGGTTTTTGGGATCCCCAAGCGCCCTCTCCGATCAATCTTTATGGTCGAGGCATAAAAGTTTATGAGTGGCATTATGTTCGAGACCGGATCAGTGCCCGCCCTTAAAGTCGCTGCATCGCCAGCAACGCCATGGAGATGGACAATGGGAGAGCCAGGAGTCGAAGCCATACGCCAATGCCAATGCCAAAGCCAAAGCCCAGGCGCTCGGCACCACCTCTGCCGAGGGAATAGTGGATGACACCGCGTTTTGTTTTGAGCACATCTGCGAGCGGATCCGAGCTCATTTCGTTCTCCATGAGGCACATCTCCATGAGGTCGTCGGGCAACTGGATGTGGAACGGGAAGCAGTACATGGCTGCTTTTTCCAGGATCATCGTGTCGTTAACAGTATCGCCCTGGTCCAGACAGTTGAAGCTCTTCACGTCCACGAACCGCATCCTCTCGCAGCTTTGCAGCGGCGACTCCTTCATTAGCACCAGAACGTAGTCCAGCGAGTCTGTCATGTACAGGGCGAACGGTTCGCCAGCCTCTATGAACGTGTCCCGGAACTTGGTGACCGCCACCAGAGGATAGTGTCCGGAGCATTTCCTCTGCAGGATCTCCTCGTGCGATTTCAAATAGAGACAGCGTTCGGGGACAATATTTTCCATTTCATCATAGCCAGTGAGGCTGTCAAAGCACAGAAATAGGCACAGAATCACCAGACTTCGGTCCATTCGATTCGTCCAAAGAGAATTTACTAGATATATGTATGTCCATGTGGATTTGTACATGAGTGAATATTTTTGTGCTTTTTCATTAACAGATACTGAATCTATTAGAGCACTTACAGATCTATATCGGACAGTTGGCTCACAGTTTACTTGCGCCTAGACTGAGTCAATCAGAAAGATAGATAGATAGATAGTTGGAGTGGGAACCATACACTGAGATACTTACATTACACTGCAATACTCCAGTTGGCAGAAGAGCTTCACATCTTGTAAGTCAGGAAGAGATCTCCCAAGAGATCTCTCTCTTTAATTGGCTCAGAATATAATAAACCCTACCATGTTTTTTTCATGGTTCAACGAATTGATGAAATCTCCAATTTGGCGCTAATTTTTTCCCCCAGTGTAGTATGTCGTGACTGTGTCAAGCATTCCCATGGAGCATGGCGCATGGAGCATGGATCATGGAGCATGGATCATGGATAGATATACCAACACTTGGATAGCTCCAATTGGCATTATTCATTTCGCCTCGGTGCTGATTTGTTGGCGATTTAATTGATTCAATTATGGGCTGGCATTATTTCAATTAAGCAAGAATGATGAGAGCCGGGCCTTGGTGATGCGATACGAGGCATGACATGACACGTTCGAGCCGATCTATCAACGGTAATGAATGCGATCGAACGATCGAGCGATCGACCACCTCTGATTTGCTTGCATAGTTTTGTGCGATTAATGCAACGGCCAACTGTTCGGCTTCCTCCTCATCACTCTGATTGACTTTTCCGGAAGCAGAAATAAAGAAAAGATGAGAAGATTGTGATTGCATAATCCGTTCCATTCGATTGGATTGGATCTCTTAGTCGCAACGATTATAATAGCTTGCCAATTAAATGATTTATTTCTAATGGGTTATAATCGCTTAAGGTTCGACACAGTTTTAGGCAAAACCAGGTTTTCTGTTACCTTTCGAACTCCTTAAAGAATACTAATGATGTTACCCAAAGTTAGTCAGAACTTTTGCATCGAAAATATCGACTTATCAACTTGTCATCAAAGAAGTGTTGATCTCAGTCGATCAAGGAAAGATTGACCTCGAATCTGTTCATCTACCTTTAGATACTTACTATGGAACCCTCTATCGAAGACATCTCCATCCCACTCCAATCCTTGGCCATAGTCTGGCATTAAATTTCCCATGCCCAATTTGTGGTTCTGCTTGGCTGGATGCTCGTAGGAATATGATGGTGGGGGATGATGATTTATATGGCAAATCAATTTTATTCACACTCCCATCCACATCTTCCTCCCCACCCGTTGGGTTTGGGTGCGCTTCTGATGAGGCAATTTATTTATTTCTGTTTTCTGTCTGTTTCTTGTTATGTGGCATCGGATCGGTTCGGTTCGGTTCTCTCTGTTCCGGGGAATTGGAGGGACTTTAATTTAATATTGTATATTAAAGAATATGGTTACGAAAAACGATGAAGATTTAACGGCATTTTGACTGTTTGTTTATGCATTTTTTCGAGTTTCAGTCTCTCAGTTCTTGGTCTTTTGATGGAAATATGAATTTATTGACTTTTGTTTTGTCATTAATGGGATTTGACTGTCGGTGGCGGGGGGTTTGTGTTTTTTTTTGGCTTTGTCAGCAGGTGGCAATTGTCATGCCCAGCCAGTGTTGTCAACAGCTCGAAGCCCTCGAACTCAACCAGAACTCCATCCCTTGGTTTCAACCAAAACCAATGAGACTCACTCTCATAACTGATTTATGGTTTGTGGTTGGGGTTCGGTGTGGGTACGATTGGGCTGGGCGTAACTGCTGAATTATATAGATGTATATATAATCGGAAGTTGGCACTCCATTTGAGGCAAGTGCCGCCGTTCCCCATATTAATCGACGCACCAAGTCTGGGGACCCCGTGTCCACTTCCGTCGCGTCGCGCGCCGCATTCCAAAATTGTGTCACGCGACGGAGTCGTACAATCGAAGTTCCCCCGCTTCCCAGTCCCAGGGCAGACTGGTGTTTTCAGCTTTAGGATCGAAGACAGAAGCGGAATCGATCATGCAGCCATTCAATATGCGCACATTGTGCCAGATTTTGAGGTTTCATCTATGGACATCTATAGGGTATCTCGGGATATACTTCCTTACGGAACTTCCACCACCAAAAGCTAACTGATCGGATCTTAAGATCGATTGGAAACCGAAACTTTACCGATCATAAGCTTGACTTTATTGAATAGTGAAATATTGATAATCGAGGGTCTGATGTCTAAAAATAACATAAAAACTATCACCGATTATAGCTCTGATATTGGTTAGTTAACTTGGAATTTGGATCATTAGAAACGAAATGAATTGTTGCTCTTGAGATCGCTAAATTTATGATGTATGGAAAACTGGAAAAATTCGATTTTTTCGAATATATTGTGGGCATATTTGGTTGTAGGATATTCACGACTTCGTAACCTACCATTTCGTAGTTTTCTTCAGTAGTTTATAATCAATTTTTGGATTCCATCGGCTTATTGTTTATTGCACTTGATACTGGCTTTTGTTTCAGTTGTCTTTATTTTGTTGATCCACGACGATGGCGACCTTCCAATGGTCAATGGTATGGAGATGGAGTTCGTTGGCCACTTGGCTGGCGGCGGTTTTTGGGGTTTTGTTTCGTTTTTCATTTAGGTATTTTTTTTTTAGTTAGTTGGTGGCTTTGCTGGCTGATTGGATGCGCGGTGAAACTGCCGAGAACCGTTAAACTTTAGCCCCTTGCTTTGACACCTGACACTTGACACATGACACATGACACCTGACACAGGCGACGACAGAGCAGCCTTGGGCGCCACGCTCTGTTGTTGGGATTGCTATTGGGAATGGGATTCTTTCTTCATTAATCGCTCGCAATTAAGCGCCACTTTACAGCCAGATTCACACTTTGTTCACACACTTTCGCATCAGATCAGCCTTTCCACATCCACATCCACATCCCCTCCATCTCTGTTTTCTTTTGGCTGTCGATTTGCATTCAATCAACGCAATTGATTGATGTCTTCGATGTTGTCATTGTTGTTGGCTTGGCACGTGTCGAGCTTCTTTTTGTGTGTGCCTCACATTCCAAGATCTTAACGGATATGGAAAACCAGTTGATCTTTCTAAGCCTGGATTAATGGATTAATGGAGGAATGGGAAAATGTCTTTGGATGGAAGAGTCGCCTGAAAAGATGAATCAATTATAGTATCCTAAGAATGAGAAAGATTTTCGTGAGAAATGACTGATTTTCAAGATGATTTTCTTTAAAATATATCCATGGGTTAGAACCCCCCTTCATTGGGAGAATAGTTTTCATTCTCCAAACTTCTGTATTACCCCCGTTGGTTGCCCCCTTGAAAACCAATAGCCGGATGAGTTGGCAGCACTCACAGATGTACTTTATATAACTATGACCGTATATTTATATACACGGAAGATACAAGTATCTTTCCATCCACCTTTCGGCCGGCTAGCCGGCTAGTCGGGGAGGCGCACTTTAATCTGGTTCTGCGCACTGAGCGCATTAATTATGCGTTCCAAAGCGATGTCTGGAATATATACTCGGTTCGTACGATTATAAGTATATTCTTTTCTTTTAGTTTTTTCTGTTTCTGCTTCTGCTTCTACTGCTGTGTATGAAATTCTTGGCACGAGTTGGTTAATTAATTTAATTAATGTTTTACCAAAGCGACGCCGGCGCTGAGGAAGCCGTCGGCTTTGACGCCAGTCGAGAGCCCCCACACACCACACGCTGATGAGCAGGCAGTACTATCCCCATCCCCCCCAAAAAAAATCCAACTCTTTTCCCCTCCATCTTCCTCTGCGGCTTCTAACGGTAGCACGAATATTAAAAGCACAAGAGGAAAACCAAAGTTAAATGCCACACACACAGACACACACAACGAAAGGGATGCAGTATGTAGGGAGAGGGAGAGGGAGGGAGATGCAGAGCCTAAGATATAGATATAGTCTAGTTTATGATCTCTCTTTCCCTCTGGGTCCGTCTCTGTCTTTCTATCGTTACTTTTTTCCACCAAAAATTATTCAAATTTCATTTCGATTTCAATAATTCCCGGCGTCTTTTGGGGCCCAATTTTTGTTTTTTTTTTATTTTCAATTAAAGCTTGTTTATATCAACAACAACCATAAAACTCTTATCATTTCCAGCTGCCGCTTGCATTTCTAATGAAAATTTATGGAACTTACAGCTCTCACACTCTTTCGTTTTCTCGTTTTCTGTCATTTTGAATTTTTCAAATTGGAAATTCTTTCTTTTTGACTGGCATTAAAACTTGCTCAGAGATCCTTATCTGCCCAGGGAATATTATTAGTTTTTTTTTAAGAAGCATTAACTCTCTTCTGGCCGGGTTCTCGGGGAGCTAGATCGGAGCTGGGAGAGAGATTCCCACTCGTAAAAATTGCAATTTGTTGTTTCGATACCAAACCAAAGTAATATCCCAATAAAAGTTCCAAATGCATTAAGGGTTCAGAAGCGAAAGATAGTGGGATATATGGAAAAAAAGGGTCAAGATCGTCTTAATATCTACAGGTACAGCTCTCATTTCAAATATATCATATTTGGAAATCCAATTGGGTAATAAATAATGTCAGAAGTCATTAAAAACGAAAGAAACGAAAAGAGACCATTGTTGAACTATATATTTTAGAGGAACAGCGAAGATCGGATAAGTATATCACGTAAATAAATATGTTAGATATCAAATTATTTTGTACTTAGAAATTACAATTTGGCTAGACTTAGTGTTCGTGTGAACATTGTTTTTGGCAGAAATACTTAGTATTTATAAGGTTCCACTATCAACAATCATCATTGTATCTCCCTTGTGTCATATCACATATGTATCTCTGTCATTTAATCTAGATTTTCAGTGATTTTAGGGAAATACCACCAACTATTTAACTGACTTTGTTGGACAGCTAATTTCAGAGTGTTTCATATTTTTCGCTATCAAACCTTAAAAATATTTATAAAAGTTTCTACGTTAACTCTAAAAGAAAGTAGCCAAAGAGCAAAATACGTCAGCACTTACTTCAGTGCAATTAAACGGGGTCTATAGGGATAAAGGTCACCGGGAATTCGCCTAAATTGTGGCCTATCATATCAGGCTTAACCTCAATCTCTGCCTGAGTAAAATGGCGGAAATCACCAATGAAACGCCAGCTGGTAGGCTTTAAATGGTCTTCAATAGCACATTTTTAGTCTCCTTGATGTAAGTAAACATCATAATAGTATCGTTTCTCAACTTCATAGGCTTTATGACCCGTAATGTTGCGCTTGAGTCTGCTACCGATATTCTTCACGGACTTCTCCAACGCATACGCTATAAGATTTACAAGATATTTGGCCATTTAATTGTCCAAAGGGAAAACATAGGTCCTTGATTTGGATACTTCAATTGACATCTTCCCTCAGAAAGTCTCCGAATCTTGTTAGAAATCTATACCATAAAATCTTGCTATATTCACCGCTTCAGACGAAGGCTTACCTTCTAAAGACTCAGGATTCAATGCTGGCTTATTCCAATCTTCAGGAAATACACTTCCTCCCTCCTGTTGCAGTCAGCGTCATGCCCTATATTTCATTGACTATAACATCGTTGAGTGGAACATGAAATTTCTGTACATACCGCCCGTTTCATCGACAATGTCGGTATTGCCTTGAGAACTTACTTCTCCTAGTTTTCATCAAATAAACTTCTTTGGGAGTTAATATACGAATTCAGTGATTCATGGGTTTCAGTATTGACAGATCCATAGGAAGGATAGTTCACCGATCTGCTCTGATATTCGGTGTAGTTTGCTTTGCATTTCCTTGTTTTGTTCTGTTTTGTCCTCCTGCTACTGCAGTTGTGTTTTTTTTCCCCGCCTTCAAGTGAGTGGGAGCATCGCATTTGTTTTAGGCTTCTACTGTCCTTACTTTTGTCCTCTGCCTTAAGCTGATGCGTCGCTGCTTTTGCATTTGCTTTTGTTGTCATCTGCAATGGGATGCTGCGTCGCCATCGCATTCTCCGTCTTCTCTGCCCATTCGTATCGTTGCCCACTGCTGTTGCTGCTGCTGTGCTTCCACTGCTATTGCCGCTGCTTTTACTCCTTCCATTGCTGCCGCTGCCGCTGTCGCTGTCGCTTCTGCTGCTGCTTCTACTAATGGCTCTGCTTCGGCTTCGGCTTCTGCCGCTGCCGCTGCCTGGTCTGCAATTGTATTGATTTATGCGAATGCGGCGAGCATCAAAGCAATGTCCAGGGCATAAATGCAACTACAACTACAACTGCAACTACAACTACGATTACATCTTTGATCGGTCTGTGGGCTGTGGAGCTCAAATGTGGAAGTAAATGGATGTGGACCGTGTTGTTGTAGATTATCAATTTTCTTCGTTTTTCCAAAATTATGGCATACAAAATGCCTTTTGGGCACACACAGACATCAGCATGTACGTATGCGTAATGTGCAAGAGAGTGGGACAACGACTGCGAAGCAGCAGCAGCAGAGCAGAATCAACGCAAATTCACCGCTACAGAGCATTGACACTGGAAACATCATTATCAGCAGAGAAGAGAGAGAGAGGGAGAGGGAGGGGGGCATAGAGACATATTGGGGCAGCGAGGAAGGGATGGCAATACATAGATGGATGGCTGGCCGCCGAGCGACTCTATTGACAGCCGCAGTTAGCGCTGGCTGCGCCAGAATTTATCTTTCAAGCATCATAAATCACAGCAGCAGCGAGAAGTTTCCGAGAATGCGACCACCTGGATACCCTGCAGATGGCTATGATAGGTCTCTGCTCTTAGCTGCTACCTTAGCTTCCTTAGGATTTCTTCCCATAATATGGAGATTTAATGGAGGAACACTTTAGTTGCCACAAAGATTGTAATATATAATCGCCACAAGTTCTATATCTATTCCATACGCTGTACTACTACTGTGTACAACAGAGCTTTAGGTGTTAGTCGAATTTAAGTTGCTAGAGTCCTAGATACACCCTAGGTATAAGCCTCTATACAGGGTGTGCAAATAGTTGAAATTATATAACATTCTTCCTCCTAAGCACTAAGCATAGGCAAGGGCTGAGCACAGGGGAGATTGAGGGGGCACTTGCTGCCATGCTCATTGCTCGGGACAGACTTCCATAAATATACCAGTATACCTATATATGCACAAGCATACATATATACATATATGTAGGTACTTAGCGATAATTACTCCACATGCACACACACATAGTGCTAGTACATTCTTTTTCTTGATGGTTTTTCCTCATCTTTTGCGTTTTTTCGCTGATTAAGAAAATGAAAATGCAGCCAAGCGAAGGAATTGTGGCTGATAAAACAGCAGCAACAAAGAGCCACAACAATTAAAGCAACAACAACAAACACTTTTTGTGTGTGCACTCAATGAAAACCAAATGAATTTATTTATAAGCATCCAAAGCCACATACATACATATGTATCCACATATATTTTATGTAATATTTGTATATACTCCCACAAAGTTATAGGGTATTTTTTATGAAAATTTTAGAACTTTTGGTATTATGATACTACGAAAAGAAAGCAGTCATTATATACATTGGCGGACATTGTGAAATGTGGATTTTAAGCCGAAAAACCGCATAAATCAGACGGAAAACATTTTTATTGTATAGATACATTCATTAGCTATTAATTAACGAATCATTTTCATATTAAAAATCAAAAAGTGGACAAAAAATATATAAAAAATATCTGAAGCCGATAGGGCAGAACATTTTAGTTTCTTCACTTTTGGCGGCTCTATAAAGAATTTTATATAATTTTCGGAAAACGCACCCGCCTCAGGAAGCGAAATGAAGACCATCCCAAAGGACAACAAGAATGTACGGTGGTGCCTTCAGGCGACAGGAGTCGTCGGCCAGATAATACTCAAATGGGACAAAACTCAACGAAACTTGTACTTCAAATAATTAGAAAAATAAATGAATGATTCAATAAATCTAAGATAAACCTGTTTTATTGGGAAAGTGGGAAGAATCATCGGCGGAAAGTCGGAGAACCCTATAATTAACAGATCGTTAAAGGCGGTCACAATAAAAAGAAAAGCCCCATACCGTCTGTTGTGAAGCACTTTCCGACTACTGACGTCCTCATATTCAAGGAAGATTGTGATCCTTGTTGTTGGTAGGACTTAAGGCATTGGACTAGCCGGGAATTGATCCTGATCTCAATCCGATCGATAATCTGAGGCACATCATGAATGTATGGCATATTGATCGAAATAATCCAAAATCTGGTAGATTCTAGATTTCTATAATTACACAATGAATACTTTTAGATTTGAGGATCCTTTTGAAAAAAAAGACATTTGGGTTCCAACTTTTGTTGCGTTTCTTTAGCCTATTAAACTGTTTACTTAGTTTCAAAGCTCTTTTTCTTGAGGAACATACAAAAACCTAAGAAAAACTTTACTGTCCACATTTTATTGTCCGTTACTTTACGAGGTTTGAATAACCAGAAATTGAAAATTCAGATACAAATATCAGTAGTCAGGCATAAAAAATTTCAAATCCGTATTGCTTTTGCATAGAGATCCTTGGATGGAAGATTCTATAAAAATTTCTTGAAATAAATTGAGAGAAATTATTTATTGTTTTCCATTTAATCCATCAGAATATGCATATTTCTGAAGTATTCTTCCGATAACAGTACATCCACAAGGTGCTACCCTCTGATCTTTCCTCAAATCTTTTCCATTCTAAATACATACATATGTAATCCTCTTCAATTCCCATGAGCCACAACCAATTTCTTGAGCTCTCTCAGTATCGGCCCACCCGACCATTACTCATTCGTGGTAAATTGTTTGATTGCCTCATAATTTGATGCAACAAAAGGAAGTCCCCCCAAAGTCTAACTCTATCTCATATATACATACATACATACATACATATCATATGTATGTTTATATAGATGTGTGTATCGTATATACGACTGTCGTCTAATCATAATTCAGGGGCTTATCGCAATGTTGTGCATCTCTAGTTTCATTTCGTTCCGTTTCGTTTCGATTCGTTTCGTTTGGATTGTGGCTAAGGCTGAGGCTGAGGCTGCTCCTCCTGCTGGCCTCCAACAGCGGGGAGCGTGGGGTCTTGGGTCTGGCCGTCTTAGAGCTTGGATCTCGGATCTTGGAGTTGTGCCGTGGACTGTCTGTCGTCGACCGTAAACTTGCGACAAAATGTCGCGTGCTCTAAACTGCAGTTATGTAACTTTACTATGCCTGACAACTCGCTGGCAAGTCGGTCATAAAATCATGAGCTTTATCGCAATAAAGGAGAACTCTCTCAAAGCCCCAATCGAGGAGTTCCCTCTGGCTCTATGTGAATGCCAAAGATGTCTCTGGCGGAGATCGTTAATTCTTGATTGACAAATTATTGGCCAAATTGTTTGCCTTTGTTCGGCTTCCGCCTTGAGGCGGGGCGGCCGAAAGCAATTATAAACAATTTCCCTCGGACAGAAGCACGCCACATAATGATTGAAAAGCGACGACACCTGATAATAAACGTGGCAAGCAGGCAAGCTGGCAACCTGGCTAGCTGGCAACCTGGCAGATTCAAATTCAGGCCAAGGAGGAGACTGACAGCGCCTCGCGTGGGTGTTAAATTACAGGGGCCCCGGGCATCAGCTCCCACTCCGGCAATCTCCGCCGCATGACAGACAGCAAACTCCCAGCCACACCACCCCACACATCGGGAGCAACATCCAGAGCAGCAGCCAGCCAGCCAGCCACAGAGCAATAGATCTAGTCCCGGACCAGGTTGGGAGATTTTAAATTCAGGTTCAACCTCCAAGCCAGATGGATGGCTTGGCGCGCGTCAATGTCATCCGCATCTACGCCCGCGGTTGTTGTACACCAATCCCCTATTCCCCCATCCCCCACTACCCCATCGACAAGGAGTGACAGGAGCGACGTGCCGCGAGAGAACGAAGCTGTAAATACCCTATACCATGTCGAAGAGTAGCAAAACCAAAGCAATATGTGGCCTTCAATAAGATAAAATGGGTAATGGAATTTTAGATACTTCCTCATAGGCATCGCTATATTCTGGGGAAATTTGTGTGGACTGCTTGTGGCAGAAGCAACAACAAATGTTAATAATTGTTATTTGCAGCTCTAGTGGGCTGCTGTGGGCGGTGCAACAGTGGCAGTTGCACTCTGGGCTTGCACCCTGGCTTTGACACTTTGCAGTTAATTGCATGCGGTTCATCTCGTCGTTCGTCTGGCGAATACGTAATGTGTGGAATTTTATACCCCTACCATTCTGCATCTCCATGGAGACAATCATTAAGGCCTTGCTACATAATTTGACCAAAAGCAGCAGCACTGGCAGTGGCAGAGGCATTGGCAGTGGCAATTGCACTGCAACAAGTCAAACTGAAACTCGAACCGAAGTCGGAGACAAAGTCAAAGTCAATAAAAATTCTGAGGCGGCAAAGATGAGAAAGCGAATACAAAAAGCAGCGCACAGCGCACTGAGGAGGGAAAATAAATGCAGGCAAACTTCGATCTGGCAGATCCAACCGACCCGACCGACCGACCGACCGACCACCGCCAGCTAAATTAGTTGTCATGGGAATTTATTGTGCTCAAGTGTGAGGCGACTCAGCCAAGACAGCGAGGCCTTAGACTCTAAGACCGATATGTTGGGAACAGCGCTGCACCGGCGGGAATCGGGGCTCAGTCGAGCAGTGGCCGTGGCCGTGGCCGTGGGGATGGCGATTGCGATGGCGGTGGTAACCCTAATGTGCCCACATGCATCCATCCCAGAGATCATGCGCATGATTAGCTGGAAAAAAAAAGCTAAAACAACAACAACAACGCCAGGCAAAATGAAAAGAAAACAGATTGGCAGCGCGTTTGGTTCTCATCCCAGAGATGTGTCGATCTTCCAGAGAGGCCTCTCTCATCGTAATTCGTGACACGATCCGCTGCGATCTCCCATTCTATTCCCTATTCCTGCCTATATCCTGGTCATGGTTTCGATCCTGAGGGGTATTCTCCCCGTCCTTATGATTATTGTGATCGTGACACTGATCGTAGCTTTGCGATACCCACTTCCGTCATGATTCTCGACTCACGCTCCCATCTCTAGGTTCCAGCATCCAAGGGTCCGGCCAAGCGTAAATTGTTTGAGTTGCCAATTTGTATTAAAGTTGAATTATGCAAATAATGCAGAGACTTGCCGATGAACTCGCAAATCCCAGTCAGTTTCAGTCCCCATCTCAGTCTCAGTCTCAGTCTCAGTCTGAGCCTCCATCTAAGCCTTCGTCCCCGTCTCTGTCTCTGCCTCTGTCTCTGTCTCTGTCTCTTCTTTTCCTCTCGGCTTCTCCTAACTGTCAACTGTCACACACGCGGAGAATCTGCGAAATTTGTTTTGTGGAAACATCATTTGTCTCAGGGCGAACTTCCAGCTTCATCTTAATCTACTGTTGTCGTCGCCAGCATCGTAATCTATTATTAAAATGCCATTAGAGCGGTGCACTCTTCCCGTTCCCTCGTCTGGCAGCTGCTGCTGTCGTGTCGTGCTGCCTTCCCCACCAACGGCAAATGTAATTATTGATGAAAACATATTTCAATATACACATTTTCCCAAAATCGTCCACACTCCCCCCTCCCCCTCTCTGGAGCCCCTTTAAAACGGGGTATAATAGGTTTGTTAGAAGCTTGAAACGCATTAAGTAATCGTCATAGTGGGCTCCTCTGTCACCCTTTGGCTAGTGTCCAGGGTAAAAATACATGGTTCTATTCTACTATTATCAGTGGAGGGGTATCGGCAGCTTCGTTCCCCAAACCTTTGCCTTTCTTTCTCTGTGGGTCTCCTAAATGTTGTCAAATTTGGCGCGAGCAAATCGCATGCGTGTCCTCAGGGCGAATGCCGGCTCTGGCTCTGGCTCTTTGGCCGGGGTTTTGTTGGTTTTTGCGGTGTGTGGAAATTAATTAAGCTAAAGATTGGAGGCCTTTGCATAATCAAGTTCCAACCTGGCCAAGTGTCAGAAATAGGTAAGAGCTTGGGCCATTAGCTGCAATTAAGTTTTCCGAGCGGGGCCGCCAGGGTAACCGAATTGGGGGGTCCGCCAATTAACAGTTCATTAGCTAAAGTTTTGGCAAATATTTGGAGGAGCAGGGGAAGAGGAGGACAACCGTCGAGTGTGCCCCAAGCAAAATGTGTGTGGATTTAAGCGGCGACAGCAGCCGCAAATCGTTCGAGGCGCTGACAAAATAAACTATCGAAAGCCGTTATATAAAATCTCTAACTCTTCTCCCTCCCCTCCCCCTGCGAGTGGAGCTGTGAATTTGACCCCAGGGGTAAAAACGATGCTGGTGAAGTTTAGGCCAAAAAGTTTCGAGGATTGGGGCATGAGAACTATGACTTAGTGGAATGGAATTTCGAGTTATTGCAGTGACATCTTCTGGTTGGAGTTCTCTGGTGGAAAGGTCCTGGAAGAGATTATCGCAAATCTATCTACCTATGTATCTGTTTTATATTTTTCTAGTGATTGGGTAATTTTCTAAGATGATGGCTGGATCTTGAGTGCTGATTGGATGAGTCTTAACTTACGATTTTGTGTAGTAAAACTGTTAAACGGTTCCCAGGAAATTCCCGAAAGGCCCCACCTGTTTTATCCATCAACCCAAAGCCCAGAATGTCTTTAGCATTAACTGAAATCGAAGAGCCCATTTAATTGTTCTGATGGAGACATTCCCATTCCCATTGCCATTCAGACTCCTATTGCCATTGTCGATGAGTGAAAGACAGAGAAATGAATAGGAAACTCTTCCTTAATGGGCATCGCACAGTTGGTGTGGCGAATCGATGAGCAATATCGATATGTGTACATAATTGATTCCCCGTCACTGTTCACTCATTAAAAGCGCATTAATTTCTCATGAAAATCGGCCACAGATCGCGCAAATCTCGCTTCGACCTGGCCCCAAATGGCAGATGGTCGAAAGACGTTCTGAAGACGGTCTTGGGTTCGATGACGATCTGAAGGTGAACAAAAGATCGTAGACAATGTTTAGCGAGCGCCTTAAACTGATCGAATTTGGTATAAAGTCGTTAAAAGCCAAATAGAAACGATCAAGTCCGAATCATTTGCATTGTCTCTAATGTTAAGACATTTCGAATTGTTTAATAATTCATTTATTTCTTTTTCAATCAGCTAGAACTTGGCATACTTATAAACATTTGAATAGCCCAACCAGGAGCTGGGCATTGGGCATGGAATGGAAATGGGATTGAGATGGGACTCGGGATTGTGGATGGGGATGGCCCGACTCTTGCCTAATTGGCATGCGTAAGGCGGCCAAATTGGAGTCGCCACCATCGAAGTCCAAGTCGTCGTCGTCGTCGTCGTCGTCGACGCCTGTCAGCCCAGGAATTTTGTGCGCCCAAATTGGCAGCTATTGTTGCTGCTGCTAGTGACCTACTTTGGCGCCAAGGCAGAGGCGCTTTTGGCTAAAATCCAAAAACAGTCAGAGTACGCGACAGGCGAACAACGTTCAGCAAATTGCAGTTGAATGCTCTCCCCTGACTTGGCCTGGTCCGGCCTGCTCCCGTCCGTCCTTGGCCAGACTTTACCCAGGCCTTTGCCATGGCCTGGCCCGGCGTGGCCCGGTCTTTTGGGCTTCGACTCGGGCTGTTCCCCGATGTTGATGCTTCGCTGACAAATTATAATACATATGCGAGTAATCGTATATATAATATGCAACAGTCAGGAGCGCATCGAATAGGGGCAGCCGAGAATGAGGAATAATACCACAAAATATACCATACGTACATACTGAAATAATACTAGATAAATAATTATATAATAATAAAACTATAATAATACCATAATAATAATACTAATAAATAATAATTGTACTACATAAATACTAAAATAATACTAGATACATACTATGATCAGAGCGACAGGTATGAATAAGGAAATACACCAGGAATTACTAGAAAATATACAAGATATACTAAAGTAATACTAGATACATACTAGAATAATAATAGACTCATACTACGATCAGAGGGACAGGCGAGGAAAAGGAAATACACTAGGAAATACTAGAAGAAATACAAGATTTACTAAATAAAACTAAACACATACCAGGATAGCGCTAGACTGATGCCAGGATAACACAAGCACAATCCCCTACTCAACGTAAACATCCAAGATTAATAACAGAATAATGCCATAAACATAATACCAACATTCTCTGAAATATGCGCCTAAGATACCAGAGAAGTTATGTACATACTGTATAAAGCTGCGGACAGATGTATAAGCAGAGGTCAGACAATGGGGGAAGGTGACAAGGAAATGAAACCTCGGAAAGATAAAGAGAAAAGAATATGTTCCCAAGAATCTACAGAGGATCACGACAGAATACCAGAGCAAACGGCAAGGACAAAATACCAGACAACAATTCACCCTTCAACGGCCAACGCCTCTGTTGGTTGGTTTATATACACACACACACACATATGTATTTCATTTCTATATTATATATTTGTACTTCGTGTATTTTCCCTGCTCATCTCCTCTACCCATTTGCCCAAGATCGATGCAAGTTGTTCAGTATTTTTGTGTTTTTGTTGGCTTAAATTTATTTTCTTTTGTTGGCTGTTGTCGCAGAGTTGAACTTATAATTGATTGATTTATTGTTTTATTGTTTGCAAAATAAGTCATCTCACTGCCAAAGAGATGAGAATTTAGCGCTGTGGCGCTCCATAAAATCGACATTAAATAAAGATCAACGAAGAAGAAAAAAAACGCCCCGTTTCCAATTTTGGATTCCAATATTGTGGCGACAAAGGACGAAACCATAAAAAAAAGCGATCAGAATATAAGAACTGATGCCGACTGACAGCCAGCCGGACAGCAAAAAAACTGAAACCTTGCCTATCAATGGACAAGAGATTCGATTTTTATCTTTGAAGATTTCGTGACAGGCCGGGCGGAGGGACCTCGCACAACGCCCACTAACTAAGAGCCCAGATTCTTAAGAGTCTTTCACTTGTTGCGAATATTTGTGTGTCTGTGCGAGTAGGGGTACTTTCTCTTTGGATCAATCAGTGCACTAATCGTTTGCACACAAATTTGGTGCGTCCCATATTTTTTAATAGATCTGCCACTTGTATGAGCCATGGCCATGGGAAAGATCTCTGAAAGCGAATATTTATTTGTATTTTCTGTATTCAGAAATCCATTGGGCACACCTCCCTTTCTCCTCTAACCTCTCTGGGAGCCGTATGCCGTTACTTGTGGGCAAGCAACTTGGATTCGTTGCATCCTCCGATTGGACGGCGGATGGTGGATGGTGGATGGCGGATGGGTTAAGTAAGTGAACGGCTGGCAACCTGGCAGCCCGGCATCAGATACGCACTCTGCCAGCGATTTAGCATGGCTCGATCAACAGTTAATGCATTTAGCGATTGATTAGCCAACCAGCAGAGCCAAGCACTCGCTGCCGCATAAATAAATAATTGCACAAAAATGCAAACAATGTTGCAGCTACTTCTCTGTGGCCACCGCTGTGCTGCTCCACAATCCGCAATCAATCGTTGAAAATCAATTTTGCACAACTCAAGTGTCGAGCGGCGACTCATGGCCGGAACCGAGCTCATAATCATGCAAATGTGTCGCCAAATGAGATGCGGCGGATGTTATATGCTGGAAGCTGGGGCTGGGGCTCCCTGTGCCGCCCCTCTGCCCTGGTATTCATTGATACCCAGTCAATCAATGCCAATTTTATATAATGCAGAGATAAATGTTTCATTGCTGTGGCTCCAGACTTAATTTGCAGCTTATTTCTAGCTAATTCCAAGCCGGCACCAAGACCCTACCGCACTCCCAGCCTCTTTTATTATGCGGAAACGGAAGTGGGTAAAGAGACAGTGACATACAGGGTTGTAAAATGATATAAAAACATTTATAATTATCGAACAACTGTCAGATGCTCATGCAAATGAATGAGGGCCAGAGAAAGGTGGGGCTTACACTCTCCCCCCCTACCCCCTTTCACGGCTGCCAGCTGGCCTCTCCTTAAGCCGTCCAGTACGAGTGTTAGTTAATATTTTTGTTAAGCTTTTTCATGTTTTTTGCTGTTCTGTGTGGCTGGTGCGTAAACAAGTATTTTAATAACTCAATCAAAATTAATTAGCCAACGGCAGCCGCAGTCGAATGCAGCAGAAACATGCAAAGGAGGCAGGGGCACGCACAGAGATAGAGCGAGAGCGAGGGGTGATGGGAGAGGAGAGAGGCTTGCCTGGAGACAACTGTTGAAGAGTCGAGTTTAGTGGCCAAGAAGGCCGCACTTCGCTTGACTGACTGTCAAACGCATGCCAACAACAGTTTAGTGGCAACAATTAGCCACACATTTTGCCAAAGCGCCAGACAGCCCACAAAAAGAGAGAGAGAGAGAGAGAGAGATAGAGGGAGAGGGAAAGAGAGACACTGGGACCAATGGACATCCCGATTCACTTAGCCAACATCCAGCTGCGTACGGAGTTCTATGTGTGGTTCGGATTCAGGTTCGGTTCCAGGTCGAGAATGCACTGGGAAAAAACAGCTGTGGAAAGATAATTCCATAAGCTTTAAGTTACGAAAAGAGTTATCTTTTGTGAATACCCCTTGGTACAAAACAAGTTTGGGATACATAGACCCTTCTGATACTTTTTAAGAAAGAGAAAGTTCCCGAAAAACAGCTCCTAGTAATAAAAGTAATTCCCCTACTCCCATAGGTCAATCCCCAAACACAGAAGATACTCGTCTGCCCTTGGTACACCCAATCCAAACTCTTCCAGGGCTATTTTCTCTCAGTGACTCAGTGGCTTACTGACAGACAGACTGGCTGTGTCTCGGAGTCTATCTCTGTCTCTGTCTCCGTCTCTGAGGCTGAAATTGTTCTTAATCAAGCGTTAATTTGCTGGCCAACAACAGCGACAGAAACGGCTAAGTGAATATGTTGGCTACGGAATAGAATGGAACGGATCGGCTTGGATTGGATTGAATCGGATTAGATGGGATGGTTCAGGGACCAAAACTGAATTAGCGATTAGAGATGGAGCTGAAGCTGAGCTTGGAGAGCTGTGAAGGCGGATCAAGTGGTTTCAATCCTTTTGGATATCCATGTACTGCGTCCATCTCTCGTCAAAACTCAAAATCTGTGGAGAATTTAAGCAATCTCCTAAAATCTCTGTCTATCGCTCTCTCTTTCTCTGCGTATTTTTATGTCTCTGTGTCTCTGTGAAAGGAGTTCAATAACCTAGTCAGCCAGACGGACTGATGGACACGTTCTTTAAAGAGATATAAAACAAACCTGATAACAATGAAATCAAATTTTGTATGCAATGACATATATGTTGTTGCTGCTGTTCATCTTCTGGTTATATTTGCAAAACAGATCGCGACAGAAACAGAAAGAGATGGACAGACGCCACTTTAAACTGAAGACAAATTCTATCGGTAAAATATAATAAAAATTTATGACAATCCATTGTTCACTTTTATTGTTATTATGTATTTCGTTGTTTGTTTTTATGCATATTGCCGGCTCGCCATATCTCACCATCTCCATCTCCATTTCCATCTCCTTCTACATTCGCTTGTCGCTTGTCGCTTGTCTCTCCTGCATCGCAATCTCTATTCTGATTCTACTTCTAATGAACAATACAAATTTCAGGACTATTGTCTAACAATCGAAATCAATACACAAAAGACGGGGCCATGAAGAACGTTTTTCAAAAAGATTTTGACAATTAAAACCGTTATCAAAAATGGCTAAAACGTGTTCAAGAGCGAGATGGGCAATGGTGAGAGAGAGCGAAAGGTGAGGGTGTCAGGGATTTACATTTTTGGGAAAGTAATTCGATCGAGAAAACCTTTCCCATACCCATACCCCTTGCCCCCTCTTTCACCCTCGCGGAAGTTCTCTGCTGATCTTTGGACTTCTGAATGAATGCCAGACGAGTATTTTGTTGCCTTCTGATTCCCCTAGTTATCATCGTTCCTGATGTTCTGTCCCATTAGCTTTGCATAATTCCGAAATGCCATCAAAATGCTATAATTTATTTATCGCCGTTTGGACAAAACAGAACCCATACACCATCATCAGTATCATCCACGTCCACATCCACATACACATCATTCACATCATTGTGAGGATGCTGATCAAAGCGTTGACAATCTCTTTTTTTTTATTTATGGGTATTTTTTTTTTCTCAGTCGTTTAGATTTGGTTTTTTTTTGCGCTGACTAAATGTGAAGCGTGAAGTTTTATCAATTCAGACAGACACCTGGCGACCAGCAGAGATAAATGAATTCAAAATAGTTTAGAGATATTTATCAATAGACGCGAATCAAAGCGAAAGGTTTAGCCACGCCGATAACAATCCCAATGAAAGACCAGACCTCCTTAACATCATCATCATCATCGATCTACGATCCACCACGATCTGTTGTCTGAAATGTGTCTGTCTTGAAGATGGAGGGGGGTATTGGCCTGAGAAATAAATGTAAGTCCTTCAATGAGGCATAGGAAACCAATACATTTATTGTTTTAACCAAGGTTCAACTTATGTAAATTACAAATTTTCTATCCTTCAGGCTTTTCAATCTTTTACGCATTCTTTTTATTCAGATCTATCTAAAGACTCCTTCAATATATAATAATAATATCTAATCTAATATATTGTATAAAATATAAAAGATTGTATCTGTACCATTTCGGAAACAATTTTTATAAGTCCCCAATCGATAACAGCCACACGGAAATAAAAGAAATTTCCTAAAAGAGGGGAAAAAATCAAGTGAATTCAATTCGATTTCCCAGGCGAACCACTTTCAGTCATTAACCCTTCGAAACCGAAATTATCGGCCATAAATATCAATAAGGCAGAGCCAAAGCAGTCACAGATCGTGAGAAGTCGCTCAGAGACCAATGATTTGATCTAAATTAGAGTTATGAGTGCAGTCTCTATAAAGAAATGGGGAAATGGAAACATCTATCGTATTCTTTGCGGACCCGATATTAAGATTGCATAAATGGTTTTGGGTTAAAATAGAGTGTTTCCTGCACTAAAAAACCGACATTTTTATGAAAGAAGATGGAGAGAATATGAGAGAGAATGGATCGAATGGATCGTATGGATCGAATGGATCTTTGATTAAGCTGTTGAGCTCCCTCCTACCAGGGAAAGGTGTGAAATATTACAGCCTTTCTTCTCCTGCTCGCTGTTCGCGGGGAAATGTTTTGATTTCAAACAAAACAAACGCCACAGGAGTCGGGTGAGGCCTTTCAAAAATATTCAAATTATTTTGAAATACGAGAGTGTATTTATTAGCGATTAGGAAATGGTGGAGAGAGATATGCTGGGGATAGATACGTTCCTCCACAAAGATTAGGCAAGTTTTTTTTTTTTACTGTGAACTTATGCAAATCGCTGCCAACAAATTTTCGAAAGTGTCAAAGAGAATAACTTCTGAGGCCTTAGAACAGGTGTCTCGGCCTTTTTGGAAACTGATATCTTTATCGACTACTCCCCAAATCTTCGACCGGCCCCGGTCTGGCCTCTGACTCCAAATCCGAATCCGACTCCAACTCCAACTCCAACTCCGACTCTTGTTAGCAACGTTCTCAAATTTATTTAGGCAGCGGAAGGTGTGAAAAAAAAAGACATCTTGCAGATGGAGGCTGGAGAATGGAGCTTGGCGCACGCTAAAGTTCAACACTCGTGTGGGTTAGACCCCAGCGAGTCAGGTCGTTCTCTGGGAGACAAGTCAATTGAAATGCAAATGCCGCCGACAGCCCCAGCCCCAGCCTCAGCAAGAGAAGAAATATTTAAATACAAAATGACAAATCGTTGAATTATGAATCGAATTCTGAACGTCCCCCCAATGTTACACGATTATCTGAAAGGGAGGAGGAACAAATGATTTGAACCGAACTGAAACATTTTCTTTATACTCGTTCTTACCGAAATTCCCGACCAAAAGGTCTACTTATGGCTTTATTAGGTTTGAACCCTGCAGTATTATATACCTAGTTCTTGAGAAGAAGGAGAGCTCATGTACATGGCTGAAGGAGAATACTGGTACTCCTTTTTCAGTACCAAAATAAATACCTACCTTTATATTATTCGCTCCTTTATCTTCTTGTAATAGTATTCTTTCCATCGTAGTATTCGTACTCGTATCTGGTGCATCGATTTACTCACAAAACCATCCACCCATCGCGTCTCACGGTATTCGTATGCCATTTCGATTTCTTCGCATTCCATCGAATACTCGTATAGATGTTGATTTAGAGATCCGAAATCACCTGCCCATCGCCTCTTCCACCGTTGTCCGATATGAATTAATATGTTTTGTGTTAAATATACAACGAAACCGTCTAAACGATCGAACGCTTTTGGTTCTTTGTTCTATTTAACAGAAATTTATTGGTCCGACATGGCCAATAGATAAAAATAGAGGAGAAAGGAGCTTGAACATATATACATATTTTCCCGGGTATACTATATGGGTTTATGTAGAGCTGATAATATATGAGGACAAAAAGCAGCCGCGTCGATTTGAACATAAAGTTGCCACTTTTGATGTTGCCTTGGCCTGGGCTACTGCTGATGCTGTTGCTGTTGCAGCTCCATGGATGGCACGACAGCATGGCTGGGGCATGCAAGCCAACTCGAACGAGGCACGATGCCTCGGCAACGGGCGGCAAGGCAGAGTCGGAGACGAAGATTCAGTCAGTCAGACAGCAGCCGTGCGGCAAATGAAAATATTTATATACAGAGTCGCACATTGATTCCACGGCTAACGGGAACTGCACTCTATGCAAACATCAACCATGGTCGTAATATGATGAGGAGTCTGCCTCTGAGACTGCATATGCCCCTGGCTTTGGCTCTGGCTCTGCCTCGGACTTGGTTGGCTTGTGCTAAGTCGTAGGCTTTGTTTCTCTTTCCCTCCGCAGTGCCTTTATCAGTGTGCGCACACGTTGCGTATGCGTAATCTGGGCCTTAAGAAGGGTCTACAGCGGGTCTATAGCACTCCTTTTGAGGAATGGGAGCAGACAAGAGCCAGTTGTTTGCCCAATTAATTTGTCTGTAGTCTAGGACAAACCTAGATAAATAATTTTGCGATTTTCCAGCTACGAGTACCACTGATGTCCTTCCGTTCTGCTCCACGCTGGACTTATACCCAAAGTGCTGGCAGGAATTCCTCCTAGAATGGTTTTTCTTTGTATTTCTAGAGTTATTTCTGGAGTGGCAGCCACTATCGTCTCTTCTGTCTCGCCTGGAGGCCATCTACTGCTTTCGCACCTACTTGGCTCCCTTGGATCCTCCCGATCAAAGCTCAAACCCGAATGGACTCCACAGATCCCCTCCTTTTCGTGTGCGCCTGTTCCTAATTCTAGTTGTTACTTTTGTTGTTGTTGTCAGCCTGTTGCCTGATAATCTATCGTCGTCTATCAGCATGCATCATGTTGCAAATGTTGCAACTGTTTGGGAAAATGTTGCAAATGGCTTTCTGTGTTCGTGTTTGTGGTTGCCGCTGTGCGTTATAGTTCTCTCTTTCTCTTTTTCTGTGTGTTCTGTGTTCTGTGCTCTGTGTCTTTATCTGTGTGTGTCTCTGCCCCCTGACCGTCCCCTGCCTCTGTCTGGTACTGCAGCTGCAACTTGCCCAGCCCCCAGCCCCCAGCCCCCTCGCTTCACTTGCACACGGCAATCATTCACTTTTAGCCAAAGCATAATAACAATATTTCAACTAGTCGCAGTTGCCTGGCACGCGATCCATCTTGGCTGCAACCAGGGGATCAGGTGGGGTTTGCTTTGGTGGCGCACTGGCTGTGGCATGGGGCATGCGGCAGGGGCAAGGAGCGGTCAATGGCGCATAGAATTTCGATTTAATCGCGTTCGTTGCTGTTGCTATTGCTGTTGCTTTTGCTGCTGCTGCGGCTGCTGCTGTTGATCTGATCTAAGTTGCATTTAATAATCGTCGTCTTCGTAGTCGTCTGCTGCAGTCTCAACAAGTTTACTCTGCCACAGAGACAACAGGCAAAACAGGCTAAGAATCAGCAGCAGCAACAGCAGCAGCAGCAAAGATGCCTGTAGATGTTGCTGTTGCTGTTGCTGCTGTCAACGTCAAAGTCAAGCCATTTGTTGCTGCTATTGCTGTTGCAGTTGCTGTTGCGCCTACATTCATATTTCAGCAATTAAAAATCTAATTGACAAATACTTGAAAGACAACGTGAAGGCAGCCGAGGCGAGACGACTTCGAGTTCGCATTCGCGTTGCAGTTGCAGTTGCAGCTGCTCCACATGCCACATTCTCCTGCCACCGACTGGCCCAAAGGAGTCGAAGATGCAGCAGCACCAGCATCGGCATCGGCATCGGCATTGGTAGAACTCTCAACAAGTTTTAATAACTTCATCCAGTTAAAAGTAATGTATGGATGACTGGCGATACCCTTACAAAGGGTATTCTCCTTCAGACCAGATCAGCCCATGAAAACATAACTTGAAAGTATATCCAAGATCAAACCCATGGTCTCATGGCAATTTCCAAAAACATATCTCGAAGTGTATCTAAAGCCTCGGTGCTCGAAACTAGTCTTTTGCTCTTGACATTGGCTTCTTACTCGTAGATTATTATGCAGCGTTGTCACTCTGCCTCTTTGGGGGGAGGAGGAGTGGCGGAGTGTGGCGGAAGGTGGCTTGCTCCCGAGTGGGGTGCTGGGACAGGGCACGGGGCGGGTCAAGTACAGTTGAGTCGGGCTGGCTTAACGGCCCGCTGACTGCCTTGATTGACCATATAGCGTGGACTCCGATGAGGAGTTGGAGTAAGAATGAGCGTCCGCATGGGAGTGGATGGAGGGGGGAATAACCACAAGAGCAAGACGAACGGGGGTCAGCACGTGGCTGGTCCCAGATCTGGGCGGTGGGGGCTGGTGGCTCCATTCAGGGCAGGGGGAGCTATTCAGACTGCGACTCGAGTGCACATTAATTATGCTGGAAAAAGGCAGCAACATAAACCACAAACACAAACTTGTCATTAGCCAGGGAAGTGCCTCAAGTGCCTCAAGTTGGTCAAGAAAGTCGTTGAGTCTATGCAGCACCCCTTTCTTCTCTGGAGTTCGACGAAGAGTCAACAACTTAATTAAAGCACCCATGAAAATGCTCCAATACGGCCATAAAACACACACAAAACACTGGGAAAACCAAATGGAACCCTTGAGAGATATATATAGTATCTGACTCTGTGGCCTGGAGGCATCCTCTGGATAGAAATAATTACATGGACGTAGGCGGCTGTGGGATGGTGGACCCTGTCTTCAGTGCCTGATTCTGCTCTGTTATAGCTACGGAAACTTGAAGCATGGTTTTTTTCCTCAGTGTAGACTTGTGGGTTCTTTGAATGAACTCTATTTTTGGGGGTAAGAGGGATAGATGGGTTGATTATGGCAGTTGCTCACCCATGTAATGCTTCTCCACAGAATTTCCATAATTTAATTCATAATTTTCTCGAATGCTCTGCCTCGAGGGGCACTGTCTGGGCAATAAAAGATACACACATACTTGTATCTTTTTCGTTGAGCTCATTAAGATAATGATTTTCGGACGGTGGAGTGGGAGGAGGGGGTCCAGGATAAAATGCAGACAGAACTGAGATGAAAAGTGAAAGTGTGTCAAGGACACCGATAAGGGGACAACAAAAATGTCCTGCATCTGGGCCCTTTCCCCTTGTATCTCTCGATTGATCTACCTGGCAATGGCATGGGTTCTACCTGCCACCGAGGGAGGTTCTATTCCGCTTCGGATCCTTTCCATAGACCAGAGGCGTGAGTATGCCCTGAATGCCGGATTGTCCTTTTTCCCATTGTGTTAGCGTGCTCTCTCGCTTATCGTGAGAAATCCTCGCTGACAGGATGCTTTGTTAAGTGCTTCATATGCAATTTTCCAGTTTCCAGTTCTCAGTTCTTCTTCCCCATAATGGCCCATACACAAACATATCCAACACACCTGCACTTTTCCTACATCTTTCGGCGGCTCTTGGCTTATCATATTCATATCCATAGCCATAGCCATATGCATATGCATTTGCATAAGAACCAGAGACGCATGTAACCGTGAAAACCCATTTTTCTTGTTCATTGACCAACAAACAAAAATAAAAAAGAAACAACGAAATCGGACAACAGCGGCCAAGAGATGGTAAATGGTGGCCAAGATCCGGACTTAGGCTTGGACTTTTGGTTCTTTCACTTACCCAAGCCCCTACCAGCCCCTACCAGTCTTCCCTGCAGGTCCGGCTTTCTTTACTCTTCTACAGGGTAGCCTTCCTTTTTGTAGGCCTTAGTTGTGGACCCGCTAATGTCATTTCCATATGTCCCTGCCTATCCCAATGCTGATCGAATGGGATTAAACTATGATCAGGGATCCACTGTAAGGGTATGTGACCATCGCCCTTGAATCGAGTCTTAAATGCCTCCTCCTTGGCTGCCTCCAGCTCTCACATTGGGTTTTTTTTGGTCTCTACCTCTGCGCCTCCCTCTGCTGGCCGCCTGTGTAGTCAGTCACGAGTTATGGCCAACTTGTTGTTGCTGCTGCTGCTGCTGTTATTGTGGCTATTATTGTGTTGCTGTTGGATGTACGCGTGCTGTCGGCTCAATGACGGACAAGAAAGCAGGCCGCATCCGAGGGAACTCCAACGAAGATGGTAGTACCCTAGCACAAGGGGGATTTCATTGGATCAACACTTATTTATCTGTTTAGTATTTCAAGATAAATGGTGTAAAGCACTTCCATTTTCAGGCATCAAAAACTACACTCAAAGGCCACTGCCTCTGCATCTTCGATGCACCTCTCTGTCGTTGACCAACTTGCTGCCGAATGGCAAGACTTACCACTCCGTTTAGTTAGGGTATGGGTCCCGGCAACGACAAAACGGTAATCATAGTTTAGTTGGCAAACAAACAGGTGCCCTAATGTCAATAAGGTTGCTGCCTCTGCCGCTGCCGCTGCCGCTGCTGCCATTGTGGATGTTGCTGCTGTTCGTCGTTGGCTGATTTTGTTGCAAGTTGCTTGGATGGGTTGTCATAACATGTTGACAAATTGCTTACACATTTTGGCCACATTTCGCTGGCTGAGGCTGTAGTTGCTGAGGGAGTTGGCCAACGATGGCTGCCACATAGTCACTGAAGCATGCGCCATGATCAAATGTTGACAATGTTGCATCTAGTCTTCTGGTTTTCTGTTTTTTTTTGGTTCCAGAATCAAGGGATTGGGTTTGGGATTGTATTAGCCCGGGAATTGCTTTGCACAAAGAGGGATTGACATTGTTTCTGTTTCAGCATTTAGCTTCTGTTTGTGATTCGGTTTCTCGTTGTTTTTTTCCCCCATTTCTTCTTATTTTTTTTTTGTTTTTTTGGCTTGTGATGTCAAGAAATCGTGATTTCTGTGTGATCGTGATTTGTTGATTTGTGTGACTGTCATTATTGCGGTGGTTCTTGGTGGCTTTTTCTGGCTCTTGTGCTTCCATCGGATGCGACTGGGTCTTGCCTCTGATTCTGCTTCTATCAAATCATTTTTGTTAATTGTCCGATCTTCAATCTTTTGTTATACTCGTAAATCCCATTTGCCACACACAAAACCTAGACTCTGGACCAAAATTATCCAACACACACGCCCTCTCATCCAAAGGGGCTCCTGAAACCCTAGGAAATGAGAGTGGAGAGAGGAGAGAGGAGTTCCCACCAGAAGACAATACAAATCGGATTAAGCAAATATTTGCAACAATGTTAACCAGATATGCCAGGGGAACGCCCGGGACACACAAAAATATGAGCAAAAGTATTGAATTTCATATTTGCCAGCAATCGGGAGACTATTGGAAACAGCACCTGTAGAGGGTTCCCACGAATGCGAGGGATAAGGGTGCTGCCGTGGCAATCGAAATGCGAATCAAATTGTGTTGATCGATAGGTGAGAAGGAGAACTGGAACTTGAGCAGCCGCCTTTTTGCATCCCCCACGAATGCACTCGGAAACGGGAAGTCTGCAGGTAGACACCATGATGGACCATCTATTCCATCCGTCTCCTCCTGTCGACCTCTACCTGTCACAGAGATGGGCCTAGATCCGACAGAAGGTTGTTGAGGGTGCGTCAAAGGGTTGCTGGATCTATGGGAATCCATCGGCATGGGAAATATCGGAGGATGGAGCAGGGTCTGTTTATGGAGTAACGGGAGATGGTTCAAGAACGGGGGAGCAGGAGCCGGAGCCGAGGCAGGGGCGGAATCCTCATTTAATGCGGCTCCTTTTGGGCTAGAAAAGTGCTCAGATTTGTGTTCTATTCACGGCTTAACTTCCGCCAAAAACAGAGCACTCTGTATGAAGTGGAGAGGGATCTATGCGAAGCGGAAGTCCTAGAAGGAAATCACACAGAAGGGGCGTGCCATCAAAGGAGATCGCTTCAAGAGAATCACAGGCAAATGAGCAGAAAATAATGATCAGTTAAAGGCCATTCTCATGCAAAATCACACTCAGATTATTGCCAAATTAAAGTTAAGGGCGAATGATCAGAATGATCAGAAGACATAGCCATTCAAATGGAAACCGAATCACCCAAAGGGCCTAGCAGTCCATAAAACCCGATATTGCCCAAGGGAGACACAATAAAAGTAGGACAAATCTATGGCATTTGAGACCCCATTGAAGGGCGACCTTGTCTGATTGCAACTGGGAGATGGCACCACATCAAAACCTACATTTCTCCACTCTTCTCTCAATTAAAAGTCAATAAAAATCAATTCCAACAATGGCCAAGACTGTGGCTAACCGTGTGTTGTGTTGGAATTGCATTCATTAAAATCCAATAAAACGAAATGAAAATAAACTCATTGGCTTTCTATAGAAAATCCTAATTGGGCAGCGAAGACCAAAAGGCAAGACAATTAAATATCGGAAAGAAAACAAAGGCCGCAAAAAGAAAAGAATCGAGAAACGAGTTTCGATCACAGACAGCGAATAGAAAACAAAATAAAATACATCACACAAAAACCATAATACAAATAAATTAATATACATACATACAGACATACACAGCCAAACATATATTAGTGTGCTCTTTGACTGACGAATGCAACCCGACGTACAGCACATACAGTGTGTCACAAAAATGTACGGCCAGATGGAAACAGAAAATAAATGAACCCCAAAACGTAGAAAAACTGCAGCGTCTACTTGTGATGGCACCTACGATTGGCTTTAATCGATCGATTTTACAACACAATAACGATATATAGTCGGGTATTTGTATGCTTGGGTATTTTTTCAGCGCTAACATTCCTCCGATACTTAGCTTCTTAGAATGTCTACCTTCATCCGACAAATAGCAAAATTATGTAGTTGATTTCGTTTCGATATCGATAATCGAAAGTTTATTGTTCAAAATCATCGATTATTCAGCTATCTATTCACTAAATGGATTCACTCGATTCCCCCTTTCGATACCCTAAACTTTTCCTTCATATGTATATATTTTTCAGGCCTTAAACTACCGAAACGCACTGTGGCCAAATCTTTTTGAGAACTAGAAAGCCATAAAATAGATAAATCGAAGTTATCAATTTACATTTTTGTTCATTTCATTTCATTTCATTTGAGTTCATTTCAGTTTAGGTTTCTTTCATTGGCGAACAACGAAAAACTTTTAGTTCTCCAGGTGAATTTATTCAGATGGAAATTGGGGAAAACTTGGGAGGGAAACGGTGGGTGGGGGGGGAGGGGATGAGCAAGCCATAAAACATAGACAATGGCTTCTTGCGACGAGACTGCAAGCCGAATGGAAAGAATTTAATTCAATTAAATGAACAAATAAACTCAGATCAAATAGGATGGTATGAAATGATTTATATATATATTTTGGTTAATTTTTCCAGACCCGAAGGAGAACTGGCGGCTGGAAAATGAATGGCCCAGTGGCGTTCGTTGGCAATGAATGGGGATTCGTTTCCAACAAATGTCCAAACTGAGAAATGGTAGAACCTCAATTAGCCTGAGAACGAGGGGACGCTGTAGCGGTAAATGGCTGCGAGTTGTTGGCCTGCATTTTGGGATATGGCCACAGATATATGATAAATCAATTGCGATCATTGGCCAACCCTCAGGCCTCCATTTGCATGGGGGGCCAAACCCCTCGACGAATTTTAAATGCTCTCTTAAGTAATGCAAACACCACAGGACCACAAGCCCCCAAAGAGATGGGGCTTCGTGATGTTCCAGACTGTTCCCCACATATCCCTAGACCTTGTATGGATTATAATGGATTACAATCTTGTGTTCTATATGTTTCTCCTTTCGAAGGGAGCCTGGTATAGTAGAGAGCTGAGATATCCTCGTATGTATCCTCGTCTATATCTTTACTAGCAGCTTTACAACCACTCGGACCTTTTGTGCCATGAGGGTATGACAAACGAAACAACTTTTACATGAATCGAGAGACGATCTTTCTCTATCACAATGATGGGGATGCTGTTGGGGAGGAGGCGGGGGGGAATGGAGGAAAAAGATGCACATATTTAAGCGCAAATACGACAGTTATTACAGTCGATGCAGAGAATGCAATCAATTAATTGACAAACAGCGATGATCGAGCCCAAGCCATGGTGAAACTGGTGATCGTCGGAGATGGCTGAAGATGGCTGGAGATGGCTGGAGATGTGGATGTGGATTGGCCAGGCCAGGCTAGGCCAGGCCACGACGATCAACTTTTTATTGGCCGTTCGGCAGATCGCTTTGGCTCTGTCTGTGGCTGGCTGGCTTTGTCTCACTTCGAGCACGTCGTAATTGAAAAATAAAAGAAAATGCGCGAAAATCCCAAACGCATTTGTTGTACCCCCCCTCCAGGCTGTAGCCGGCTACCCCCCTTTCGCCCAGGCAGCGAAGCGTGCGAACAATTTGCTGGCCATTCGATGCGGCTTTTCCTCCAGAAATAAAAACACAGAGCGGTGTAGCGGTGAACGGGGGGAGTTGCGGAGGGGAGGGGAGGGTACTGCATTTGCATTCGTAATTTGTATGCGTGCGGCGACTGGGATCCCGAAATGAAATACGTTCTGAGCATTTGGCGCCTGGCACCGTAGACACGGACACGGACACACGACGGCCACACCGCCACCTGAGTTTCGGACACTCTAATATGCACCGCCACAGAGCCCCATACACCCCCCCCCCCCCCCCCGGACCCCCTTTGCGACTGCCTGTCTGATTAAATTTCCTTATTAAATAACGGTCACAATCGATGTTCGCCAAAATGGGAACCCATGACTCTCACGGCACCTAGCAGATTCATACATATGTCATTGATACTTCAGGATGGCGATCATCCGCAGATAGAGTCTGCTTACCTGGCAGTAAATATTCGGCTGAAAGTGATCGATGGCCCATGGAGTTGCCATCACTCATATTCAATATCATGGCTAATGGGAGATACCAATCTCAAGATCTACGAAAATACTTTCTTAAACTATTGCCTTCTATGAAAACTGGTCGTCTATATACCATCCTTACCTTGAATCTTTGAGTTCTTAGTTTATGGATTACAGATAGAGATCCTGTCTACACAAAATCCCAGTACGAATACGAGTCACAATAATACTTGAGTTTTCATTCAAACCACAATCAAAGTGGCATATAAATACACAGTTATTCGTCCAAATTCAATATGCACGGCTTAGTTCTTTTTGGCGTAGTTTGGCTGATATATTATGGCATATATAAATACATTATGACACAGAATATCATGGTACCCAGAAGCAACGCTGCGGCCCAAGGTTTACAAAGGTTTGACGTACTTCCTTGGCCCTGTTCTACGTATATTTAACAGCATCCCTAATTGTTACCCAGAAACGTTTTTGATGTCTAAACCGATTGTTGGCAAGGCCTTTGGAATTGTAAAGACTTCTTATAGACTGAAAATGTAGGCGATTTTGTAAATGCATCAGATTATTGAAGTACTACTTGGACTTTTGCCTACTGTTGTGGTTTTGATTGTACTCTTAGGAGTCTCTACAGATTCCTGATTTTCATAGAGTAAGTGCAAGGCCTATAAGTATCTAAGCGTAATGTGATTCCCTACTCTTCAAATGGTATTGCTTTGATCTCATCCTGAGCTTCGGAGAAGACAACTCAATCAGTAGAAGGCGCCTCTACAATTTGCATGGGAATTGTCCAGCCAAAAGGGGGGGTTTGGGGTTTGGGGAGAGTGGGGCAACCAATCAAGACAGTCGTCAGGCACATCAAAAGCTCGCATCGATCACGAAACCACTTCTTTCTTGCTTTTTTGGTGTGTCTGTGTGTTTGTTGGTCCAGTGCCAATGGCTTGGAGGAGTCGTCACCAAGAGGCCTATCCCATCCCATCCCATCCCATCCCCCTGTCACTAGCAGTCGACCACCCGCCCAAGTCCCGTGTGTGTGTGTGTGTCTGTCGGTGTATGGGCTTGTGCGTCTGTGTGTGGGTAACAGTAATTTGGTGTTTTACTTGTTCTTGCGCGCCAGCAATCACACCTATGGGAATGTTTCTTACACATGTCCCATGGCATGGCCGCAACGACAGCGACAACGACAACGTCTGCGACCATGATCATGATCATGATGATCGCCCCGATGGAGTACGAATCAGAGACGGAGAAGAAGAAGACTTTAGCTGAATTCCAGCATGCACTTTGGACAACATATTAGAGGCCTCCACTCACCTCCACGAGCATCGGGCATCAGGCATCAGGCATCGGGCATCGGGCATCGCCTTGTGGCAGTTGCATCATTAAAAATTTATCAGTTGATTGGAAAATTATAATTCTTTGCCTTTACGCTTTAGCAGCGCTATGATTTTTACAAGTCCAACCGACTGGCTCTCTGTCCACCAGCCACTAGCCACCATCTACGAGTACCATCCGCAATCCACATCCTCCTCGGCCTCGGTCCAGGCAATTCTCCGCGCTGTTATATAATAACCCTCTCCCTCTCCCAACCCTCGACGAGCGAGAGAGAGAGAGATCTCTGGTGTTGTTTCTATTCCTATTTCTTATGGTCACATTTAATAACCGACTGCCCCGACCGACCGACTGTCTGAATGGGTGACTGACTGACTCATGATGCTCTGATGCTCTGATGGATGCACTGACTGACTGACTGATCCTGCCCCTCAGCCCATCTAGTGTCCACAGCAGTTGAACGTCGCTTTCCTTCTGATCGTCATCTGTGAGCACTCTAATGGGTGTGGGCAGAGTCGATTGGCTCCAATGATGCCAAAAGATTCCTCCAAATTCTGTACAAAAGTAAAAGATTCTTAAAGAGATCATCTTTGAATATCATCTCCAAGTCCCAGTGGAAGATCAACAGAGAGTAGCCCTATTTAAGCCCCAATTCTGGTTCCATCCTGGCTCATCCCTTTGCTGGCAAAAGCAGGGGTAACCACTGGGTCTATCAGTCGTCCGTGATGGGTGTTTTTTATTCGCTCGCTTTTCCACTTAGTTCCAGATGCGGAAATAAATGCACTTGAATTCTTCAACTTGTTACATAAATCGTAATTTTCTATAGACTTGTTCTATATCTAATGTGTATTGCATTATTCGCTACTCGTTTTATTTTCTTCCTTTTTTTTTTTGTTTTTTTTTTTATTATTACTTTATGATCTTCTATCGGCCTCTGGTCGTGAGTCTTCTGTTTGCTGCTGCCGCTTTGGCTACTGCTGGGGCTAAGATTTGACCGGGCCAAGAGAATTGCCTAGAGTCGGGGGCAAGTCGGAATATATGAATGTCTGAATGTCTGCCTGTGTGCTCTCTCGCGCTTTTGAACTTCCTGCATGACCAGGGCACAGCGCACGGCGCGAGAGCCAGGGACGGTGGCTGGGAACCGGACGGAGGGGAGAGATCAGCAGCTCATGTGAACTTTTATGGCCATCATCGGTCATCGCTCGTCTTGGATGTGATTAGGCATCTTAGCGGTACAGTTCTCTGTTCTCTGTTCTCGGTTCTTTTTATTTCCCCTGTTTTCGTAATTCTCTTTTTGCACTGATGAAATGCAAACAACAACAAAAAGATTAATTACCAAATGTGGTCCGATGAAAACTCTTGCCTCATTGGGTCTCCTTTGCTTAAGAAACACCTGACACACCATCTTGCGATTGGGAATTATCGGATTTTCCAAATACTGTTCTTTTAAGATCTATTTTATCTTAAGATGTACCTCTTGATGTAATGAAAATACCACAAAATACCTAAGTAGCTTACTCTCTTATTATGCTAAATGAAAATGATTCTGTTTTTATTAGCTTGGTCCAATGGATGGATGGATTCCAATGGATTCAATGGGTAAATGGACAATGGAACTCACTCGGAAGCCTGCACATGTTCGAGTCTCCGAATGATATCTATGTAACAGATAAATGATCCTAATTTCCCGAATTACATACAGAAAATTGTATACCAGAAGAAATACAAAAATACCACAGAACCACAAGCCCCCGAGGAGATGGGGCAAGCATCGGAGTCATCCTCCAAAGAAAGTCTCAAGAAAGTGTTTGCTTGGAGTGATGTCACCACTTGGACGCATGTTCCAGATTGTTCCAGACTGCTTACACCCTCAATATTCATGGCAATTATATATTCATAGATGCATAGATCCATTTCTTAAGTGGCAGAGTTCTCGTTGATACCCAAAATGTCCCATGTTCATTCGATTCCAGCCTTATCCAATGGAAGCCACTTGCTTAACTCAATCTGGGCTCATTCTGGGTTTGGTCATCGCACAGCATACTATCCCATACCATCCCATTCCATAACCCATCCTATCGCCACTCATCTTTGGCAGGGGATTTCATAGAGGCTTGCGAAATTCCACATGTGACAATTCAGCATTCAATAGATGGATGGCTGGGATGACTGGGATGGTTGGGATGGCATGGAGCTGGAGCTGGAGCTGGCTAAAAGCCTGTCAATCGGCGAGAGGAAGCGCTGGGGACAAATGCCCTAAGTAGAGACCCAAATCTCTGGAAAGCAATTAGCAAGGCAAAACCCAAAAGAAAGATCACCGCAAGACCGCTGTTCGGGGCACCAATTGCAATTGCCCAGACGACGGACAGCATAGCGACACAGAACCCAGAGGAAGACGGACAGAAGCGGGATTTATCAGAGACAGAGACTGAGTCTGAGTCTGAGTCCGAGATGGAGCTGGGGTTTGAGTTGGAGATGAAGATGCAGAGACGCAGACGGAGAAAAGCAATTCTGCGGCTGACGGTTTTCGCAGAAAATTACAACTTGCGGGTAAACAAAGTCAACTGCCGGCAATGGCCCAGACATGGGGCAAGGGGCCGGGACCGGGGCCGGGGCCGAAGCTAGGTCTGAGTGGAATCCAACAGAAAACTGTGGGGCTGTGGCGGTGGCTGTTCGGGCTGGAGGTTGAGAGCTCTAGAAGAATTGGCGTTGAAGCCACACGCCAAAGTAAGCCCACAAGCCGTCTTTTGCTGCTGTTGCTGCTGATGCTTCAACTCCCACTCCGCCTCCCATGGCTGGTGCCGCCGGGCTCCATGTGGAGTGGATGTGGGTGCGCAATTATGCCGCCAGAGCAACCAAGTAACCATAAATTTTCTTATCAGCGCCCAGCAAAAGTCCAGGAGCGGATCTCATCAGCAGTGGCCGCTCTCAAGGGCCCCAAAGTAGAATCTCATCAGTCGGCTGCTAAGCCACATTGGAAGAGAGAGAAAGGGAGCGCGAGGCCAGACACGACAGCCACGCTGTAATACTTAATTTCTAAATATATATATGATTTCTAAGTATATAGGAAATCCTTGATTTCTTCAGTATCGTCAATGAAATATCACTACTCTTAAAGAATGTAAAACTAATGTAAAGCTAGATTAAGTTGCCACAAAAGGTAGCAGTAAGCTTCTCTACAATAAAATGCAAATTTTCCAAATGAAACCTATAAAAATTTCTTCAGACTTTTAATGTCTTTTAGTTCATCTTTAAAATCGATGTTTACCTATATTCGTTGGAGATAAAACATCATAAAAACTGCTCTTCAACCCATAGATATGCTATAAGGATCCATTACCGATATTGGACCTCGTTTCGGGCTGCGCTCCTGGGCGATAACAACGCCACAAAACGCAGAAGAAAAGAGAATACAGAAGAATAGTAAAAAGAAAGGGTAACTGGCGACTATCGAAGCTGGACATACCCTAAACTTGGTTTGGAACGATCCATTTGATGTAGTGAATCCATCATCAAGAACAAGAAACAAGAAAAACTCATGTCTGGAATTGAAGCCTTCTCTATGCTGTTCAGGATATACTATATACTATTCTCTTTGGTAGGGTATTCACAACGAAAGGAGGAGAACTACAGCCAGCAGCCAGCAGCAACCAGCACATGGGTAGTAGTACATCATTTTGGACTTTATCAGCAGAACAGGCAGCCGAGCAGCGCGTGGGCAGCGCATAGTGAAATTCCGACGCCGCCAACGCTTTGGCAGCAGCAGCAGCAGCAACAACAACAACTTGCAACAGCAGCGGCAGCAGCGGCAACAACAACAACTGCAATTGCAACTTAATTGAGGCTTGTCTATGCAGCCAGAGCCAAAAGTAACTGCGGTTGCTCTTCTACGAGTATATCTGTGTCTGTGTTTGTGTCTGTGTGGCGGCAGTGCGTGTATGCCTGTGTGTGTGTGTGTGTGTGTGGCTGCCTCGCTGCCCCAGTGCCTTGATGCTCCACAGACGACCAGACAACTGCAACAGCAAAACACAAGAGCCGCATAATAACGTACTGAGGGCGTTGAGGCAACAACATGCAACGAGGCAGGCGGTGCAGACGGGGCAAGCTGCCAGGCGACGCAGGCAGGCAGTCAGCCAGTCAGCGATCAGCCATCATCATGGCCACCACCAAAACCGACCGAAGAGCAAGACCAAGACCAAGAGCAAGAGCAACCAACCGCTTTGCCTCCCTCTAGCCATGGACAATTTAAGCTCATTCACTTGCCGCTGATTGCTGCTGGCATTGTTGCAGCACTACTGCTGCTTCTGCTGCTGCTGCTGGTGGTGGTGGGGGCTGGGGGCTGGGGCTGGGGCTGCCTCCTCTTGGTTCGAGTTCGGGTTCGGAGCCGGGCTTGCTGTTGCTTCTCTAGCAAATTCGCAAGTTCAAGACCAAGTTGTAGGGTTTTGGAGCTGCCTCTAGTTGCTGCATGCTGCATGGCATGCCACATGCACAGTATGCACTTATCTGTGATGTTGCATCGAGCAGAAGCAGTGGGTGCACAGTACAAAGGAATGAAGCGTGGCAATTGCCATTGCAATTTGCCTCCATCCCATCCCATCTATTCTATACTATCCTATCCTATCCATCCCAGCCCATACCTCTTTTGCCTCTTTTGCATTTCGCACTGGGCGTTGTCAAATGGCCATCGGGAATAGCTTTTTAATGGCCACAATGTGGGTTAAACTTGGCTCAAGAACATCACTAATGGATCGAGAGGAAGCCTGGCAAGCCTGACTGGCTCCCTGACAGCCAATAATCCACTGGATTGAATACAAAGCATCAAAACGAATCAGAAACATCAAAAAACATTAGCCATTGAGGGTGGCCTCCACTCCAATCAAAGGAGGCACTGGAACCCCCAACTTTACGGCCTAATCTGAGTGATGTTCTTGCGGAACAGTCAAAACTGCCAGCTTGCATGTCAACGGCACATCAGAGAGAGTCGTACAAGACCGAATGGTGTTGCACTTTTATGGGAACTGAAATATGATTACCTTGCCAAAGAGAAAGATTCATAGATACATAGAGTACAATATGGAATATGGATGGATTCTGCATTCCTGGATTCCGATTCTGTTCCTTTTGATCTTGACATTTGATGCCTTTTCCGAGCGCCTTTCCAGCGGTGGAGCAGTGATAACTTGAATTGGATTTTAGTTTTGGTTTTGGTTTTGTTTGTGTGATTTATTATGGTTACATCTAATTAAAACGGTTCTGCAGTGCAGCCACGAACATGGCCTGACGTAATGAAGCTAAATGTTCCGCACTATGGTCAATTGGTATTGACCATAAGACAAGGCATTGGCCATGTCTATGGGAAGTTTGAGCGAGCAAATGACGACCAGATGACGGCCCGTCGCCTGCTCTTGGTCTTGGTCTTGCTCTTGGTCTTGGTCTTTGGCATTCCTACTCCTCTCCTCATCGCGATGTGTGTGTCTGACTCCGTCTGCTCTTTTTTTTTGTAGCTCTTTTCAGCTGCTGCTGCTGGTTCAGCTGAAGAACAGAAGAAGTCAATTAAGCCAAACGTTAAAAGGCCACAAAAGATAAATGACAAATGACGTGTCTTAAACTGTGCGCAGAAACCATCTACTAAGTATATCCATACACAACATCCTCGGCCACAGCTACAGCTATAGCCTCTCATCCTCATGCTCAGCCATCAACAAGCATCCCATCACATCGTATCGCATCGCAGTGCATCGCAGTGCATCGCCGTGCATCGCATCCATTGTGGCCATATAATTTCTAGCAAAGAAATATCGCACAACAAGTGCAAATGCAATTAGTCTCTGGCTTTATTTGTTTAAACGAATGCCGACGACTGCTCGGCACTGACTTTGCTGACATTCGTCATCATCACCGTTCGAAGCATCATTATCATTGTAATTTTCTTGTTCTTCTTGGAACTTGTTGCAGTCGGAACAAGAGCAACAGCAACAGCAAGAGCAGCACCAGCGGGCACTGCAACCAGCCAACTGTCTGGTCAGTCTGTTTGTGGTAACATTTAGAAGCCTTATAATTGCTTAGCTGATTTTCGCTGTATTTGGCTTGTCCAGCCCATTAAGATGGTTGAAATGCCCGGCCATCTCCTCTCTGCAGCACATCATTTTACCTGGAACGTTCCCTGGCTGCGGCAGCGGTCGCGTTAGCGGCTGGGAACTCACCAAATCCCACCAAAACCACTCGAACCAAACCATCCGTTCAATTGGATTCCAATCAATATACGATTTCGGTTTTGATATTCAAATCAGTGGCGCCGCCAGCCCGATGGCCAAATATGGAAGCATTCAAATGCTGCACTGCCCACAAAAGTAGGCAGTGGTTTTTAAAATGTAAAATGTCGTATGCATGTAGCATACATGTACATTTCGTGTAGAATTTCGCCTAAATCGATTCAATGTGCTGCTTTCACATAAAATTACAAAATTCGAATAAATATTGCATTCTTTTCCTCAGAATTTGGTTATATAAACAGCTAGAATGTGTACGCTCTGTTCCAATAGGACTGTATGTGAATATTGTGTATAATTTGCAGAGAGTTTGCAAAATACAATTAAATATTGTTTTAAATCAATATAAATTCTCTAGACCTTGTAATCTTTGTAATGCACCAATCGTTCATGTTCTCAATATATAAATTTATTGATTTTCTGTGTGGGCGGGTGGGGAGGGGTGCGTTTGCACATTCGACAAAAAAAATACAATACAATAATTAAATAAATGTAAAGTTAAAATAAATGCTAAAAAGCTAGCTATTGCTGTTCCTGCTGCCTGCTTTCTGCTGGCCAAAACAGATCTGAGCGATCCCATATAGGGAATATGGATACCCACCATTTGGCCAGGACAAAAGCAGACCGGAAACTTTTGCTAGAGCTAAACATTTTTCTGACTAAATGCTGACTAAAGTCTAACGATAAAACGTATCTAAGCTACATAATAATTATAAACATTAAACACAATTGATCATGGTTCGGGGTCTTGGGGATAATACAAATAATACAAATAAGAATAGTAGTCGCACAACATAAATCGATGCTGATCAGAAGGGAGGACAGAGCTAATTTACAAATCTATACACAATTCGGGGGACAAACTAGGGGACGGGTGGACGGGGGGGACTATAGGGGATAGGGGATAATAGTTACACCTGAAGCTTAAGGTTACGCTCTTGTGGTTTTTATCTAGTTTTGGCGTCATTGAGCGGCGAGCACGATGGCAGACAGACATCTCTGACTTCTCCTCCAGCAACTCCGTATGCCGCTGTAGACAAATCACATCCAGCACATCACAGGCAGATTTTACGTACAAGTAGATATGTAAAAAAAAAATGCTAATACCTAATATCTAATAGCTACAACTACTAGTGTATATAATATATCGATGTGTGTGTGTGTGTGTGTGTGTATCCCATCCATTGATTCCCATTCGTTAGATGCCCGTCTCGGCGATTCCTTCGTCATCTGTAAGAGTTTCCAAGGGCAATATGTTATAAACTCACTTCAATGTTCATTTTCAGTTGAAAGATCAAAACACAATGCTAAGAGAGACATTCATTCCAACAATACACATAGGCAGAGTGGGACATTAACCGGAAGTTGCTGGTGCATAAATAATATACTTCTTGGTGCGTGTATCTGTGTGCGTGTGTGCAGGTGTGCGTGTGTGCGTGTGTGCGTGTGTTATATACAATTCTCGTGTGGACTGGCGTTTGTTAGAATTTTGTGTTGTGTTTTGGCGTTGCGTTGGTTTATTTTGTTTAGTCTTTGGCCAAAAGTTGAAGGCGTTATTGCGTAAGAAAAGCGTAAGTCCTAATCGAAATCTATATTTTGTTGTGTTGTTGGGTTTAGCAGCAACAGCAGGCAATTGTTGCTCTTGCTTGGTCTTGGGTCTTGGGTCTTTGGTCGTGTGGTTCTGCTTGCTTTGTTGTGTGTGTTCGTGGGTAGGATAGTGTTGTGTGTGTGTGCGTGTGTGTGTGGGTGTGTGGGTGGGTGGGGTACAAACCTAAAAGCGGACCTTTCTCTTATCACTACCACCATCCATCCTCATCAGCCTCGCGACGCTTGGCCCCAACTCCATCTTCCTTGTCCCCGTCTTCGTCATCGTCATCGTCGTCATCATCTTCGTCGGTCTCTGCATCGGACTTGGGGCAAATCCTTCCCTGGTCACGCTGTTTGTGCTGCTGCTGCTGCTGTTCCTGATGATCCACCTGATCCTCACTAATACTGCTACTGCTGGCTGTCGACAATGTGGCTGTCGTCTCATTGTTCAATGGCTGCTGATCATCATCGTCATCATCGTCCTCGTCGTCGTCTTCCTCAGCTTCCTCCGCATCAGCTTCTTCATTCGGTTTAATGATAATGTCCGACAGGGCTACACCTGTCATTGTGTGCTCCTCGTCCTGCTTTCCCATCAGCTCCTGGTCCAACTCCTCGGCCAGTGCCAGTGATGCCCTCAAGGTCTTGGCTCCCATGGCTGCTCCGAGGGTTCCCATTTTGGGTTTCATTTGCTGTTGCTGCTGCTGCTGATTCGGGCGCTCTAAGTAAATTTTAGTCACTTTTTTTGCGTTTTTCGATTGCAGGAGAAGCAGTTTTTTTTTTTATGTAAAAGTGGATTTATGCATGTGTGTGTGTGTGTTTGTGTGTGTAGAGGGGGTTAGACATGTGTGTGTGTGTGTTGGTGAAGAGAAAGAAGAAAATAAATTATTGAAAAATATTATTTTGTTAGTTACAATTTTTTTTGTTTTGAAAAATCAAAATATTTCCATCAAAAAACCACCAAAAAACGAAAAGCCCAATTCCAGAACTTTAATAATTTGTCTGTGTGTATGTCTGTGTGTGGGGGAGGGGTGGGGTAGTGGGCGGGGCAAAACAATATTTGCTATATACAGAGCGGGATTTTCTGGGTTAAACCATCAAAAATAATCATCAAAATGCCTCCAACAGAAGAATAGGAAGAAAGAGCAAAGATGGGAACGGAAACGGGAAAAGTGTAGGGGGGGATAGTAGCCGTAACTCAGGAGAAAGGATCAGAAAGGCAACAATAAAAAAGGGAAAGATATAGAGAAAAAGAAATACAGCTCCCACATACGGATGCATACGGGTGGTACACCACAACACTCTTCGCGCAACAGTCAAAGTGGACTCACCCTCGTAGCCGTCATTGGCATGCAGCTCCAAAGAATCGGCCAGCAGATGCTCCTTCCCCTCGAGCACCGCCAGCAGGCACACATGGATGCACACGTACTGCTGCTCCGTCTGCACCATAAAAACGCGCTCTGCAATAACAAAAAGACAAGAACCCGAAAAATAGTTACATTGGATTCAATTTCTACGACTTCTTCTTCGTCTTAGAAGCCTTTAGAAGCTCTCCCTCACCCTTGCGCATGGCAAACACAATGCCAAAAATATCCACATAGTCGGACTTGTGGATGTGCTGCAGTATCCGATCGAGGGCAATGAAAGTGCCCGATCTTCCGACGCCAGCGCTGCAGTGGACAATAATGGGACGCATATCGGTGCCGATGGCGTCGCGAAAGGCGCGCACGAAACGCACCAGCGACTGCGGCGGCTCCGGCACCCCAAAGTCCGGCCAAGTGGTGAAGTGGAAGTGCCTCATGATCCGCGATTCGCAGTTCTGCAAAGAGGAGGAGCGGAGGATAAGCGTCAGAGAACATTTGAACGATGAATCGCTGTTAGTGGGAACTCACCCTGGAGACCATGAACTCGGAGATGCTCCAGTCCCGGAAATGCGTATCGATGATCAGTTGGACCTTAATGTCGCCATAGAACATGGCCACACGATCGACAGGCCAGTACTGGTCGCACTTCTCGCGCCCCTTCTCGAAGCAGCGCGTCAGCATGACAATGGCCCGTGAGTTGCTCTCCCAGCACATGCGCCAGAACTCCTCACGCGTCGAATGCAGCGGTCCCTGGGTGACGATGAACTCACGCGGCGAATTGTGGCCGGGCATGTAGTTGGCGTTGATGTAGTCCGAGCCATCGTCATCGTCCACCGGCTGCAGCTTGAAGCGCGAATGGTCGTAGGGCAGGATGTTGGTGAAACGATTCTTTGGCCGGTTGCACGGCAGATTGGCGAAACTGCAGGCCTGATCGCGTCCCACATGCTTCAGCTCCTCAAACTCCTCGCTGAAGCGAAAGTCCGAGTCGGCGGACATCAGTCGGTAGTGCTCCCCAAAGTCCTTCACATGAATGGGCCGATTGGGCGTCACATAGCCCTCGGGCAAGGCGGCTAGCTCGTCCTGCATCCGCGACAGCTTGGAGGCGCGACGAATAAGATGACAGCGTCGCTGGCAGTAGGCCACCAGCAGAATGGCGGCAATCAGAGCCAGCGACAGCATCGTGACCACCACAATGAGGGTGTCGTTGCGCTCCGTTGTGATGGGCACACTGTATGCGGTGTCCGTGAACTTGTCGTCGTCGGTGAAGGCACGCACCTTGATCCGGTACGTGGTGCCCGCTCGCAGCGGCCCATTGCAATATCCCGTCTGATGTTTATCGCAGTTGGCCGATCCGATCGTAAAGTGCTCCAAGAGGGAGCCACCCATGGGGCTCATGCTCCTCCTGACGACACGCGCGTTCGCCGAGTCCACCCCAGAGGCGGCGGCAAAGGGATTGTAGGGCTCGATGGCCTGATAGGGCAACCACACCGTATACGACTGCACGTCCTGCCAGCTGGGCATCTCCAAGCCAGATGCATTCTTGCCCACATCCTCCGCCACAATGATCGTGTAGAAGCGCACCAGCCCATGGGCATTGGAGAAGTAGCTCTGCCGGTAGCTGATCTCAATGGTACTGCTCGTCCGCCCCACCTCCAGGGGCGTAACACTCGGCTCGGGAACGGGCGGCGCCAGAATGGGCATCAGCTGGACATGCTCTCGCTCGGCGCCGAAGCCCAAGGCGGACTTCGCTTGAATGCGAAAGATGTACTTGTTGCCGGGCACCAGGCTATCGATCCGCCCTTGGGTGGCGTTTGCCGGGAACTCCTGGCTGGCCACAATATCCGCCGCATCGTCGATATTCTGGCAGCTGATGCGGAAATAATCGATGGGCCCGTGCTGTTCACGCGGCTCCAGCAGCCACACGAAACTCACCTCCGCGGGCTGCACATCGCTGGGCTGGAAGTAGTCGACGCGGCCGGGTGGCGCGGCCAGTGTCTGATAGCTGGCCGAGATCGGGGCACTGCTGCGCATCAGGGTGGGCGGCGACTGTCCATCCTCTCGGCCCGTGCTGCTGCTGCTGCTGGTGCTGGGGCCGCTGCTCCCGGAGCGCACAACCACCGTAAAGGTATAGTTGTGGTACGGTCGTAGTCCATGGAGCGTTATCTGTGTCAGCCTCGTGACATTCTGCAGCAGCTGCGGTGCCTCCTCATCGGCGCTGAGATACTGCAGCTCAAAGTCGGTGTACTCCCCCGCGGGCGCCGTCCAGCGCAGGCTGATCTCACGGGCCGCCACCTGTGTGGCCTCCAGGCCGCTGATCGGCAGCGGATGGAGCCTGTACAGCCGCTGGATGGGCAGGCTGGCCACGCCGCCGCTAACGGTCCACACGGTCACATTGTACAAACGACCCGGCGATAGACCCGAGAATGTCAGCTTGCGCTCCGTATCGTTGGCCATCTTCTCCTTGTCCTTGATCTGGGGATCGCCCATCGAGAAGCGATAGATGTCGAAACGTGTGCTCGATGCCGGTGTCGGGGTGTAGCTCAATGTGATGGTCTCCTCCTCGCCATTGCCATGGGCATCGCTTTCGGCCTGCTCCGTCCCGCCTGCTCGGGCATTCGAAATGAACACATCCGACTGGATCAGAGGCATGGTGCGCGTAGAGAGGTGCGTGACACCCGATCGTATGCCATTGGAGCTGGCCTGCACCTCGAATTTGTACTGTCTGCCGGGCGACAAATCCTCAATGGGTATCCGTACGCTGGGCGATGTCACTGGAAGATGAAATAACGGATTACAGAATAGAGATTTTCACTTAAGAGAAGGCAAGGCGCAAGAGGGGCGCATCAACGTACAATCCTCCAGTTGTGTGACATTCTTGTATTCGACGTGATCCCCCTCATCGGTGGGCCACCACTTGAGGGTATAGTAGTCGATGTGTCCATCGGGACGGGGCCATTCGAGGGTGAGATTGCGCGAGTCGACCAGCGGCACCACATTCGACACTGGGTGGGGCGGCATGGTGACGTTCAGCTCCAATGGACTGGGACTCTCCACGCCAAAGCTGATGGTGTTCACTTGGATGAGATACCGCTCCCCGTAGTGCATGTCCTCGATGCGGGCATGACTCTCATGGACATTGGCCAGCCGCTGCCATGGCGATGCAGCCGTGCGATAGCGCACCACATACTCGCTGAAATCGCTGCCCTCCGGCGGCTGCCAATGGAGCACCACCAGATTTGTGTGCACCGTCTGCAGTGTGAGATTGAGAGGCGGTTTGGGAACTACAGCGAAAGAGAACGACACAGATTAGCGATTCTGGCGGAGGGCGTAGGGCGGAGCAAAGAGGAGGATGCACTCACAGACAGCTTGGAAGTAGGAGTGCGGCTCACTGCGTATGCCATGACTGATGGCATACACCTTGATCTCGTAGCCGGAGCCCGCGTGCAGGTAGTTGATCGTCAGCCCCGTCTCGTTGGTGGCTATGGTGCGCTCCTCGCGCGTGCCATTCCGCTGGTAGTGCACCTCGTAGCGATCCTGCTGTGAATTCACATCGCTCTTCCAGCTGATATTCAGGCCCAAGGGTATGCTGCGCAGCTCCTGGATGATGGGCGCTGCCGGCCGAGTGTAGCGAGTGATGTACGTGACATTCGAGGCGACGCCATTCGAGAGGGCCTGCACCCCGACCAGATAGCGCCTACCCGCCTGCAGAGAGTCCAGCGTGTACTCTGTGAGCGCGGTGTCTATCACCGTGTCCAGAGCTGATGGAGCGGAATGGAGCGAAGCCACAGCCACCTCACTCTCGTTCGTTTGCTCATGGTATCTGCAAGAGGACCGAAAAGGAGATGCATCATTCATCAAAGCTTCGCTATAAATATCTATTGTATTCTCACCTGATGCGATACCCGTCCTGTTTGCCCGTCTCCGCCGGTTCCCAAGAGACGTGCAGCGCATTGCTGCGATCGTCCAGGAAACCGCCCAAGAAGCGTACGGGTCGTGGACGCAGCGTCACCACGGCAGTGGCCGGCCACGAGTTGACATTGTCGGCAATGGTCTTCACCACCACATCGTAGGTGCGTCCCGGCTCCAGGATATCGGGGTAGTCGAAGGTGACGCTGGCGGCGTCCGTGCGAGGTACATTGAAGATTCGCCGCGATGTCGACAGCATCACCTGGTAGCCATCGAATTCGCTGTAGGTGCGCGGCGGTTCCCATCGCACCCGGAACGAGCTGGACGTGGTGTGGGCCTCGTCAAAGGTCACATTCAGTACGCGCTCCGGCACCGTGAGGTAGCGTGCTGTGGTCGGCACAGACGAGGTCTCATCCTCGGACACCGTCTGCACGGATATATTATATTCCCGCCCTGGGACGAGGCCCTTGAATGCCGCCTGCGCCGGACCCGGCGGCTCGCCCTCGCGCTCCACATAGAGCACACTCTCGATGGCATCGTCCGGCGTAATCGAGACCTTGTAGTGAGTGTAGATGCCGGCCGGAAACGGCGGCTGCCACAGCACCAGGAGCGTCGTCTCGTTCCGGAACCACACAATGAACTTCCCCGGCGTATTCGGCTCTGTGTGTGTACGATGTGGCGCAGGTAGACGGAAATGGAATGGACGGACACACGGGAGAGAGGTTGAAGGGAGAGATATGATGTGCATGAGATAGATGATATTTTATTTTACGTTTCTACAAAACTATCTACTATCTACGGATTTAGCTTTTGTTCCAAATGCAGCTCGTTCGGCGCAGAAATTTCCCATAAGCGAATGGATGCAAACACGCGAACAATCATCCATCGATAATCGATAAGTTATCAATACATAAACGATCACTCAACAAGAAATCGACAAATTATCGTTATTTAATCGATAAATCGTCGGTAAATAATCTAAAACTCATAAATACATGAACTATGAATACACAATCGTTAAATCATCAATATACAATCGATAATCGTCAGTAAATAATCGAAAAATCATAAGTAAATCATCAATATATAATCGATATATCGTCAGTACATAATCGAAAAATCATAAATACATGATCTACAAACCAATAATAGACAATCGATTAAGAATCAATCAAATCTACATATCAAGGTACCTACATATCATCGATAAACGATTAACATTTAAGCGATAAGTCAAAAATATGTTAGTACAAACATATAATTAAGAAATCATCAAGTCATAATCGATAAATCAGCAATAGATAATCGATAAAGCATCAATAAATAATCTTCAATACATAATCTATCGATAAACAATCGATTGCGTTCAAAAATGGGAAATATCAGCGCCGAATGCAAATGCGAACTTGCTGCTAATGGAACTGAGGTATAAGCCTGGTTAGGTCAGGCGTGAAAGGTGTAAAGCAGTGCAGGGGGCAAAGGTTTAAGAAGTTTAGTAAGCGAGCTATTGATGGGACAAAAAACACAAAACACAAAGCAGTAAACACAAATAAAGACGCATCAGGCCCGTTGCACAGTGGCACCTAAATTCACGGTCATTCCCCACTTTCCCAATTGAATTATGGCGCCACTGTACGAGAGCATTAAGTGAGTAAGCGATCTGTGTATCAGCCATTTATTAGCAACAAACCGAACAGAAAAACAACTAACTAAAGAAACGTGTGGTGTGTGATGTGTGGTCTATGGGAGGGTTACCTGCTCCAATAGATGCTCCAATCTCTATCCAGAGATACTCCCTGGGAGTGCATTAAAGTGACAAAAAGGCAACATGACAAGAACACAGGATTGCGAGACATTTTGTGGGGGTTTCAGAGAGTAGGCACAGTGAGAGAAAGAGAGAGATAATTATGGTGTTAGTCAGATGAGTATTCAGGATCATCCATCACCGGATAGCCAGATTGCCAGACTCCCAGATTGCATATTAGGTATTAAGATTACACATATTAATTATTACAGTTCACCGGATTATATTCCGTAGATTAACAGAACGTTTGTGGTTACGGTTACGGTTGTGGTTACGGTTGTGGTTACGGTTGTGGTTACGGGTGATTAAAAGTTACACTTGCTGCCGGGACTGCGGGTGCCGCCCGTCCGCGACTTACTTGTGGTGAAGTTGCGACTCGTGTAGGCCACCGACTCTTTGCCCTGGTAGATGGTATAGGCCTGCACTTGGTAGCTGCCGCCCGGTGTCAGCTCCTTGACCGACAACTGGAGCGTCTCTCTGTCGTCCAGCGCATAGCTCCGATTGAAGGGCAGATCGGTGAGACCCAGCACCTTGATCCGAAAGCCCGAATAATTGCCCGTCCTTGGGGGCTTCCATGTGATGAAAGCGCTCTTGCTGGAGCGCAACTGTACGCTCAGACTCGCTGGCGGATCGGGAGCTATTCGAATGGAATCGAATGGTGGATGGGTGAGAAAAGTTCTCTCAAAAACCGTAATCTCCGATTATCCTCACCTGTTGTTATGTTCACCGTCCAGGTGAGCAGCTCCTGGTGCGTGGAGTTTGTGTAGTACAGCCAGAAGTTGTACTCGGTGCCGGGCAGGGCGCGGGAGAACTTGATGTCCTTGCCAATCTCGCTGGCCGGTATCGTGGTGTTCGGTTCCGGATAGCCAAACGGCGGACTGTAGTCGATCCTGTAGAAGGCATTGTCATTGCTGCTCGCATTGGGGACATTGATCACCAGATCGGCTCCACTCGAATACTGTAAAGGAACAAAACGAAAGTGTGAGCAGAGATTGAGATACTCTGGATTGGATATAATCAATATATAAAAGACGAATCATCGATATATTGATAAGGCGTTAATCTACAATCGATTGATCATCTATTCGTATCCGATAAATCATCAACAAATCGATTAATCACTAAAAAAAAGTCGAAATCATAGATACATAATCGATAGTTAATAAATCGATAGATAAATCATAAAGCAAACATCGATATATAATAGTTCAATGACTCGGTCTATCGATTTTTCATCAAAACGATCGATTTTCTTTTATATCTGAGGCAATATTTATGCGCCCTAGTCTTTTTTCTTGTGTGCTCAATCGTGTTCCACCTTCATAACTGACCTACATCGCCCGCTGCAATCGCTGCCATCGTTCCTCCACATTAATCGCTAGAGATAACGATGACAACACCCCGTGGATTCCCCTCTTTTGACTGGCTGCCAGAGTATCAGTAGGTGGGTGACTCATGGGCAAACGGGGCGATTGCATCTCGTGCCAGGCAGTAATAAATTACATTACACGAGTATATGCAGCACACAACCATCCATGGTCCGTGGTCCGTGATCCGTGATCCGTGGTGGCGTTTGTGGGAGGTCTAGCCTCGACATCCAGTTATCGTTCATTCTGTGTGGCCTTTGGAATGACCATCATGGTGCATGCTGGTATATGAGGGTACGTTCAATGGCTATACTATATATGCCCCAATAGCCTTGGGTAGGCAGCATCAGCAGATCTATCTATACTACATCAATCTTTATTTCTGCTCTCGATTCACCTGGATCTATCTTTTGCCTGCAGATGGACTTGGGGATATCCGATCTTTGCACCCAAAAATAATTAATCAAAGTCACAAATTAGCAGAAAAAAGTACATACATACATATATTTAATTTCTTTGTTGTTTTGTGATTTTCGGGATTATCGCGAAACTTGATAATTTACTGCGGCTGCTGCCCCCGAATCATCTGATGATGTACGTACGGGTGATCCGATGATCGGATAATGACGCTAATCACGTTCCAAAGATCGTTGTTCGAATATTAAGCCATGACACGTCCGAGTCCGAGTCTGACGTCATCGGACTTTCGGTTATCAGTTTAGCGGGATCTTCGAGCAATAAGATAGACTCCGAAAAAGTTTTCAATGGAATTTCGTCGGTGCCTAGGCCGGAAAATGGCAATTGAAATTGCCTTTTCGTTGAGGCCTGTTTTTTTCAACGAATATGGAAGTGAATGCAATTTGAATATGATTTCTCAATTGGCTTTTTTGTTTCTTTTTTTTTTGTACTATTGTTGCTATTGCATGTCACATGCAACATGATGATTGCATGTGGGAAACGGAAGTTAAATTGGTTTTTTACTCAAATTAAGGCAAACAATTAACCCTCCCGCCCACTCCACGCCCACACGCCCACACACACACACACTTTACACACACATCGACACCTAATTGTTTAGTGCCCGCCCAAATGTGAGAGCTCAGCAATATTAATAGTAGAAATAATAATAATAATGAATGATCTGAAGGCGTCACCGAAATGCAATCGTTATCGTGTGGACTTCGTTTGTTTTCCGATGAGTAACGATAGACGCTTGGAATGGTAATTCGATGATTCGATTCCTATTAAATGTTTGTTTATTATACGAATGCCAAGGCATTAAATGATAGAATATCGCTCTAAATAGGGAGCTCTAATTTTCAAAGCTATTACAAGTAAAAACCGCTCCTTTCTGCGGAGTCCTATGACGTACGTTACTGGTGGCTTTACGCTACGAGATTCCGGGTTAATAAATCTTACAAAATTGTCAACATTTTAGGGGATTTTTTGGGAGAGACTTGGAGAGGAAGAACTTTTATCAAGAATCAACTTAGGAGGAGAACAATATAGTAGGAGTATACCAGAGAAAAACCCAATATAAAAATTAAAATATACCCCAAATATACAATAAAAATACCATAAAATATAAAAAAATAAATCAAATCAATTATCATAAATAAACAAAAAATGCCATACAAAAAAACTTAGATGGAAGTCTTTTTTAATACATTTTTTAATTCCTTCTTTTTTAATCTATTTTAATTTTTCTTCATTTTTTTCAAATTTTTTTTTTATTTTGGTTTGCGCTTAAAACTATAAGTATTTTGTTGATGTTTTTTTGATTTTTGCCTTTCACTTTTGTGTGTTTTGTCTTTTTTTTTGTTGTTTTTTGAGTTTGGGGCAATTTTTGGGAAAGTTTTATGTTGCGGCAAAAGTGCGGATCCAAGTGGCAGCTGTCTTTCTAAATGACCTTGAATACACCTCCAATTCAAACCCCCCCGCACACCCCCTCGCAATTGTGCCAAAAAACTTTCCTCACAGCCACGTGATCCCCGCGCCTCATCATCGATCGTGTGGTGAGTGGCCATAATCACAAAACTAAATAAAACCACAGAACAAATAACAACCACAAATGTACACAAGTTTATAGTTATAGTTATAGTTTTAGTTAGTAATAGTGTGCAAAATATTGCGGAGCCCAAAGATACATAAATACATTCAAAATATCGTGTCACAGAAAATCAAAGCAAAACCGAGCCACAAATCCACGAATAAAAAAAAAAAGAAAAAAGAAAACCAGATCGGGCCGAAGCTGTTGATACCCTTTGATACCCGATATTGCCACAGAGGAACACTGATCAATGATAAATGGCATAAATTCAGTATATATTCAGAATACCCTACACTGAAAAGAAAGTGTATGCCGAAACGGATAAATAAATAGCAAATAAACGCAACTCAAATCGAAATCGCAAATGGAAGGAATGCGTGCGTTCAAATTGGTGTTTTATTTTTTTTTTCGTTGCTTTTAGGAGGGGGCTCTCCTACGTTGGGGAAGTATTTTTTGCTGCTTTTTCGAGTGCCAGTTGCGTCCCGTTGCTAATTATTTATATGGCCAAAATAGAGCCAGTGAAGAGAGGGGGGGCCCCCACCCCACACATACAAGGGAGAGCGAGAGAGAGAGAGAGAGATGGCGAGATAGATATCCAAATATGCGAAAGCACAAAAAACCAGTTACGCGAGCGTAACAAAACTGCGAATTATATGTGATTACGTATATACCCTATTGTCGATGCGATATTGGTATCGTTTGACGTTTTTTAGCGGTATAAATTGCCCCTAAGCAAACGGACACAAGCAAAGACCTTTCAATCATCAACAACCGATATTAAATCAGCGATAATTCAACCAGAGACCAATCGGCACGATTACCACATCGATATACGAACAAACCCAGTCTTTATATATTATAGTATATCTAGTAAAAACTGGTAATTCCTTTTGATAATCACATATTCACGTTTCCCTCTAATGCCCCATGCATTCCCCTTCTTGTTTTTTTGCAGTGTATCTTATGGTATTTGTGGTTTTGTATTTTGTATTCAATAAACAAATTGCCGTTTAACGCAACTCCAACCTCCCCGGCGAGGGGCAGGGGCAGGGGTAGGAGGAGTGTGGAGCCTTCAATGGTGGACAAGCGGAGCAATTAAAGCAAATCTTACGATTTCAGTGCGATTTTGTACAGTTTTGTTGTTGTTTATGCGAGTCAGTTCAGGTCGAGTCGAGTCGAGTCTTGGCCCAGTTTTTGGTCAGCAATTAATATGCAATTAATGAATTACAGAGAGGCAGACATAGAGAGAGAGACAGGTTAAAGATCAGAGCCAAGCGGTGATACAGAAGGAGAACTACATTTGAGATCCAATGCATGTTGTCACAGTTTCTAATAGAACTCGTTTTGAGGAACTTTCAGGAAAATTCTCGATAAATCAATCACATGGCGGAGTGTTCGATATTATCGTATAAAGGAAAGAAACGAATTCTATTTTTCCATTACGAATTTCTCCTCGAATCGTTGTTTGAGTTTTCCATTTACACCGCAAAATAATTTACTGCTAAATGTGGGATTTCTCCCCGTTTTTTTTTGTTGTCTGTGTCTATATTTAAAAGATCACCTCATAGGGGGCGGGGGAGAAAGGCAAGAGACCACCATCCCATCAACCCACCTTCCACCCATCAATTGTTGCCACTGTTTCAAAAAGGGAATGACGACAGTTGACTGTCATTCTGTATTTCTCCCACTCTCCCGCTTTCCCCCCAGACAGTTCTGATCCGAGCCGACTCTATCCGTGGAAAAGGTACAGTTTTGTGGAATTTGGAATGCGATCGACAGACTCCACCCAAAAACAGAAAAAGAAACAGCGCCAGAGACAGAGAGAAGGAAGTGAATGGAAAGATGGGGTAGAGTGCACTTGCGCCCTGCATTCCAATTAGCAGTAAATATCTTTTCTCCATCTCCAACTTCACTCCTTCTTTGGCATCGCATAAACATTGGAGAGAACGTAGAAGATCACAAAAACAGAAGCACAAGAACCAGCAGAAGGAGAAGCAGAGGGAGAAAGAGGTGGGAGCAAACAGAAGCCAAAGCAGCAGTAGGAAAGGGAGGAGGAGGAGTAGGAGGAGGAGGAGCCGATTGCAATTAATGAAGTCCTAAAGAGTTCTTTAAGTTTTCCTTTTTGTTTGTTCTTCAAATCATAAACAAAACCAAAAAAAGAAGACTGGCAGAGACTGAGAGATTCGATTGGAGTATTTAAGAGTGTGGAATCGCTTCACTTTGGGGTTTCTTTTCGGTTCGGTATTTTAGGGGAATGTTTGGGTTAGTTTCCCCCCTCAACGCTTGACACAGTTCTGAGGATGGTAATGGAGATGGGAGTTGGGATTGGGGTTGGGAGTGAGAAACTTAATTGCCGGCAGTGTATGTTTGATCTCCTCCCAAAATGTAAACCTTTAAAATAAAGATCTTCCCCCATGCGGTATTTGTGGGACACACATTTGTTTTCGGGGCTAACGCTTCGCTGATGTCATCGTTAGTTTTTTTTGTTGTTTTTTTTTTGGACGCTTTCCGTCAAGTTCAAGCGATAAGCCGGCACGTAATGACCCACGATCCGCAATCGCAAGAAAATGTTCAGATAAAAATTAAAGCCAAAAGCTAAAGTCAAGGCGACGGCGACGCACGTGAAGTTATTCAAGAATTTCCACACACAGAAAACAAAAACGAAGCGCAAATCAGATCAGAGGCTAAGAGATCGGTTAAGGAAAATCACAAGAAAGGAAAAAAAAGGAAAGGCGGATCAGAACCAACCTTGAGTTTTACCTGCTTTTGCTCCTTATTTTTTTTTTTGTTCTTGTCGTTGGCCCCAACAATGCGACAACAATGCAAAACGAAACGAAACGAGTTTTGTAAACGAAATAATAATAAAAAGAAAATTGAATAAAGGCTAAAGGCCTGAAGATGGGAAAGATCGAACGAAGCTTGGACACCCTTCGATCGAGGGAGTGGAATGTGGGCTCTTCTTTGATCTAAAACTCCAGTTCGAACCGGAAATATCGTAATAGTTTGCTTGGAGTTTGTGCAAAACTTGAAAGAGACATTTTTGTTCCATAAATTGGTTGGGGGCCACTCAAAATCGAAAGATGATTATTCACAATTGTTGCATAAAACTGTTGTACAATCTGAAGCTTTCCCCCACGACTGTCTTTTGTCTCTGGGATTTGCTGTGATTCGTTCAAGTACTAGAACTGCCAGCACAACTACGACGACCAGTTAGACGAGTTCCTAAAATACATCTTATAAAAACACAAAAAACCCAGCCACAAATATGGCTTACGACTACTAAAAGATACTATGCATACTTATAGTAAAAGTAATATACGAGTATTTTTTTTGGAAAACCCCACTGATAGGGCTGAACTTTAAGCCGTTAACTTTTTGTGGGGAGGGTGGAGACTTTTGCACCTTACGATAGCCCGCGCTAGAAACACGTTTTTCAACACTCTTTTTTTTTTCTTTCGACTCTTTCACTCACCTGCGGCCAAAATATTGTCAAAATGCTCAACAGAATCCACATGTGTGGATGCGCCAGCGACGGCTGTATCTGTGTGAGTTGCTGTCGCAGCCGTCGTCGTCCATGTGTGTGCTGTTCTGCCTCTGCTGGTGCTTCTTCTTGTTGTTGTGGCTGCGACTGCGGCTGTTGCGCTGCGCAGTCCATATTTCAAGTACAGTAAAACCCGGAGATGTGCGCGATTTTGCTGTTTCTTTTGCTATTTTCTGTTATAACATCGTTTGTCATTTGTCCGGATGGCTTTTCCCAGCATCTGTGTGTACTCTATATATGCATGTACATATGTATGTATGTATGGAAATGCACTCAACCGGTCATTACTTAATTAATATTGCACTTGTTTTCAATGGGGTAGAGCTGCAAGGGAGAATCGAGAAGTGAAGGGGAAAACGTAACGATAGTAATTTTTTAATTCGATTTTTGATTTTCGTTTATGGGCAAACAAATCTGTAACGTTACTGTCCCATTCTCTCTTACACACACAAACACTAAGTTAAACACTAACACACTAGAGCAAGCGAAAGCGCTGCGATGTCGCGACGCACCGTCGCTCTGCAGGTGGAAACCAAAACCAAAACCAAAACCAAGCCTCCGTCGTAGTCGCAGCGGCTGCCGCTGCATTTAATAGATCAAGACAAACAGAGGAAGGGAGAGAGAGAGAGAAGTAAACCACATACAAGTGCGTATGCATTGGTATGTGTGGGTTTGAAAAGAAAAAAAAAGGCAAAGGCATAGACAAGTCCATGGTGTATTGATATCAGGTGACGCCTTTGAGCCGCATATTTGATAAGACTCATTCTCTCTATTTGCAGGTGACTTTTGCCAGAGCACGCTATTTCCATTCCTCACCTTATATAAGTTACAACTTGGACAAGTCAATGCAGGTCGACTGCATTGCACACAGACACATACATATGTAGTTGTATAAGTACGTGCGCGTCTGGCTATGTACGCGCATGTAACGGCGCTTTACTACAACTACAGTAATCAGTCGCTCAAAGGAACACACAAAAAATTCAACGGATAAAATAACCGAGGCATATCCCGACACATACATATTTTGCATTAGCGAATCCTCACTGTGCCATAATTGATGTGGCTTTACTGCACTTCTCTTCAATACATTAACGAAGCTTCACTGTAATATTAGTGTTGCTGCTGCGGCTGCTACAACTGTTCCTGCACTGCTCTGCTGCATTACGAAATATCAGCAATTACCCGACAATTGTGGCTGCTGCTGCTGCTCCTTTTTCCATTTACTCATTTACACTTTTTGTGCGGGGCTGTTGCCCTCTTCTCCCTCTTCTTCACAATAGCACCCCCATTTCTTTGAATGGTTAATAATAATTACATTCAATGCTAATTGCACGCATTTACTCCCCGCAGCAACAACTGTGGCGGCCCTTTCCTCTCGCCCACTCTCTCACTCTCTTCACGCACACATACACACACACGAGTGCACACCAGAGACAACAAAATGCGACGGCGACGGCGCAGCGGCGACGTCATCTTCTGCCCACAAACAAAAAACTATTAAAACTTCACTAGGCATTGTTGCTGCTTCTGCTGTTGATGCATCAATTAAATAAACTAGTCACGTTTCGTTTTTAATGCTTTTAGTACAAAATGGTATATCTTTCAGCTGGTTTTTCGGACGATATACCTGCCACAAATCCCGCCCAACGTCTGCGGACTGGCAGAGACGACGACAACGGTGGCGGCGGCCGCACAAACAGTAAATCCAAATAAACAACAACGATCGCGTACTAATTCATGCGCGTCTTAAACACTAGCTTAAAAAAAATCCACACACAAACAAAAAAAACGAAACGATCAGTCGAATATTTACCACAAACTTGTTACTAGAGGTGGAGAACTGTCGATGGCACTATCGACACTATCGATGGTAAGGCACTATCGCGCTACTAAACTATCGATGGTTCAATGTTTCGATAGTGGGCGATAGTGGTCGATAGTATGGTTTACCCATCATTAAAGAAATTTGTGCGCATTTATTCAAAAGAAAGAAATGGATCGCTTCTTTCAAAAAGGTAATACACTTCGCAAGCAATTAGAAAGTATTTTTACGACATTTTTGACTAAGAAAAATAAAATTTTGGGTTGTATGGAAGTATTTCCAAAGGTCTAATGAAAGGAAATTCGCCAAGTGCCTAAATTGGAACAAGGAGTATAAGACCAGTGGAAACACTTCAAACTTGCATGACCACCTAGCTAGGTTACACCCGAATTTGAGGAGCCATACTCCCGATTCCGGCATACCAGCTGCAGATGCTTGTACTGACAGCGAAAACATTGTATCTACAAGCAGCAGTTGCAGATCGAGTATGCGGTCAATGGACTCGTATTTTAAAAGAGTTGTTGTTTATGAGATGGTTGCAAAAGATGTGCAGCCCTTTAGTATCGTTGAGAACGAAGGCTTTGTCAAATATTCTCACGTTATGGATCCACGATACAAACTTCCCAGCCGGACACATTTGAGAGACGTCATGATGGCCAATCTCTTTAAAGGAACTTCGGCGAAATTGTCAACGATTTTGGAGGAGATTTCTAACATTGCTATTACATACGACTTGTGGACATCAAGTGCCAACTCGAGCTTGTTAACCGTCACGGGCCATTTCGTGCATGAATATGAAATCAAAACCGCATCGTTAGTTACAAGGAAACAGAAAGATGCAACCAAAATCTTTCACCACAGTTAAAAACTGAAGTAGGGGAAAATATGAAAAATGCTTTATTGGAGTCGATCAAAAAACGCCTATCTACATATGAGCAACGGACTGTAATTATGATGGCCACGATATTAGATCTGCGCTTCAAGAAAGATGGATTTCAGCTAAACTCAAATGCTGAACAAGCTTCAGTCTTTCGGAAAGGGTTTTTAGCAAGGCAGGGCACATTGTCTCTGATAGACGAACACGCCTCAAGGAAGAAAAATGTAAACGTTCTGCTGTTTTTGAATAAAAATCTTTGGTTACAATAGAAATCATACAACAGAATCCAAGAAATACAAAAATTTAAATATAAATTGACAAAACAAATATATGAACAATGTACAGAGTTTTTTATTTTTTATTATTTTTAGCTTCTAGTTGGACCGCATACTGCATTTAGAATTGTAATAATGCTTTTAGCATCGAGTTAACCGTCTTTTTACACTTTTAAAAACACTCATTTGTATTACGACTATCGACCACTATCGATGGTACTATCGACCAATATCGATGGTTTTTAATCCTTGCTTTTATTGTATTTATTGTAAAAAAAGGTTTAAACGAAAAAGTTCAACAGAAAAAGAGTCGCTATGTTGCGTGTAGGCCTTTGAATACCCTATTTTGTTAATTTTATATGAAAGTATAAATATTGATTGTTTTTGCCTGGGTGACAAATGTATTCACAATTCTATAACATCCATTTCCCCCAGGGTATGCATAATTTTGCTCAATTCGCGCAATGTTGTGGAACAATGCTGCTCGATTTCACGGCACATGAGTCTGGCCCATACAAATTGAATGTTGCCAGCAACATAGGACGTAAGAAAACGTAAGTGAGTATGGATGCGACAAATATACGATCTCACCCTAAAAAATACCGAATATTTTAAATACTTCTTTTTATAGGATCCTCTCTAAAAAAAGGTTTTAGCAAACGTATGGGAACAGAAGAAAAACGTTCCTATTGCTATGGGTCATTTATATACCCTTTTTCTTTTGATAATGTCAAAGTTTTGTTTTCGAAGCTGCATTAAAATTTAACTATTAATGACGTTTTCTTGGATAGAAATCGTTTTAACCTATTCATGCATATGTATCGATCTCGACAAATATTCTTGGTCCCTGTAAAAATATCCCTTGGTCCATCCAACTTTTTCAGCTACCACCACAATTCACTAAAAAGTTAAAAAAAAAAAATCTAAAAACAAAATCGAACCTCGGGTCAATTGCTATTTTCAAAATAAATGTATGTACGCGCTTCGTTCCGCTTATCGCACAAGGATATCGACATATCGACCTGTGCATATCGATGAAACAAGCAAGTAAAATCAAAATTTGACAACCCTAGCCGGCGCAGCCGGCATACATTATTTACGGTATATATACTTTTCGGTATATTTCGACATCGAAATTGTGTTGAAGCACTAACAGAAAATACGTAATTTTTTTAAAATGAGGCGGAATGTGTCGCTCATAGTGATTCGTAATTTGGAATGGTCTATGAAGAAGGGTATAGATAAATTGAAAGGCTGGTACGAACCCTAGCCGGCGCAGCCGGCCTACACTATTTACGGTATATATACTTTTCGGTATATTTCGACGTCGAAATTGTGTTGAAGCACTAACAGAATTTACGAAATTTTTTGAAAATGAAGCGGAATGTGTCGCTCATAGTGATTCGTAATTTGGAATGGTCTATGAAGAAGGGTATAGATAAATTTAAAGGCTGGTACGAACTTTAGCTCGGTGGGGAGAAAAAGTCGGCTTTTTGTCTTCAAGGTATATTAGGCGAAAGGAGTGGATTATACTTGGCCTGAGCTGCATTTTCTGCACCGTTTTGCCTGTGTTCCATACCCACTTTTTCCTCCCATTATGTAGCAAATATGTAGTTAGCGTGGAATAGTGGAAATTGTTTTTTACCGGTTTTGCATAAACCATATTTTATAAACAATCCAGTTACCAATCTTTAATAATCGGATAAATTTATGAGTTCAGAGCTAAGAGTTTTAGCTAGCCTAGCTAGTAATATTCAACCGAATATCAAAAACAAGGACAATAATTCGACAGTATATTTATGGTATATTTTGAAATTTGTGACTTAGTTTCGGTATATTTCTGAGGGTCAGACCGTATATTTTATCCGGATTTCAGCAGTCACACAGAATGGGGGTTGTGTTTACAAAAATTACAAATACATTTGCAATTCTTGAATGATCAAAACCGAAATTCAAGTTTTTCATATACATCACACGTTAATCAAATCAAAAGGTGCATAAAGAAAACAAGAGCAGCTCTCCCAGATCCAGATTCAGGCTGCGACAAGAGAATAAGCAGGTAAGTGCAAATTTAGTATACTCAGCCACACAACATGCATATGCATACGCACTACCCAAAAATAATGCAGAATATTGTGCCGTTTATTTGTGTGCGTGTGTGAAAACAATCTTGGTCTTGTGTGCTACGATTTGAGCAACAAATTGATTGTTTCTGTTGACCTTCACTTGGCTATAATCAAATGTATCTGCTGCCGCCTGCCTCTTGAACTCTTCCAATGGCAATGTGAGGCGGCCTCGAGCCAAAAAACAATTTCGTTAGCGATTGTAATTGTGCGGAAATGCGAGCGAAAGGGTCGAAAAAAGTGGCACAAAGCATTTTCCGTTGTCTATTCTTCGTTTTACTTTTGCGCGCGCTTTCTCTGCAAAACAGACCAACACAAGCGTGCACTCGCTCGCTCACACATACATACGCACAGAGGAGAGCGCAGTGTAATCTATTACTTAACAGTGCCCGTCTCTCTCCTTGTTTCTTGCTTGCACCCACCTGCGTGTGTGTGTGTCCGAACAACCTACTTCCAATTACGCTGCTGCCCCCCTACCCACCCCTCCTGCTCCATTCTAGCAAATAGTTTTTCAAGACATTGGCAAATATAAAAAAACCCGAGTTAACATATTTACTTTCTTTTTTCCTTTATTTAATTTCGGTTCATTTTCATTTTGTGTATTACGCTATCACTCCATTTACCGGTGCAAATGCTTCTTTGTGTGCATGTATGGATGTGTTATAACTGTTAAATAGCCCGCCCCAACAACCTGTTTCAGGCTGCCGCCGATGCTGTTGTTTTCACATTCTTATGAGATTATTCCAATAAGACTACCTCTCGAGTTGTCTTTCACTTTCTGCCGGCGGAGAGGCCTAAAAAACAACGTAGGAAAGTTGATTTTCGTGCGTACAACACAAACGCGTTGACCTTGTTTGCCAGCACTCTGAACATGTGTATGTCATACATACATATGTATGTATACGCTTTCGAGTGCGTGAAATACAATAAACAAAACTTCTTTCAAGCATTTGCTTCTCTCTCTTTCCCTCTCACCACCCGCCCCCACAATGTTCTCTTGCAAGAGTCCCGTCCGCCGCTCAATTACTGATCTACACGTTCAACTTCGCACAAGTACAGTTTTATATTCGCAATGCCCAAAGCCGAGTACTCTACCAATACATGCGCACTCAAGCAAGTCGCTGTGCCTGTTCTCTTATGTATTTGCGTCTTGCATTTTGTTTTGATTTTAATTTTGCGGCCACTTGCTGGCATCCCAGCGCCAGGCGGGCAGCGACGACCTAGATTTTGGCCTCCTTTTTTGTTGGATTTCGGTTGTGCGTGTGCCCCAACAGGCACGTAGCACATCCACGCACACACACACACACACACACACACACACACACATGTTTTTCGGCCACTTTCGCCCCAACGTACAATAGCAACAAGAATGCGGTGCATATTCGCAGCAACAGTAAAGTGGTTACATCGACCGCAGCTGTCTGAGCGGCCACAGCGTTGCCACCAATTCTACTTACATACATATACATACCTATTCGACATATGCTGACAGATGCTGTATCTGTGTGTATACGTCTTGTTTGTCACGTATGACAATACCACTGTGCCCCAGCGTAGGTGTTGCAAGGGGGCCTATTATTAAATTGGGGGGAAAAGGCGTCATAATATCATACACCACACTCAAATTCTCATATATGTATACGTGCATGCAGCTGCGCTGCGGTTATTGCTTTATCAGCTCTGCTCGTATGTATTGTGCACGTTTCGCCTTTATCGGAACAATGCAAAGCCGCAAAATAAAACAATGAAAACGAAAGCAATGGCTGGCCCAGAACCAGAACCAGAACTCGGGGAGAACGACAACAGCAGCGCAGCCGAACAAATGAACGACAAATTTCTCAATTAACATTTCGAATTTGTCAGGTGGCAACTCTGTTTACGCCTCCCGCCGAACAGTGAATGTTATGCAAATTGTTGTTTCTACTGCTCTCCCGCTTCGGCTCTCTCTCTGTATCTCTTTCTGACCGGTGCTGTCATGCTCTATCTGTATCTGTTGTATCGCTGTAAATACAACCGGAATTTTTGCTACGCGCATTCTCACGTACACACGACCACGCACTCCACATGAGTGGAAGGGAGACGGAGGGAGACACGGCTCAGCTGCTCGCTTGCGTTATCACTGCATTCGCTTTGCGCTGCCCAATCTCTCACTCGCACACACATCTTCATCACTTTGCCTTTGTGTTTCTTGCGTGCAGACGCGTTTTACCCGGAGCTCTTACCGCCGCGTATATTTTGCACTGTCCCTGGATACTATTACTAATTCCCAGCAAATCGAAGAGTACTAAAGGGTTTTTTTGTGAAAAAAAAATAAGTGTCGCCGCATTTAGCAGAAAAACGATCAGTTTTAGTCAGGTAAATAGTTTTTTCGTCGACAGTGAGTACGGGGTCAAGCACATAGGTAGTGACGGGGGCAGGAAGATGAGTGTTAATAATAGCAACAAGAAAATGTTTGGAAACCTGTTAATGCATTTTCACCTTCCAAAAACACACACATACAAATATTCATGGCATGTAAGCAATGAAAAAAATGCTCAACCTATGCACGCACACAAATGCTTAGCCGGTGCACACACACACACGTAGATAGACGCTCACGCACTTTTGTGTCCAAACGAAAATCAGTTTTTCCAAAAACAACATCAATGGCCGTGGAGAAGGAGGAAGAAGGCTGGCCCAGCAGCCAGCCGTATCAAAAGTCACGTCACTCGCTGCGAGTGCAGCGAGAGAGCGCGCTTTAAATTCACTGTATTAGTGTGTGTCCCTTTTTTTTGCGCTGTGCTTTGTTTATGCGGCGCGCGTCCCCAAAAACTTGCACTCACACGTACAGAAGTGGTATTGCCAGGCAACAAAAAATTGCGCTTCAGTATATATGTATACATAATATGTATTACATATGTCTATTCGTGTGTGTGTTCGTCAGCGTGTGTATATGAGCGCGCGCGTGGCTTAGCTATGTATCTCACCCGCTTACTCCCATTGATCTTATTGCTGTTGAAAACATGTTTGCTAAATTTAATTAACACTGCCTCAAAAATATACTACTTATTGAATGTGTTGATAAGACATTTAATCATTTCGTGTGGAAACCGGTTGTCGAAACGGAAGCATTGTAAAAAGATTTCTCGATTGGCGTGAATTTCATTTTGAATTGGAATTGCAGTTTATGCTGTAATAAAGCGACGCAGGCCGAGCCGAGCAAAGCAGCGTTGCCAGCTGTCAACACTGCAGTGTGATCATATGTTTAACCGTTTCTAACTCGAAATTTCTTCTTAACTCTCTTGTTTAGATCGTAACGCCGACGACGACGCAGGATAAAAGGTCACAAATGCAGCAAACAACAGTTAATCGCAAGAAATGGCTGTTGGCTGTGAACGAGTCCCGAATCAGTATAAATCCAATCGTCGCCAAGAAATAACACTAACAAAATTACAGTGAATGCGCACACACACACACACAGACACAATACACACACATATACACAAAAGCGCGCAAGGACGCACAACGAATCAACCCACCAATACGCACACAAAAAAACAGACATACACACACACACACACCAGTAAAAGACAAATGCAAACAGTGAGAAAATCGTGAGGACAACAACAAAACATTCAACAGACCCAAGAGAAAAAAGGAGCTTTCCTTTTTCATTTATTCATTACCGATCAAACGAAGGAAAAAATATGTTCAGCTTTCATAAGCCACGCGTTTACCGCTCCGCCGACGGCTGTTGCATCTGCCGGGCCAAGTCGAGCAGCTCTCGCTTCACGGCCTCCCGCAAATACGAGAAGGAGTCGGTGCTGTGCTTCAACCTACAGGAGCCGCGCAATGGCGAGATCTGCAACGCGTGCGTGCTGCTGGTGAAGCGCTTCAAGCGCCTGCCCGCCGACAGCAAGCGCCATTGGGGTCATGTAAGTACCAAGAGAGTATACCGCCATAAAATCACTTTACTAACTCTCTGTTTCCTGTAAAAGGTGGTGGATGCCCGAGCTGGTCCCGGCACCAAGTCCCTGGCCAAACAGAAAAAGCGCGAGAACGCAGAGGCTGGCGAAGGAGGAGTCGGCGGCAGCAGCTCTTTTATACCCGAGAAGTTTGCGAAGATCTTTAAGAAGAATCGCAAGGGCAAGATAACGGCCGTTCCAGGAGCAGTAGCGGAACCAGTCGCCAGGAACCATCCACGTCAGAGCAGCTCCTCACCCATGTCGGAGCACCAGCAGAGCGACTCTAACGAGAGCAACGACGAGGAGCACTTGCCTGTTCCCGCTTCGGTTACGGTTACGGCTACGGCTACGGCTACGGGTGGGGGGGCACCACCGATCCTGTCGGCCCCCTATCAGACCAGAAAGCGGACGGCAGCCGCGTCGGCGGCCCAGGCCGAGCAAGGGAAGAACAGCAAGCGACCGAAGCTCACGGGCAGCAAGCGACGCTGCCAACTGGCGCCGAAAAAGAATCGACGGGCAGTGGACAATGTGCCGTTCTTCGAAGAGAGCGATCTGATACGATTAGAGGTCTGCTGCGGCACAGTCTTCCAGAGTCTGACTCTTGGCATGTGTTGCTACATCATCGATCCGATGCTTTACAAGCCATGCGAAAAGCACCAGCGCCTCAGGCGGCAGCAAGCGGAGATGGCAGCCACCGCCGCCGCCGCCGCGGCCGCCAACGCCAAGCCAAAAATGGTTCCTCCAGTTGCAGCTGCAGCTTCAGGTGCAGCACCCGTTGCGATTCCAGCTCCATCTCAAAATCAAACTCCGAACCAAGGAAATATTGTGCAAAATCCGATGCCAGCTATGAAGAAGCATCATTTGTTCTTTAAACGACAATCGGAGTCCTTTCCACAGGGCGATATCCATAGAATAAGTCCCATTCCACTGAACAAGACTGAAGTCACGGCTATGGCTCTGCCACATTCCACGACGGCCACCGCCACTGCGAGCTTGCATCCGGGCATGACCACAACATCCGTCGGAGCGGCTTCACCCTCCTCGCTATCCTCGTCGTCCAACTGCTCGACCTCGTCCTCGGTGGCCACCAAATTCAACGACAACTCCTCGGATTCTGGCTTCGATGAGCATGTCCTCGAGCGTAAATTGAGCGTCAGTCCGCCGACGGATGAGCTGAAGCAGCGCGGTGCCACGGCTGGTGGCATGCAGCTGATCCTGGCCAGCGGCCTGCCCATAACTGGACAGACTCAGAACCTAGTGCTGGCCGGCAATGAGTTCACCGCCAGAATTGTGCAGCAGCGTCAGCAGCCGTCCGAGGTAGTGGTAGCGCCTGGAGCTGCACTAAAAATCAACGTCGTTGGAGGATCTCAGGGGAATAGTAATAAGATTCGTGCAATATTCAACAATGCCAACACCATTCAGCATGAGAACGGGGTGACCACCATACTGCCGGCCTCCTCGCTGGCTGCCAGCAATCAGACGGCTGCGATGAATGCCATAGCCCCCAGTACGGTGACCATAACACCGGCCAAGAAGGGTGCCGCCACCACCACCACCACCGCCACTGTGGCTGTGGCGGCAACCAATGCCAATCCCAAGTTTATACTCCTCAAGTCGGCCAAATTTGTTGGCCAGGCAGTGCCAGCAAACACTCCATCCTCCGCAGAGACAAAAGTCTAAAGCAATCAAGAACGAGAGGGAGACGGAAACGGAGACGGAGGAACCAGCGGATGGAAGGGACTTGGCCAACTTGTTGATCTATACCTTAAAACAACAACAACAAACCCCCTTTTTTTTAAATCATACTTTACGTATCGTAAGAATTGCAAAAAAAAAAAGAGATTTATATATTTATTGAGAGATTGAGAGACGCCACCCAGCATCTGTACATATACGCCGCATGCGATACGGTGGGCTTCGAGAAGCATCCAATATTTATACGAGTAATATTTTTGTACACGATGAACGACGAATGATGCTGAGCCGAATAATACGTTTATTTTTTACTTATTATTTTTGTATTTTGTTTTTTTTTTTACTTTTCAATTATAGATATAATACTCAGTCGCTCCCCTCCCCCTCCCCACCGTAATGCATACATGTAGACGCATATGCAAAACCTTAATTTAGAGATTAGTTTATGTAAATAAGATTAAGACCTCTCTTGGATTTTTTTTTTCGATTTGTTTGCCTAATTTTATACGGAGTCTCTCTATAGACCGCGCAATATAGTCGTTTCGCCTGCTCCTCGACAGCCTGGTACAGGTTTAATACCGTTATAAAGGAGGTGCTGTCTCGTTTTGGACAGACCAGTACGTTGAAAAATGTGGGTTTTCATCATTTGCGGAGAAGACGGACGACGGCATTTAATATACATAGATATATGCAGATATATATATATTCGTAGTAGTAGTAGTGCTGATGTGTATGTAGTAGTACAGTGCCCTAGTAGTATGTAAACGAGAGATGAAATGAGCTAAGAAAAGTAACGACCGATTACCGATCCTTGATCGAAAGAGAAGCAATCACACCCCGCCCCCACTCACAAAATGTAGCCTTAGGAATGCGCCTCGAAATAAAACAAGAAATGAGAGAAAAATCCATTAATAGAACGTTGGGCGAATGAATGTTTTCTAAGCCTAAGAATAAAACTAAAAACATTTCCAAAATAAAACACGCACAACAGTCTTTTTGTCATTACTGTGTTCCCAGATGCAGTTCCGAGGAATCGAAGCCCCTCACTTGAAGAATTGTGCGCTGGCACACCAGATAAAAGGAGACTTTGGCAATCTGGCAATCGCTTCAGACTGCTGTGGGCCTCCTTTCTGCAATAGAAAAGAGTGGAACAAACTTAAGGACAATAAAGATTGGTTTGTGTACCGAAAGGACACGAGCGAGCCGCCCTTAAATGGGTTAAGCTTGTTGCAGATTGACAAGCGGCTTACAGGCTAACATTTATTGGAAGCAAAATGAGCTTTAAAATCGAATAAGCCTAGAGACTATAGTAAAATTCGTGAGCGTCCAGGTAGAGGGCAATGCCCACCCAGAGGAGTGTGTTCCACGTGGACTCGAGCAGCAGCACAAAGTGGGTGTTCATGGACCCGAGACGCCAGTGCCAGGGCAGCATCTTGTGCAGGACAGAATGGCCCACGTACATGATGATGGCGTTCATGCCACATTCGGAAAAGGGCCAGCCCGACCACCAGCCGTCGCGCACATCGATGATGTAGTAGAGCAGGGCCAGCAGCAGAAGGGCCACGCTGACGGTCACAAACACAAACGAAAGCGACCAGAGGTTCTTGTTCACGGGTATTACGCCACCCTCCCGGGAGAAGCCGCACAGAGCACCACCGACGAGCCCCAGGAGCAGGGAGAGGAGCAGCCAGCGCCTAAGGCGGGTCTGCCAGGTGGTATGGACGAGGAGCGTGAGACCGGCAAAGGCGCCCAACAGTACCTGGACCACGCTGAGAAGGCAGCCTGCAAGTACAGACTTACAGAATTCTGTAGATATTCTGAAGATATTCGAGACTCACCAAAGACTCCCTCCGGATCGAAGGCACTGGAGTCGTACACATACTTGGCTGTGGGATGCTGGTAGATATGTGCATTGCCCAGGACCTGCAGGTCCACATAGCCAGCTGCGCCGCCAATGCAGTTCGGATGCGCAGCCAGGTCGTGCTTTCCGCCGGGCCCCAAATAGCCGCGCGGACAGCCGGGCACAGGCAGGCCGAAGGTGAGGCCCAGATAAGCGGCGATCAGGGCCAGGAGCACGGCCAGCTCCCCGCTGAACAGACAGACATCGTATATGACTCGATGCCAGGCGCGCTGTGGCTGGACCTGTTCCCGGCGGCTGCAGAGGGTGTGCAGGATGCCGACAACAAGGAAGGCAATCCCGAAACGCTGCAGCACTCCCATTAGACGCAGTTGCTCCAGTGAGGGGCCGCTCATCGAGTTGAGGCAGAGGCCGATGGCGAACAATTTGATGGAGCGCCAGAGGATGCGCAAACAGATGCGGGCCTTGCTGTTGCCGCGCGAGAGCTGTGCCTTGACCGAGAGAGGTATGCAGACGCCCATGATCCACAGGAAGGAGGGGAAGACCAGGTCGGCGAGATGCAGGCCGTTCCAGGCGGCGTGCTCGATCCACGCATAGCCGCCGCCCCCGCTATTCACGAATATCATCAGAACAATGGACAGTCTGTGGAAGCGAAAACCGGGTGATTAATGGTAGTGCTGCTGGTAATGCTCCCGGCAGTTACCCGCGGAACGTGTCCAGACTTCGCAGTCGCTTACGCTGCGTGGCCTTCGCAGCAGCCGCCCCAATGCTGTCCGCCGCGGCAGCAGCCTCATCGTAGCGGTAGCAACGCCAGGCGCAGCTTCCTAGCTTCAGGAGGATTAGCACGGCGGCCACCAGCACGAACACGGAAAGGAACGCTGCAAAGAGATAGCTTCGCTTCAGTTTCAATAGCAGGGGGCATGGCGGCACTCACCGTAGTTGATGGGCACGCCCGGCTTGTCCACGGCAAAGTCGCAGGTGCCGTTGGGCAGGAGCGTCAGATTGTAGACCCCGAACTCCTGCAGATCGGTGCGACGCAGCCAGCAGAGGGCAGAGCTATGGGAGTGATAGGGAAATTTGATTAAATTTGGAGAGTAGAACATTCTCTGATAGCTGCCAATCGCGTCAAGTGCCACAAGCATTCGCTTAATTAAGTAATTTCGATTAAACGCCCACCGGGGAGTGGCACTAGCTACTTAGCTGCTTACCGATGGGGCGGTGGGGTAACGTAATACTTGTGGCTAACGGAGAAACAAACATATGCTAACCAAAAGAACAAAAATGCACTTATGTGCATATGTATGTGTGTATTTGTACTCACACATTCTCGTGGGCATAGCGACCCTGATCGTGTTGAAAGATTTTGAAATTCAAAGCGTACTCCGTGCTCAGCTGTAACGGCTCCAACTGCTGTCCGCTGCCAGCAGCAGGCAGAGCTTTCACTTTCGTGTAGGGGCACTGGTGGTGGGAAGGGGAGGGGAGATCGAGATGTTTTCGATTTCATTAATTGTCATCGATTCAGGGGAGAAACCGATCCAAATTACTCGCAAATTGATGGATACTCAACCGTATAGCACTCGTCGGAAAGCGTATAGAGATAGCTGGGCTCCCCGTACTCCGACCGCAGGTACATGTAGGCCTGGTCGACGGCGAGGGCGCGCATATTTAGACCGCGCCATCTCGGATCAGTGTACTCCACCAGCTGCGACATAATTTCTGGGTCAAATCCGAGCCGTAGTCAATATGTTATCAATGCAAATTGCAGTGATAGCCACAGTGGGATGATGGTACGCAGTGGCCCGCTCGGCGTTACTGGCGACCGACTGAGCCTAACTAGTCAGAATTTATAGCTGGAGAGCGGCATGTTGGGTGCACAAATAAGAAAACAACTTCGAGTGCGCAATAAAAGTTAATTCGCAAGTGGATCAGCGCAACAACAACAACAGTAAACGAAAGCCAGTGCTGGGCAATGCCCAAAGCTCTAAAGAGTGGCCAGAAGGGTGAAATCGCCTTCCAATAAATAGATTGAATTGCCAGAATTTTAAAAATTTCTTTGTTTGCGGATTGCGTTGTGGCCTCCACCGCTCTTTACAACAATATGGTTTAATTTCATGATTAGTTTCGATCGATTGGTTGAATTCCAGACATTGTCCACTAGCCTTTTTAAATTGATAACAGAATTGGCGCGTCGGCTTTCCATTTGAGGGGGCGTATGCCTGGGGTGGCAACGCCAACAGCTGTTCGCTCTGGGACTCCGTTTCCAATAATTGTTGCTGCCGATGCAGGCTTGGCTTGGAACTGAGTCCATCAATAACGAAAGAGAGCAAGGAAGCAGGAAGAAGCGGAAAGCCATCCATCCGCCCCCCCATCAATGGCAATCAAACCTGAGACTCGCCTGTGCGCCGTCACCTTCTTTGCGAAACTGCATCCGGGCGATGTGTGCGGCAGCAATGGCTTGCCGCTCACCCCAAACTCGATAGCGATTCTGGGGCGTGCCCAGCGGCTGAAGGAGTTGCAGGATGAGCACCTGTGCCAGTATCTAGACGTTATTCGCGGCAAGCATGGTAACGTAACTGACCAAAGGACCCAGGTTGTGCATATTCCCTGTCTCACATCGAGTATCCTTTCAGAACGAACCATTGTCGTATCGGAGTACGTGGGCTGCTCCCTGGAGGAGCATGTGAAGCGACACCCCCCGCTCAGTCTCGCACAAATCTTGCGCATCTTTTACCAGGTGGCCTGCGGCATCAATGTCCTCAGCCAGCATCATCTGGTGGCCCACAACCTGGAGCCAAAGAACATTCTGATCACACCGGACGGACGACTGAAGCTCTTCAACTACGGCCTCTATTTCATGACCAAGGGCGGTGCCTATGTGCCGTTTCCCGTGGGCAACATCCGCTACATGGCACCGGAACGACTGCTCGGCCTCAATGGGAACGTCAAGAGCGATGTGTGGGCCCTGGCCATGCTTGTGGCGGAGCTGGTGCTGGGGCTGCAGCTCTGGCCAAAGCTGAAAATCTCGAATGTAGTCAGGAAAGTACTCGCCTTCGCCAGGAGTAACAATGTGCTGGAGAAGATCGCCCGGGAGCATCAGTGCTTCGAGGTCTACCAGAACATGGACGCAGAGCTGCGGCAGCTGCTGGAGAAATGTCTCCACGCCAGTCCCGGCCAGCGACCACTGCCCAGGGAGCTGCTGGCCAATAAATGTTTCGCGGACATCCTGATTGCAGAGCGGGAACAAGAGAAGGCCAAAGAAGATGAGCCGAAACAGCAGCTGGAGTCCCCTTTACCGCCTATCCCGCTGCTCCTGCGGTGTCCGCTGTCGCAAATCTATCACCTCTGGCAGCTGGCCGGTGGCGATGTCCAGGCGGAGCTCAAAAAGGAAGGCCTCATCCGCAGCGAGGCACCCATCCTGGGCCTGCCGCAGATCGTGCGTCTGAATGGAGCCAGCGTCTGTCCGACTCGCAGCCAGTCGCACCTGATGGACGATCGCGTGGTGCCGCTCAAGCTGCAGGCCCTGCTACAGCGTCTCAGCCAGCTGCCGGCCTGTGTATACTTCCCGCTGCTCCACTCGCCGCGCTTCACGTCCCAGCATCAACAGTTTGTCCTCGAGCTGCAGCAACTGCCGCTGGTCATTAGAGAGCGCGACATCGAGTACCAGTTCCATCGCGTGCGCCTATTCGCCCGCCTGCTGCAAGCCTATCCCTACACGGCCGAGCTGCTGCAGCGGGAGGCGGCCATCGATATTCCGCCGCTGCTGCGAGGTGCTGTCTGGGCTGCCCTGCTGGAGGTGGTGCCGAACAGCGGCTATGGGAAGATTGACAAGTTCACGCCAACGTCGACGGACAGGCAGATCGAGGTAGACATTCCGCGATGCCACCAGTACGACGAGCTCTTGTCCTCGCCCGACGGCCACCGGAAGTTGAGGCGACTGCTCAAGGCCTGGGTGACGGCCCATCCACAGTATGTCTACTGGCAGGGCCTGGACTCGCTTACGGCACCCTTTCTCTATCTGAACTTCAACAATGAGGGTGAGTTGGTCCTGCGCGGGTGGGACTACCACGTTGTGTGATCATACGTTTTGGCTTCGGCTTCTTGCAGAGTTGGCCTTTCTGAGCCTATTCCGATTCATACCGAAGTACTTGCACTGGTTCTTCCTCAAGGATAACTCGGCCATCATCAAGGAGTATCTGAGCAAGTTCTCGCAGCTAACAGCCTTCCACGAGCCGCTCCTCGCCCAGCATTTATCCAGCATCAGTTTCATTCCGGAGCTCTTTGCCATTCCCTGGTTCCTGACCATGTTCTCTCGTGAGTTGCAACCGTGAGTTCCGGCCCATGGGACAGCCTTAACTGAATCGTCCTTGTAGATGTGTTTCCGCTGCACAAGATCCTGCACTTGTGGGACAAGCTGATGCTGGGCGACAGCTCGTATCCGCTGTTCATCGGCATCGCCATTCTGCGGCAACTGAGGAGTACGCTGCTCGACTCGGGCTTCAACGAGTGCATACTGCTCTTCTCCGATCTGCCCGACATCGTGATGGAGACCTGTGTGATTGAGTCGCAGAAGATGTACGAGGCGACACCAAAGAGCATCACGCATCGCCAGCACGCCCTGCGCTCCCAGCCGCCCCAGTCTCTGGTTTGTGTTTGCGGTACCAGCAGAGTCTCCGCAAGGTCTCAGATATCTAACCAGTCTTGTTTCTTTCGCTTCATCTTCATCCGCAGGACATCGGCCTGACTGATGTGGAACTGAAGCATCTGCAGCTGGAGCAGTGTCCTCGCATCAGTGCCAAAGATGTGCAGCATTTGCTGCTCCATTCCCCCGACGATCTGGCCCTCATCGATCTGCGGAGCGTGGTCGACTACGGACATGTGCATGTACCGCACAGCATCAACATACCGTTCGCGACGGTGCAGCTGGGCGAGCAGCGTCTGGAGGCGCTAAATGTCCCAAATCTGGAGGCGCAGCTGCGGGGAAGGATTGTGGTCTGTGTGAGCGTCATTCATCAGAATGCAGTGGAGGTGAGCAGCCGACTGAAGGCACAAATACGTTTTTCTATCTATTCTGTTTTCTTTTCCATATCACAGTTCTCGCACTTTCTGGTGGCCTGCGGCGTCCAACGCACTTGCATTCTACACAAGGGATTCAATGTCCTGCACTCCATCGAGCCGAATATACTCATCTCGAATTGATCGATCGAACGCCTATATGCATCGTCCTCTCATCGCTACTCTTCCCGTTCGGCTACCCTAAGCGCACGCACTGTACAATATTGATATTTTGTAAAATGCTACATATAGTAATTTTCGTATGTTGATGTATTGTACCATATATGTATGTATGTATGTGTAGGTAATATTTATAACCTTTGAAAACGGTATGTGTTTTATTGCTCACTCGCTGACTTCTATCGAATAACCATGATTCTCCGTGGAGCGGGTCCTTGGAGCAGTATCATTCTGCTGAAGATTGTGATCCGAATTGCCGAGATAATCCTCATGCCTCATGCGCTCTTTGAGAGCTTCATTTGGAGGAAAATGGGCAGATCCTCCAAAATGCATCAACACGTGTGCAAATGTTCACCAAACCGAAGCAGAACTCTGTACTTTGCCTGTACCGTGCCTGCGCGTCTCTATTTTCTTATTGTGTCATCTGCTGCTCATGGTCTCCGGGCATCAATAGAGGCTCACGTGCCTCAACATCAAGATACCTGACAGTCAAAGGAAATGGCTATTTGATGCGGAAACGTTACCTCTAGATGTTATAATTATTTGTATATCCATAGAGTAGATTCCCCTACTTAGTATTGCTAATCTTCGCGGATGGTTTGTTGTAATTTTTGTATTATTTATTAGTTCTTGATACCCTTCGACTACACAGGGTATCCCTAGCTCGAGTCATGCTATGCTTAACACTAGAAAAGTAAGAAACGAGTATAATCCAAACAAAAAGATTCAAAAAAATGCAAACGAAGGGGGTAAAGGAGTGGGAATGTAGTAGAAGTTCACTGGCGAAACTTAGGCACTGCGAACGCCGCGCAGCTCCTTGTCGGCCTTCTTGAGGGTGATGAAGTTATTGAGGCCCTTGACCCGTAGTCTGGACCAGATCATGAAGTTGCCCAGGCCCAGAATGGTGGCGGCATGTAGGGCCGCCGCCTCCGGATAGAGAACGGTGGCACAGCCGAGGCCCGAGGGCAGATTCAGGCTGGACCAGACATCGACCTGCATGTTGTCGGACTTGACGGGCGGGCAGTTGATCACCGGATAGTTGGTGCTGCCCGATACCACCGGGCCCAGTCCATTGGAGCGTCCGGCTACGGCCACAAAGATAAGGTTGTTCATCACCGACTCGTACTCGCGGACGATGCGAAGCGTCTCTTCCGGTCCCTTGTGGGCTGAGCTGACGCGCAGCTCTACGTTGAGGCCCAAAAAGCGGCAGCTGGTGGCGATCTTCTCGCTGTGCGAGGTGTCCGAGGCGCTGCCCATGAGCACCACCACCAGGTGGTCCTTGCGCGGCACAATATCCGCCAGCTGCTCCGACACCCAGATAAAGTTGCGCTTAACCGTGTCGAGGTCACTGGACGTGACCGATGTGAGGTTGCGGTACACCTGCTTATCGACCATCAGGCGCTTGTCGCCCGACGGCCAGAGGCGCCACGAGTCCGAGTCTATAATGTCGGCCAGCACAATGTTGCCATCGGCATCGATGCCGAACTCCACCTTCATGTCGATCAGCGCACAGTTCTTTGTCTGCCAGGCCCGCTCCAGTATCTCGAAAACCAGCAGAGTCGTCCGCCGCATAATGTCCACCTCGTCCTGGCCTAGCGATTCAGTAAGTAAGTTACGTCTGTGAACGGGTGGGTTCGATGCGATGTTTGCTTAAAGTGTGCTTACCAATTGGCAGGCCATTGAGCTCGAATTTGGCCGAGATTATCTGCTCCTCGCTCCACTGGGGATCGTGGTTGGCGTCATCCTTGAAGAAGGTCTCCTGTTTGGGTGGTGAGAATCTAGCGGATAAAATAGATATGATAGTATATTCAGACTAAACAAACTGACTAATCGATTAGAATGGGGCTAAACTATAGACTAAATGGATTTAACATTGGCAGTATTTCAAATCAATTCCAGAACTAGGGGGCTTTGATACTGCATTGCATGCCATAACCATAACCATTTTGTAAGGCCTTTTCCTTTGCGTTAAATTTGAAAACGAGATTCTCTGACGAAACATAAAAACGGATTGCATACGGAATGGTTTTCGGCTTGCCTCCGATGACTTTTGAATGTTATTCGAGATGAGGGGATGGATGGGAGATGCTTATCGGAACTGTCGTTGACCTCGCGAGCAGTGCGGTGCAGGGCAGTGCAGTGCATCGATTGCAGTTAAATTTGTTTACCGCAGCAGCGTGAAACGTCAACGTTGGTTGATATGCGGCGGGATGGGATCGAAGGCGCCGATAACCTCGGCATGAATGCCACTAACCTGTAGCCCTCCGGCACGCCGACATTGCGCTTGAGGAACGATCCAGTGGCCAGGCGTCGAGTTACCCACTCGATGGGTATCATCTCGCATTTGCGGGCAATAAAGGCCTTCGCCCCGCAATGCTTCACATAGGCAGTGCGTATACCTATTGAATTTTCGAATGTTCCACATAAGTTCCACAACACACCATACACAAAACCAAGCTGCGGTTGACGACTCACCAGCCTCGTTGAGCAGGCGAAAGACCTGGCCGTTGGTGGTGTTCGAGATCTCCGCCTTGCCGGCCAAATCATGCGCCTTGACACCATCGCCGGCAGTGATGCGATCCTTGCTCAGCAGCAGGCACAGTCCGGGATGCTCGGGCAGGTCGTACACCTGCTTGGTCTTCCCCTCGATCAGAACCTTGCCAAGCTTGTAGCCCTCAACTGCGGGACCGATGGATAGCGTTTGATAGGGATACATATATTTACTTTCTTTTACTTACTGGATGTAGTTGTCATCGTTCTTGCTTCTAATTTTCTGATAAATACGAATTAAATTCAATTTGTTTCTGATGTTCCTTCTCTTTCACTATTTTCACGTGTTGCGCGCTTCGCTTTGTGCTTGATATTCGCGTGTGCTTCTCAATCTCTCTCTGTCTCCCTCGTTCCTGTTCTGCTCCGCTTTAGGTCTCAAAGCGAAATGTGCGCCGACAGAACAGTTTCGACGACTTTATAATAACAAAAAAAGAAACAACAAAAATTAATAAAAATTGGTTATCGCTCGCATCCTACCCACACACTGTCATATTTCAGAGACAGTGTGCGTGTGTGTGTGTGCATGCGTGCGAAGCGTAGGCATGGCAACGGGTTTTTAGATACCCTACAGTCGATAGACGCTTTTGGCTGATTTGCTAATGACATTACCCTTTGCTAACTCACTAATTGAAAAAAACAGAGATAGACTTATGGGAAATGCATGCAGTGAGAGCGAGAGAAATATATGCGTCGCTTTCCGGCTGAGCTGGGAGTCGCGCTGCGGCAGATTCCTTACACTTTTCAAATCCCTTTTTTCTAGCTACCCAGCTTCCAAGCAAGGTATTCCATATTCGAATCAAGTTCAGATATGCTTTAGTTTTCAGCACGCTACCCTCCAGACTGGCGGTCATTTCAGGCTAACGTACGTCGTTCCAGCCACTCCGCACAGATCAATCGGCGATAATGGGCGCGTCATCACTTCGTTAGCCTGTCATATGGTAGGTAAACAAAAATATTTTTGTTTCGCCTTTTTCCTTCATAAAAATCAAATTTTCCTTCGACACGGTTTCCGCAGGCCATATGTGATCGGGACGTAATCAGGATTGTGGATCGGTTACCAAGTGCAATGGAAAAAATTAGCAATCGAACAGAAATCTTGAAATTGTGCCAATGTTTTTTTAAAACGAATAATCTTTTGGGCTTGCAGAAGGAAAAGGAGAAAGTCGCACGCCTATATAGTCTCATAGTAGGCTTTATCATAAAAACTTCCAGATTACAGGTAAATGTTTTGTTTTTGTGCAGAATTTTAAACTTCGCGCCGATTCTTAGAGAATTGTCAGACCGTATATATGACGTATATATGACCGGTATGTTTTGACGTTAAAATTTAGTTGAAGGTATTTTTACGGTATAACGGTATATAATGGTATATTCCAGGCCTCAATTCATTTTTATGAATATTTTATTTATTTTATATTTTATTTATATATTTAACAGTCTTTTTTATAATGGTCGAGTATCACTTCCTTCCTTTCCAATTGACAGAGATATTGCAATTGCATATGTTATCACAGAAAGCTAGATCAGCTGGAACATAGGCACGGAATGAGCAAAATTGTGAATACATACCCTATAGAATTGAGGAGATTTTTGCGATTTCGCGGTCGAGATATGGATATATACGGAAAATAAGAAATGCATGAATAGGTTAAAAACAATTCATTCTGAGAAATGTCAAAGCATAATTGTAATATTAATTAATGGAAATGGGGTATACAAATGTTGGCAAGAAACAAGTGTTCAAATGATGAACATTTCATGCTTACTTACGTTTCATTTAAAAAAAATGAAATTTAAGAAATAGAGTTCCCAAAATTAGCCAATCGTGTAGGAAATTGATTCATTTTCATTTTCAAATTATTTTACGCGGCTTAACTAAAGGTGCTACCCTATTTAAATGGTTGGTCTAAGTGGGTTTGGTTCATTGGTATATTTACGGTATATTTTGAAAATGAAACGGAATATTTCGGTATATTTTTGAGGGTCAGACCGTATCAATAAATCCGCGGCCACACTCAACTGCTCGCCAGCTTAGACACCACGTCCAGCTCACACACCTTGGATATTTGTACTCTTTTCATAGTATTTTCTAGCATTTTCCAGTGCTACAAATGGCTGAATAACAATTTATTGTTTGTATCTATTGTATTGACCATATGAGGCGAACTGCGTTATTCGTTATTTTTTAAATGAGACCGTATATTTTGGTATTTATTTGAATCGGGTAGAATCTGTAATAACCGGTGCACAACACATACCCTGGGGGAAATGGATGTTATAGAGTTTTGAACATGTTTGTCATCCAAGGCAAAAACAATTTATTTTCAATATATTTTAATATTATTTTCAATATTTCAACGATATTTTAAAGCTTATTTTCTTCTTGCAGAGACCAAGAATAGGTATCAGGATAGAGATAATATACTCATCACCTATCATATACATGAATACGTCTAAAAAATGTCAATTTAAGAAAAGGTCTTTATTAGTTACGTTTTATCTGCATATCATTTTTATACTTTCATATAAAATTAACAAAATAGGGTATACCATGGCCTATACTACGGCTTACACGCAATATAAGGCGAATAACGCAGTAAAAAGTGCAGAAAAATGTTTGAAAACAAGCCCAAGATAGAAAATCTTAGCCCTAGATAGCCCTAGATCTTAGCCCGTCTAAATTAACCGGCCCGCCTGTTTCGAACAAAAAGATACCCAGGGCCTGGCCGGGATCGCCGGATAGGAGCAAATTTCCGATTCCACGCTCAGGTCCGGTGCTTGCTGCTGCGGCAGCGCCATTTTGTTTCGCTGTTACGTTCGCTCCCCATCGTGCATTTTTCGTTATTTCGTTTTACACGTCGAATGTGAAAATTCACCACCATACAATATGGCTCTCTACTCTCCCTCTCAGCACGAACACATTTTCGATTACTAACACAGATGCAGGGCGTGCTCTCTCTCACTCTCTGAGCACGGGCTCTCTGTTGCACACATGTCGTCGAGGCCATGGGCCAGAGCGAGACAAGCGTATGGACGAGGCGCGTGCTTGTCGGGGCTGCTCTTTCGTATTCCGCTGGCTATCTATGTGTGTGTGTATTCGCATTTTCAGTAAATTCGAAAAAAATTTTGTATATTTCATGGCGACAACGTCGGTCGTGCTGCTTTACTCACAAGAAACGCGCGCTTGTCGAAAAATCGTACGCGCGGTACGTACATATATCGGTGTAGAAATTACTCAAAAATGTTGGTAAAAATCGCTAAAAATTATATAAATTTGTGATTAATGTGCAGTGTGTGGTGCAAGGCATGCGATGCGTCCAAAAAATGATGAAAAATAATATGAAATTAGCGCCAAAAATGCATTTGAAAAATGTGAGACTTCAATGGACATGACGGAGTTTTTTTTCATTTCATTTGGGTTTTTTTTTTTTTGGTGGTGGAACAAAAGCAAAATGAAGAAGCAGAGGAGGAAGATGAAGAAGAAGAGTGCTGTGTGTGTATGAGTGAGAGGCATACACACACGCAACACAGAGACGCGCGCGCCAAATGCAAAAAAAGTTTCACTGCTCTCTTTCTCTCTCTCGTCCCTCTTCTTATCCTTCATGAATTTAGTTGTTTTCTTTGCGGCAATTGAAACATACATATGTATATACATGCATGTATTTATATATATATGTATATCTATATAAATATTTATATGGAATATGTATTATGATTCCTGAATTTTTTTTATTATTATTTCGCGCGCGTGTGTGTATGTGAGGTGTTCATAACGTGACGTTGTCGTATGGCGGTTACGTTGTGTCTTTGCTCCCTTGCTCTCTCTCTCCCGGTCCCTTGCGGGAAAAAGTGTGTGAAAAAGGAAATGTGATTCCCAAGTTTATTTTTGTGTTTGTTGTTTCATTTATTTGCAGTTGCCTTTCTTTGTAATATGTTTAAGGATTATTGGCTCATTTGTGTATATATATATTCGCAAATAAATGCAACCACAAAAATATTAGTTACAAATAAAAGCTAATAACCGAATGAATCTTAAGTGAAAATAAATTGAAAAATCATTCATGGAAGACAACAAAACGGTACAACAATAACATAACATCAGCGGCAGCGCAAAAGAAAGGATTAAACACATTAAAAGCACCGGACAAAAAACTAGTTATAGTAAAACGGCAAAAGCACCAGCCAGCAGGAGCATCGGGAGCAGCGGCCATATAATTAATTTGGATAAACACACAAAAACAAAAGCAAGAACCAGAAAGTGTATAAAATGTAAGTTAAATCTACCAGCACGTGGGAGGCCCTTCCATGAGATCCCATCTTTTTGGATGTCCGTTCGTAAAAGATAGAGGGGGGGAGGAAGAGAAAAAGAGCCAAAAGGTCCGCAGCCAGCAGCTGCATTCGCATTCCCAAGCAACATTTCCAACCCTATTGCGTCTGGCCATCGACCATCGGCCATTGGCAGTGGGGAATCTCGCAAAACTTCTGTTACACTATACGTTATTCACGGATGGTTTATACGACTAGGAACATCCACACATCATATTCGCACACCGATCAAATGGAGCAGGTTAAATAGGGACATTCTCCCTATCAGCTGTCCGAATGTTTAATTAGTACGAAACACCAACAGCATCGTTTGAACGATGACCAATTTTAAAATTCTCGCCAAAAAAATGTAAAATTCAAATTGTTTTCCCCAACTTGAATCTAATGCAACGAAAAACAACACGTCCAAATACAGAGGCTTCTGAGGAACAACAAGAAACGTTTTAGGAGGGGAACTCGTCGAATAAAAGTCCAATACAAAGTAAAAAGTCCTTATCAATCGGTCTCTTTCGTCGAAGGCGCTATGCAATCAACAAAAAGCATGCGTTTTGTGATAACCAAAAACTGATTGGATTTTTATAGATATACAAATCAATGCAAATATTGAAAGATTTCTAATATCGTCGGCCTTCAGCTCGAGGAATATTCCTTCTTTGGCATTAGTTTTCCCATTAACGCCGGGAAATTGGCTCGCAAGAGGAAATTCCTTAGCAATTCCGTTTACCACCTCCCCCTAATCGCCTCAAAATACCTTTTCCTCCCATGACGTGCCTGTTACTCTCGCGCGCCCGCTTGATACTCTCTCTCTCGCTCTCTGGGTTAATGTCAGTTTGCCGGCTACTTTTGTCTTTGCGCTTGCTTTGCCTTTTGCTTACTGTTTGTTTATTGTTGTTTCTGCCATTTGCTCAGCACTACTTTCGCGCCTAAACAAATGCAAAAAAGTATTTGGTTTATTTACGTGCATCAGTAGCAACAGCAGAGCTTAAGTCACCCACAAAGTACAACGTAAATAAAGCATCAATTGTAAGGTAAATAAAAGCAAAATGCGTAAATGCACTAGGGATTGTGACTTGTGGGGTAGGGAGGTTGAGAGAGAGGTCTCTGAGATGAGCGTCCCATAAATTTCATTGATGCTTTTTGGTGAATCCCACTGCTGACATCGCTGCCGGCGTCACTGTTGACTTCGTTGCTGTTTCGGCCCGCATGTAAACCGGCTTTAAATTCGTGCCACTATTAGCACGATTTATTAACCTAGAGGCATGCGGCAGAGCAAAGCACAGAGAGAGAGAGAGAGAAAGAGTAGTAGCTATCCGAATGATTTTGGGAATACTTGCAGATACACAAGCGGTAGCAGCAGCACCAGCATTCGAAAAAGATTCCTCTCTCTCTTTGTCGGCACTCTCTCGCTCTTCGTGCCTTCTTTCTCTCTCTCTCTCTCTTTGGCTTGTGTCTCGTGTCTGTCGATATGCCGCCATATTTGCATTTGGCTACGTTTACGTAGGTTATATTGTTATCTCGCTCTTGCACATGCCAATACCCCTAGCAGCTGCAACTTTTCGAATATGTGTTTGTGTGTGTAAGCATTTTATTTATTTAAATATTTAATTTTTGTATAGTTAGTTTTGTTTGAGTATAGTTCAAGTCCAATTCAAAAGAGTAGCCAAATGAATTTAGATACATTCTCAATGAACTTTGAAATTTTTTTAGCGGAAACGTTTGTTGTTGCCCTTTGTTTATCCGAGAGTAAGAGAGCTCTCTCTCGATACAAATTTAACTATTGGATTTACTCTTAGCCAGAAGGGAGGGCCCAATGTAGTATTATTGGAAAATTATTTCGATTTTAATTATCTATCAACCGACGGCTGGCTTTTTAATCTTTCCATTTTAGTCCCCCTAGTCCTAGTCCTACTTCCCATCCCTGTTGTGCCCCCAGTGCATGCCGTTGCTGTGCGCTGCGCTGCTTCTTCCCGCCTCCCTCTCAATCATACTCTACGTCATTGTGCTTTGCCTTGAATTTCTCATTACGAAGCACATAGCGTGCCATGATGATGCCAAGAGCCAGAGCCGAGCGCATGTTCAGGTTCGGCATCAGTGTTCGTGGTTGGTTCGGGACTCGACTCGGTTCTACGGAAATTCTGTTGAAAACTCAAAGTCGTCTACTGTACTACATAATTACAACCGCACACGTTCGCTCGCTTAACTCTCTCTCTCTCTCTCTTCCTCTCTGAGAGAGCAAGTATGTGTGAGTGTGTGTGTAGTGACAGTTAATGTTTTGTTTTGTTGCGAGTGTTGAAGCGGTGAAGGGGAAACTGAACGACAACCAGCCGCCCGCTATTGCCGTTTTTTCTGTTATTTGTAAGATGTTATTTTTTAGCTCTCTCTTAAAGGAATAATGAAGAATAATTTGTATGGTCTTCCCGTTTTTGTTATCTTCCCCACTATCTATTTGATGTAATTTACTCCATCTGCATTTTGTTGCCTTTCCTTCGTCTTATTTTGCGTCACACAAAAAGTCACACGAAATCTCGCACACAATTGAGCACGCGCTCGCTCTGTGGCACACACATGGACATGTATTCCGTACACTTGGCAACTAACAAAAACAACAGCTAGTCGTGTGGCGGCGGCTACAGTGGGCCAAATGTGAAATTTGAACTGACCGCCCAAATAATGTCGTATAACCGATGGGAATGGAGTTGTGACACAGACAGACAGCTGATACGAGTGTGATAGGCGTTAAATGGGAATGGGAATGGAGAGAGAGCTTATGCCGGCCGGCACAAACCATACCGACATACGCACATGTGTAAATAAATTTACTCGTATGAATGAATGAACCTAAATAAATGAGGCCGTGATCTACATACATACATGTATGTACATATGTATTCAAACATTCGATTTTAAAGTGTGCAATTCGAATGCTATTTGTACCACTGTCAAGCGGCAATGGAATATCGGCAAAAATTGTGAGCGCGAGCGTGCTCGAATTGTGTGTGTGGGACTAGTGCACTAGTATGAGTGTTTAGTTGTCAGCTTAGGACCTCGCTCGCGTTTCTCCTCTCACCATAAAACAGTGGGCGAGGGGTGCTAAAAAAACTACTTAAAAATTACCTTCATACTTGCTATTCCGGCATTAGTGTGCGTGTGCAGCGACAAACAAAGCGAGTTTTTTTTTGTGCATGAATCATGCTTTGATGGACAAAACGACAGAAAATTACAAAAATGTGAGAGCGGTGTGGTGTGTTGCATAGTGTGGTGGATTTCGAAAATACAACACACGCCACACAGCACGTACACCGTACTATGTGTGTGTGTATGCATGTGGCGGTGTGTGTTGCGTGTATGCTTTGTTTGCCTCATAATATTTTTCAATAGTTGATTTTCCATTCATGTAGTAAGAATTTAATGTTGGTTTTTAAACTTAATTTTGTCAAAAACTGTCTAACCGCCATTTGTCGTCTGCCTTTTGCCCCTTGGAGATTTGATAACGCACACGAGATAAGTGGAAGCGGGACGACTCTATGTGTGGCAGCGTGTGAGTATGTTGTGTTGTCGGTTCTCTTTCGCTCTGAGTATTTTCGAAATTCGAATCGAGAGAGCGGCATTGTTGGTAACGGAGGCGGTAGTGGTTCTCTTGGCCTTCTCTATTCTCGCTGTTGCTGTGAGTGGCAAAACGGCGGCAAAGTAACTACAACACACACGGTGGAAGAAGCAAAAACATGGAAATGTTTAAGCGTAAAACGCCTGACGAGCGGCGTCGTCAAAACAGAATGGAAATCAAAACTTAAGCCAAATCTAAACCGACATATAAAATCAATATACACTATGTTACGGGATCGACAATGTGGAAGTGCACGGAAACAGATTGTATGTGTTTTATGCCGTGTGTTGTTCGTGTGTTTTCCATGAAGTGGGTGGCCGTGCCAGTGCCAGTGCCAGTGCCAGTGCCCATGCCCTCCCTTTTTATTGGCCCCTTCTGTTATTCTGTTTCTGTTTTATACTCTCCGTGTTGTGCTTTCCGTTATCTGTCCTCTTTGCCCCTTCCTGCTCGGCCCATCCTCTCTTCTGGCCGTTCCTTTATGCCGTGTGCAGCCACACAGTTTTTTTTAACAAGTTTTTTTGTTTATAAACTATTTGTGCGTGCTACCACCTTTGTTTATGTAACCCTCGGATCAGTGTTGGGCAATGGGTCCGAACCTCCCCAACCCAGCGTTGCAAAGCACTGTGTTGCCGGCAAACAAAATTGACTTTTCTTTTGACACAAAATGTTGAATCTCCATTCCAGATTGAACGTTTGCTGCTAGCTCGAAAAGGAAATAAAGACGACCCACCACAACTCTGTCCGCGTGGAACCGCAGGAGTAGCACTTGGATTAGGAATAGGAGTAGGAATAGAAACAATAATCGTCGTCAGGCCGTAAAATTTGAATAGCAATAAAGCCAGCAAGAAGAGCAGCAGGAGAAGCAGGAGCAGCGGGAGCAGCAGCAAAAGGATAAGAAACGTTGCGCTCCACATCGTCGTCCAAATGCCAGCTGGACCAGCCTTATTATTACGCCCGGCCCAATAGAGCCGCCGGAACAGGAGCGCACGCAGTATCTGGATAATCTGGTAAGTGGAACATTGATTGACATTTTGAATGGGAATTGATTAATCCTCGAATTCGTTTGACAGTTGAGAAACATTGCTTAGCATGAAGCAACGGAGTACACAACAGCATTATCCATCAATCAGCGGATTATTCTTATTATTATCAAGGAGAAGCGCAGAAACAATCACATCAGCAGGAGAGGCACTGGAATCCACCGAAGCAGAAGCAATAGCAACGACTGAAGGAGTCGGTGCCGGACTTGGAGTCGGACTAGCCGAAGGCGGAACTGGTGGCCTTGAGAAATTCGCCAGAAGGAAGCAGAGGACTTGCCGAAAGTTAGCCACATAATAGGACTAGTCCACGAGCGGGCGATCGCCGCACCAGAGAGGAGACGGACGGAGACGGCCCCGGGCGTGTGTTTTTGTCGCGTGTGTGGTGTGTGTGTGTGTCGGCCGTCTCAGTCAAGCATAATCAGCATCAGCAACAGCAACAGCAGCAGCAGCACAACCAGCATCCACTTGGGGATCAGATACCTTAATAGCAACCGCACCAGGACCAGGGACAAAAGCAAAAGCAACAACCAGAAGCCTCATTATAAGACAACAGGAGGAGCAGCAGTAGCAGTAGCAGCAGCAACAGCAAGAGCACCACTACCACCACCACCGTCGTCATCAAAAACAACAACATGTCGTCCAACGAACCACCACCTCGCTACGAGCCGCCTGTGGAGCCGGTCAATGGCATTGTGCAGCCACCGGTTGTGCCTCCAGTGGATCGACCCGGCCGCAATACAAATCAATTGCAATTTTTGATCAAAACCGTGATGAAGATGATATGGAAGCACCATTTTGCGTGGCCCTTCCAGCAGCCCGTCGACGCGAAAAAGCTCAACCTACCCGACTACCACAAGATCATCAAGCAGCCGATGGACATGGGCACGATCAAGAAGCGACTGGAGAACAATTATTACTGGTCGGCAAAGGAGACCATCCATGACTTCAACACGATGTTCAACAACTGTTATGTGTACAACAAGCCCGGCGAGGATGTGGTCGTGATGGCCCAGACGCTGGAGAAGGTATTCTTGCAGAAGATCGAGACGATGCCCAAGGAGGAGCTTGAACTGGAGCCGGCCACGGCCAAGGGTGGCAAGAAGAAGGCACGTGCCCCTGCCACGCCCAAGTCTGGATCGGGAGGAAGCGTTGGAACGGGATCAAGCACGGGTGCGCCTGTGGCCAACAGCAATACTGGTAGCAGTAGCAGCGGATCCGTCAATAAGGTAGCACCATCGGCGCAACAGTTGCCCAGCATGGGGACCGGCTTGGCGGCACAGTCAGCGGGAGCCGGAGGTCATGGATCAGCGGCGGGGTCAGGGACAACATCCCGACCCGTATCAGCGATGGGCGGAACGGTTTCATCGACGGCCGGCGGCGGCGGTGCACCGTCCATACCACCGATTAGCACAATGCCACCGCACACAGTCCCCGGCAGCACCAACACAACGACGACGAACGCGACGATGGTCGACGCCATTATAGCCAGCCTTCGGAATACCAGCCAGGCCGCATATCCGGGCGCCACCCAGGCGGCGGTTAACAGCTCCTCCCTACTGGACGGCAGCAGCAGTGCGGCATCGGTTGCAGCAACAACAGCGGCGGCGGCGGCAGCAGCTGCGGCAGCGGCAGCAGCAGCGGCGGCGGCAGCATCATCTGGCGGCGGAGCGGGTGCTCCCGGAACAGTCAGTACGGCGGGCGGTGTGACAATACCATCCGTCAATACCACCACCAATGTGCACTCCTCCTACGTGAACAGCACGGCGGGCGTCGGAGTCGGTGTCGGTGTGGATGCGGTGATACCGCCCCAACAGCCGGCGAAAATGAAGAAGGGCGTCAAACGGAAGGCCGACACAACGACGCCGACGGCCAATGCATTTGAGTCGCCCTACGCCCAAATGGACTCGAAGTCGGCCAAGATAGCGACGCGAAGGGAATCGAATCGTCAGGTAAAGGGCAAAAAGGTAAGGGGTAATGGGCATTGCCACGTTGTGACGTTGTGCTCATCATTTTTGCTGCATCCCACAATCAATGCTCCCACGCATATATTTTGAGGTGATGCCTCTCCTCCCTCCTCCATTACACATGGCAGAGTCCACACACTTCCACAACCCCACACCACCACCGCCACTACCAGAACCAGAACCAGCACCACCAGAGTGCCCAGAGTGGACACACGTGTTCAATTTCACCTTCAAATTGCGCCATTCTAAGAGCTTGCATGTAGATCTCTGTCCGAGGCTTCTGCCAAGAGCCAATAGCCCCCAATCGATAGATGATATGGGGGGAAATCTTCCAAATTGTGATCACGTATGTGCCGCAGTCTTTTTATTTTTCACTTGCATGTTGACTGTACGTTTCATTATTCTTCAGTTTGTGCATAGATAGAGAAACAAATACAGAAACATACTCACATATTTACCTACCACAAAGCACAGCCTCCTTAATTGTGTCCTTCAATCCGATCACGCCAAATGGCAAGCCGCAAGCCACAAGCCTCTACTTCTTCATTCATAGACTTGAGAAATGAATGGGTAAATGGGTGTACGGGTGAATGGGAGAATGGTGAATGGTGAATGGAGAAATGAGGAACACACATGAAAAGTAGTAGGTGGAACAATACTATGATTATAGTACGATATGAACGTAGAACATAATGAATCAATCAACACACAACACGCTGCCTTGCCTCTTACTCTGATTTCATTTCACATTTGATGTATATATATATCATTTACATGTAAGCAAACAAAAGTGCATATAAGTTAAGCTACAGTGCAGCCTGGCTAGAGTGAACACCACAGGTAACACGGGTAACAGGAAGAGAGTATGAGAGTATGTATGAGACTGTACTTTTGGTTATAAACCATATCTACGAGTATTGGAGTGAAAGTTCTTCGGGTTCGATTCGAAGTTTTCAAAGTTTTGGATGTTTTTTTTATGTTTTTAAGATTCCTATTAATGAATGTCTGAACGGAAAATATATTGGGATACAATTTGATATGCATAAACAGCTGTTAAATGTAATTGGTTTTCTTTTGTGACTTGTTTTTGTATCATATATATCATATATCCATTTTATGGATCATATTTTAGTGCCTTCACAATTTTGGGGTATCCCATACCATGATTAAACGTAATCTGCCATCAAAAGTCTTGAGCCCTGCCCTCGATATTCGGTCTTTTGGCCCACATCCCATCCAGCCGGATGACGGGATTAGTTAGAGTTTTCTTGGGTCCTCGCTCTGAAATGATAATACTCTGATAGTTTGCGGGCCATTTTAAAGGGGCAGTCGATTAGCTGGATGGGTGTTCACTCTCTCGGGGCCGCACTGTACTGCACACATTTGTTAATAAGAACCACCAGTGTAGAACTAGGTCTTCTTCTAGTACGAGAAGACGGAAGACGTTTATGTTTGATGCTAATCCAATGCTTTTTGCTTGTTTCTTTTCTGCTTTCTTTTCTTCCTTTTACTGATTTCTTTTGTTTATGTTGTTTTGCACTCTACTCGAACAACCAACAACCAACAACAACAACAACCAACAACAACAACAAACAACAACAAAATGCATCATCATCAACATCCTACAACATCCTACGGGCATCCGAACCGCACTGAACCACAGGATCTTACATTCCAGGGCTCGGGTTATGCGATGTCACCATCGATGGGTGGCGTGCCTGGATTATTGGCGGCCGGCGTCGTCGCGAGTGTTGCGGCGGCCAAGTCAAAGGAGAAACTCTCGGACGCACTAAAGTCATGCAACGAGATCCTCAAGGAGCTGTTTAGCAAGAAGCACTCGGGCTATGCCTGGCCCTTCTATAAGCCGGTGGATGCGGAAATGCTCGGTCTGCACGACTACCACGACATCATCAAGAAGCCCATGGACCTGGGCACCGTCAAGCGGAAAATGGACAATCGGGAGTACAAGAGCGCGCCGGAGTTTGCGGCCGATGTGCGATTAATATTCACCAACTGCTACAAGTACAATCCGCCAGATCATGATGTTGTGGCCATGGGCCGGAAGCTGCAAGACGTCTTCGAGATGCGTTACGCGAACATACCCGACGAACCGGTTTCTAATGCGGCCCACCATCATGCTCACACGCACGGACATGGGCACGGCCATGGACACGGCCAGAGCCACGGTCACGGGCATGGGCATGGCCACGGTGGCTACTCGAGCGCTTCCCTCAAGCACGATGGCAGCGACTCGTCCAGCGAGGACTCCAGCGACACGGAGAACGAGTCCAACTCGGACGAGGAGCGCAGCGCCAAGCTGAAAATGCTCGAGTCCAAGCTGCTCGGTCTCCAGGAGGAGATCCGAAAACTCTCCGAGGAGGCCTCCGCCAAGAAGAAGGCCAAGAAAAAACTCAAAGAGAAGAAGAAGAGCATCGGTGGGGGCTCTGGCGCCGGTTCGGCCTCTCATCACGGCCATGCCTCGGCTGGAGGTGACGCTGGCGGTCCGTCCGCCGGCCATGGCGGTGTCTCGGTCCCGGCCAGCGTCGTCGCCCTATCGGCGGGTGGAGCAGCGGGACCCCTATCGGCCCTACTGAGCGGCTCACTGGTGGGGGCCAGCGGAGCGGGCGGCGGAGTGCCGAACGTTTCGGCACTTCATTCACACGTCTACGACATGAACCTTGCCATGAACCAACTGAAGGGCAATGCGGCAACGACCGGAGCAGGCTTTACGGCCGGCATACCGCCACCAGGACCAGCGCCAGGCGGCAAGGGGGCCAACATGGCCAGCGCCATGGCTGCGGCGGGAGCGGGACCTGGGGCTTCTGGTGGAACCGGCAGCAGTAAATCGAAGAGCAAGGGCCAGCGCGGCAAGGGAAGCTCGAGCAACGCGGGAGCGGGCGGAGCCTCCTCTGGAGTGACGGTCAACGCGGGCAGCGGCATCGGCGGTGCTGGCGCAGCGTCCAGCGCTGGCAGTGGCGGAGGCAGTGGGGCCACCGGCCCCAGCGGCAATTCGTCAAAGCGGGGCAAGGGTAGCAGTAGTGCCGGCGGCGGCGGCGGTGGCGGCGGCGGCAGTGGCAGCGGTGCCAATGCCACCAGTGCGACCGGTGCCGGAGCGCGCGGTAGCAGCAAGAAGAAGCCCAGCCAGGTGATGAACTTTGACTCCGAGGAGGAGGACACGGCCAAGCCCATGTCGTACGATGAGAAGCGACAACTATCACTGGACATCAACAAGTTGCCAGGTAGGAGTCACAATTCTTTATATTCTCGACCTTGCAGATCCAATCGATCCGCTAATGCTAGTGCTAGTGCATTCAACAACTAATCAATGATCGTTTTGCTTCGACAGGTGACAAGCTGGGTCGTGTGGTGCACATCATCCAGAACCGGGAGCCATCGCTGCGGGACTCCAATCCGGACGAGATAGAGATCGACTTTGAGACGCTGAAGCCGTCGACGCTGCGCGAGCTTGAAAGCTATGTGGCGTCGTGTTTGCGCAAAAAAACACGTAAGCCATGTTGTAAGTCTGGAACTAAACCGGGACCACAAAATCTAGAACAAGAGCAAGCACAAGAACAGCAAGGAGAAGAGGATAAATAAGAATATAAGCAAGAAGATGTTCAAGAGCAAGAAGCCACAGTTCAAAGAGTATTAGTCCAAGGAATAGTAGAAGCAAATCAAAATTAGTCAGAATTGCAAGTCTCTGCGCCCAAAACGGGAATACAGAAAAGTCAAGCCCCAAAACTAGAAGCCCCCAGAAGCTGCAGAACCAGCGCAATAATTCAAATAACTAGGACCGAGAGAAAACATAAAGCAACATTTATAAACAAAACGAATTGAATGTGAATTTATCATCATTACACTTTCTAAATACAAATATAACGAGCAGAACTAGTCTAATTTGAATAGTAGAGACTTGGTCGATGCTAATCGAGGTCGCAGATGCTTGCCCCTTTAACCTCTGCGGTGTTGGTGCACGCAGCAGTAGTATTTTTGAACGATCTAGGCGACAGTACGGAAAGAAAGTTTGAAGATCTTTTGCTGTTTTGCTCCGCTCACTTTCCCTTGCCGAAATGGCACAATTCCAAAGTTTTTTCCAAATTTCCATTTCAAAACGAATCTTTTGAATCTAAGAATTTTTTAAACGAAACGAGTGGTCATGTTTTAGTTAGCCAAACTCTCAAGAAAAACAAAAACAAACAAAAAAGTTTTACTATTTACATTAAGTTTTCATTTAAATGCCCCCCCCAACCCCACTCTCTCTCTCTCTCTCTCTCTCTGTCTGTCTCCTGTATCCGTAGCTGTTACGATCTTTTTCTGAATTTTGTCTGTAGCTATGAGAAAATGCATGAACCTCCTATCCTCCTACCTGTTTTGTAGCTTGAGAATGCTGTTTTTTTTTTTGTTTTTTGTTGTTTTTTTTTTGTCTCTGAGAAGGATTCGTTATCCCGTAAACAACCAAGCATGCACCCACACACCACATCAAACTATCTATCCCCCCCTACCGGCCCTTTACTGCTCTCATTGAACGCAATTGGATGTGCTCTACTAATACGAACACTCCGTCTCCGTATCTCCCAACCTATATAGATAAAAAGCCTTCCGGGAAATCGAAGGATGAGCAAATGGCGGAAAAGAAGCAGGAGCTGGAGAAGCGGCTGCAGGACGTCACCGGCCAGCTGGGGGCAAGCAAGAAAAACGCCAAGAAAGGTGAGTCCCCCAAGACACAAAAACCCCCCTGTCTATCCACCTTACCTCGCCTTGCGGCCCCGCATTGCCAACAAATACTAATAACCAATTGAATATCATTTCCCGTAGATGATTCCACCTCGAACAAGGTGGAGGCTGTGCAGCCAGCGAATCCCGTGTCGTCGAGTTCCAGTTCCAGCGATTCATCGTCCTCGAGTTCGAGTGATAGCAGTTCGAGTGACTCGAGCGACAGTGAAGCAGGTTAGGACGCGTTTTGTTTGTTTGTTTTACTTTATAACGCCTTTTTTTTTTGTTAGTTTATATAGACATATATATATGTATATGCATATGTATATATATATATATACACATAAATATATATATGTATAGAAAGGTTTTTAAGCAGAAAATAACAAAAATCGAACAGATCGACAACCGACAACCGACCGACAGCATAAACTGAAAACGAAAAAAGACAGAGCAGAGCCCCAAGCAGCAGCAGTAGATGAAGAAACAGAAACAGAACCAGCAATAGGAATAGCAATAGAAGTAATTGCAGTATGTAGAAGAGAGTCTGCAGATTGGGATGGATTCTGTGGGATATTCATAGGTAACAAAATAGAACCCCCCCGCGCTCCGCCACTGAGAAAAACAACAACCTAATTTTAGGCTAGTAGACAGTGCAGTGTGCGTGCGTATTGAATTGTGTGAAAATAAATATGAATAAGAAGAAAACAACTCAAAAATTGTGTAATTTGAAAATGGGTTTTAAAATAGTTCAAGGATATGGGCGGGCATTAAGTGTGGGTTGGGCGTTTGTAAGTTGTAGTCAGTTTTGTGGCTTAATTAATTGAATTTTGGATATAGATTTATCTAGTTATATACTTATATATATATGCCTATAATTATGTATATCTTATAGTGGCACGCACGCACGCACGCATCAATATGAATAGGATAGGTGTTTTTAGTTTTTAGTTATAATTTTTTAAGGTTAGGTCAAAATAGGAGTGCCAGAAAGAAGAGAGCGAGAGAGCGGGAGAGCTGGAGAGAGCTGGAGCGAGTTTGCTGCTGTTTAATGCTTTGCTTAGTTCTGCTTCTTCTTCGTCATGGGTGGGCGTCTGGAAGGTGGAATGGGGGTGCGCAAGGTGATAAATGGAGAGAGCCCGACTGACTGAGCATTCAGCTCCAACAAACACACACACAAACACACTCACACATATACATACACACACAAACTCAACTCAATTTATTGAATTTAGCGCATTTTGTTAATGTTTTGGTGTGCTAAAACACATAAAAAAAAGAAGTGACAAAAACAAAGAACTCCACTGGCAAATTTCCTACATGCAATATGCAGGACCTCCCCCCCCCCACCCCACTCCACCCCTTAACAGAAAAATGGACTCTGGCAATACGCAAAAATTTGCTATATTATGTTAAAAGGAATTTGTATTCTATTCCTTGTTGCTTTCGGAATTGTTTTTTATGAAGAAAAAAAACAGTTATTTTTTTATTGTTGTTGGAAATGCCCCAGAACCAAGTTCACGCGAAAAAGTGCAATACGCATTTAATTCTAAGGAAACAAAAAAAATTAAGGAAAAAAATTCACAGATTAAGCAAAATAATTGGAGCTATTTTTTTTTTTTTTTTTAAGAAAACCAAAATATTTGTGTACTTTGTGGTACTTAGATACAGACCGATCCTTTACCTCCGCACACACACACACACACACACACTGATTTATGCAGAATTGTTAAACAAGTTTGCTGAAAAATTAAATTTTTTTTTTTTTAATATATATTTTTTTTTTTATAAATTGTAAAACTATGCATTTTGGTCCAAGTCTGTTTAGGGGGGGATGTCCCACCTTAATGCATGCACCGTGTGCCGAGACCCCTCTTTCAGCATGCCCCTGACAATCGCACACACCCAACCAGAGACAGATATACAGACATAAGGACATAAGGATAGAGACAGAGACAGAGACAGAGATGGAGACGGAGACAAAAAGAACACACCTCTGCAAACCTTTCTATTACTGAATATATATATATATATATATTTATATATATACTTTTTAAGCGATATATGTATATATACATATATATATATATAAATACTAATTAGGTCTAGCTTAGCGTATATATATATACTTCATTATATATACAAATCCATACACACGCAGAATATATATATATATATATATATATATATACACATACATATATACATAAATATATATTTAAAAATATATATATGCATATAGATATTATATTTAAGCATTTCATAGGTATTAAACGAATTGTATTTTTAAATGAAAAAAACAAAAACAAGAAGCAGAACAGAACACACAAGAATAATGTGAATATACATATATCGTTTACAATTCGATGTATGTGTATATATATATACGTAAGTGTATATATATATATATATATTGAATAAAACTAAAAAAAAAAACAACAAATCTTACACACACAACTATCTAAAAAAAAAAAACGAAAATGAGAAGAAAAAAAAAACACAGATCAGAAATCGCTTACAAAAAGCTCTTTACTTTAAGTCTTTTTTGAAAGAAAAAACAAAAAAAAAAAACGAAACAAAACAAAAGAAAAGAAAAACAAACAAGTAAACCTTATTATTACCAATATTATGATTATGATTATTATTATTATTATTATTATTATGAGAATATGCTGAAAAAAATCGTGAAGCAATTGTGTATTGGGGGCAGCCAATTTCAAAAAGAAAGAAATGATTCCAACTCCAACCAACCAACCAACCAACCTATCAATCAATCAATCAATCAATCAATCAATCAAACCAATCCAACAAATCAGAACCAACCAATCAATCAGCCGATTTAACAACAACTTTTCATCAAGTCCTATAAAGCCAATAGAGCAGCCCTACATGGACAGCCAAGATCAACGAATAAATCGAGCTATAAACGAATCATCCACATAAAGACACCACACAACCATCACCACCATCACCAACACCATCACCAATACCATCACCAACACCACCACCAACATCTCCATCTGCATCTCCATGAAATGAAATTGTTTTGATTGTCAATACAAAGTCGTCGTCCCGCCCCCTATCCGTTAACCTTTCAGTCTTATACAGACTTATCGATCGTAAAGCTGTATGATGGCGCTCACCTGAAAGCTCCTCAGCCACCGTCCTGGGCTCATTTGGACTCCATCTCCAATAGGTTCTCCATTGCTAAACCTTTCGATCTGTTAAATAGAGAATAATGCATGATAGCGTAGGCGTTGAAACATCCAGTTAAGGCAGTTCATGGATGAAAAGGCTCTATAAAGCCTCTCCTCTATGAGCATCTATTGTTAACCGTTCAAATTTTATCTAGGAAGCAGCCATCCTTGATTTATTTTATCTGCCGTGTGCGTTTTTTTTTGGAACTACTAAAGCAATAGAAGAGCCGTAATATTTCCATAAGGTTCATACAGCACAAATTAAAATGGAAATAGCACTAGATTCATCTGACAAGTCTGCTATATTACCACTAGTTTCGATCTGGCAGATCGGTAGGGATCTACCGGACCTTGTCGCACTCCATCTACTCCCTCCCACTCCATCCACGCGACTGAGCGGCACATTCTTCCATAAATTCATTCTTCCATCCGCGACTCTCAGTGTTGAGTGCTCAGTGCTCGGGCAATGGGCTCTATTGTTCTCCGTCTCTCCGCAGCGGCAGGTGGGAGTGCTCATTCCGCTCGCTCTTTCTTTCATATTTGTTTACATTGGTAGGCGCCACTCCAACAGATGCGAATTCCATCTCGAGTTTCGAGTTTCGAGCTTCTCTTCCACACATCCGTTTATCCATTCATCCATACAGCCACGCACATAATGAAACATGCATGCATACATATGTACATACATACATACACATTGCCATAGTGAGATCTGATTGGATCCGTTGTCCAGGGATTCTACTGGACATCATTAACAATTGTATGGTTTCATGTTTGAGTGTGTAGGCGCCTGGGAGTTAGAGTATTTACTCGTAGAATCCATTGAAACCGTATTGAAACAGGATCCAAACCAGCAACAACGGCAGGAAAAACAACTCGTCAGGATAGGTGGTCCACGTACACCCTCCCCAATTCCCCCTACCCCTCCCCATCACACACACACACACACACACAAACACTCACGAAATATGTGTAAAATATAATAATATTTGAATCAGAACTATAACTCCTCCCCCCCCCTCTTATAATACCAAATGTTGAACAATTACCAATATAGTATGTTTAAAATAATGAAAGAAAACAAACAAAAAAAACAAACAAAAAACCAAAAGCAAAAGCAAATGCAAAAAGCCAATATGCAACAAAAATATATTTGAAATTCTCTATACACTTGCAGACAATGTGTAAAAAACAAAGAAGGTATGAAAAGCTTCGAAGCGAAAGAGAACAAGAAACAAAAAGCAAAAAGCAAAAAGAATCCAATAAAAAAAAGAAAAACGTACGTAACTGTAAACATATATCGGGACATCGAGAGAGAAGTGCAGGTGTTTATGACGTAGACAGACAGAGAGAGAAAGAGAGTTAGAGAGTTAGGGAGAGAGAGAGAGAGAGAGTGAGTTGTGTTGGGTGCGGTCCAGATAGTGGGACGAATTTCAGAGAACATAACCTATTCAAAAACAAAAGACAGGAAGATAGACTCCACTCAGGGAGTTGCGAATTATGATACCACCCCATATAGAGGGCGGGACACGAGGTCTCTGGACTGAATTTCCACCCTGTAATCAATATTACTTATCGTTTTAAATGTTTTGTGTATCGTGGTAACGAATGGAACTGAAATGAAAACCAACAAGTAGCACAATTCGCGATAAATTCATCGCATTTTCATCTACAATCGAGAATAACGTAAACACACTGTGATTTTTTTTTTCTTCTTTTTTTTTCTATTCTATACATATACGATACATGAGTTAAAAACTGTGCTCGTTACGTGTTGCGTATATTTGTGGCTTTTATTTCCCGCTCCCCATGTATGTGTATTTGTACAAAATATGGAGAAACAGTTCTTCCAACAGACAAGGCTTCCATGCCCCTCAAAGTCAGGAACAACCCACTATACCTCCCAGTTCCGATCCGATTCAATTCGATTCAAGAAGGCAGCTGACCAATAAACGATTAAAAAAAAAAACCGATAAACCAACACAGAAAAAAACATGCGAAACATGGGTACCAAAAGAAATGAAAACAAACAAAATGAAGATGATTATTTAGAGAACTTCGCGTGTCCAGGAAAGCCCGGTGTGGGGTGTCAGGCTCTCCCACCTTTCTGTCTCTCTCTCTCTCTCGCTCTCTCGCTCTCTTTAATTCTGTCACTGTCACTGTGGGACTTTTTAGGAACGGGGAATGTCAAGCGAATACGGAAACGAAATTGAACAGAACCAGAAAATAACTTCAAATAGAGTATTTTGCTCTATAGCTAAACTCCAACTAGATATAGAGATGTACATAGATATATGGAATACTGCTATATAGGATAATACTGATCAGAAGGTATCAAAATAAAAGAAAAAAAAATACAAAAAAAAATACAAAAAAATACAAAGAAATCAGAAAACAGAAAACAAACAAATGTTTTCCGAAAGCATTTGATTATTTCTTTTTCGGCTGTCGGCTTTCCCCTTTACACATTGTTTGCACGTTTTTTTCAAAAAAAAAAAAAAAAAAAAAGGAAAAATAATAAATACAAATATATATATATACACAAAAGAAATGCATATAGAAGAGGAGAATGATGGATGATGATTATGAGAATGCAATGGAAATAAAGAAAACATTTTATAAAAAAAAAAACAAAAAAAATTGCATAAAAAAATCAATTTAAATATATAAATTTTTACTATTTAAAATAAATCAAATGAAAACGAATGATGGAAGACAAACAGCAACCAACAAACAACAGAAACAATAATAACAACTAACAACAAAAACACAATGAAAGCAAGACATAAAAAAAAAGGCAGACCGCAGTGAGAGAGAGAGATAGAGAATAGAATCAGAAGGAAACCAAAAGGGCAGGAAGAGAACAGCAGCTTTGAGGATCGGTTAAACGATTCCTTTTCTGATTCCACCGATATTTCTTTCACCGCCAGAAATCCGACGAAAAATTAGCCGCCATTCCCGTTCTCAGTGTATTTTTGTCAATTTTGTTTGGTTTTTATTCAGAGTCACCTCCATAGGGTACCAAAAAACCAACTGGCCTTACGTGTGAATTGTGCATCAAGCATTCATACAATAGAGTGTATCCGACAGAATACGTATCGCTTCTTTGTTAATTTCCATACATTTTCAAGCTTATCCTTTTAGTATTTGAGATTTTTAACCTCCCTTGATGATCAAATTTCGGATTGAATTGTTTTCTTTCTTGGGAGTAGAGTAGTGGGTGAAAGGTAAAAAAAAAAAAGAAAAAAAAATCAACCATGGAAAATTGAAAGAAATTTCATAATTTAAAGAATAATGGCAGGAAGGGGAAGTCGAAAATAAAATCAAATATAATATAAAATAATATAAATAGCAACAAATCTTAGGGAAAGGAAGAGAGATAGAGATTCTCCAGATACAAGACGTAACAAAAAAAAAAAAGGGAAGGAACTTGACGTAACGTAACGTAACGCAACGCAACGCGACATAACGAAGACCACACATATTTAGCATTATAAAAACCACACACACACACAAACACAGTCACCGAAGGACACTATACACACACACACACATGCATACACTTAAATATTTATAGTAAAGAATAATAATATTTATTATTAACAAATGGCAGCGCCAAAAACCAACAAAACCAACAACTAAACTAAAACTAAACAAAAAGCAATGAATACAACAACAAACAACAACACCAACAACAACAACAAAACTGAGAAAAGAAAATGTTTATTAAAAAAAGACAAAAAAATAACAAACGTGTGTTCTTCCTCATTCCAAAAGCATTTGGCATTTTGCTTGTGGTTTTTTAAAATATAAAACTAAATTATACTATAGCTTTTGAAACACCAAAAATGATTACAGTGCTACACAAAAGCAGAGAGATTACGGTACAGTACACACCCACCTATCAGCTGGTGGGTACAGTACGCACACACTCACTCACACACACATGCCTAGACAGGAGATGGTTGGTTTGTTGTGATCGAATGGCTGCCCCCACCCCCGCCGGCTGCCGTGGTGGGGTGGAGCGTGTGTGGTCTTTGTGGGGCTTGCAGTTCTTCTCATTTACAGTTTAGATTAAAGAGAAAGGGAGAGAAAGAGAGGAGAGAGGAGAGAGAGAGAGAGAGTGGGAGTAGGAGAAACAGAGCTATAATAAGAGGGAGGGCGCGTGCGCTCTCTCCGTATGAGAGAAGCGCGCGTACATCCCAAACCCATCCAATACGCCCCAGTCTCCACTCCCGGCACCGCCAACAACACAATTGTTTCATCGATCGGCATTGTAAGAGGTATTTTTAATACACATATTACTACTATATACAAAAAACATGTACCACATATTTATTATTCTATTTTACATGCACATTTTATCAACATGTGTACCACCATCCTGTATATTTCCGCTCAAGTATTAGCTTCTTTTTTTTTGTTGTTATTTTTGCTTTTTTTTCGGTACTGCTTAATCAAGGCGTTGAGCATTTGCATTTGTGCCGCAAATCAACCGCAGCCTCGTTTAACCAGTGCCCAAACCAATTCGTCGCATTCGTCACAGATCTCACTGAGCAACACCGAGTCAACACTGATGTTGCTGACGTTAGCCAACACCGGTCGACGTTAGCAAACACACCTGTTGCGCTTGGTGCGGTCCGGTGGGAGAGTGAGAATGAGAACGGTGCTGGCTTTTGCTTGTCTTTCTTTGCTTATTATTTCTCCTTCTTCTGCCTTGTCCTGTCCTGCCTCACAGCGTCTATCCTCCTCTTAATCACTCTCTCTAATTTCTCTCCGCACCACAGGTGATGGCGACGAACGACCTCCGCGCAAAAAGAAGCCTCGCGACTCGAATGGCAGCAATGTAAGTATCTCCGATCCCATTAAGTATACATATACTTATATATCCTTTGATCAGCATCAGTAGGTGAATCGGTCTAGCGATGTCCGTCTGTTGCCATTTAAATCAAATTAGTCCTTCAGTTTTGAACTCAATCTCAATGAAATTTTGCACATTCTGCTGCTTTGACCGCTTTCATCAATAGACAGATCATTCGAAATCGGGCAAATGGACCACTCTGACTTATAGCTGAGACAATAACGAAATACAGTACAATACAAGAAATGTTTTTGGTTGGGTGCATTCAAGGGTAGCTTCTTTTCTTTACTGGGATTCCATATGACTCCCTATTGCCTATTGGGATTACCTATTACCTCGACGAGCACACAGTGTTGCATGTGGCATAACCTAACATAAACTTGCTTGTCTCCACTCTTATCGCCCTGTCTCTCTTCTCCTTGCCGCTGTTCGTTATCGTTTTGTGTCCGTCATCGCTCCACGACATGATCGCTCCACCGAAATACAGGTAAATAACCCCAGCCTCAGCGGTGTTCTGGGAGGAGTCCTGCCGAGTGGCGGCTTGACGCCGACGCTCCTTCACATGGGCCTGGACCACGTGCTGAACCCGAACTCACCCACATCACAAATGGGTAAATATCCGATGCCCGATCAGATCCGATTGTGTGTGCCTAACTAACCTTCGTGTGTGTTCCACCCTCCACCCTCCACTCTCCACCCTCTACCCTCACCCACCGCCCTCCATCGTGCTCCATTCCATTCCGTTTGCAGCCAATCTGTTGGGCAATCCGAATCCCTTGACGGCGGCTGCCATGCTGAACAATAACAACAAGACGACGTTGCAGGTCGGCGGCAGCTTCGGTGGCGCCTCCGCGGGCGGCAACAACAATATGCTGCACGGCCCGGTTGGTGCAACGGCGCACCACAAGAACGGACAAAACGACCACCTAATGACTGGCAAAGTGCCGCCTGGCGGTGGAGCTGCCGGAGCCGCTTCCCTGCCGCCACACAGCTATGCCGGTAGCGTGCCCACCCAGGCCGCAAGTCTGACCGGAGGGGGCATACGGATAGCCAGTAATCTGCACAAGCATCCCAACCTGCCCGGCGGCGACCTGGTCGAGAATCACGCGGCGCTGACCGCTGCCTTGACGTCGACCGTCAACAGCAACAGCGGCACCGGCAGCGGAGCTGGAGTGTGCGTGGGCGCCGGCCTGAGCAACACCAGCAGTGGCACCGCCTCGGGCCACACACACAACACCAACACAATGGGTGGCCACGGCGATGGCTTGCCGAGTGCCTCGCTGTCATCGGGTCTGAAGCAAATCCCGCAGTTCGACGACCCCGTTGAGCAGTCGCTGGCCTCCCTGGAGTTCAGCGCGGCGGCGGCCTCCACGGGCAAGTCGGGCCTAACCGATAACTTTTTGATGGCCCAGCAGGGACACCTAATGCAGCAAATTGGTCAGCAGCAGCAGCAGCCGCCCTTTGGACACCACCAGCAGCAACAGCAACACCAGCAGCAACAGCAGCAGCAGCACCAGCACCACATGGACTACATGACGGAACTGCTGACAAAAGGGGCTGAGAATGTGCCCGGCATGAATGGAAATCTTCTGAACTTCAACCTTGACATGGCGGCTGCGGCGGCCTACCAGCAGAAGCAACACCACGGACAGCACTCCCAGCAGCAGCAGCAACAACAGCAACAGCAGCAGCAACAACAACAGCAGCAGCAGTCGCACAACAATGGCTTCAATGTGGCGGACTTTGGCATGCCAGGATTCGATAATCTTACGGCAACAGCATTCCTTGACCTGGAGCACACACTCCAGCAGCAGCACATGCAGCTGCAACAGCAGCAGCATCAGCAACAGCAGCACCACCATCAGCAACAGCAGACCCTCCAGCAGCTGCAAGCCCACCAGCAACAGCAGCTGCAGCTGACTAACAAAATGCTCCTCATACCCAAGCCGATCGAGTCGATGATGCCCAGTCCGCCGGACAAGCTGAAGGTAATGCTGAAAGTATCGCAATCGCCCTCCGAAATGAAGGTGGCGGCCGCCCAGAGCATGCTGGCTCAGTCATTCAAGGCGGCCGAGCAAAACCTGAAGAATGCCAGCTCATGGTCTTCGCTGGCATCGGCCAGCTCACCGCAGAACACTTCGAGCAGCTCGAGCAGCAGCAAGCCCAAGCCAGCGATGGATTCATTCCAGCAATTCCGCAATAAAGCCAAAGAACGCGACCGCCTCAAGCTGTTAGAGGCGGCCGAGAAGGAGAAAAAGCACCAGAAGGAGGCTGCCGAGAAGGAGCAGCAGCGAAAGCATCACAAGTCATCCGAGTCCTCATCCGCCTCACGCTTGGTCCAGGTTGCCGCTGCCGCTGCAGCAGCCGGCGCTGTAGCATCTGCCGCAGCGGCAGCGGCAGCCTCCTCAGCAAACATCTCCACCGGAAATGCGCCTCAGTCTAGCGCAGGACAGATCAGCAGTGATCGTGAAAGGTCCAGCAGCGCTGTGGATGCCACCCGCATGAGCAGTGGTGGGGGAGGCAACGGCGGCCTCCTCCTACCCGGCAATGGCAACAACAGCAGCAACTCTGCCAACAGCAACGGACCCGGCAGTGCGGACAGCGGCAGTGGGGGCCCCGTCAGTGGCCCGGCAAGTGGCGGCGGGCCCAACAGCGGCGGGTGCATCATCGGCCCGTTGGCAAATACAGGCAGCAACAGCAACAGCGGCGTTGCCAGCGGAGCCACAAGCAGCAACAGCAATAGCAGTGTTGGCGGAGTGGTCGGGAGCGGGGGGCCTGGCTCGAATAGCCAGGGCAGTAGCGGTGGGGGCGGGACCATGGGAAGCGGACTCCTAGAATACGGCCCACAGGTGGTGGCGCTCAACCAGGCGGCGGCGAATGCCCAGGCCCAGAACGTATCGACTACAATGACAGCCCAGACCGTCCTGGCCTCCTCGCCCCTGGAGGCTATGGAGAGTGGCAGGTAAGTGCTCGTTGATGCCTTGTTGCTTGGCTATACTCTGACACAAAATATTCTCCTTGTGTCTGCAGGAAAAGCGTGCATGACACCCAGTCCCAGATATCTCGTGTCGAGGACATCAAGGCATCGCCGGGCCAGGGCCAGAGCTCGCCGGCACAGCAATCGCCGCAAGATAGGGCAGCGGCCAAGCGTGCGGAGCAGCGAAGGGCGGAGCAGGAGAGACGCAGACGCGAAGCGGTGAGTGGCTCCTAATAATGCACACTTCTTCCACCAACTAAGCATTTTGTATCCTTTCCCACAGTTGGCTGGTCAAATCGACATGAACATGCAGAGTGATCTTATGGCAGCGTTTGAGGAGACGTTGTAGGACAAGGCCTTCGGAGGACAGCACCGGACATATACGCATCCCAGAACCAGCATCCTCATTGCTGCTCCGAGAATGCCGTCGTCGCTTTCAAAGCGTCGGGCGGCGAGGACGCCAAAGCCTGATCCAACACATACAACGATGGAGAGCAACACCAGCAACCCCAGCAACACCAGCAACCCGAGCACCACCAGCAACACCAGCAACACCAGCAGCAAAGACCATAAGAAACATGTCAGCAGCAGCAGCAACCCTGACTTGAAACGCACTAGCAGCAGCAGCCTCGACCCCAAACACAGTAGCAGCAGCGTCAGCAGTCACCCCGACCACAAACGCAGCGGCAGCAGCACCGACCACAAACGCAGTAGCAGCAACCCCGACCACAAACGCAGTAGCGCCAGCCACCACAAACGCAGCAGCAGAAACAACGACGACAAGCGCAGCACTAGCAACCAGGAGCACAAACCCAGCAGTTGCAGCAGCAGTCAACAGGACAACAAACGCAGCAGTAGTAGCGGCGGCAATCCAGACCATAAACGCAGCAGTAGCGGCACCAGCCACGACCACCACAAGCATAGCAGCAGTAGCAACAGTCATCCCGACCACAAGCGCAGCAGCAGCAGCAGTCACCACAAGCGCAGCAGCAGCAGCAGTCACCACAAACGTAGCAGCAGCAGCAGTCACCACAAGCGCAGCAGCAGCAGCAGACATAACGACGAAAATTTAAAGAAGCAACAAAACAAGAAAGCAACATAAAAACAAGTAAGCAATGTTTTAAGGCGTAATCTTCATACGTACATTTAGTAAGTATCTATAGTGCATATACATATACAAAGGATCGGGATAGGATCGCTGCCCGGTCCTGCATGTACAGCGACAGCGACAGCAACAGCAACAGCAAGAAATAACAACAACAACTACAAGAAAAACACGGCAACATCTGCAAGAGCAGCAGATTCGAACATTAACCGAAACAAAAAGGCAAATTTCCTTTGGTTCATAAATTGTTTTGGGGTTCAATTGAATCGGCGATTATTCTATACATATATATATATATAAACATTTATTTGTAATCTTTTCACTTGCGATTGTTTATTGCGATTATAATGATTAAACTAATTTAAGCGATGAGATGATGAGATGTTGATCGATCCGACTACCTTAATGAACACGATTCAAATCTTATTATGTTAAATATTATATTGATTGCTTAGGCAAGCTTAGCCTGTAGATTTAACACATTACATTACGGATAAACCATCTTTTTTTTGTCTTAAGTATACACAAAACACATATGCTTAGAGTTGTTAACTAATTTAATGAAACGAAATCAATCAATGTATGTATCTATTTATCCAAGCGTGAGAGGGAGGGATGGAGGAAGGGGGGGGATTGCACAGCCAGGTTCTTCAGTACGATTATGATCATAACCTTAATTCCGTAATAACCCCCCAACACCCGCACCCCTTATCTGTTTAAAGGCTTGACAGGCGCTCCCACACATATGCGACCAAGTCTATTTTTACACTTGTAATTTACACACACAAACAATAACACACACTCACACGTACTATAACCATACTATGGCTATTTTATAGTAGTTACATTGAGATAATGTATTGGCCAGACAGAGGAACCCCAGCTCTCAGCTCAATCAGAACCCGAACACGAACCAGAATCGGACCCCAAACCAGAACCCGAACCCGAACCAGAACCCGAACCCCTTCTAGAAATTATAAAATTGAAACAAATGTAGTTCTTAAGTAGCCAACGAAATTTTTCTATTGTGACGCGACTAAAAACCATTAAGAACTAGAAACAGCAACAATGCTTGCAAATAAAACTTACAGAAAACAATATTTCATTTTCTTTTTCATAATGTAAGATTATATAAAAGCAGGATGATCCCTCAAAGAAATTGCAGTGACAATTATGTATGTATATCGATATATATATATATATATATATATGTATGTATCTGTTTAGTCCCTGCTGTCTTCCATAGCTCTTCAACTAGCTGGCAAGTACAGATTCAGATTCAGATCTAGGGCCAGGTCCAGGTCCAGGTCCAGTCTCCATCTTTGCCTTTGTCTCCGTCTCTGTGTTCGTAATCGTCTCTTTAAATCCTTAAGCTAGAAACGTTTGTAGTCCCCTGACCACACACATCGGATGTATATAAAATTCCATGTAGATCTGATCTGGAAGTTTGGGCTCCCAATACCAGGTAGAGCTCTCCCCCCACTCCTGTGAAGCAGTTTTGTAGCGAGTGCCAGGCAGGAGAGGGCCAGACCATACGGTATATATACATATGTATGATGTAGTAATATTACCGACTAAGATGACGACTTTATACTATCTTACTATTGTAATTGTAATTGTAACTGTAATTGTAATTGTATTTATATTTGCGTACGGTACATATTTAGCGAAAATTCAAATTGTAAACCTAGTAATAATGGATAGTAGTACGAAGGGTGGGTCTGTGCTTGAGAATGGGTTTCTTTCGCTCTGTCTGCGAGTGTGCGAGCTCCCCCAGTGTGTCCGTATGGGTATATGTTCTTGTATATAGAGTCGTTGTGTAACTAATACTTACGGGTATGTGTATCCCCCGGCATCACATCCTTATGTTGTTAAACCCCGCAAGAAACGTCATTTAATTATTGTAAATTCGTTTTGAAAATCTAACGGGTATATCCCGCATTCTACAAGTACGAGTACATACATATATTAAAGTATATGGAGACATCGGATAAACATATGCAGAAGAGAAATATTTTTTTTTTCTATACTTAATTTTAGCATTTAATTCAAACAACAACAAAAAAAAAACAAAATCATCAAAAAAAAAACGGGAGAATAAAAATTGATAAAATGAAAACTGTATAAAAAGAGAAATTGAGAGCAAAAAATATAAACCGAAAATGAACAACAAAATACAAAAAGTTTTTAATTTAGAGCAAAGCAAAGATGGATAAATTTTCATACAAAAAAAACCTCATACAGCCGGACGGACACTCCAGTACGTACATATGTACATAAATATAAAGAGATATACATATATGTATAGCTCTCTGTTATAAGTATGTACATATGTCAAAAACACGGACAGCGAATCACTCGATTATTGCCCAATTGGCATTTTAGAAATTAATTGTTGGACTTTTGTGGATACATAGCCGAATAGAGTTAGAGATGAAGACAACGCATATATACGAGATTTACAGATAGGGATAGGAAGGATAGCGATAAGCGTACAGAGGGGCAATACAGATAGAGGTGGGGGCAAGAAGAGCATAACGAAAACACGCCACGAAAACTGGTAAACTAGTAACAAAGAAGAGAAAGCAAGGGAAAACCAGATGGGGGACTGACAGCGAGCGAAAAATGTGGCAAAAGCGAGAGGGAACACAACTGTACCCACAGGTGACTCCTATCCTCCTCGCCAAGCCCCTACCATGCCCTCACACGACCATTGATCCATTCATTACACACACACACACATGCATACACTTTTTAGTAAGTCTATTTTTAATGAACAAACCGAGAAACCAATTACCAAGTAACACATACTTTGCCTTTAATGCGTACACCCAATATCTAGTATTAATAACACGGCCGCCAAACGCCAAAAATTTAAAGAAAGAGCTCATAAAAACAACAAAAAAACGAGCAGAATAATAACGAGGGAAAAACAACTGAAAATCAGCAAAATAAAAAAAAAATCATAAAAAACTATCCACCAAATGATGTGTTTTCTTATCGCACTTAAGTTAAAAAAAAGGAGAAACGTGAAAATGGGCATATGGGCACTTCAGTCGAAGAACTGAGCAACTATTTGTGACAAATTAATCACCACACTTCCAAAATCAATGTTCCCCAGCACCTAGTCGACTCTCTCGATTGTACTGCCTGCTTTTCCCCATAGGGTTTTTTATATCTGTTCTCAACCAGCATAGTGGACTAAAGCGCCGGAGTTTGCGGACTTCCTACAAGTACATCATGACGTCGTGGGCAATTCGAGTGCTTTCATCGAGCACGAAGGCAGTGACTAGTCCAGCGAGGCCTCCAGCGACACGCAGAACGTGTCCAGCTCGGACTCCAAGCTAAAAAACGTCCAGTCCAAGTTCAACACTACCTATTCCAAACAGCGATCCGGTCGACTCGATCACCCAAAACGGTGTCTCCAGCCAGCTCGTCGCTCGCTTATACGCCAGCTATGACCGGAGCCTTGTTCTTGAGCAAATTGCGCGTGCCTTCATGGGCTTCAATATCAAGCTCACAACAGTAGAATCCTTTCTATTGACATTAATCGAAATATTAAGCATCGGTCGCAAAGGATCGCAATTAATTGAATTGGCTTTTACTCGAATGCGAGACGAAGAATCGAAGCGGATGTAAATTGTCAATGTACTTATTGGTGTTTTCTGCCATTATCTCTGTACGTATCAATTACGTACCGGTGAACTCGTCTCTGTTCCAATTGTCGTTGCTGATTTCGTTCATCTCGTGCCGCTTGTGACTGAAATTCTCGACATTGCGACATGCTCACACTCGCATTGTCGTTATCTTATTGGATTCATTCGCCTGTTCTTTCTGCTCTCGATGGCAATGTTCACAGTAACAAAATGCAAACCTTTCACGTAACACTCACACACACAAAAATATATTAAAACATTCGCGATATTTGGACATTTCACTTACACAAATACCCTAAAGCTCCAATTAAAAAATACTTTACGACCTGTTCTCATGCGTTGTCCAACAAAAATTGCATACAAATCGGTAGAGCTTTTTATATATTAGTTATTGTATAAAAGGTAAAGCAATTAACAACTGAGGCGATGCTGGATGATATCATTGCCGGTCTTCTGTTCACCGATTCCCAACGTATACGCAAGTGGACCGCCGCTGTGGGCAATGCGTTTGACAATCCGCAGGCCCTACCAGTGCTCTACCAGATCCTGATGTCGCCTTGAGAGACATAAGTCCGCCAGTTGGCAGATGTCCCGATGAAGAAGCGGACCCTTTAGCGGATGAGAATCAGGAAGAAAAATACTCAACGCGCAGCCTGAAAGCATGCCATGCTTTTTAAACAAATCTGAGCTAGTTTCTTACTGCATAACTCTGCCATTGGTTATCCGATCTTGAGGTGCCACGCCCCGTCGCCATCTATGAAGGGCTCTAGTATCAAACATCATGTAAATGTATTCCTCGCTCCGGCTCCATATTGGCAATCTGAGTCAAGGTTCTATTCCATCTAGTTCATCCACGAAAAAATACAGAAGCGACCAAGATTCCAGCGTGTGATGCACCACAGGCACTAGGAGATTGGATTGGATTACTCAACGCCGGCAGTCGTCCTCCTGCAGTCCTCCTGGTTGTCCTTATCCTGGTCAACTGGCTGGGTCGTTTCCCGTTTCCCAGCAATGGCGTCCCACATTTTGTATGGTTTATGTTTATTCATTAATAATTACACGGGTGAAATCCAGAACAGAACAGAGAATCTATGATAAACAAAATTCTAAAACGTATAAAAATGGGAATGTTTTTCGTTATTGGCGGCTTGCTCCGTCTCCGTATTGTTTTGGGGATGATTACGAATGCTTGGAACATGGAACAAACCGCGCGATGTGGATTATGGTGACTTTGTTATTATTATTATTATTATTATTACTAGTTATATTTATTTATTAATGTGTCAAAGTTTGATATGCCTTTCCGTTCGTAAATATCTTGCCATGCTTCCTTCCATTCCTTCTTCTTCTCTCTCTCTCTTTCCTATACTTATAGTTCTCTCTCTCTCTTTCCTATGCTTATGTTTCCGTCTCTCTTTCTGATCTATTGTTTCGTTGTTTTTTGCATCTCTTAGGGTTAAGGCTTTGTTTTTTTTAATAAAAATATATATATATGTATAGTTATAGTTTAGCTTATTTCTTAAAAATATATATTCGAACAATGTTTACGGTTTTGTAAAAAAATCATACACACCCACACACGCACATTGATATTGACAAGAACGGAATCTGTCCTCCCATGGAGGGACACGAGAGAGAGCAATAAAATGCGGAGTACATATACAAAAAATATATATAATAATAATTTCAGATACGATCGATCAGAGGGCGGCATATGTAATATGTGCAGTATATGCAAACGATGGCCAGGCACAATTGTATCCGATCCGATCCGATTCGATTCTGTTTCTGTTTTTGTTCCTATAGTTGTGTGTGTGTGTGAAAGGCACGTTGCGTTTTCTGAGCATATCCGATTCAATAAATACGATATGCGGATCACCAGCGAAGGGAACCTCATTGAGTATGCTCGGAAATGGGAATTTGAATGGGAATGGTATGCCTAGCAGCAGCAGCTTGCTGTACGTAACCCTAGGTACATACAGGCATATGGAGGGGACAGACGAACATTCGGTGTCAAAATATGGGGATGGCTTAGATGTCTTTACAAGATGTTTCGAGATGTTTCGAGCAGGAGTTAAGGTGAGGAGGGTCTAAGTACAGCTGCCAAACTTAAAATTTGTAATACTAGAGCTTATGCCGAAGCAATCGAATAGATCGTTGGATCGTTGAATCGATGGATAGATGGATCGATGGCCACTGTCTGTGGGTTGTGGGTGCACTTTCGTTGAGCTGGGAGGTCCACATCTATCTGTGGATTCCGTTCTATGAGTGGTGTCGCGCGTTCCGCATGAGTGGGACCAGCAGGGAGGGTGGCCCCGCCTGGCGCAGGAATGGATGGGCCAGCAGCTCGGCGGCGGTGGCCCGCTGTGCCGGATCGCGCACCAGCATCCGATCGAGAAACGATTGCAAGCGTGGCGAGACCTTGTGGGCGTTCTTCAGATTCGGTGGCTGCATGTCCCGGATGCGACGCATCGCCTGCAGCGGCGGTTCGTTGAAGAATGGTGGCTCGCCGTCTACCATTTCAATGACCATGATGCCCAGCGACCAGATGTCCACCTCGGGCCCATACGGCAAACGCGAAATCACCTCCGGAGACATCCAGTAGGGTGTGCCCACCAACGATTTGCGCTTGGGCAGCTCCTGCGATACCTGGGCGCAGAATCCAAAGTCCGATAGCTTCACCCGGCCGTCGGCGGCCAGAAGTATGGAATCCGACTTGATGTCCCGATGGATGACACCCTAGAGAGAAAGAGAGAGAGAGAGAGAAATGACAAAATCAGATAAATGTGCTCCCTTTGTGGTTTTACCCACCATCCCTACCCCTACCCCTACCCCACCCCCACTTGAGGCGACCTTTCTCCCAGCCACTTATCGCATTACGAGCGGCCACTGTGGGCCTGAAGCCACGCTCTCGTGTGTACAAATGATTCGTTCTTTCGAATCTTTGTTCTACTCATCGTAGACAAAGTGCTTGTAGACTTGGGGCAGGGCAGGCTTATTGCTCTTCTGCACTTACGATTTCACTTCTGCTTGCTGCGCCTAGTTTCGGGTGCTCATTCCACTGTGCGGACGGACAACAGCTTCGGTGACAACATTTAGAAATCGAAACCTAAGCGACGCGAAAGCGGAGGCCAAAGAAAGCGCCACAAATGGCAATGGCAGCAGCAACAGCAGAAGCAGTAGCAGCAGCAGGGAAAAAGAATCGAATCGAATAGAAGGGAATGGAAGGGAAAGGAAAGGAAAGGCGCAGCAGCAATACAGTGAAGAAAGCCCCCAATTTCCGTGGACAGAGGCAGTGGCACTAGCACTAACACTGGCACTGGCAGGGTGTAGCCGCAGACAATGGGGTCTTTCTGCATGCTGGTCACGCACCTGTGAGTGCAAATAGGCCAAAGCCTTCAAGCACTGCTTGCAGACAGTGGCAATCTGCTCCTCATCCATGCGCGAATGGGTGACAATGTCGGTGAGGGCGCCGCCCTCCAGATACTCCATAACAACCCAGAGCTCGTCGTTGACCAGAAAGCTGGAGTATGTCTCCACGATATTCGGATGATGGTAGTCCCGCATGATGACCACCTCGTTGAAGAGAAGCTCTCGTCGCTGCTGCTTGCGCAGGTCCATTTTCTTCACGGCCACCTGGCGACCTGCAAAACAAACAAAATACCAAATCCGTTTGGTTGCAGGACAATTAGGAATAAGTGGAGCCGCCACACCCACCTGTGGACTTGTCGGTGGCTATGCAGACGGTGCCCGTCGAGCCCTCTCCGATCTTGTTGAAATGATCTAGATTCTCGCGCGGATCGCCAGCGGAGACGACCATTTGGAGGGCGGCACGAAATTGCTCGTGGGTCAGCCGCTGCTCCTGTTTGGGCTGCTGCTGCTGCTGCTGCACAGACGCCTGAGAAGCGGCCAGGGTGGCACTGCTGGCCCCGCCGCTCGAGCTGGAGGCACGGGATGCCGACTTGACATGGTTGTGTGCATGCGGATGCGGATGCGTCTGGGCGTGGCTGTGCAAGGGATTTTGATTCTGGTCGCCCACGCCCACGGACTTGGACTGGTGCGGCTGTGAAGCGGGGGGATACAGGGGGAAGCTGCTGCTGTTTCCGTTGTTCGTGTGGGAGTGGGTGGATCGCGTTCCGCTGGCCACCGAACCCACAGGCGATGTTTGTTGCGGGATGGCGCCCGGCGGTCCGACGCCTCCAATGGCGCGGTACTGCATATTCGCGCCCTGATCCGTTCGCACGGCCAGGGGACCTGTGGCCGCTCCATTGACGTGCGCGTTCTGACTGGAATAGAGCATTGGATGGCCCAGGGGCTGCTGGGGCTTGAAGCCCGTCGCTGGCGTTGTCGTCGCCGCCTCCTCCTCGGGAACGGAGGGCGGCACATTAGCCACGCGACGCACACGCGGCGGACTCGAGCTGCGTAGCGAATTGGAGCGCGCCACATGCGAGGTCTTGGGGAGGACAATGCCGGACGTGGTCATTGGGTCCATTAAATGATGAGGCCCGCCAGCACCCATCATCCCCATCGAACCAGGCACTCCGCCTGGAGTACCCGGGATCGGTCCACCGCCGGAACCCCCAACCGAGGCCATCATCATGGTGCTACTGCTATTTAGCGATGTGGTGTCCGCCTTATTATTGTTGTGGTGGGGCCGCACAATCGTTTTCAGGTCGAGGATTTCTGTGGGCGTAATCTCTGAGGGATCGACCAGGGGCAGAGGTCGATTGGTCGACTTGAGGATCTGATTGTTGCCCACAATGGAGGCCCACTGGAGTGGGAGGCCGACATATTTGTTCTCCCGCTTATCGAATCCCGTGTGCACGCGATGCTCGAAATTACTGGGCATCGAGATCAGGGGTTTCTTCTTCTTCTTGGTGAACATTTTGCAGGGAAATTCGCGCTTCTGCCTGCTGCTGCACGCCGTTTATTAGTTTTTATTCTGCAGACCCACACAAAAAACGCAGCAAATTTTCACTTTTTATTGCCCGGCCACTTTCTTAATTATTACGATATCGCAGCCTTAACTCATACAGTAATCAATTGTAATCACAATTGTAATCCATTACAATACACAAACACGGACGCGGACACGCGGACACATTTTTTGCGGCTTGGAGACGCTCAAGTTACGAATAAAAAACACAAACAAACACAATTGGAGAAACAAAAAAAATAAATAGAAAAACACAAGCAGTGTGATCGCGGATTTATCGAACAAGTATACGGTCCTCACAAATATACCGACTCAATTTAAAAATATACCGTAAATATACTGACGGTAACAACAATTCGCTTTTTGACATCGTAACCACACGCCAATTACACATTTGCTACATGTTAACTACATTTGTATGTAACTACCAAAAGCGACACCTGAAGGGGAAATGTGTACGTTTCAAAAATTGTTGCCGAAAATTTTTGAGATTTTTATGGCAAACGATCAGAAATTTGATACTGAGTATTTGATGTGGTCTGGGACATGGCTCTAAGTGGCATTTCTACACGATTTCTACATTGGTGAATTGGACAAGAGGGTGAGAAAAAATACTGGAAAATACTATGAAAAGTATAAAATTTGCAAGGTGTGTGAGCTAGACATGGTGGCAAAAATATCAGTGTAACCTAGGGCAGTGTGTCCATCAGAAATATATTACAATATTCCGATAAAAAACCGAACTTAACCCACGTAAGCCTCCTCTATTTAAATAGTTAAACGACTTGAGGTAAATGGCTGAAAATATTCGTGTACGTTGATATGCAACGACTGCCTCTTACAGGAGGCGACGAACTGAAACCAGCAGAAGGCTGTTACGCGCGGATCCCAGGCAAAACGCAGCCCTCCCGCCCAACCGACTGAGGGGCGCTGCCCCATGAAACCGTGGAGCTAAATTGGCGCGGCAGGATCTCCAGGCGGGAGCTGGCCGATATTTAGGCGGAACAAAATCGGACTAAAAACTTCGTACAAACTAGGAAAGAACCAAGAAGAATTCCCCAGTATTGGCACTTATTGCCTGCGAATCGGTGGCCGGGGGCCAGGGCAGCGGCAATAATAACGGTAACGTATTCAGCAGGGCTCCCAGCCACCTCTATAAATACAAACAAATACTGTGACAACTTTGAACAGCTTGATGTTTTTTGGGACTTAAGTAATATACTCAGAATATCCTTGAGACCGCGATTCATGATCAGATTGGCTATGCTACGAATTTCTTCACGCTCATCTCCGTCAGCGGGCGATCACTCGAGGTGAGCACCAACCCCTCTCGATACAGATTGGCGATCTTAAAAAAAAGCATAATTGATTTTTTCGCCAAAACTCAATATCAAAATGTATGTAAACTCGACATTGCCCACAATATTCATTTAAATTGGAGAAACGAACAGAAAAAGGCGTAGATCATTCTTTTCACAGGTTTTTGTGGGTATATTTTGTTGTTGCTTTTTTTAATTATCATACCGCATATATTTACTTATTTACATTACGATACCGTTTCTTAAAACGAATTCTCTCCGATTTCCACAACTCAGTTTTTCCCGGGACTTACAAATGATCAATTAAAAATTATATTAAAATATTTTAATGTTTTCCATGTGTATATATTTATGTAGTTATGTATATATAAAACATGCGTATAATCATCATAACTTTATTCTTTTTTCTGCTCTCTATTATCGCCACTGTGCATCTTATCCTCTTCTTCTATTCTTTTCTCTATCTCTTTCTTATCGGTAGCTATAGGTTTTTTTCATTTACGTTTCTAAATAGTTTCTGTTTTCTGTATTTTGTTGGTGTACTGCTGTTGTGGCTCTTGCTTCTGTGTTTCGATCGCGAATTCCTTGGATAAATCTATAAATAAAGAACAAAAACTAACACAAACTAGTAATGCGGTCCTCATTATCATTATCATTATCATCTCCTTTTTCTCCCTTCTTTCCTCTACTTGTTCCGTATTCTTTCCTTTCCACTGCTTCCAAAAATATCTAAGCAGATGATGCTTTCTCTTGATTTTTAATATATATGTATATTATAATATAGTTTACTCTCATTCTTCTTCTTTGCGCTATTTACCTCCTCATTCTCATCTTCATCCCCGTTCTCTCTCTCTCTCTCTTTACATTTTCACAACATAATTATTACATAATTATCGGTTACTGATTATACTTATAAATATATATATATATATGTATCTCATGTATGCATCAAGAAACAATAGTTGCAAATAAAATGACTAAAAATACAATTAAATTGAAATTTACAGTTCCGTCGCCTGCAATGTACTGGCATGTGTATGGGGTGGTCCTTGTTCTTTTTGGACTGATTCGAGGATTACCTACTGTACACTACTACACTGCCCGAAGACCACACTCTGACGACGAAGATTATGATCCTTCAATCCGGATCCCTGATTTTCTATGTTTTTCATACGCTTTCGGCTTGCCTGCGCCCATCATTCAATCAATTAACAAAAAAAACTAGCATAAAAAAGGATCCATTACAAACTAGAGAATGGACACGAGAGCTGCTTGATGAGGACGCAGTATATGCGTGTGTGTCCATAAAACCAACAAATTAATATAACTTAAACAAATTTTGTGTGTGTGTTTAGAGAGAGGACTACGAAATATGGTTGCCGTTGCCGATGTTGCATTTGCATCGGGATCTACATCTGCTTCCGGTGAATAGTTCCTTTACGTCCTTTACGGCTGCTGTGCTTCAGTCAGTGGTGCTATTGCTTCATTGTTGCTTCGGCGTCGCACCAGTTTGTAACGGCTGCGCAGGACATGGGGGGAGCTCTTGGCACCGACTCCCGCGACGGAACCTACTCCTGTTTCTGTTCCGTCGTTATCGTTGTAGCGCTGACGGTGGCTGATTCTCTTGGTGCCACTTCCTCTGTGACTCCTGTTGCTCATGATGGCGGAGGTGGTGACTCTGCTGCGAGTTTGCCGCCTGCTGTGCAACACTCCAAGCCGCTTCTGTCTGGTCAGCTTGGCGGCTGCCGTGTTGAACATGGTGGTTGTGGTTTCTTCATCTGGTTCTGGGGCGGTCCCAGCCGTAGAGGCCGAGACGGTACCTGTGACGCTGCGTACGAAACGGTATTTTGAAACGTGGGGGAACTGCTGCTGATTACGATCGTTGTGACGGCGACTCCGTCTGTGGGCACCAACGGATGATGCCCCTAGCGTTCTGTCACTGCTCTCGTTATCCGTTACCAGCCCCTCCTCGTCCTCTTCCTCCTCCCGCGGCGTCTGCCCGATTTTCCGTGCATCACCGTCTTCTAGAGCCAATCCCATTCGTTGTGGTTGTGCCTGTGCATGTTCTTCATTCATGTGGCTGTTGCACTCGGTTCCCCCCCCTAAAGCGATGGCGAGGGCGGCGGCGGCGGCCTCAGTAGATGTTGTTTCGGAGGCCTGCGATGCCACTTCTACCGTGGCGGCAAACGGCGCACGGGGGCGCGGATCTTGCGGCGCGCCATCTGTGAATTCTGGGCGGCGTTGCCAGCTGGCGGTGGATTGAAGCTGTGAATGGAACGGGATTCGTTAGTGCATGTGCGTCTATGTATGACTAAAATCGGAACTAGTTCCGGGTTTTGCAGCTGCGGAGCGAGTATGAATTTGAAATCTTGTGGCCTTTAAAAAAAGGAACAGAAAATGTGTGCAAACAAAAACCACACGGAAACGTAAAATATTAACGCACTGAAGGACTGTGACCGCAAAAACCGCGCGCACACACACACAAGGAACATTTATGGATAACAGATTTTTTTTTTAACGTTTAGAAAACATTTAGTTGTATGCAGTGGTTGCTGGTGGGATTCCAAAACAGATCTTTAAATCCGTTTGGAGTTTAATTTTGTTTTGTTATGTTTTTTTGTTTTCGTTATGTTAACATACATACATACAGACATACATAACAAACACAACAACAAATATCTTTACAAATTAGCTGTGTAAATGCAATAATAACGGTGAACGGTGCATCAGTGTAGGTGTCTGTCTGTGTGTGTGTGTTTTTGTGTGTGTGATTCGGCCAATCATTTTGGAAAATTGCAATAGACAGAGAGAGAACCAATGATCCTCTCTCTCCTAATCGCTTTCCACTCACTATTCGTATCTCTAGCTCGCTCACGCAGCATTCGCAAGTGCGTACTCTTTCTCTCTCCTTTACTTACGCGAACATATTGGCTGCCGCCGGAGCACCGGCACTAAATTGGAACGGTGCGTTGGCATTTGGCGTTGACTGCAAACAAACAAATAAAAAAAATACGTTTTCGGTTTTGTTTTTTTCCTTTTTGGGTTTTTGTGGTAAATTTGTTGTCTTTGTTTAAAGCAAAAAATTATTTTTGTTGTTCATGATGAGTGAATGTACGAGGGGGGAGTGGGTTGGGTTGGGTTGGGATTGGGAGGGGGACGGGGAGGGGCCTAAGTTACGTAGTGTATTTACAAATTGGTTTCTGAAATGAAAAGTGACAGCGGAATGAGAGTGTTCGTATATGTGTGTGTGTGTCGGTAGAGTTTATGAGTATGAGTGTAGAATGTTCGTCTGTTTGGGTGTTAAAAGTGTATGTTTCTGTGTGTGGGGTTAGAGGTCACACATACAGTGCTGTCCAAAAAAAGTATCGAACCGGCATGCATATAAATCATATGTTTATCAGATTCCACAGCACACGTAGATGTATGCACATACATACATATGTATGTAGATCGAATATCGCGGCCCCGTACAGTTGTACAGTTACAGCGAGTTCTACCCTCACTACCCCCTACCGATACGGTTTGAAATGCACAGCAACAACACATAAGCAATTGATCGATAGCTACATACATACATATGTAAATGCAACGCTGCTTATGTTAAATGTTAAATGTCAATGCTACTGTTAATGTTAAATGTCAATGCTACTGTTAAATGTTAAATGTCAATGCTACTGTTAATGTTAAGCTAGTGGAATGTGAAAGGGGGTCATGAAACAACTAAAACTAATACTTTTCTTCTATATATGTATACAAAACTAAATACTACATATGTATATAATACTGGTGTTTCAAGAGTGCAAACAGGTGATACAAAAATCGTTAACGGCTTGGCTTTAGATAATTTTTTAGCCTGGATTGACCATCATTTTGGTTTACCTGCATCTGCATTTGCAGCGGCGTCGATGTGACCGCAAAATTGAACATTGACGAACCGCTCGCCCCAGGATCACCGAGCCCGGGAGCTGCGCCAGGAGCGGCAGGAGCCGCAGAAGCGCCGAACTGGAAGACACGCTGCTACGATGCCGTGCCCACAAATGCCATTTTTTTTTTTTTTTTTTTGGTTTTGTTTTGATTTGATTTTTTAGGTCGTTTCAGTGGTGATTAGTAGGATGGATAGTTGATTGATTGATTGATTGATTTGATTTTGTGCGCCCCATAGCCCCATAGAGGTTTTGCAGTATAGGGAGGTGGGGGGAGGTTTGGTTTTATAAAGTGTGTACATAGGAGTAATACATACATGGAGTACGTTTTTTTTGTTTTTTTTTTGTTATTATTTTTTGTTGTTAATTTTTCAAAAGAACACACACACACAACAGCGACAACAACATGAAGATTTTTTTTGATATCGGTTGGTTTTTGTGTTGTTGAAAATAGAAAGGAGAAAGAAAAAAAGAGAAGAATAAATACAAATAAATAAATATAAATATAAACAATCAAAGAAATAAATATATACATACTGTAATCCTTAATTAAAAATAGGTTAACCGAAAGTAGGGCTATCGGCTATCATGCAAAGACAAATAAAAGGTGGCACATCCTTTGGGCCACCTATAAGCTCTAAAACATCTACGAAATATGTATAAATATGCGTACTGCCTACTGATATACATATATGTTATATAGACGTACAAATTGATGTTCTCTTTCAACAAGTTCTGGAAAAGGCTTATTGCCGTCAGTATATTTTGAAGTACGATTTCTCGTGTCAAAATTGTGGTCTGCGCAATGGCAATGGCAATTGCTATGTCTATGTCTATGGCTATGGCTGGGTAGATGGATGGATGGATATGGATACTTACATCGCCCGATGCTAGGGAATTGGCAGTCGCCGAACCGGCGGAAAAGTTAAAGGCAGGCGTCGCCTGTGGTGTGGCTGTGCCAGCGGACACTGTAGCCGAGCCCGTAAAATTAAAGGCCGGCTTAGCGGGGATCGCACTGCCCGCGGTGCCGCTGCCGCCAAAGTTGAAGGGTCCAGATGTGGCCGCCTGCGGAGACACACATAGAGAGAGAGAGAGAGAGAGGGAGAGAGAGAGCGGAGAGCATCGATCAGTTATCGAACGGAGTGCAGCACTATCAACTGACGATTCCGATATACTTACCGACTGGGAAAGAGCCGAAGAGCCTCCAAAGTTAAATGATGGCTTTGCAGCTGCGGCAGTGCTCGCGCCGCCGAAGCCTCCTCCTCCTCCATTGCTGCCGCCAAAGGCAGGCGCTATGGCATTACTGAACATAGCAGCCGGACCGGGCGCAGGCGCAGGCAAAGAATGGGGGGCCATCGAGTTACCCACAAAGCCGAAACCCGTGGTGGGGAGGGCTCCATTGCCGCCAAAAGCTGAAGTCGGTGCCGGAGTTGTTGTCGTGCTGGCGGTCGATGTACTGCCGAAGCCTGATCCAAATCCACTGCCGAAAACAGAGCCGCCAGACACCACCGTCGGGACGCTGGTGCTGCCGGTGGCGGTGGCGGTGGCCGGGACCTGGGCTGTGCTGCCATTACTGGGTATGAGGCTGGGACTAGGGCTAGCGCTGGCGCTGGGCCAGCCAAAGCTTACGGGCTTTGTCTGGGTGTTTGCGGGTATACCCGATGCCGCTCTCTTCTCTCCAAAGCTTAGCGGCGGTGCTGCTGATGTTACTGCTGCTCCAAAGATGGAGCCCGTCGCATTTGTAGTCGGGGCTGCCGTCGATGTCGGAGTTTGGCCAAAGAAGAAGGTGTTGCTGTTGCTGCTGGGGGCAGCTTTTGTCGTGGAGCTAGCTGGAGATGGACCGCCAAAGCTGAACAAACCTGGTGCTGGCGCTGGCTCTGGCGCTGCAGCGGCAGAAACCGATGCTGGAGCCGGTGTCGCAGCAAACGATGTGCTAGATGTTGCCGCTGGTCCTCCCGGATTGGTTGTGGTCCCAGCCCCAAAGAAGACCACAGGTGCCGTCGTCACCGTCGGCTGTTGGCTAGTGCTGCTGCTTACACTGCTGGTCGTTGCGGAGGGGGCAGCGCTGAAGATAAACATGGGCTTCGTATTGGAGGAGCTGATCGCAAGGGTGGCGCTCGCGTTGCTGCCCGAAGTGTGCGTCGAGCTGGACACTGCCGATGATGACGAAGGTAATGACGGGGTTCCAAAGCTGAACACTTGACTCTTGACAGTGGTAGCGGCGGCGGTTGCGGTAGTTGCGGTAGCTGCGGCGGTTGCGGTAGTTGCGGTAGCTGCGGCGGTAGCGGTAGCCGTGTCGCTGCTGGAGGACAGTTGTGTCGATGTGGTGGTGGGGGCTCTGAATGAAAATTGGCTAACGGGAGTCACTGTTGCTGCTGCTCCCGTTGCTGCTGTTTCGATTCCTGTGGTGGATGTGGCCTTTGTGGCAGTCGGAGTTGCCCGTAGATCGATTGACTTTGGCTCCTCCTGGGTGGGGAGGGCTCCGAACTTGAATCCTCCTGTCGAAGCTTTGTTGCTGTCTGCCACATCCTTGCTCTGGCCAAAGCCAAAGGAGAACTGAGGAGCAGCGTTCGATGTTGGAGCCGGCAGGGCTGGCTGGACTGGTGCTGCTTCCTTTGCTTTTGGCACAAACCCGAACGTGAACGTGGGCACATTGTGAGTGGCGTTGGATGAGGGTTTGCGGTCGTCGCTTCTCGGCCTCAGTTGCTCGCAGCAGCAGCACGTGGAGACCGAATGGTCGTTCATGGCCATGCACGTCTCGCACTCCCAATTGGCTGCCTTCTGGGCAGCCACCAGCTGCTGAAAACTGGCATCCTGTTTGACTGCCTGCTGCTGCTTCTGCTGCTCTGGGGTGAAGCCAAACTTGAAGCTGGTAGTGTTGCTGTTGCTGGTGCTCGAAGAGACGTTGGTTGGAGGATTGCTTGCGGAGGAGCTCGAGCTGGACTCGCTGCTGGCATTGGGATTGCGCGACTGGCAGGCGACGCACTCGACGGCACTCGTCTGATTCATCACCAGACATGTCTGGCACTCCCATGTGTTGGCCTTGGGCCTGAAAGCCTGCCCAAAGCCGGAACTCGAACTGGATGTGGAGAAACCCGATCCCGAGCCCGATCCCGATCCGGAGCCAGAGCCGGAACCGCACCCCGGGCTGTTTGTAATTGAGAAACAGTCGGTGGTGGTTTTTCTGGCTGCTGTGGTAGCTCCCTGGCGCGGCGTCTCACAGGCCACGCACTTGCTATCCTCACTCTTGTTGAATATCATGCATGTGTCGCACTCCCAGGCACTCGAAGACTTCTTGAAACGATCTCCGAACGCGCTGGCAGTCGACAATGGAACTGCAGATGTAGGTGGAGCTGCAGTCTTGGAAGGCTTTGGCGTCTCGCAGGCTGCGCACCTAACCAGCTCCGACTTATTTCTGATCATGCACACATCGCACTCCCATTCAGTGGCTGATTTCATAAACTTCTGGCTAAAGCCTCCTACCACACCCAGCTGGCTGCTGCTTGGATTATGTGCCGATGCAGCGGTGGTGGGACCGTTCATGAATGGCAGCGACTGCTTCTGTTGTTGCGTCTCAAATGAAGCTGGTGCTGGAAAGGAGAAATGGCGCGTGTTCCTCGATTCCTGTGCAGTTTCTCCTTCTCCCAGTATGGGTACGGGTATGGGTTCAACAAAGCTGAATCTACGTCCTGATACGTTGCTAGGCTGCAAGGCTGCAGAACTGACACTGGCACTGACACTGCCACTGCCACTGGCATTAGCTGGAGCTCTTGCTGTTTCTGTTGCTGCAGAATTAACATTGGCACCCACAAAATTAACCGCAGGCCTGGGGACTGCAGGGTTGGCCGTCACCGATGGCACCGTCGGCGGCGGCGGTGGCTTGATGACCAAATCAAATGTCGGTGTATTTGCCATGGCCGGGAAATTGATCATCGGCAAGTCGAAGGGTTCGGGAGCCAGTTCGATATCTTCGCGCGGCTTGCGAGACGACGTGTGACTCAGTCGGGAGCGCATCTTGTTCGTGTGACTATTATTATTATTATTATTGGTGTGACGGGCTGGCAGAGCTGCCAGGGCCATGGTGGTGGCCGATGATGCCTTTGGCTTGTAATTCAAAAGCAATTCCTTCGAGCTCTGGGTGACACGGTGCAGGCGACGTCGTTCGAGTACCTGTTGCATTGGCGGGGAATAGGAAATGCTAGTTTGCCGCTTTTGCAGCTGTTGTTGCTGTTGCTGCTGCTGCTGCTCCTTCAGTGTGTTTCCGAGCCGCTTGACATCAAACAGAGGCGAGGAGTACGTCTCCAGTAGGCTCAGGATGCGACGTGTGGAGGTCGAGAGGGACATGCTGTCCACGACCGATGTGTTTGGTGTCTCTGTTTGCTTTCTGGGGCACATAGCAATTTTCTTTACGCGGTATCCGGTGGAGGGTGGCGCCTGATGGGCGGCCGGTGAACGGCCGCCCGAGTTCATGGCCACCGATGACGAGGAGCCGCCACTCTGGCCAAAGATGCGATTGTGCGCCGAATTGCCGCCGAATGTGGTCTGGCCCTTGTAGAAGGGCGAGCTTAATGTTGAGCCGGAGCCCCAGGCCGAGGCGGAAGCACTGCGCGTCAGCAGCCGGCTGTCGCTCAGGGCCGAGGAGCTGCCATAGATGTAGGCATTGAAGCGCCGCCTCTTGTTCAGCGAATTCAGCGAACACGTAGAATTGTGGTGCGTCGGTTGGGCCGAGCCGCGTGTAAATATTGACTTTGCGCTCTGCAAATTCCCATAGAACCATTGGTCGCTGTTGTTGTTGCTGTTGTGATGGTAGGGATAGGAATCGGAGGCCTCCACTGCCTCGGCATATTCATTCAGTTCGCTCTCCAAATCTGCTCCCGATCCCGCTTCCGCTCCTGCTGCTGCTGTGGCTGTGGCGGCTCCTCTCTTCGATTTGATAATGTTGTTATTGTTGTTGCTGCTGCTGATATTATTATTGGATTTGCAGATATTCAGTAGATGCTCAATCCTCTCATTATCTGACTGTGCCACATCGAGGGATGCTTCGGGGATCGTGTCAGTCTGCCCCAGCAGAGGGGGTCTCTTGTGGAAGGCCAATGGCACGGCGGAGAAACTGCTGCTGGTTTGCCCGAAGCTGAAGCTACGACCGCGTGGATGCTCTATGGCTGGGATGTTCAGCGATCGACGTATACTGCAACGAGGACGAGGACAGCGGAGAATAGTAAAATCTCTAGTAAGTAACGACAGGAACTGGGTCAGGGCTAGAGGGGTAGGGCAGGGGCTCACCTGACTGGCAGATCTCCTGTGGTGGCCTCGGCGGCCGACTCGTTGCCCGCAAAGAAGTTGTAGCCCGGCTCACGCTGCTGATGCTGGTGATAGAGGTTCATGTAGGTGCGACGATGTGGAGGCACGCCGCCCTTGTTCGAGCCACGACTATGGCTGCGGCTGCCCAATGCCTGAGAATTGCCTGAGGTGTATAGTTGACCGGCGGAAGCGGCAGCGGCAGCAGCGGGCGTGGAGGAAACCAGTGGCAATGGCAGTCGCCGCATGCTTGGTAAATGGACGCTTGTCTCCAGCTGCAATAAAATTTCAGATTTGAGATTAGGAATAGCAATTAGGAAGAGGAGAGTATAGCTTGATTTCACTCACTTCCAACTGTCGACGCTTAGGCGGGGGAGAGGCTGACGCTTGTGCGTGATCATCGTCACCATCGTCCTCGTCTTCCTCTTCGTCACCATCTGGCACCTCGTCGTCATCGTCATCAAAATCATCATCGGCGGCAATAGCAGTGCGCCGTTTGCGCAAGGCGAACACATTGTATTCGCTGCGGCGTGTCTGCTCATCCTCGCCAACTAAATCATGTTCGGCTATGTTGTCGGCCAGGGCCACCTCCTCGTAGTCCAGACCTCGTGCAGCGGCGCCATCATCCACATCGGGTAGCAGGCCCCCCGCGGGTGAATCCTCGCCGTCGGGTTCGGCCAGCTCTATACGACGGCGTCCTCGTTTCCTTTTCGTTAGAGACGTTGTTCCTGTTCCATTCTGTTGTTGTTGCTGCTCCTCTTGGGCCTCCGGGGTGATGGCCTTAGAAGTTGGTGAGAACCATGAAGATGACAGGATATTTGAAACGCCCAGCTTCACCCTTCCCATGAGAGACTGGAATGAGAGAACAAAATGCAGCATTTCCAGTATTTCGCGCGAATTTCGACCTCCGACTCGACTGTAAAACTGTAACTGTACTTACTTTGCGGGAGACGCGGGGTGAGCCGGCAGCAGAATCATCTTCGGCGCCCTCCTCGGGCTCGCGTACTTCCCTGAGCGGCGTTAGCGGATGTGTGCTCGATCCTGATCTCGTGCTGAATTTCGTGGTTTGGTGTCGTTGCAGTGTTTTTTTTGTTTGGCTATTTTGGTGTGGACTATCCTCAAACTCAGACATTTTATTGGATTTTAAGCCGGCGAAGAAACGGCACGGCACACAAAATGAAAACTAACCAAAAAGAAACGAACACGCGCACACACACACAAACACACAAACGCGCAAAACAACAATAAAAAAAGAAACGGAACACACTGTTGCAATCCTGGGTAAGTGTGTGAGTGTCGTCAGTGTCAGTTCAATGTATGTGTGTTACGCACGCCGTGTCGCTGTGTTGGTTCTTCCACACACGCGGCGATTTTTTTTTTACATTTATTTTCTTTTGATCTTTTTTCTGTGTCTTTGCACTTTGGCGCCAGAAAGTGCAGCAGATCTGAATGTATTTATTTATTTATCTATTACACGGGAAATATGCATTTTATATTCCTCTGCAAGCACAAGAGACGCGGTAAAATAAAAATCACATCGGGATTATAAATTGTAAAGAAAACTGTGTACACACATGCATGCATGTAGTAAATTGCTCGTTTTTCCTAATCATATGAGGATTATGTTTTTACGGATTCTATTTTGCCTGTGAACCAAATATGGGCAAAACGAGCGGGGGTGACCGTTTTTATCGCTTCCTTTTTTTCGTCTTCGTTTCTTTTCTTTTGCAATTCTTCTTTTATACACCACTCACACACACACGAGCGCGCGAGGTACCCAGCTATGGCATTCGCACTCATTTGTTTCAAAAATGCTTGAGTTGAACAGCCAGAGACGCAACGAATGGCCTGCAATTCTCAAATCATTTTAGCTGCACGCATTGCCGAAAATGCAAGGATTTGTGTCGCAAAACATAATAGTGAGTAATTTTTACAAAAGAAATGAACACTTCACAAAAAAAAGCACGATTTGAGAAAAACGCGTGTAGCTAATATGACGAGTAATAGCAGCTCATGCAAAACCAACGAGTCAAACCGCGACGAGTGTGGGATTGCTACGCGCTAGTGTATTTTATTGGTCCAACGCGTTGCATATCGGGCCGCTAACTGAGCCATAATTAAAATATTTTGGAATCGATGTTTATTATGCTATGTTTATTATTGTTTTTCTTGATGGTGTTAGACGGTTTGTTTCCCATGAGGTGGCTTTTGCAATTAGTCAGTTATAGCTTTATAGCGTTAAACTTTACTTAATTTGCTGCGAAGAAAGGGATAGCATACGAGACAAAACGCAAACAAAATGTTCGTAGCCATCTTCAGACACGTTTCCCGACTCTGAGTCGGGAGTCATTTTCCATTTTCCATTACGCCGTCTCCCAAGGTTTAATATCATTATTAGAAAATCTCGCCCAACATCGCACATAAATATCGAAATTGATATATTCTGCGAGAACAAATAGCCATCGATATATTATATAGCTCGATTTCTGCATTTCGCCCCGGTTTTACGTAAGCCCTGTTTACGGTATTTTTAATACTTTTCGGTTTTTTTTAAGTCAATTTCATCAATCTAATAAATTTCATTTTCAAAGGTATATTTAAGAAGAAAGGGTATAGAAATCCAATAAAAGCAAGTATTTAAAACAAACTAGTGAAGTAGAAAATAGATTCATTAATCGGATAAAATTATGTGGGCAGGGTTGAGGTTTCTATTTAGCTAGTAATATTGGACGGAATATCAAAAAACAGTATTTATTGGTAATACGCGGTAGACGACAGTGAGCGCCATTCCATGCACCGAATTTGCGGCAACACTAATTGTCATACCCTAGGGAAAAGGATATTATAAAATTCAGAATATGTTTGTCATCCCAGGCTCCAAAGAAGGCAAAAACAACTTGGCGTCTGTTTTAAATATCACAACGATATTTTGCAGTTTATTGTATTGTTACAGAGACCAAGAATAGGTATCATGATCGATATATATATATGCAAGATACCATTAATATTGATGAATACGACTAAAACTTATCAATTTGAGAAAAGTTCTATATGAATAACGTTTTATCTTCATATTAAATTAACGAAATAGGGTATACAAAGGTCTATATACGCATCATGTCTTCAAATACCAGTAACATTCCGAGTGTTTTTTTTTGTTGAACCATTTTGTTTAAGCCAAAATATAACAAAAGCAAGAGTTTAAATTAAAGCAGTCAAGTGGAAAATAGATTCATTAATATTAAAAAATTATGTGGGCATGGCTGAGGGGAATAAAACTCGAATTCTTCAGTATATTAACGGTATATTTTGAATATGAGACTGTATATTGTGGTATATTTATAAGGGTCGGACGGTACGCGGTCACACTGCTCTAAACACTAACACTAGTTCGGACACAATTTTTATTTATTGGCAATTATTTTAGATCCAAGAATAGGACATAAATCGAAAGAGTGCAGTCCTCAAACGCAGTGCAGCGTGCAGTGGGGAGCGTTCCGAATCCGATTTCAGTTACGAGACGAGTGTGTGTCCCAAACCTACAGTCGGCACCATGAGCGTGTTGGCGTATCCACGTACAAACGATGAGGAGATTTTTCGTCACTGCACAAAGGATTGTGGCGTCGTGACGGCCACCGAGGACTTCCAGTATTTCGCATTGCGCTGTATCTTCTGCAGCGAAAAGTTCCTCTACTTTGATTCATTCATTAGCCACATGCAAACGGTGCATCTGGGCACCGAGGGGCACGTTCCCCCATCCAGCCTCGCCCTCAGCTTTGGCGAGCCCATGTCCCTGTCGATGGACGAGGATGCCCTGCACGAGGGAATCCATCATAGAAATGGGCACCACTTTGACGAGATCGAAGACTTGACCGATGCGGACACCGCTCTGCTCGAGCCACAAATGGTCATCAAACAGGAGCTGCCCGAACCGCCATGTAGCGACGACGACGATGACGACGACGCGGATCCCGACCACGATGAGGATGTGCTCCGTTTGCCGGCAGACGAAGACGATTCTGAGGCCATTGACGACGAAGAGGCCATCCTACCCGAAAGCGATATGCCCGCAATTATTCCAAGACCTCGCCCCCGTATGAAGGTGACCAAGCCGCGTGTGGATGTCAAAAACGAACCCATCACCGCCGACGGTGATTCGTCGATGGATGATTATGCCGACCATGATCGCAGCTACATGGGGGACAATGACAATGACAATTCGGGAGAATATTTGGACTACAGCGGCGGCAGCAGCAGCTTCAATACAGCGGCCAATCACATCTTCCCCGGCAACGAATCAACCGATTTTCTCAGCTATGACGAGATGGTCGAGGAGTCCCTCTTGGGGGTAGGTTGCATGCACCGTACATTTCCCCTCAGATTTGATCATACTTACAATTCCATTACACACCCAATAATTAGAGGGACCGTGAGCTTACGATGCACATCAAGGATCGCAAGATGATCCAATTCCTCATACAATCATATCAGCGCAATCCGTTCCTTTGGGACCACAGCGATGCCCAGTTCCGGGATCGTGTAAAGCGTGCCCGCTTCCTCGATTGGATTGTCCTGGAGTTTCAGAGCCGCTTCAACATCTCTCTGGCCAAGGATGCCATCACCAGGAAGTGGGACAATCTGCGCACCGTTTACAAGCGCGAATGCAACCGGATGGCCCTCGAGAAGACGAACATCAGTACGCTGTGGTACTTTAAGGAGCTGCATTTCCTCAACGAGGTATACAGCTACAATTCCAAAATGTCCGATGCTGTTGTCAAGGTGAGTGTTGACACCCCCCCCCCCCTTCCATTGAAAACTTAAGCCATTTGAGAACCCGATTTATGTAAACATCCTCTTGGCGATAAACAATAATAATGAATAATAAATCGCCCCCGTTTGTGTGTTGGGTCCCTCTGTGCTTCTGTTTCCCTGTGTGCTTCTATATGCTTTAGGAAACCTCATACCGGCGCCGATTCTCAGCCATTTGGAACGACACATCGACAGCGAAGTTGCTGAGCATGGTGAAGCGATATCAGTGCTTCTATAACCGCTTTGATCCGGACTACCGCAGCAAGGAGCGTCGAGGCGAGGGCCTGCACCAGATGGCCATGGAGCTGCAGCAGCTGATTGATGTGTCCACCATCCAGATCTCGAAGCGCATCTCGCAGCTCCGCTTTGACTATTCCAAGCAGAAGCTGGAGCGCCTTAATTGCGATCGTGCGGGGCGCAAGTTCATACCGAATTACATCTACTACGATCAAATGAACTTCATGGACGACGACATACCGCCGTTCAAGTGCCAGCATTGTGCAGAGATTGTGCAGACGCTGCGCGAACTCGACCTGCACATGCTCACCCACCAGCCGAGCCTCGGCGGCGGCTACTATTGCAATGTGTGTAACATTCAGTTCAACAGCGCCGAGGAGTTCGATAGCCACAAGCAGCTGCATCTGGGCGCCGGCACCGAGGGCAAATTCAACTGCGAACTGTGCACGGCCAGCTTCCGGGAGAAGTCCAACTACGATGAGCATCTGCGGCGCCACAACGAGGAGCTGTTCCTGCCAACGCTGGCGCTCAATCTTAATCACAGCATACTGGAGTCCTCGGGCCCCGCCGATTCTGGTTCTGGTTCGGGCGATGCTCGTAAGCGCCGCCGCCGCCGAAGCGGTGTCCAATCGTCTGACGAAAATGGCGATGAGCAGGACGATCAGCAGGACGGACCAGCAGACGGAGAGCTGAAGCCTTTTGGATGCGGTGTGTGCCAACGGAGCTTCGCGACGCCCGGCCACCTGAATGCCCACCGCATTGTTCATCAGGATGAGCGAGAGCGCTCCTACAAGTGCGACTATCCGCAGTGCAACAAGTCATTTATGGCCCGCAACAGCCTGTTCGAGCATCTGAAGTTGCACTACAGCAACGAGGAGTTCAAGTGCGACATCTGCGGTAAGACCTTCAAGTCCACAAAGAATCTGCAGAATCACAAACAGATCCACGACAAGGTCAAGCGTTATGTCTGCCAGATATGCGGCTCTGCATTCGCCCAGGCCGCCGGCCTCTATCTCCACAAGCGTCGACACAATCGGCCCAATGGCGCTGTTGGTGCTGTTGGCCGATCGGGTCGTAGCAGCCTGTGAGAGGGACGAGAGCGGGATCGTGATCGGGATCGGGATCGGATCAAAACCAAGGCTGGATCTGTCCGCAATCGTGGACGGGGTCGAGGAAGCGCCAGTGGTCGTCATGTCAAATAGATTGTTAAGAAACTTCAACGTCCTTCAATTTGCCTAACAACTAACAAGGCAGCTAGCTAGCTTTTTCTTATTTAACTTTTACTACATGTATCTTACACTTATTTAATATTAGTTTAATTAGGCATTTAGTTTGTTCATCAGAGCGCTGGTACCTGCGGTACTTAAACGAAAAGTATTCCCACCACCACCACCACCAGCACCAGCATTAGCATAACAGCCAACAAATCGAGTAGATTAAATCCAATCCTACCTATAGTTAAGCTTAAAGTCGTACACTTCTTCCCTCCATCATCATCATCATCTCATCCGATAGATCAAGCAGACACTATTGTACTTATGTCCATGTTGGGGAGCCATACAACTCCTTGGCAGATTCGAATTAATTATTATACGAGCATGAATTATTGCATACACATTCCTATGCCCCCAACCTCTTGATCCTCTCCCCCCTCCCACAGAAAATCGCAGAGTGTGTGCGCGCGCGTCTAAACATTCCAGAACAAAGTATTTTATAACAAGTATTCTATGTATCGTAACTAAGTACGTATTATGTATAACGAACGATGGATCCATCCACAGCAGAGGTTGGACCCTCAGGCTAACAATTACCAGCAATATTTAATTTTATAAGTTCTACAAAAGCAACACACAACAACAAAGAACAAAAAACACCATGTACAGAATGTGTAAGGAGCCATAAGGCATCAGAAAATTACCCAAAAAGATAGAGCACCAGATGGAGAGCCGATAGATGGTGAAGGTGCAGATTCAAATTCGATTGTACGTCTCTAGAAATATAGTTCAACTTTTTTTTTGTATTTTTTTTTTTATCTGTTTTTTTGGTCTGCTTTTAATTTGTTGACGGATCTGAAACTCTGTAGCGATCACAGTCGAACTTTCTTAAACTCAAAACCCAAACACCACCACCAACCTCCCCCCCCAATCTGCCACTAGAGAAATTATTATTTTAGAAAATAGATCTAAGATATCAGCCGTTCCCAGGAAATGAATCATTATTTATACTTCATTCGACTCAAAGAAAGATTTCCATTTTAATAATAATCTAGGAATAATCAACAATTTAACACCACACACTAAGCGAGTATTTAATGCAAAAATGATTGCAAATTTTCCAAGAATCGTACTAGAATAATGGAACTTGGTCTTCAAAGAGCGAAGGCCGGGAACATATACATTTAGTTGAATGCAGTTTTTGGGCTTGGAGAAAATTCTATGCAAATCCCCTACAAAACATTCGATGTTATAACTAATACGAATACATTTAAATGCTGGCTGAAAAACTTAGATGTATATCATTTTAAAGACAGAGAAGGGTTAGGTCATTGGTTAGATAGATGGATCCTAAACCATTTGTATTAAAGCCCATGAGTTTTCGAACCAGTAATGAATGCCTTATGGCCGCCTGATATCTTCACTGTACAACCAACGACTGACTGAATCCTGAATACAGTGCGAAGGGAAGTTCGAAGGTTGAATCCCGATTCGTTCTATAATTGCAGCTGTATTTTGTAACTGTAACTGTAACTGTAACTCTAAACATAACTATGTAAATATGTAATTTGCGATGATGCACACGACCTGCTGACTGATTATAACAGCTATATAGGCATTAATCCTAAGCAATCAGATCCAGAGACACATACATCCATAGACATAATGAAAAGTACACGCGAATCCAGATAATGGCCGTTGTCCCCTAAACCAGACTTCAACCAACTGATAGGCTGATCGTTTTATCTCCCCATAAGCATATGCATAAGTCAAATCTCTGTCTTTCAGTCAAGTTTAGTGGAATACAGTCATTAGCAGGAGCAAGATCCTCTTCATTTAGTCCAATTCACAGACTTTTGATCCCAATTCCTCTGATTCATGCGCATTTGCATTTTCGCGTGTCTGATAGGGAGGGGAGTCGGTTCCTTAAAGCACTTAACCACGATTGCCACACGAACAGAATAACAATGCGCCAACATTAAATGTTTTAAATCGCCAAAAATATCTATAGTAATTTCAATTTCAAACCAGTTTTGCGATCTAGTCTCTTAGTTTCTACTTCAAAGCCATCTCAACTTTTTTTTCACTGCATGAAACTAATTTTATTCGGTGTCCTATCCAATAGCCAACATTTCTACAGAGTCGGCCTCCCTTCTTCTTTCCGGTTTTTCTTTTTTGTGCTGATGCCAAGATAAATTGTGAAATAGTTAAAAGCAAAAAGTAGTTAAGGATACAAGTCCCGTGGGAGATAGTTTAGAAGTGAGTTGGGGATCACAAGAGCAAAAGGTGTAACAAAAGTGCGCTTCCAGAAGAACCAGAGATCATACAAACAAAACCCTACTCAAATCCTAGATCTGGCTGAAAAGGGATGGAATGAACAACATGAATAGAATATACTATATTATCCATTAGGTTTAAGAAGCGAAGCAACGCCTTCTAATTATGTAAATGTAAAGCAAGAATAACAAACAAATGAAATTACATTTTTATTTATCCTAATAATACCGAATCGAATGAGATTTTAGTGCGAAACATACATTGTACAAGCTTATATTCGAAGCATTCTCGAATAAAATAGGTTTAAATCAGTAAAAAAAAAAAACAAAAAACCCACGCACAATTATTGTTTTATTTACTATGGAAGCTAACCCTCAGAAAGAAAGGCAGTCCCGGTTTCTTAGACCGCACCGCGATAGCGTCTTATCTGCTGCTGGTCATGGTTGTTGTCGCACGTCTGGGTATGCTTAAAGCTACTACGATTCCTAAATGAGTGTCAAAGGATAGCCCTAACATATTCTACACACCCCACCACGCACACCCCGGATCCCTTGGGATTTTCTTCCGTACTGCGTCACCGTTATCGCTAATTATAGAGTTAAGTTTGGCCAAACTTGGGCCAAGACGTAGAAACGATCACTCCGGTGGGGCGTGGGCCAGCCCATTTCACCATTTTCGGGGAAGCAGTGTGCCAATTCTGTCTGTGATATTTAGCACCCCGAGGCCTCGGGCTGTGTTTCGATCGATTCGATCAATTAGCAACAGGCAAGCCCCTCTCCGTTGCCGGCCGGTTCGGTTCCACGAACTGGATCTCTCTCTGGATCTCTTATGACAATCTATGGCTGTCCAAGAGGGCTTTCACTGTACGAGCTGACATTTCAAAAATTTCGGGTAAACACATTAATCAGCGAACGGACGGACGTATCCATAATTATACACATAACATATACATAAACAGATTAGATTAGGAATAGTGGAAAAACAGATTTAAATTTGATTTCGATACGGGCTGCTCTTTTTTTAATCTTGCATTAATCATCAACAATTCGAGTGCAAGTTTTTTTTGTACATATATTTAGCTGGTGGCTATCTCTCATATAATCGATATATAAAACAAACAAGTTTATAACAGAATAAATTTTGTTTCAGTTTAGTTTGGGCGCAGGTTTAAACGCAGACAAAACTGAAGGGACAGGATCAGCGGAGCGGGGATGATTTGATCGGTCGCTGACTAGATTCCTAAATAAGCTCGCCGCGCTCATTCACCTTGATGATGCGCACGCGAGCATGGCGCTCGGAGAGTAGCTGATCGATATTCTTGCCGGTGCTTGTGCTGTTAGTGCCCTCGATGTTGGCGAACAGTCCCAGGTTGTCCTTAATCAGGTGATCCACCGCACAGCCGTCGCACTGTAGAATAACAACGCCACTATAGTAGGCCTCCTCGCTAATGGTCTTCGTGTTGCGTGTGTTGCACAGCTTGCAGCGGTAGACCAGCTCCATGCGACGCTGCATGCGGCGGAACCGTTTCAGCGTGGTGGGTGATAGTGAGCCACTTTGCTGGCTAACCGCCGAAGAACGGCCAATGTCGAACGGCTTGGCCGTAAACTGACAGGCGTCGAGTATGGAGCGCGGTATGGACAGAGGCGATGGGCGGGCATCTTTCAGCGCTTTGTCCGCATCGGCAAGAGGCAGGCTGGGGTCCACAACCGCCGGCTGATTTGTGGCATTGAGGATCGCGTTCTGTCCATTTTGGCGCAAGTAGTTCAATGTACGCGATGTGAAGATGTTGCGCAATGCGTTCATTTTACATCTGTCTGTGCATAATAACGATGAAGTGATGGTTTATATTTAGTGACTAGACGTTATTCGTTATTACGGGCGACTCTAACGCACGTGCTGACCGCTTAAATCAAAGTTTTATTAATCTAAAAGTTTGTTTTTTTTTTTTTACCAACTGCGCCAGTGTGACCGCGGAGTTATCGAAAAAGTATACGGTCCGACCCTCAGAAATATACTGACGAACCCAAGTTCTGCTATACATATTACTCGTTTTTGATATTCCGTGGAATATTACTAACTATATAGAACATTTAGCCTTGCCCACATAATTTTATCCGATTAATTAATCTATTTTCTAATTGAATAGTTTTTTTAAACACTTGCTTTTATTGCATTTTCCGTGAAAAGAGGTTTTTTGCGAAAATGGTCAAGAAATGAAACGTAAGAGAAAAATCGTTCCAATTGCTCAATTTCTTTATTCCGTTGAATAATGCTGCCTAACTAAAACCTTTAGCTTTGCCCATATAATTTCAGACCATTAATGACTAAATTTTCTACAAGATTGGCTAGTTTTTAGTACTCTCATTTATTGTATTTTGACTGCAAAAAAGGTCAACAAAAGACAGTGGTACCCATTCTTGGTTTCTGTAAGAAGACAAAAACTTTCAAAATATCGTTGAAATACCTTTAAAACAGAGACTGAATAGTTTTTGCCTATATTGGTGCATTAAATGACAAACAGCTCTCAGCTCTATAATATCCATTTCCCACGGTATGCAAAGTGCCGAAATTTTATCATATTCCTCAATTTTGATCTTCCGTCGAATATTCCCAGCTATATAGATCTTTCAGTTTTGGCTAAATAGTTTTATATGATTGATGAATCAATTTTGATCAAGACTAATTACTTTTAATTACTTTCATGTTTTTTGTTTTGACAAAAACACGGTTTCAACATTGGTGCATGGAACAAGAGAGTGCTTACATACCGCGTCTTAAAATATACTGGAAAATACTAGACAATACTAAGAAAAGTATAAAAATTTCAAGGTGTGTGAGCTAGACGTGGTGGCAAGAAAATCAAAAAATCCGGTTTTGACAAACTGCGCCGTGGCCGAGATTTAGTATATATCAGTATGTATATATATAGATATTTGTACCCATAATATAAAAATCAAAAATAATAATTATAATAATAATTATTGAATAAAAATCAAGAATAAAAATTATACAATATAAATCAAGAATATTAATTATAATAATTATTTTCTGTCTCTCTCGCACGCACTCTTTGTCATATAATGTAGCCATACTTACTATGTATCGGGTATAAATGTAGAGTTGCGGTCGCAGCAGCAACTCACAACGTTCCCCCTCGGTTTTTGTTGGATTAATAGATAGTTGTAGTTTTTTGGATAGGCTAAATATGTATATTTTGTGGAATATATCATCAAGGTAACAATATTTTTTTGAATTTGGAGAAACGCAACACAATTTTTCTGTTGTTTCACGTCGTTAGATCCGATATACCGACCGTTGATTATACTTCCCGATGCGCAGTGTATCGTTCTCGTTATTTTGGCGCGATAAACGGAACTTATCGGCGTTTGATTTCGAAAATAACAATATTATAGACGAATATGATTTTTTATCATCAACTATTAGCTTATGAGCTCGGTTGCAGTTGGCAGTTGCTTGCCCAACCAAAATGCATATCTAGATGTCCCAGAAACTTATTTTCTAACATTTTTCAAGAGAATTGATCTACGAACCGAACCTCCTTAGATTTCCGAAAGCCCTTGCTAGCAAAGATAGCCGAAGGGAGAGGATGGTAAACGTATTATGATACCCGCAGAGCCGCATGACCTTAGCTTGTACATGCCTTTCCCGTATTAGGGCAGCCTCATTCCATTCTTATCAGACTGCTCAGTCACGGTACCGATAAAGAGTTATGAAATTTCCCTCAATCTAAACGATGTTGAATGAACTTTCCAAATTTCATATTGGTTTAAAACCAGCAAAAGCACACATACAACACAATAAATGATTGGTTTGATACATATAATTTAACATCTACTCATTTACCAATAAGTGCATAAGCCTTTGCTTGGGGAGAAGGAAATATAAGCAAACGCTTCATCGGGAATTTGAGACGCCAATGGAGTACTGCCTGAACACTGACTAGATGTTGGAGGAGCCGTGTGCATGTTGAGAAATATGCGAGTCAAGTCTTCTCAACATGGATACGTGGGGCATGAGGCTGATGCTCGCGATGGTGATGACGATGACGATGAGTTGGTGGAACAGCTTCCCAACGGTAATCCGTCATGGCGGTTAGGGTTAGTCTATGATGGATTGGATCCATCTAATCACAAGAACCATCTAGCCAGCCATCCCGCCATCGCTCGTTTACCTTGCTGCAATCAAAGAGTGGCTTCCCGAGCTTGTCGTTCACCCTATTGTGGAACATGCACAGCCATGAAGACAGTTCCTTTTGGGAGTTTACATTGATGGGGTTCACAGTAAGGCTGAAAGAGAAACGCACGACTTAGAGTGGGAGGCAACACGTGAGGCAACACGTTTGAAGCGGACTTACTCAGTGCGGAAATCCTTGGCACAAAACTCGCACGGATAGAGTCGTGAGAGGACTTCAAAGAAGGATTTCATGTCACGCTTCTCGTTGTCAGTCGGATTATCAGAGTAAAATGCCGCCATCGTGTGAAGCAGGCCCCAGGTAGAGATGCCGAGGCTTACTTTGTCCAGCGGACAATCCTCACGTGGAAGCTCGGCCGCGTTTACTGTCAACTTCTCTGCTGCTGCCATGTGCTTTTCCTAAAAGATACTCGCCGGTTAACCTGGGTGCCAAGGGCAAATGATTTGGGCAGAGCCCAACGTTAGTTACCTTCGAGTTCTGCACATTTGATATGATGCGTTGCTGCTTGGACCATGACTTAAAGTCGTTGCAGGTGCGACAATTAGAGTCCGGCTTCCCCTGTCTGTGCGAGGCAAAACCATGCTCGGGCTGCTGACGTCGGAATGAAGAAGGGTCCGTCTCGGACATTATTGAATGGGGATCTCGTAGAATACGCAAGATGCTTCGCTGTAATTGTCGCACGTACCGCCGGGCTTCAAATAGATCTTGCTTGGTATATTCGGCTTGTAAGTAGTGGCGCTCACGTTGAATAAATAATGATGAAGTCGTCAGCAGGCCTGAAATCTTGAAACTTCGCTGAACTATTGTGAAAGTCATAAAATTCAGTCGCATGGTTGCCACCTTCTTTCAAAATGGCACATTTTGTCGAAACAGTTTTGTTAATGCTGCAAAAATAATTTATTTATGCGATTTTCAGCAATGACAAAGCGTGCGGTGGGATTGCTTTGTATGTGTTCTAGTATCTTATCATTTTTGTTGTTAACGAAGTTTTGATTCTGGTAGGGTAGCCCCAAACTACAGCTGTGATGGATTGCAACAGCTGCAAATCGATAGACACTGGGCGCGCAAATTGGATCATTTGAAGTGGGCAAGGCGCGAAGCGCACAGCTACAACATAATGCCCAAAAACAGTACTCACTTGCAGAGTCGAGCTGCGCTGATGAGTTGCGGTCCACAGGCAGTACCAGAATCGGGCGAAACCTGTGATATTTCGATAACTGCAAATTTCCAACATAGACAATAATATAATTTTAGAAATGTGTCTACCAGACCCGTGTGACATAAATTGAAAAAACTTGTGTGTGTTATTAATCAAAAGGCACACTTTCAGTTTATTATTATTAATACGATACAATGTAAAAATTCATTTAGTAACAACTACGGCATTGTAAAGACAAGTTAACAACAACTGGCCGGGGAGGGGAGAAGCAGCTGAGCAGCTGACAATGGTTAGGCAATACACATAAATAATTACTCGTGTAAACATTTAAAAAAAATTATAATAAAATGTATGTAAATGTAGAGTAAAAGTGGTGGTGTGGGGTAAATGACTTAGGCTTAGGCGTAGTCCCTGAACATGGTGAACAGACTGTAGAGGACGCGCAATGTGGACTTTAAGTCCATGTTGACAATGTCCTCTGGCCGGGCCTTCGGCTTGGGCAGGCCCACGTCCTGCATCAGGTCAAAGGCGAAAGCTACATTGTTGACCATTTGGTCTGGATCCTGGGGCGTCAAATGAAACTCGTGCAGCGGCACAAAAAATCCACCAAGCAGGCCCATCAGCAGGCAGAGATAGACGCCATCACGAAAGTCCGTGTTCAAGTCGGTTATCTCAAAGTTAAGCTTCGCCAGGTGCTTGTTGACGAACGTAATCAGGGACTTCTTCACCACGGCCAGCTTGTCCGGGGCACAGTCGATCAGGGTGTCGAAGGCATCCTTCTCACACCGCATGCCCAGATCATCGTACTCGGATGTGATTTGCTCCTGGAATTTCTGAGCATTCAGCACGCCCGCATTCTTCTCAGCAATCACCACGGTAACAAACACGTTCTCCGGCAGGCGTACTGGCGCTCGGAAGTGACGCACTAGGGCGACCAACAAATGTAGAATGGCCACAATGTTTTTCGAGTGCACGCTGGCCACTGACCACTTGGGTATTTTCTGATGAAAGCCGAGTGTCTGTGGAAGGGAGAGCAATTAATGACCTCTTTAAACTGCTGCAGGATGCAGAATGGAAAGCTACACACATGGTTAACGGCCTTCAGGACTATGTTGAGCTTCTCGTGCTGGCCCTGCTCTGACTGTGTGACTTCGGGTACGTCCAGCTTCTTGCCCGTCAGCTTTTCCCAGAGTTTGTGCAGCACCTGGCCATCGTACATGTCCTCTTCCAGCTGCTGGACTATTATGCGCTGCTCGGCGAGCTCATCGTTGATCCAGTCCACCAGAATTCTCTGCAGTTTCACCACCTCTGGATCGTTGATCGACTGGGGATCTATGACAGCGCGCTGCTCGTGCTCGCCTGCAGGGGCAAGGATCCAAGAGAACAATTAGGACGGACTCGTATAGACCCTCTATTTAGCAGATTTACTTACGCAGAGCATAGTCCTCGGGTGGTATGTCATATTGGTTGGGCGATCCCGGCGAGTCGATCGCGTATTTGCCCTCCTCTTGGATTTTCTTCACTACGTGGGCGAGAAGGGAATTGGGGGAACTATTAGTAAGGCAGGCAATGAATGATGATGACACAATGACCACCCTTTGATGAAGCAGTATGTGCCCCCAATCTCAGACACACACACACAAGCACATAGAGATCACAATTTGTTTGTATGCGTCACAAATGACGCAATGTTCTCAATCGCTGGGACCCAGCACAGGCACAGTCACAGGCACATCTGGTCCTATAAACGCTCCCTAGATGTTATGGAGGGCGTTTTCCGGGTACTTTTTGACTGCACTTTGTTAATTTGATGCGTAACAGAACATTTGATGGGGTCTACACAGTCTTAGATGCTATATGAAATAAATTTTAAGGTGTTTTTAGCAAAATATTCTCTCACCTTCGCGGGTGCCGCGTTTGCGTCCCAATGTACTAAATTTGTCCCAGAAGCTGTCTTCCTTTTCGCCCTTTTTGATTGCTGTGGGCGTGTGCGGGGATTTTGGACGACTGAGCGTAGACATGGCGACAAACTAAACAAAACAAAAAACAAACGACTTCTAGGCAAGGCACTTTTATGTTATTGTTTCCAATAATTTCTCTCTGGGTTGCCACCTTTTCAGACATTTCCGATGTCGCTGCCAAACACTGACGATAGTGCACAAATTGCATAAAGTGCATAAATTTTTTTGAATTTTATATTTTTACAGTGGTTACTTAGAACCTACTCTAAGTCTATGGGTCGAAATGTATTTTATATAGAATTGGGCAGCTGACAGGCCCGGACGGCCACCAACTGCAGCAAGACGAATATTGGCGAGAAGACTTCGCTGTATTCCAGCGCCGTATTCCTGCCCGACAGCTTGAGACACAACAGATACTTGAAGATGGCAATCAGCACTAGGAAGTAAGTGCTCCACATGAAGCGATGCAGCGCCTTTCGCTTGTTGTCAGAGTCCAGATACATGCGGATGCCCACAATGACGCAGAAGTACGCATTGCAGATGTCGATAAAGAACAAAGGACTGAAGACGGTGAACCAGTCTTTCATCAGCTCTGGGAATACCTCATTCAAGGTGCCGGATATCTTAAAGGCTAACGTTATGGTAAACACCAGCAGGCCGCACAGGTTGACCAGGATCTCGAACTCAGTCAGGCCTAGCCAGCGTACTAGCTCCGATAGTTTGAACATCCTTACTTTTGCGACCTGGTCGTCTGCTTCTTGGCCTTAGCCTTCTGTGGTTGCTGCTGTTGCTGCTGCTGGTGGGGCTTTGGCGGCTCGCGTTGGCTGACCTTTGGTAGAGCAGGCTGAGCCGGAAGCCGGGGCACATCAATATTAAATAGGTTGTTGCTGAAGATCTTGATGTGCAGAGCAGAGTTGTTTCGCTGCCGAAAGGTTATATCGTCCTCATCACAGAGCGGATGCAGTTCGTCCACCAACTGTATGGTGGAGGTGTTGATGGTGTAGCCCAAGGCACCCTCCGAGTTCTTGATAAGACGCAGGGCTAAGTTAAGGCCGCGAGTGATCGAGTATCCCATGCAATGCAAGAATATCTCCTTAACGCCCGAATTGAGCAGTTCCTCGCATCGCCTCTGCTGTGCCTGCAACCGTGTGAATTTAATAACTACTACTGACTACCTATTATTTGTTAAACGCAATCCAATACACACCTTGAAGTCTGTTTTGCTGGTAATGTAGATGTTGCAGCGGTCGTTGTCAGCACGAGGCGGTAACTTGCGAACCACTCTGTGATTGGCACTGTCGCTCTGGTTTCGCCTTGAGTGGCTGTTTCTATTGTTGGTTCTTGGCTTGGCCCCTAGCTCAGGCGCATTACTTTCCATCATCAGAGTAGATTAACTATATCCCATTACACTTACTGTGTGGTGTGTTTTTACTTGGGTACGTAGACTCCAGACAGTCGAGTAGACACACTTTTTCCAGGATCTGGCAACCCGGCCCTAGTTGTCACTTTGACAGTTGTCGATTTTTCTACTGCCGTCGTTTTGCATCTCTATTCTATCGTCAGGGGTTCGTCGCCAGTTGAAAATTTTTCGTCCAACATTCGGAACAACAAAGGTATGTTTTTCGACCCAGAAACGCAATACTAATTGCGTCTGCAAGCAAATTGTAAGCCTCGGTATTGATCCAATCGCATTGAAAGCAACCCAAAATACCCACGAGCAATCTTGTGGCGAACCGAACTCATACTGAAGCACACATACACACACACGAACTTACGCATTAACATCTCCCCGCTGTTGAGGCTTTGGCAGCAGGAAAAAAGTGCAAATTACATAACTCGTTTATTTGTATATACAAAAAGTAGTTTGAGGTACAAAATTCTACATCATCTGCATAAGTAAGTTACTAAGTAAGCGAGCCATCTATGTTTTACATTGAGTTACATAAGTCTTAAGAGTGGCGACCGAATGAAAAAAAGAAAAGAAAAGAATCGAATCGAATCTAATCGATTCGAAAATACCACCCAATCGCAAGTCGATGTGCCCCCCGAAAGCCTAAGTATATTCCTAACCACAAATGTAGAAAAGAAAGACAAATCTCCTTGCACAACGTTTTGGTTCAAGTAACGTTTTGTATTCATGCGTTCAAGTCATTTTTCCATGCAGGCCGAATATCCGATACGATTTCAGAGTATCACAATCCATGAGTTCAGAGTAAAACAAGCACAAATACACACAAGCAAGGCAGCCAGCCAGCAGCAAGCAGGCAGGCAAACCATCAAACGACTCCGAACTACGGATATTACAGTCTGGATAATAGTACAGCTGACAGGAGCGAAAAAGGAGAGACATCGCTCCAGCGGAGACGTCATCTGATCTGATCTGGTCCGGTCCGGCAATCATCTCCAAGTGGACAAACGCAAACAAGTAAATTTTACCATTTCTCATTTTAATCAAGTCAATCAAAAAGAAAAAGAAAAATAACAAGAAATCAACAATCGAAGACTCGCTCTCGAGTCTACTAAATCCAAGTATCCAAATTGCATAAGAATCCCCATATGCGGGTATATCTTGTGAGGTGGTCACCAGTCAGTATATTCTTGTTGCCTCACCTGGCGGGGGGCTGGCAGCTCCAGCTCCAGCTCCAGCCAGGTCGGAGGAAACCAGAAACTGCTTGCCGACCCACAATGAACGATTAGCTCGATTTTGAACCACAACTTACAGATATACAGAAAAGAAAACAGTTACAAATACAGATATTGTGTATGCATAGGTATTCCGTAAAAGCGAAAACTGCAACTGCTTGATTTAACGCGGCACAGTTTCGAATTGCAGATAAACCCGACATGTCGGCGGCTCGCTTGCCCTACTATCAGCAGGATCATCCGCCGGACCAGCAGCGGCGCGGTGGACGCGGCCAGCGGGGCTATTCCGACCGCAACGCCTCCGGCTCTCATAGACGGGAGCGTAGCCGCTCCATAGAACGCCGTCGTTACAGTCGCAGCCGCTCTCGCTCCCGCAGTCGTTCCATAGAGCGTTCGGGCCAACGGCGACGACGTGACGAGCGGAACGATGAGCGGCGTCAACAGCAGCCAACGCGCTACCACCGCGAAAGGGACTCCAGGGAGCGTTCACGGGAGCGAGACCGTGACCGTGACCGTGAACGTGAACGTGACCGTGACCGCGACCGCGATTACTCCAGACGCTCCAGCCATTATCGTCGTTCAGACTCGCCTGTATCCGGCGGTGGAGGCGGAGGCGGTGGCGGCTGCCCCAGCTCCAGTTCCAGTCAGCGACGCTATCGCCAATCATCTGGAGGCGGGTCAGATCCGAATGCCGCCCAGAATCCACACAATGAGGCCCAGCCAGCAAACAGATCCAATGCCATGTCCGCCGTGGGCGCCTATTACAACCTTGACACGGAGGAGCCTTTCGACAAGGAGCGCATTCATCGTGAAATGGAGGAGAAACTGCGTGAAGCCCTCGCCAGAGAGGGAAAAGTTTATCCGCCACGTAAGCCTGAGCCGCCGTCGCATCCTGTCTTTGCCAATGATGGCTCGTTCATGGAGCTGTTCAAGAAAATGCAGCAGGAGAAAAGCCAGCAGCTGCAGATCGGCCAGGACTATCAATTGGAGAATAGTGCGCTCGGATCTGGCAGCACGGACCTACAAACACCGACAGAGGCTCATCCAGGCATACCTTGCCTGCCCGCCATTGCAGTGGGAGCTGCAAACAGTGCGACAGCACCCTATATTGCTGCTGCGGCAGCCGGAAAATCTGCTCCTCCGCCACCCATGGTGGGACGTCGGCGCGGCGGCAAGGTCCTGAAAACCGGGATGGTTGCCAAATTGAAGACACAAAATGAGCAGGATGTGGATCCGAAGGACTTCTGGTCGCTATATTTAGCCGAGGTCAACAAATATAAGAGCAATGCCTGCGATACGGACAATGGCAAGCGTCCATTGGTCAAGTAGGGCATGGAAAAATGAACTTGAACGCATAACGCATAAGAAACTCCCTATGGAGACTCTCCCTTCAGGAGCGATCCTCCCGTTTGGTTTGCTTTATGCCCCGCCACACACCAGTCACCAGACACACTCGACACAATCCGATTTGGGCATCACGCGCCCTCAAGCTCACATTAAAATTACATATGTACATTATGCAAATGATGGTAGATCCGATCCGCAGAGAATTGTAGTTTTCTGAACAAGAGATTTTTGTGAATGTAAATTACGAGAAATTTTTGGCTTTTTTTTTTTACATATATTATAGTGCATATGTATTGTATGTAACTTTTTCACACGTTTAGGGACGAAGCCGTAGCCGCTGCCTCATTATAAGAATACTAATGAATGATTAATCATAGAATAGCTTCTAAGGCCGTAGCATAGTGGACTTATACGTATTGTATATGTATCTCTTTCTATATTATATACATGCAAACATATACATATATATTCGTACATATATTAGCATATTATTAGTGCATAGTATAGCGCACATTCAGCATCGACAAAAACATAAGGAACTAACCTATATGATTCTTTATAATCTATCTCTTTCTCTCCGTCTCCGTTCATGCACCAAAAACTCGACTCTGTATCGAAACTTGATCCTTATTTCATTATCCATTATCTACTATCCACTATCCATTATGTCATTATATTTTATGTTATTATAACGATCCACATCTCAACCGACTATCAACCGCTATGTGTTATCTATCTCTCTATATCTTTCCCTCTCTATGTCCCCGTTTCCCTTGGTTTACAATTTGCTTGGTTTTTTTTGTTGCTTTCTGTTCTGTGGTTTTGTTTCCCTTTTTATTTTTTTTTCTCAACTAAAGTCTATATGCAATTTTTCATGTCTAAAAACAAAAATAGCGACAAGTCACAAGACAGCAGCAACATGTCGGCCTATAAGCTGGAGACCGCCCCGTTTGATCCACGTTTCCCCAACCAGAACGTGACCCGTTACTGCTACCAGTCGTACATCGACTTCCATCGTTGCCAGAAGAAGCGCGGCGAGGACTTTGCACCCTGCAACTATTTCCAGAAGGTCTACAAGACGATGTGCCCCAATGCCTGGGTGGAGAAGTGGGACGATCAGCGCGAGAGCGGCACATTCCCTGGCCGCATCTAAGCCGCGGTCCTGTTCCCACAATCCCAGAAAGCAGAAGCAGAAGCAGAGGATGAACACCAACCCTACACGCAAAACAGACACAGAACAGTGCACACGACACGAACAAACAACCCAACCAGAGCAGAGGGTTGTCTCCAACGTCCCAGGATCTAGCAATTGCAACAATAATGTCACACCAAACTGTTTATGATTTTATTTCCCGGCGGTGAAAAGCATTGACAAAATACAAATACACAATTGTTCAATTCTGTGAATACCGATTCGATTGTTTATTGTTTTCTTTTTCGCTGTTGTTGAGCGCACACCTACAGACCCACAGAGCGCTACATACATGGGCCACGCAATTGTTAACACTGTTAATGTGTAATTAACCAATAAAAAAAACATTCGAAACGATGTTAAATGATCTATCGTCTTGAGAACGTTGTGTGTTTCTAGCAGAGTTAGCTAGATATACTATGGTAAGTAGGACCCATGGACCCAGCGCCCCTATGACAGGATCTTCAGAATAGCGTGGTCAGATAGTAGACTACGTTGTAGATAATGGAGATTCGGATCTGTTTCCATTGCGACACCTAAAACAGCGAATTACTTATTAAAATATCTATTACTACGGATTGCTAGGGTAACCTCCAAGCCTGTGATGCACTTCTTGGGCTCTGTGCTTACAAATCACTGGTCGAACGATGTCTCCCTTGACATCATAAGCCCGTCTGAAGGCTCTATTGTCCTGAAGGGTTCAAAAGGAATCGCTTCTTTTTCTATAATTATAAATAATTGTTAAATATTCATTTGGCCAACATTAAGAAGTAGTCTGGCTGTTTGGAATGCTCTCAATGGAAACTAAATGGGTCTCGGAGGATTCGAGGGACTCCACTAACTACAAGCAAACACTTCGTAAAAGCGGCAGCTTCTTTCTAGAGCATTCTTTATAGGAATTCCCATGAAGAAGAAGAAACCTCTTCGTGTTCAGTCCCGTTGGCATTTCAGTCAAAGCCTCAGAGATGAATGAAGAATGAAGTATGGTTATATGAAAATAAGATCGACCCTTTTTTTGGAAAACCATTGAAAGCCAAGTGTGGCTTTTTACTGAAAATAGCAGGCCTTGAGATCGCTTGACTTTTGGCTGTTTTGTAGACCCTGGATTTTACACCGAAAATATTCAGTACACCACTGCCAGTAGTGGAGAAAACATTAACTTTTGTTCGGAAAAGTGAAACAAAATTAAAGTGAAAAAAAAAATATAAAAAAAAATAAAAAATGTTTAGTGCGCGGAAACTAAAAAAAGTTTGGAATCCAATTTAATACAAATTTATCTACAATTATTTAACTAATTCAATAATTGTTTAGTTGAGTTAAATAACTACCTAAATTGTGTTTCGTTTATTTTAAGTGTCACATTTGTTGCAGCGGTTACACAATACACAATTCGAATGTTATTTGAGCGGTTTTTAAATTAAACATCAACTGTTTTCATTTCATTGTGATTACAATACACAATTCGAATGTTATTTGAGCGGTTTTTAAATTAAACATCAACTGTTTTCATTGAACGTTCCGCCACGCCCGCCATTAGCAATTTATTTTCAAGAAAACATTCAAAAAACAAAAAATGAGCCTCAAAAATAAGATGGTTAGTTTCTACTGCCGCCATAGGCCCTCAAAAAGCCACATGGCTATTGCCACCGCCTTGTAAGTGAAAAGTATAACTCAAAGAAATACAAAGGATTGTATATGTAGCCTATAATATATAATCTATAATTTTGCAAAATTTTCGAATATTTTCCCATAGTATTCCTTCGGCCGGATATTTCGGACTGGCTAGCCTGTTGGCTTTGGTTTACTACACCGATTGGAAGGCAATTGCCGGTTATATTCCACTCTACAACACGAAATTCCCCAAACCCGAGGGAAAGGATTCAAAGTAAAAAGGAATATTCCACATTTACTTATACACAAAAAAAAGTGAGTGCAAAACGATGTATTCATAAAGAAATATTTGCATAAATTATTGCATTTCAGCTGTCATGGACGACCGTCTTCGTTCGTGACTGGAAACAAATCAAATCCAATCACACACACACACACACACACACACACACACACACAAGCTCACAAATGTTCAATTCTACTCAATACCTATTCAAATGTTTATTTTAACCTTTAAAAAACACAACCGAATGGCAAAAAATTTTTTGCCATCTCCAACGGCATAACGTCCCGAGCAGGGGATCTAGCAATTGCAATTAAAATTTCACACACCAAAATCGACACACACACACACACACACACAAGTTCACAAATGTTCAATTCTACTCAATACCTAAATGTTTACTTTTACCTTAAAAAAACACAAAACCGAAGAGCACATTTTTTGCTATGTATCTCCAACGCCATAACATCCCGAAATTTCACACACCAAAATCGACACACACACACACAAGTTCACAAATGTTCACAAATGTTCAATTCTACTCAATACCTTAAATGTTTAATTATGTTAATACATCTACATTATACAGTTAATGTATAATCAGCCAATAAAAAAAACATTGGAAATGATGCCATTGCGATTTCGTTTGATTTTATTCCGAGGAGCAAATGATCGATCTGATACCATTGCGTTTATAGCATTCAGGGTTTCAGGGACTGCCTCTAAATGGGGTCACTCAGACGACTAAGACAACAACTAAGACGCAACTTCATATATATTTGATCGAATATACAGCCTCCTGTGTTCGAAACTCTTGGCTATCGATATTATTTCAATATATGGTAAGCAAAATCTTGCATAGATCTTTGCCCTTTGTTAGGCGTTAAAGGGCAGGGCAAAGTTTTGAAATTGGAAACACTCGTGACAGTGTGATTTGTGGATTTGTTAGTCGAGTCGTTATAGCCATGTCTGTCTTTCCGTCCGTCTTGTTTGACGCCTTGTTCCCGCTCTTGGGTCGCTTTTGGGAAAGTCTACTGATTATCCAAAATGATCTGTCCGGCGACAGACAGACCACCTGTTCCTTGCGCCCATGCAAGACGGGCTGAAAATGTTCCAGTATTTATGCTCAGGATTATTTCAACATTCGTAGTTTATAAATAAGCCTCTCGGGGATTTTACACAGATTATATTTTGTAAATTTTCAAGCAAATAAGAAGCATATCCATTCAGTTTGGCCTGCATGATGTATTTATTGTAATTCGTATTCTTTTTGAATATTATAAAGTGTTTGGGAGTACAGGATGCCATTCCAAGCTTTGATTTCACTTCGTCAGATTTACTAGATAGTTTGAGAGATTTTAAGATCATGAAGAATAGAAATCGAATGAAATTATTCTCTACAAAAGTGTCCATCTTAAGGTAAACTTATGTCTAGTACTCGGAATCGGAATCGGATTCAGATTCGGATTCGGATTGGCGATTTCAAAGTGAAATCGAAAACCAGAATAGCCCTGAACATTATGGAGTGCTGAATGGATGAAGCGAGCCATCTATGTTTTACATTGAGTTACATAAGTCTTAAGAGTGGCGACCGAATGAAAAAAAGAAAAGAAAAGAATCGAATCGAATCTAATCGATTCGAAAATACCACCCAATCGCAAGTCGATGTGCCCCCCGAAAGCCTAAGTATATTCCTAACCACAAATGTAGAAAAGAAAGACAAATCTCCTTGCACAACGTTTTGGTTCAAGTAACGTTTTGTATTCATGCGTTCAAGTCATTTTTCCATGCAGGCCGAATATCCGATACGATTTCAGAGTATCACAATCCATGAGTTCAGAGTAAAACAAGCACAAATACACACAAGCAAGGCAGCCAGCCAGCAGCAAGCAGGCAGGCAGGCAAACCATCAAACGACTCAGAACTACGGATATTACAGTCTGGATAATAGTACAGCTGACAGGAGCGAAAGCGGAGAGACATCGCTCCAGCGGAGACGTCATCTGATCTGATCTGATCCGGTCCGGCAATCATCTCCAAGTGGACAAACGCAAACAAGTAAATTTTACCATTTCTCATTTTAATCAAGTCAATCAAAAAGAAAAAGAACGAGGGGGAACGTTGTGAGTTGCTGCGGACACCGCAACTCTAGAGTTATACCCGATACTAAGTCAGTATGGCTCTCCTCCGGCAGACGCCGCTAATATTAAACGACACGACAAAGAGTGCGTGCGAGAGAGACAGAAAATCAGTCTGAGCGTGACGTCGGGCGCTGCGTAGCCACTGCAAATTGATTTGTTCCTTTTGGCTAAAAAAATGGTCTGATCTGATCCAGATTCAGCAATCTGATAGATATGGTCATTATCTATGATTCTGCGTTTTTAGTTTTCTCAAATCTGCAATATTGTGGATGCAACAGATTTTCGTCCTTTGTGGGGGCGGATGGGGGTGGGGCGAAATTCTGAGATATACGTTTTATAGTGACATCTTAAAGGAGTGTGTGTACCAAATTTGGTTACTCTAGCCTTAATAGTCTCTGAGATTTGTGGTTGCCTCAGATTTTCGTCCTTTGCGGGGGCGGAAGGGGGTGTGGCGAAATTTGGACAGGAAACGGTCAAGGTCCGATATCACAGGAGTGTGGATACCAAATTTGGTTGCTCTGGCTTTTATAGGTTCTGAGATCCTTGAACTCACATTTTGCAATTGGCAAAACCGACCATGAAACCTGTGTGTTAGAGTGAGACAGAGCGAGAAAGAGTGAAATTGTTTTCGTGATTCTGGCTGTAATAATTATACGATCTGGTTCAGATTTTGCACTCTAGAAGATATAGTCATCTTCTACGATTCTGCGTTTTTAGTTTTCTCGTATCGTCGAAATTGTGGATGCCACAGATTTTCGCCCTTTGTGGGGGCGGAAGTGGGCGGGGCAAAGTTTTGAAATATTTTTGGAGCAGTGACATATCACAGAAGTCTGGATCCAAAACATCGTTGCTCTAGCTCTTATAGTCTTTGAGCATTAGGCGCTGAAGGGGACGGACAGACGGACAGACGGACAGACGGACGGACGGACAGACAGACAGGGCTCAATCGACTCGGCTATTGATGCTGATTAAGAATATATATACTTTATAGGGTCGGAAACGATTCCTTCTGGACGTTACACACATCCACTTTTACCACAAATCTAATATACCCCAATACTCATTTTGAGTATCGGGTATAAAAATAACAAGAAATCAACAATCGAAGACTCGCTCTCGAGTCTACTAAATCCAAGTATCCAAATTACATAAGAATCCCCATATGCGGGTATATCTTGTGAGGTGGTCACCAGTCAGTATATTCTTGTTGCCTCACCTGGCAGGGGGCTGGCAGCTCCAGCTCCAGCTCCAGCCAGGTCGGAGGAAACCAGAAACTGCTTGCCGACCCACAATGAACGATTAGCTCGATTTTGAACCACAACTTACAGATATACAGAAAAGAAAACAGTTACAAATACAGATATTGTGTATGCATAGGTATTCCGTAAAAGCGAAAACTGCAACTGCTTGATTTAACGCGGCACAGTTTCGAATTGCAGATAAACCCGACATGTCGGCGGCTCGCTTGCCCTACTATCAGCAGGATCATCCGCCGGACCAGCAGCGGCGCGGTGGACGCGGCCAGCGGGGCTATTCCGACCGCAACGCCTCCGGCTCTCATAGACGGGAGCGTAGCCGCTCCATAGAACGCCGTCGTTACAGTCGCAGCCGCTCTCGCTCCCGCAGTCGTTCCATAGAGCGTTCGGGCCAACGGCGACGACGTGACGAGCGGAACGATGAGCGGCGTCAACAGCAGCCAACGCGCTACCACCGCGAAAGGGACTCCAGGGAGCGTTCACGGGAGCGAGACCGTGACCGTGACCGTGAACGTGAACGTGACCGTGACCGCGACCGCGATTACTCCAGACGCTCCAGCCATTATCGTCGTTCAGACTCGCCTGTATCCGGCGGTGGAGGCGGAGGCGGTGGCGGCTGCCCCAGCTCCAGTTCCAGTCAGCGACGCTATCGCCAATCATCTGGAGGCGGGTCAGATCCGAATGCCGCCCAGAATCCACACAATGAGGCCCAGCCAGCAAACAGATCCAATGCCATGTCCGCCGTGGGCGCCTATTACAACCTTGACACGGAGGAGCCTTTCGACAAGGAGCGCATTCATCGTGAAATGGAGGAGAAACTGCGTGAAGCCCTCGCCAGAGAGGGAAAAGTTTATCCGCCACGTAAGCCTGAGCCGCCGTCGCATCCTGTCTTTGCCAATGATGGCTCGTTCATGGAGCTGTTCAAGAAAATGCAGCAGGAGAAAAGCCAGCAGCTGCAGATCGGCCAGGACTATCAATTGGAGAATAGTGCGCTCGGATCTGGCAGCACGGACCTACAAACACCGACAGAGGCTCATCCAGGCATACCTTGCCTGCCCGCCATTGCAGTGGGAGCTGCAAACAGTGCGACAGCACCCTATATTGCTGCTGCGGCAGCCGGAAAATCTGCTCCTCCGCCACCCATGGTGGGACGTCGGCGCGGCGGCAAGGTCCTGAAAACCGGGATGGTTGCCAAATTGAAGACACAAAATGAGCAGGATGTGGATCCGAAGGACTTCTGGTCGCTATATTTAGCCGAGGTCAACAAATATAAGAGCAATGCCTGCGATACGGACAATGGCAAGCGTCCATTGGTCAAGTAGGGCATGGAAAAATGAACTTGAACGCATAACGCATAAGAAACTCCCTATGGAGACTCTCCCTTCAGGAGCGATCCTCCCGTTTGGTTTGCTTTATGCCCCGCCACACACCAGTCACCAGACACACTCGACACAATCCGATCTGGGCATCACGCGCCCTCAAGCTCACATTAAAATTACATATGTACATTATGCAAATGATGGTAGATCCGATCCGCAGAGAATTGTAGTTTTCTGAACAAGAGATATTTGTGAATGTAAATTACGAGAAATTTTTGGCTTTTTTTTTTTACATATATTATAGTGCATATGTATTGTATGTAACTTTTTCACACGTTTAGGGACGAAGCCGTAGCCGCTGCCTCATTATAAGAATACTAATGAATGATTAATCATAGAATAGCTTCTAAGGCCGTAGCATAGTGGACTTATACGTATTGTATATGTATCTCTTTCTATATTATATACATGCAAACATATACATATATATTCGTACATATATTAGCATATTATTAGTGCATAGTATAGCGCACATTCAGCATCGACAAAAACATAAGGAACTAACCTATATGATTCTTTATAATCTATCTCTTTCTCTCCGTCTCCGTTCATGCACCAAAAACTCGACTCTGTATCGAAACTTGATCCTTATTTCATTATCCATTATCTACTATCCACTATCCATTATGTCATTATATTTTATGTTATTATAACGATCCACATCTCAACCGACTATCAACCGCTATGTGTTATCTATCTCTCTATATCTTTCCCTCTCTATGTCCCCGTTTACCTTGGTTTACAATTTGCTTGGTTTTTTTTGTTGCTTTCTGTTCTGTGGTTTTGTTTCCCTATTTATTTTTTTTTCTCAACTAAAGTCTATATGCAATTTTTCATGTCTAAAAACAAAAATAGCGACAAGTCACAAGACAGCAGCAACATGTCGGCCTATAAGCTGGAGACCGCCCCGTTTGATCCACGTTTCCCCAACCAGAACGTGACCCGTTACTGCTACCAGTCGTACATCGACTTCCATCGTTGCCAGAAGAAGCGCGGCGAGGACTTTGCACCCTGCAACTATTTCCAGAAGGTCTACAAGACGATGTGCCCCAATGCCTGGGTGGAGAAGTGGGACGATCAGCGCGAGAGCGGCACATTCCCTGGCCGCATCTAAGCCGCGGTCCTGTTCCCACAATCCCAGAAAGCAGAAGCAGAAGCAGAGGATGAACACCAACCCTACACGCAAAACAGACACAGAACAGTGCACACGACACGAACAAACAACCCAACCAGAGCAGAGGGTTGTCTCCAACGTCCCAGGATCTAGCAATTGCAACAATAATGTCACACCAAACTGTTTATGATTTTATTTCCCGGCGGTGAAAAGCATTGACAAAATACAAATACACAATTGTTCAATTCTGTGAATACCGATTCGATTGTTTATTGTTTTCTTTTTCGCTGTTGTTGAGCGCACACCTACAGACCCACAGAGCGCTACATACATGGGCCACGCAATTGTTAACACTGTTAATGTGTAATTAACCAATAAAAAAAACATTCGAAACGATGTTAAATGATCTATCGTCTTGAGAACGTTGTGTGTTTCTAGCAGAGTTAGCTAGATATACTATGGTAAGTAGGACCCATGGACCCAGCGCCCCTATGACAGGATCTTCAGAATAGCGTGGTCAGATAGTAGACTACGTTGTAGATAATGGAGATTCGGATCTGTTTCCATTGCGACACCTAAAACAGCGAATTACTTATTAAAATATCTATTACTACGGATTGCTAGGGTAACCTCCAAGCCTGTGATGCACTTCTTGGGCTCTGTGCCTACAAATCACTGGTCGAACGATGTCTCCCTTGACATCATAAGCCCGTCTGAAGGCTCTATTGTCCTGAAGGGTTCAAAAGGAATCGCTTCTTTTTCTATAATTATAAATAATTGTTAAATATTCATTTGGCCAACATTAAGAAGTAGTCTGACTGTTTGGAATGCTCTCAATGGAAACTAAATGGGTCTCGGAGGATTCGAGGGACTCCACTAACTACAAGCAAACACTTCGTAAAAGCGGCAGCTTCTTTCTAGAGCATTCTTTATAGGAATTCCCATGAAGAAGAAGAAACCTCTTCGTGTTCAGTCCCGTTGGCATTTCAGTCAAAGCCTCAGAGATGAATGAAGAATGAAGTATGGTTATATGAAAATAAGATCGACCCTTTTTTTGGAAAACCATTGAAAGCCAAGTGTGGCTTTTTACTGAAAATAGCAGGCCTTGAGATCGCTTGACTTTTGGCTGTTTTGTAGACCCTGGATTTTACACCGAAAATATTCAGTACACCACTGCCAGTAGTGGAGAAAACATTAACTTTTGTTCGGAAAAGTGAAACAAAATTAAAGTGAAAAAAAAAATATAAAAAAAAAATAAAAAATGTTTAGTGCGCGGAAACTAAAAAAAGTTTGGAATCCAATTTAATACAAATTTATCTACAATTATTTAACTAATTCAATAATTGTTTAGTTGAGTTAAATAACTACCTAAATTGTGTTTCGTTTATTTTAAGTGTCACATTTGTTGAAGCGGTTACACAATACACAATTCGAATGTTATTTGAGCGGTTTTTAAATTAAACATCAACTGTTTTCATTGAACGTTCCGCCACGCCCGCCATTAGCAATTTATTTTCAAGAAAACATTCAAAAAACAAAAAATGAGCCTCAAAAATAAGATGGTTAGTTTCTACTGCCGCCATAGGCCCTCAAAAAGCCACATGGCTATTGCCACCGCCTTGTAAGTGAAAAGTATAACTCAAAGAAATACAAAGGATTGTATATGTAGCCTATAATATATAATCTATAATTTTGCAAAATTTTCGAATATTTTCCCATAGTATTCCTTCGGCCGGATATTTCGGACTGGCTAGCCTGTTGGCTTTGGTTTACTACACCGATTGGAAGGCAATTGCCGGTTATATTCCACTCTACAACACGAAATTCCCCAAACCCGAGGGAAAGGATTCAAAGTAAAAAGGAATATTCCACATTTACTTATACACAAAAAAAGTGAGTGCAAAACGATGTATTCATAAAGAAATATTTGCATAAATTATTGCATTTCAGCTGTCATGGACGACCGTCTTCGTTCGTGACTGGAAACAAATCAAATCCAATCACACACACACACACACACACACACACACACACACAAGCTCACAAATGTTCAATTCTACTCAATACCTATTCAAATGTTTATTTTAACCTTTAAAAAACACAACCGAATGGCAAAAAATTTTTTGCCATCTCCAACGGCATAACGTCCCGAGCAGGGGATCTAACAATTGCAAGGATAATTCCACACACCAAAATCGACACACACACACACACACACACACACACACACACACACAAGCTCACAAATGTTCACAAATGTTCAATTCTACTCAATACCTATTCAAATGTTTATTTTAACCTTAAAAAAACACAACCGAATGGCAAAAAATTTTTTGCCATCTCCAACGGCATAAACTCCCGAGCAGGGGATCTAGCAATTGCAATTAAAATTTCACACACCAAAATCGACACACACACACACACAAGTTCACAAATGTTCAATTCTACTCAATACCTAAATGTTTACTTTTACCTTAAAAAAACACAAAACCGAAGAGCACATTTTTTGCTATGTATCTCCAACGCCATAACATCCCGAAATTTCACACACCAAAATCGACACACACACACACAAGTTCACAAATGTTCACAAATGTTCAATTCTACTCAATACCTTAAATGTTTAATTATGTTAATACATCTACATTATACAGTTAATGTATAATCAGCCAATAAAAAAAACATTGGAAATGATGCCATTGCGATTTCGTTTGATTTTATTCCGAGGAGCAAATGATCGATCTGATACCATTGCGTTTATAGCATCCAGGGTTTCAGGGACTGCCTCTAAATGGGGTCGCTCAGACGACTAAGACAACAACTAAGACGCAACTTCATATATATTTGATCGAATATACAGCCTCCTGTGTTCGAAACTCTTGGCTATCGATATTATTTCAATATATGGTAAGCAAAATCTTGCATAGATCTTTGCCCTTTGTTAGGCGTTAAAGGGCAGGGCGAAGTTTTAAAATTGGAAACACTCGTGACAGTGTGATTTGTGGATTTGTTAGTCGAGTCGTTATAGCCATGTCTGTCTTTCCGTCCGTCTTGTTTGACGCCTGGTTCCCGCTCTTGGGTCGCTTTTGGGAAAGTCTACTGATTATCCAAAATGATCTGTCCGGCGACAGACAGACCACCTGTTCCTTGCGCCCATGCAAGACGAGCTGAAAATGTTCCAGTATTTATGCTCAGGATTATTTCAACATTCGTAGTTTATAAATAAGCCTCTCGGGGATTTTACGCAGATTATATTTTGTAAATTTTCAAGCAAATAAGAAGCATATCCATTCAGTTTGGCCTGCATGATGTATTTATTGTAATTCGTATTCTTTTTGAATATTATAAAGTGTTTGGGAGTACAGGATGCCATTCCAAGCTTTGATTTCACTTCGTCAGATTTACTAGATAGTTTGAGAGATTTTAAGATCATGAAGAATAGAAATCGAATGAAATTATTCTCTACAAAAGTGTCCATCTTAAGGTAAACTTATGTCTAGTACTCGGAATCGGATTCAGATTCGGATTCGGATTGGCGATTTCAAAGTGAAATCGAAAACCAGAATAGCCCTGAACATTATGGAGTGCTCGATGGCCCTTTGCATTAGCCTCCGAATTATTATTGTGTGTGTTTCTTAGCGTATAAATACAATATATTCAATTCTTTGAAGATTTCCTTTCCACTACTTTAGTATGCAGCTGCTAGTACTCTTATACACTACATGAAAATTAATGTACGAACCCCTGTCTGACAAGAGTTCTCTTAAATGCTGAGCCACAAAAGCGACTTCTGTGTGTTAAATACCCCAGTGTATCCGCCAGTATCATCCGATCGATCAGACAGTGCTGTTGCTGTTAAACATTAAAATCAGGAGACCTCAGAAATGTAATAGTAACGTAGGAGCCGGGAACAATGCTGGATGATTAAAGTCCTAGGTACAATATCAAGGAGTTAGTTGTAACAAATTAACAAATTGCGGACGGCAGCAATTCCTAGAAACTAAAATCTGATCAACACAATGGGAAACAAATGATTGGCGTTCTTTGAGCCGATTCGATATAGAAGTACATATCTGCCTGGCAATGTCTGATGTCTTCGAAGGCTTTCTGTGTTGTATTTTCATTATATATCACTAAATTTCATATACTTCAACTTGCGCTGATTGCCTGAATCTATTGGAATTGTTTTTAATTTGTACCGCAGTTTGAAAGGATCTTAGATCATAATAATATATTCATATTATTCATCTTATGGCTAGTGCTAAGACGGCTGAACGAGCGGTTCGTTACTGGGTTCTCAGTAGCTGGGTTCTCAGCGGGGAAGCAACGGTTCGACGGTTTCCTTGCCCTGGTTAAACCTCGTTTTCCCCCTTCATACAATGTACGATAATATCTGTACGAGTACTCGTATATCGACACATCGAGTGTAATCAGTTAAATGTCTTAACCTTGGCTTATTCAATTGCTAAAGCTACATGCATATACATATATACGTATCTAACTCTATGTGGATATATGTTCAGCTGTACTGGCTTAAAATCCAAATTCAGCTGCCTAGACAGGTCAGTGTACTCGTATATAGTGTATTGGTAGTACAAGGACATGTGCTTAAGCCTAGTACATCTTTCCCTTCACTTCACTGTTTGTTTTTATTGTACTTAATAGGTATTTTATTATATTTATAAATTGTATTTGGTTTGGTTTTTGGTTGTGCCTGGCTTCACTTTTCTTTTAAGGATACTTCAGTTGGGGATATACCATATATTCCTGTTATCTCTATAAGGAGTTTTAAACGTGTTCTTAGGACTATTTGATAGTTAAAATGGAACGAAATGCCACTGAAACGATTCACGAAATCGCCTCAATCTTGATATAAATATTTCCAACTGTCCAACTCGTAACTTGGTTTATCGTATCGTATAAATATAACACAGATATTAACTGATTAGTAAATTGCGATATTTGAAGAAGGAGAAGCGTAACTAGTATTTTTAGTTAAGTTAGTTTTAGTTCCAGGAATACGATATACCAATGACTCATCGAGAATCACTCATCACTCGCGGAAGTCAACTTATTGTAGTCATAAAACTTTACCGAATTACATGCCATTTATACTCGGATGTTCTGTTCTAACATTTGATTAAGTGGGGAGAACAAATGCCTTTTTTTGCTCATCACCATCACCACGCACCATCTGGATGCGTATGGATTTTGGCGATCAGATGTCTTAAATGCTAGCTGTGCACGAATAAGTAGAGTAAGTTTAGGTTATGGGTTCTCCCTTTGAATGCAATGCAATCCAAACTCTGTTCTGATCTGTGTATGTCGGTGTTTTCCACTCAAAGTTCCTTAAGATCCAAACACTAGATCCATGAATATTCCATGTGCATTCATGGATATTTAGTGCTACAACATAAGCCTCTCTCACAACTCCATCTCGGCTTGTGCTCTGCTTCCATTGTGCCTCCGTTCTTGTCCGTTCCGTGTAAGGCATTTTGTGCCCAATTTATAGCTTCAACATGTAACCGTACTTCTGTGTCCTACTCTCCAACTCCTCCAGCTGCTCAGCTAGAGCAAATTCCTTCCTCGCTCGCTCGATTCGATCTATCCCCCGACCCGTGTCCGTGTCCAAGCCTTTCCAGAGTACCACAGCCCGTAGTCCCCCCCTACGGGTATAGTTACATGTAGCTATTGCTTGTTTGTTATCCAATGTCACGGACAATTTCGATCTTGTCGCACAGCTCCGAGTCCGGATCGTGGATGGTGGTAAAGTGGGTGCGGTCACTCCTGAATGTGTTCCGCTCGTTCGAGCTGGTCTTGATCGACCTCTCCGAGGGCGTCTCTGTGCCACTTAGTTGGATACGCTTCTGCAGGGCCGACACAAAGTTCTGCCAATTAGAGCCATGAACAAATTAGATATTCTTTTAAGCACTGCTAGTGGTGTTATCACCCTCACCTGTGATATGATGTCGCCACGTGCCGTTCGCACCTGATACAGGTAGCGGAACTTGCGCTGTCTGGCCTCCTCGCGGGTCTCGCGAGTGCGCGACTGTGATCGCCTTACGGGTGCATGGGCGTGGCCAGGTCCGGCCTGCTGCTGGCTGTGCGGCAAGTGCGTAGCATGGGGATGGTTGGGATGGTTATGGTGCCGCATGTAGACACGCTTGCGATGGTCCACCCGCCAGGCGGTTATGAAGCACTGCACCATGATGCTGAGCACAATGGTCACGGGCCAGGCGGCTATCAGGAGGCCCCCATAGCACGGAGGCGGTAACGGATGCGGCCTCATGTTGAGTATCTGCAACGCCGGGCGCGATTTAGTTGAAGCTGTGCAGACAGCGGAAAGCTTACTTACCCAGTTGATCGTCTCCAGGCCGTGCATAAAGAAGTCGATGGCTCCGATGATCATGGCCGTGCCCACAATGCTGGAGGTGAGTATGGTCACGTATTTGACACAGCACAGGGTGAGAACCGAGCAGATTACGGCGCCACCCACCACGGCCACGTATATTTCACGGTACTAAACGGAACCGGAGAAAGGAAAATGAGAAGGATGAGCGATGGTGGATAATTACGCGCTCCACTTACCCCAAATTCGTTGTCCGGCATTGTGGCCACACAAACGGCCATCGCGGCACCGGACAGCAGGGCTCCGGCAAAAGCACTGATCAGCACCGAAGCGACCGGATATGTGGAGCCGAGTACGGCGCCCAGCAGTCCGGCCACAATGGCCAAAGCCGAGTCCGCCGGCTTGCCCAGGAATGTGATCTGAAAGTCCTGCAGTATGAATATCCCATTGGCGCCCACCATTAGTCCGCTCAGGAAGCCCACGGCCCGAAGGCAGCGGTAGCCGAGCAGGGCGTACACGATGCCGAATACGGCGAAAATGGCCCATAGTATGGCGGCCAGGGTATCCGGTGCGGTTGGGGTGCATGTCTGGTTCTCCAAGATGCCCTAATTACAATGCAAAAGGCAGAGAGAAATAGAGAGAGGGAGAGCGGTAAAAAGCACTGGCCTGTTCTGTACGTTGCTGTAATTCGATCAAGGACACGTGACACACATCGCCAGTGTCGGCACCACTTACATACATATGTACATATGTATGTACGCGTCTGACTCATGCATGCAAAAGGTATGCTAATATTAAGGTAATGCATTCAAAAAAAAGTGCACTCTTTTTTTTCACGTATGTTTGCCGGTTGGAGCTGTGTGCGTGTGTGTGAAATTAAGACAGCGGATCCGAGTTGTCTTACTTTATTATGACTGTTATACCCTGTGCATGTATGTATGTATGTATTTATGTTTATGCGGACCACATTACCGCTTATGCAAAGTGACTGTCACCACTGGAATACCATCAAAGCATAACGGTAACGCTCTCGTTACTCATCGCGATGTCTCGTGAGGCATAAACGCAGCCTCTTGTTTTGCATAGCCAACACTTGTACTCTTTACAGTTAACACTTTGCATATTGCGCGACTTAACCTATAAAAGAAAGACACAACGCATGCTTACGTACCTTTATCAGAAATGGCCAGTCCAGGGGACTGCCCATAGCATCATCACTGCCATAGTCGTGGCCATCGTAGACCACATCCGCCCCCACCCTCATTCCGGCGGCAAATGCGTTTTGGTTGGTTTGTTCTTTTGTTTTGTAAGAAATGCAAAACTGCTTGGACGCTGGACGTCGAGTAACGGTAGCTGTGTAGAGTCCAGGCCAGCTATTTGTTGTTCACTCTGCCACGCATTCCAGCACTGAACCGTACATTGTACCACCACGCATCAGCCTCGCATCCCTCTCTCCTGCCACAACACTCCGCTTTGTGTGTCAAGCCTCTGCAACAAGCCTCAAAATAGGGCGGAGCACTCTCTTACCGTCCTCGCATCTCGAATCTCAATCGAATGACGACATCTTTGTTGCTCTCAACTTGTAACTGTTTGTCCGTGGCGACAGATGAACGGTTTGGTTTACCACTAAATTTTATAACAGAAATGTTGCAATTTCATTATTTTGTGTACACATATTTGGAGCGGAGACGACGGCTGGTGGCTGTTGGCTGGTGGTGCTGCGGTGTGGACTTGTGCTGCTACAATCGGGGCCAAGACGAACTCGCTTGTGGTACAACAAAACACACTCCTGCGGCAACTGGGCGCATCAACAGAACAGCGACGCGAAACAGGGACGGATAGAGCGCGGCTAAGGCGGGAGCACAGTGGGTTAGAGCAGGAACGATAGACGACGACTTGCGTAAACAAAACAACCCTTAAACAGCTGAAAGCCACTAGAAAAGCTTTAAGCTGAGGACGACCGACCCAAAGCTCCGTGCATCAAGCAGCTTATGTCAATATCGTAGGACGGACTCCGATTGGCATCCGCTTCAGACTTATTAATCAATTACCATTCATCTCCCCTGCCTCGACATGAAACAAAACAGGGTATTAAAGTTTCGATTATTTAGTGTTATACATATGTCATACATTTTTACTAGGACACATACATATACATAGATGCATGCATTGGGTTTGTTGTGGGGGTTATTGTAGATTTTGGAATGCGGCTAAATGACGCTCCGGCATCGATTGGAGTGGGTTTCTACGGAGCATGCAACGTTTCATAACAATTAACATTTCTTCTTCTCGCGTCTTTCATTAGGATTAGTATTACATATATCAATTTGTTGTATATAGGTGCGTGAACAATTCGGAACTCCCAATACACACAATGCAATAATAGTAGTAGCTATAATATAATACGTAGACTACAATTTGCTTGTGTTATCTAGTGTAACACCTCCAGAAAACATTAAGAAACGGTTCTGTGGCTCATGGATATCTTGTTTCGATTGCTTTGAGTTTAAGGCGAGCGGATGATGGCCTCGTAGGCGGCGAAAATGATGTTAGCCACCTCCACAGAGCGCGACTTGAGGCTGAGCGTGGCATCGGGATTGCCCGGCTGCAGCTTCAGCTCCAGCAGCACCCAGATGTTGTTCGTCAGCCTCAGCGACTGGTAGAGCATGTCTTGGCCCTCGACATTGCGTTTGGCAATGGTGAAGATGTTGTTGGTGGTCATCTTGGAGGCGATGCCGTCGGTGGTGCCGATGACGCCGCTCAGGCTGTACTGCAGCTCGTTGGCGGCCGGTATCTCCTTCCAGGTGTTGAGGAAGACCCGCTTGTCCAGCTGCCCGTCCTCAGCGAAAAGCACATTTCCGTGCACCAGGCAGGCAAAGTAGAAGATGTCAATGTTGTTTTTCACCGCCACCTGAAGGTTGTTCAGCGGCTCCATGCGCTGGATGGGTCCGTTGGTGCCCAGGGCGAGGCTCACCTCGGCGCTCTGGTTGGGTGGCAAGGGTACCGCTTGCAGAGGGGAGGCTGGCGACAGGCCAAAGCTGTTCTTGTTCAGCTGGATGGCAAAGTTCGTCATCGGCTGCATGGCTTTGTTGGTGAGCGTCATGTCCATGAAGACTTCACCGTTGCGGCGGGAGAAAGTGCCCTGGATCTCCAGGCCCTTGCCCTTCTCGGCTGGCAGCCACGTGACTTTCGGGATTTGAACGCCCACAGAAAGGGAGGTGCCAGCCAGGCCAAAGATGTCGCCCAGCAGGCTGGAGGCGCCGCCCGCGGCTGGTTCAGCTGGTGGGCCACCCAGCAGTATGTCCAGGCCACCGCCTAGTAGATCCACATTGCTTGTAGCAGTTGGCGCGGCAGGCATGGCGGGGGCATTGATGTCCATAGACAGCAGATCCCCAATCAGCGATTCCTGGTTGGGTATGACCATGGCCTCCGATCCTGCTCCCGGCTCTTGCTGATCTCCTGCCCCGCTGCTTACGCCGGCTCCAGCCGTGCGGTTTGGCAGAGATTTACGTACGCCAGCTCCTCGTCCCTCCACAAAGGCCGTTGGTGGCTTGTGGTACACGCTGGCCAGCGAGCTGATATGACAGATGAGCTCGTCCAGCAGCGTCGGCTCCAGCAGATCCGTTTCCTCCGAGATGAGAGGCTTGTCCGCCAGCACAACTTCCTTGGCGGCGGCCGGGTCCGTGGAGAGCAGACGCCAGTAGATGAATCCACGGTCGCGCAAATCGGGATTGTCCGAATCCTGGGTGGCCAGCGAGAGGACGTGCTGCACCAGCTCTTGTGTATCCGATGGCCGCTTAAGAAAGAGCTTCACCACAGCCGTGAGCAACTGCAGCTGCACTTGGGCATTCTCATCCTGAAAACAACCAAAACAAAGATTCAATTTAGGCATAGTTTTGCAAAGGGGAATAGGCTGTGCGTGAGTTTTACCTGGAAGCCCTCGAGGAAGCTGTCGAGAAGCTCGTCTGCGTTATCAATGCGCTCGGCATACTCGCCGATGATCCAAACCATCGAGGCACGTGCCTCCGGCTCATCCAGGGTGTCCAGATTCTCGCACAAGGTGCTGATAATGCTCTCGTACTTATTGGGATACTTGCGGAAGATGTCTTTGATGACGACAATTGCCTCCTGCACCACATAGTTGACCTTCGTCTGGATGAGATCGAGCAGGGTAGAGACACAGCGCTCTGCCGATGGCTCCACCTTGATGGCACAACGACCGATGGCGCGCACCGCCTTGCGCACAAAATCGACATCCACCTCGGTGGCGTACTCCTTCAGTTCGCTGAGCACCTGGGCAATGTTGCTCTGGTTGGCCAGACGAATCATAATGTCCAATTTCTCCAGCTTCACGTAGATGGGATCGTTGTACTTCACAAAGAACACCTTCATTTCGTGCTTGAGGATGTCGGGACGCTTCTGGACAATAAGGTTGATGTTGCGCAGGGCCACGTATTGGACCTCTGGCTCCGAGGAAAGCAGGGTCACCAGGGGCGGGGCCAGCTTCTTGGTGAGCGTGGCACAGAAGTCACTGTCGCTGGACAGCATCTCGAGAAGCTTCATCAGAACCTTGACGGCACTGAGAACCACGGCAGCGTTGGCATGGGCCAAACGAGGCGTGATTCGCTCACAGATCGACTGCGCCTCGCGCTCGTCTTTGGGGCTGTAATTGGCCAGGGAGTCCAGGATGAATACCTGACCCCACTCTGTGCACTCGTTGAGGGCCGTCAGCAGCTTGTTGATGGTCACTGAGTTCATCTCTACCAGCGGCTGTCCCGACTGGCTGGCCTCGTTGATTTCGCTGAGGGCAGCCACTGCATTGGCCACGACCATCGGATTGGAGTCGGACAGCAGGTCCTTCAGCTGGTCGAGGAAGCCCTGGTCCTCTACCATGGTGGCCGATATGTCGTACAGCTTAGCCACGCACACTGCCGCCGTTTTGCGCACATAGGGATCCTCATCCTTCAGACACTTGCGCAGCGGCTCGCACAGATACTCGGTTATCTTGTCCACCCGTATGCAGCCCATCGTGCGCACGGCCAGGGCACGGATCAGCGGATTGGAGTCCTCGCAGTCCTTCACAAACGTATTCACTGCCATGATGGCCATGTCTGGCTGCGACTTGGCGTAGTTCATCAGATACAAGTAGACCAGCTTCTTAAGCTCCAGATTGTCGGTCTGCATGCAGTTAACTACATCGGGAAAGAGGGCGGACACATCCTTGCCGACGGTCATGCTGGCAATCACCTTCTTCACTGCCTCCTTCTTCTTCTCCTTCTTGTCATTGTTCAGCTCGGACTTGAGCTCGAAGATTTCGCCCTTTTTGGTAGTTGTGAAATACTTGGAATCGGTCATCTTGTTAGCTCTGCTCTACGAACTAGGTAGATCTTTCTGCGGGATATAAAGAAGAAATCGTGCGTTAAACTAAATAAGAGAGCTACTGACAAAATAGGGTATTATTGATTGCGGCGGCATTTCCTTCCCTCTAGGGGCGTAGCAGGCGCACATACACATACCAGCACACCCACAGATAGATACAGAGCTTGAACACGTCTCAAATCAAAGCTGACTTTCAAATTCAACATAAACCCTATTTAACACGTCACGTCCACATAGACCTGTATATTCCTCTATCTACTACAATATTTTCTGAGTTAACACCGTACATTACCTGTAAAACTAGCTTTTTTCGGGCAAAAATATGTATTGTTTGCTTTTTTTCTTTGCTCGGCAGTGTGACCGCGTATTGGTCGAAAAGATGTACGGTCTGACTCTCAGATATATATCGTATGTGCTGCAAGGAATGATGAGACTCATCGCTGCGAAGGCGCCTCACCAAAGCAAAAAAAACTGGACAACCTTCTGGAGATTGATCGGGAAATGCTTGAAGTCCAGAAATTACTGGATGGTCACCAGGAAACAAAATTAATATTACAATTTCAAATTCGGAAATATTGAGCAGTCTATCGATAGTGAGCCACAAATAAATAGTCGATCTATCGATGGTTTTTCAGCTATATTGTTTACATCATTTTTGGTTTCGCGATTTGAATATTATTGGGTTTCCATTCCATCTTAATTTGAAAGACAAAAACAGCATGTCGTTGGCCACTGTACACTCGGCGCGCCAGCGGATGCCACTTCTGCTGAGGACACCAATGTGCCACCTTAGCTCCTCCGCGACTGTTGCCTCCCAACGAACAGATCCGCAGGTGTTGAGCCCCGACGACTATGCGGCCCTTCTGTCGCCAGAGCAACAAGAGCGATGCATGAAGAAGATGCGCAATCTGCCGGCCTTTCCCCGACCAAAATCCTTGACACCCAATATGCGCGAAAAGCTGTCGGCCTCCGTGCTCATAGCTCTTTGCCAGGAACGGGGCACGTAAGTGGCGGCACAGACGTGTGTATGTACTCGGCCGGAAGAGGTGGCTCCAACTACGTTTGCCGTTCTCTTACTCCTTTCAGCGACGAGATCTCGCTGCTTTATACACGCCGCTCCCGGCACTTGCGTAGTCACAGCTTCCAGATCTCCTTTCCGGGCGGTAAGCGGGACGAGAGCGACGCGAGCTATGTGGACTGTGCCCTGCGCGAGACTGAAGAGGAAATTGGGCTCTCTCGCGATCGCATTCAGGTGTGGGGGGAGGCAAAGCCCCTATATTTGCCCCGAACCTCTGCCATTGTGCCTGTGGTCGGCTTTGTGCCCGACTTTCACATGTCGGAGCTGCGTCTGAACTGGGAAGAGGTGGAGGAAGTATTCAGCATACCGCTGAACGCATTGATGGCACCCAAGGCAGCGCGGCACACGCAATTTCGTAGCGGCTACAGTGGCCCCGTCTTCGTGGTTGATCACTACCGCATCTGGGGCATCACTGGCTACCTGACCCACGTCTTCCTGCACTGTCTGCTGCCCCCGAGCCTGCTGCCCGAGTCCCTCAAGACGAATATCAAATTTGTGCGTCCCTTCAAAATTCCACCAAAACCAGGGCATCATCATTCGGACCCATCAATGGCTAGCTAGTTGGGAACGGAACCCGGCCCAGGGCTTCCACTCAATTAAAATTGAGTTGGTTGAACCCCGAAATGGGTTACACACTTGTGACTGTTTCGATTAAATCAATCATCCGCCAAAAAGCTCGTGTTCTCTTCTGTTTCTTGTTATGTACAGACTTGTTTGTAAAATTTAATAAAACTTGATTTTTACATTATACTATTTCAACACTGTCTGCAATAACACTCGAATATGTACCTGGAAGACGCAAACGTCCTCTCTGTATACGCAATCCGTGGCGCTCTCTGGTTCCTTGAGCGGCTGGGACGCCGGTGGACGTGCAGGTACCGCTCAGAGGAACGCCCTTTCCTTTGGACAGCAGAAACAGGGTATTGATGGAGCGCATCTACTTGGGGACTGGGGCTTCTCCAGCCTCCAGGGTTGATTATTGAGTAAAATGGATTACATAAAAATAACACCATTTTGATTTTGTCTTTTTGTGTTTCGTTTTTTTTATTTTTTTTATTTTTAATTTTCTCTTAAATACAAAAAATACTCTTCATTTCCTCTTTTCATTTGCCTTTTGTTTTTTTTTATGTTATAAAATATTAAAATACAAGTTAAAAGCGAACAAAATGGCAACGGGCGCCAGGGAGCAAGAAACAAACAAAAAAATAATAATCAAAAAATCATAATTTAGGCAGAAAAAAATGCACATTTTTTTCTCCATTACACACACAAAAAAAGAATTAAAATTGAAAAGCTCCTTGCTGAATACAAAGTTTAAAGTAAAATCAAATAATAAAAAAATATTTGTAAATATATGGGCCAAGACCGGGTGGGGGTGGTAGTGTTTGTGGCCTATACAATGCCATTGGATAAGCCATTAATTGCGTATCGAGCTATCGTATAATATATGTATATGTATGGATATTTGCATGTCAAACACAAATATGGAGTTCATTAATTAATTAAACAAAAATACACCGCCGCAGACGGCTGGGTGGTGTTTGAATCAAGCATAGCTGAAGAAAGGCAACGCGGCTGCTAAAGAACACTTGTTATGCTTTTGCTATTTACTCTCTATACACGAGTATTGGTGTATAGGTGTGTTGTATATATATGTATGTATAGTATAGTATATGCGTGGATATTATGTATATCATGGTTGTAGTATACAATAATTTATAAGTCCTGGTTGTCGCTACATTCGGGTGCACGGTTGCACGGTTGCACATCGGGGGTTTAGTTGTAAAGTTGTCAAAAATATGAATTATTTGTTTTGTATACATATGATGTATATTTGGGGGCTGCTACTGCTACTGCTACTGCTGCTGCGCTGCGTGTGCTGCTTTTTATAGGAAATTTACTCCGATATATCAATTGGAATGGATGTGGTAAACGTGGGCGTCTCCAGCTCCTCGTGCTTCTTCATTTTGAGACTCTGCGCGAAGGCGAGCAAGAATCAGTAAACATAAATAAATCATAAATAGAGCGAACCCACCTGTTGCAGCTTATAGTGATTGATAATGTCCTGGTCGGCCGGGCACGATTGTGTAAAGGCATCCAGCTGATACATGTGGTACATGTAACGCCACAGCGCTGTCAAGTGCGTCTGAAGTGCGGAAGAAGGAGAGGAGATGATCATTAGGACTACTTAGTGTTTCGTTTCGCTTGGGTTTCGTTGCACTTACTGGTATCTCAAAGTCCACAAAGTATTTGCCAGCCACACGGATGTGCTGGAGACGGGGCATCAGCTCACAGTCGAAGCAGCACATGGTGTCGCCCGTAAGGAAGCGTGTATTGCGATTGGCCAAATGGTCGTTGATCTTCTTGAGGTGCGACAAGAGGGCATTGTTCTTGGCATCGTCCTTCTTCACCAGCATCAGCTTCAACTTCACATACAGGTTCTCGATCAGAGTGGCCACCTCCTTGTCCTGCACGAACAGATTGTAGCCGCCGGGTATATTCTTCATAATGTGACGCTCGATCTTCTCGTTCTCCAGTATGGCTAGGCCGTTGTCAATCAGGATGGGCGGATGCGTCGCCTCGAAATTGGTGCGGAAATCTGGCGGCGGCTTCTGCATGTCCACTGTGGTCACCTTCAGGCTGATTGTCTTTAGCTCGGCCAGCAGATAAAGGTCCATGAAGTACTCCTGACAGAACAGGCAGGCACCCTTGCGGCGTCCATCGATGGTGGAGGCCTGTGCAAAATGAGAAAATGCGAAAACACACAACAATTAACAATTAGTTAATGTGGGTCAAATGTTTTTCGTGGCAATCAGCTGTCTGTCTAATGGGAATTTAGCTTGCATAATGATGGGGTCGGTCGGTGGCTTCGCGTGCCGCCAATTACCGATAAATAAATCAAATAAAGTTTCCAGCCCAAATGAAACAACATAATTTCAGTCATGTGACATCATCACATCATGATCAGAGCTCTGACGCTGGCAGAATGAGTAATTGGAGGCGGCTCTTCTTCGCCTTCGACTTTGCTTTCATGCGAATCGGGCAGGAAGTGGAGGTGGGCCCGAGCCTAGAGACAGAGACAGAGCCACAGCCAGAGCCAGAGCCTTGTTCTTGATGCACTGCCAAGGCCAGCAGCGGCCACACATGTACATCAGATGACGACGATGACATCATCATCACATCAGATGGCAATGTGCGCGCGAGAGGTTTACTTGTTGATTTCCACTGCCTTTCCCGTTGTTGCTGTTGCTGTTGCCCGTTGCCGTTGCCCGTTGCCGTTGCCCGTTGCCTTTGCCGTTTACTGTCGACAGCCGGCTTAACTTCAATGGCAATCAATGTGTGCGTTAGATAAGCATTCAGCATTCCTGTTTGCCTTTTACACAGCAGTTGATTGGAGAACAATACCCCCGCCACAACGGGGCAAACGAAAAGCTGGAATCCCCGCCTACATGGCTATTGAATCCTCTCCAGCATCCGATTAAAAGAAAGCCCGCTATCGATAATTGGAAACGCGTTAGGCTCGCTCCGACAAATACTTAACGCCTGAATTCCCAAACAATTAAATTTTAATTCCTGATATCTAGTTAATTAGCGTTTGCCCTGTGAGTTAATGGCTTAATAGGCCTCAACCCACATGGCCCCCCCAGCCCCCCACAGCCCCGCCAGCAGCATAATCAACCGCAACAGCAAAACAATGGCGCTGTGGGAGCGCAGCAAGAAGTGGTTTTTTTCGTATCAATTTCGCTTTGGTGCTTAAACGGTGCTTATTTTTCATTATTGCTTCTTATTTATTTTTTTTTTTTGTTATACACCAACAAAGCAGAGTAGAGTATGTTATTAACTGTGCTTGCTGGATGCGATACACACGCGTCCCCATCCATCGGGAATGTACCGAATGACCCGGATTACATGCGGGGCATTTATTTGCTGTATCTTATTTTTAGCCTCATTTGCCATTTGCTGTGGCTTTGGCTTTGGCTTTGGCGTTGCTTTTCTCCATCAGTGTTCGCAATATGAATTGCAAAAATCGCAAATTGTACAATAAATGTGTGGCAACGCCAAAGGTCAGTCAGTCAGTCAGCCAGTCAGTCAGACAATCGGGCAATCTTGCGGGGTGCTGCTGCCTCTGCTGCAATTTGACGCTTTCAAAATAGAAATGACGAGAGAGAAGAGACGGCAGCACGGCACGGCAGCAGAAAAACAACACCAAAAGTAGTTAGCAAATGTCAAGTGCCATTCACATGCACACACATGCACATCCACATCCACACATGCTATGTATGTACATATATGGCACTTCTGGCTAATAAAATCCACACACATACACAATCGTACCTCTTGCCAATAAAAACTGTTGATTTTTAAACAAATTTTTCGTTGGAAATACATAATTTATGAATGTGTGTGTGTGTGCTGCCAATCATACATATGTATGTGTAGGTTCCACATACAGTTGAGGTCCAAATAGTAGTAACGGTGGTGCAACCATCTCAGCAGGAAGAGCTTACATTCCACTAGCTAAGAAATACTTTATTCTAGAATTGGTTTTCAAACAATGAGCCAATGAGCCCAATGAGAGAGATGAGATTTATACCCTATACCATAGGGCCCCAGGCTATAGCTCTGCCCAAATCGTATGTCCCTGAGGAACTTTTGAAAAATAATATTGTGGACAGACCATCACCGATACTATCTCTAGGTTTCTCAAGAATTGCCACATATTAGTGCTTACGATATGGTCTAAGGTCTAGTTGCCCGCCACTCTATTCCGACATTAAAATGTATCATCCCGACTGTCGATTGGGACATTCCAAATCAGCAAGGAAGGGTTTCTGTCTTTTGTCTATCGAGCACATTCCCATTATATTGGCTGCCGGCAGTTATTCCGTTTCTTTCAATTGTAAATTTGTGGAGCGATAAGATAAAGACCAAAGCAAAATAAAAAAACAAATAAAAAACTAAAGTAAAGTCAAATAAAATACAAATACAAACAGCAACAACAAATCATAAATAAAAACGAAATTAAATAGTTGTTGGCGGCATCGGGCATCGGGCACCGGGCACCCCGTCCGTCTGCCTCTGCGTGGCGTTATTTTTGGAACCGGTTCGCCGACAGCTGCAGAACGCAATCATTCCGTTTTCAGATGATGACGATCCTCATGGGGATGGAAGTGCGAATGGGAGTGGGGACTTGGACTGAGGGGGGTGTACATACATATGTACATATGTCAGCCTTGAGAAGAGCTTCTTCACATGCCACAACGGGCGATTGTACCGATTTCACCGATTCTTTTTGGGCCACATACAAGCACATGTGGCAGATATGTATGTACATATATTTGATATCTTATCAAGCACGGGCGGAAGCCTCCGTGATGAAGTAATGGCCAAAAAAAATACAAACAAAATATAATCAACACTAAGTGACGAGCCCAGGGGTGAACGGGGAACGGGGGTGGCGGGTGCATGGCTGATATTTGGTTGGGTGTGCTACAAACGTGAGCTTCACACTTGCATACACCACCTTCCGCCCACAAATTGGTAATGGGCTAATCGGTCTCCCCACCCGCTTCTCTCTGGCCGGTAATCAATTTGGAGAATTTATTTCAGAACATTCCAGAAACGCAAGGCGTTCAACTAATTGATTTAAACAAAATAATTCACGAGGCAACAGACCACAGAAAATATTGATTTGGCGAGACCGCAACGTTTACTCCCTCGTATATCGATCGTTTGATTAGTTTAATCTATATTAAATTAGCCTACAATTAAGTTTCACTTAAACGAAATCGACTATAATTTATGAAATTGACAGCTTTTTGGAGACAACATTGTAATAGAGAGATACCCTCCCGCAAGGGTATAACAATAACAGTCGTTTGTCAATGAAATCCACACGCCATCCACAATTGCAAAAAGAAACAGATCATCTGTCAATGGGTGGCGGGGAAGCGGAACCTATGAAGGCGGAATGAGGAGAAGCAGAATCTGTGAGGGTGGAAGTGGTGGTGGCGGAGAAGCAGAAGCAACAACAGTTAAGGCGAGGGCGGAGTAGGAGGAAACGATGTAAACATTTGCGTGTTTTCTGCATGCATATGCATGTGTGTGTGTGTGTGTGTACATTTACTGACAGCACGTGGAGGCGTGAGGAAGACAACAAATCAGTTGGTTCAACTGTCATCTCAGCATGCACACACCCACACACCCGCACACATACATATTCGTACCGCATACCACATACAGTTGTGGCCAAAATTCTAGGCCCGTTCTAGTACGTTTAGCAACAGCTCAATTATGGAGGTTTATTTTGTTATTATATCTTTGCAAATAAACATATGTATGAAATATGCTTTAGTAGATTTCTACATAGTTTGTATTGACCTCCGCTGTATATGGGATGCGTGCTGCAGCTTCAGTTTCTCTCTTCGCTTTAAGTGGCAACAAAGAAGCGCATTTTCCTCAACATGGACAATTGTTGGCGTTGTAAAAGGGCCCCTCAACGAAAAAGGCCTTAAATTAGTTTAAGTGGATCGTGAAAACATACTCTCGCACATACACACATACCATGTATGAAAGGATCGTTTAGGAAAGGGAAATACATACATACATATGTTTGTACGTATTTATTTTTCTTTTGTTTTGATTCGATGCCAATTTGGGGCATCTCTTGAGATCTCGCGTGGGCGATGACTCCACTCCGACTTCTGCACGAGGAGGCTTTGCCTTTGCCTTTGGCTTTGGATTTGGCTTTGGCGCGAACAGGAGGGAGGCGGAAAAGTGCACACGAGAAAAACCTGTTTAGCGTTCAATGATTGTTTTGTTAGCTGCTTTCCCTGCTCACCGCACCGCGCTTTGTCCCTCTGTGGAAACAACAAAACCATTTGTGTTTGTTTGTTGCCTGCACGCGCGGAACAGAGAGGCATGCCACCATCTACCATCTACCATCAACCCATCTACTCAACTCAGCTCAGCTCAGCTCCGACTTCCACTGCTTTCCTTCCCGCTCTGAAATTGAACTTTCACTTTTATTTTTTGCTGTAAATGGAAATGGCTTTTCCATGTGCCAATGCGCTTTTCGTGTTGGTTATGTCAAAGATGCTTCTCGGCTGATGGCTGGAAAAGTGCTGGTCCTCCCCTCTAGTCCACAGTCAACAGGTGCGCGCCTCGTATCCACTTTCTCTGGCAACAGGAAAAGGGAGTGGGCTATTGCTCATTGCATTGGGATTGCGATTGGTATTGGTATTGGGGCAGGAAATGTGACTGCGACTGTGGCTGGAACTAGGGCTGGGTTTCGGACCTGGCGGAGAATTAGTCATGCACTATAAGACTTTCCGAGAGGTGCGGCCCCGTGGCCCGTGGCGTGGGATGGCCTGATGGATGGTTGTTTTTGGTTGGTTGGAGGAGCAGCCGGCAGAGGCAGAGGCAGAAGAGGGCTTACCAATAGAATCAACAATCCAAAGTGTGTTCCGAAAACAATCACAAATTACTTTGGCAAATAACGCGGGCCCATGGGCCATGATGCGACGGCAAGGCATGCATGACGTATGCCCCCAAGAAATTTAGAAATCCGTCAAAGATAAAAGGAAGCCAAGCGGTGGAGACTTTTGTCAGCATTTTGTTAAGCAATTGGCGCGAATGGGAAGTATGATTAAGAGTTTTTGAAGAAGGAGATAAGAATAGAACCGCACAGAAATACGTTACGATCTACACTTACACGCATACACAAATACACAGGCCAGACCATGGTGTATGTGTGTGTGCTGATGATAGGGAGAGAAGGAAACCGGTTTTGGCGATGCTTAGAAACCACAAAAAAACAACACATAAAAGGGGGGGCGTGCAAGAGATGGCCGATGATAAAGGGGGAGAAGCTCTGGCTCTGGGCTCTGACCAAAAGGCAAATAAAACCCAAAAGAAGAAATGAAATGGGACATAATGAATATACAATTCTGTTTCATGTGACACACACACGCTCACTCGGCAGAAGAGCAGAGGGGGAAACATAAGTAGCAGAAACAGCATTTCCAAGGTGTATTTATTCAACGTGACGCATTGCCAAAGAGCACTCGTACAATAGTTTACCCATTTTGCTTTATATTGAATTAGCAGCGTCCCACAAGGAGTGCGAGACATAGTTGGGCAAACAAAAAATAAACATACTTGGTGGGGGGAAGAGCGGGGACTTCATCACCTCATTCAAATACAATACACCTTGATACACCGTTCGTTTTGTCTTTGTGCTTTTTGCATTTGTGATGGCGTAGACGCGACGCCGACGCTGCCGCTGACAGCGCTGCATTTTCACTTTGTGGCATGGAAATGAAAAGCCAACCCAGCTAAACACATACACATGAGTGCATGCATATATGCAAATATGACCAAAGGAAAACCCACCTTGATGATCAGTTCTATCTCGGGAACATCGAATTTGCTGCTGCCGTTTGTCGTCTCCTGCTGCGACTGCGTCTCGACGTCGGCGGCGGACATGGTTGGCTCCTTATTCTTCTCTTTTGCAGCGTTTTGTGGAAAGGTTTATCCGCGTGACGGGGTGCGTACGTGTGTGTGTTTTTGCTTTTCGCTCTTGTTGTGCTAATTTTTATATTTGCTAATATCTGTACACAGACACAAAATCACACAATCACACAATCACAGAATACACGGTCACCGCAGCAAAATATAAAATATATAATTGCTGAAAGTTTGCACTCGGTGTATGTTTTGTGTCGAAGTCAAAAAAAAAATTGGTGCGCACCAGTCTTGCGACCAGATTTATCGATAGACCTTCACAAATATACCGTCTCATTATGAAAATATACTGTAAATATACTGACGAACTCAAGTTCTGTTTAACATATTCCTCAATTTTGATATTATGTCGAATAATGCGGACTAACTAAAATCTTTTGCTTTGCCCATATAGTTTTATGCCATTGGTGAATATATTTTCTACATGATTTTCTATTTTATCTTTTATTATATTGTGTCTAAAACATGGTTTAAGCCAAAATGGTCAACAAAACACAGTGGTAACGTAAGTGAGTATGGAATGTCACGTCAACCGGAGTGTGGGCACAGGTATACCCTATTCGGTTAATGTAATATGAAGAAACTGTTAATTAATAAAGAAATGATCTCAAATTGATATGTTTTAGACATATTCATGAATATGAATGGTATCTTGCATATCTACATCTCGATCCTGATACCTATTCTTGATCTCTGCCAGAATACAAAAAACTGCAAAATACCGTTGTGATATTTAAACAGACACTAAGTTGTTTTAGCCTTCTTTGGATCCTGGGAGGACAAACATATTCTCAATTCTATTATATCCTTTTCCCTAGGGTATGAAAATAGTGTTGCTGCAACTTTTGTGCATGGAATGGGGCTTCATTGTCGTCCTGTTTCAGGAATCGCCGGCATAACTATCGATAGATATTTATTGGCGCGTAAATGCAGCTCTAATTTTTCCACCAAGTGGCATCGCCGTCCATCAAATTTTGTTAATATTCTCACTCCGGCGCACGCCTCCTTTTTGCATTTTCTGTTGTTTTTGTTCAAATTGTAAGAACGGAAAAACATGGAACTTGAGGACCTTCTGCAGCAGGCCCAGTGCCTCACAAATGACACCAGAATGGACGAGGACATGCCGCGCGTCGATCGCACCATTTCACAAGTATTGCAGGCCACACAGGAACTCCACTCCCGTGTGACCCTCACAGGAACCCACGATCTGAAGGCGTAAGAGTCACACGAATAGTGCTAAATATAAAGCACATTCAGGCAATCTACATTTTCCATTTTCCCCCAGGCACATGCTGCTGGGCTCCAAGGGCGTGGATCTGCCGAAGCTGTCACAGAAGCTCGAGACGCTAAGTGCGCGGAAGACCTTCGAGCCTCTGGACCCTGTCTCGGACACCGATGTCCATGCCTTTCTGAAAAACGAGCGCGAGAACGCCATACTTTCCGTAATTGATGAGACCAATCGCGGGGTAAGTCATGGGCACAACCACATACATTTGGGGATTTGTTGTATTTTTCATGGCTTTGATCTACAATTGGCAGATTTTCGAGTCAGTGGAGAGGCATAAGTGGCGCCGCATTTATGCCGAGTGGGGGGAGGAGAAGGAGTCTCTGCTGAATGCCCTGATTGGGCCCAAACAAAACGAGTTTCCCGATGTTCGGCGTCAGACGGTGCTCACAACCCTAGCGGAAACTCCAATGCCCAGTTCTCGTCTCAGCCGCACCGAGGAACTCTATGCCCAGGAGATAGCCTCGTACAATCAGTCACAAATCCAGAGGGGCCATCGCCCGAACCTTCTGGCAGCGTTCGCCAATCTGGCGGCGGAGAAGTTCGATAACCAGCTCGTGTCCGAAATGTGGAGTGTGCTGCAGTTCATGGCCGACAATGCGCCGCCCTCACGCACCTCAGATGCCATCAAGTCCCGCCTGGCCACCCAGAAGTTCGTCCAGCAGGCGCGTACCTACCTGGAGCGACGCTACAAACAGTACATAAACACCGTCATCAAGGAGAATCCTTTGCAGGCCCAGCGCGGTGGCATTCCGAACGTCTATAGCTCGGTCAACTCCTTTGTGAGCATAAATTTCGCGGTGCCGGCCACTCTGGTCGGCCTGCTGGATGTCTATAACGGCCTGCCACTCTGGGCCCTGGTCTACTACAGTCTGCGTTGCGGGGATCTGGGTGCGGCCGTCAGGTATCTCAAGGAAACTGGCGTCTGCTACGATCTCTACCGCCTATTGTTAATGATGAAGGAGGGCACCAAGGGGGAGCAGTATTCCCGGCTCGAGGGTGCCCTCAAGCTGGAGTACAACAGCAAATTGCGCAACTGCAGTGATCCCTACAAGAAAGCGGTAGGTCCATCCACTAATCCCATTCAATATCCTCCTTATCTGGACCAACCTCTTTTCGTTCTTCGGGCTGCAGGTGTTTGCCTATGTTCTGGCATGCGATCCACACAATTCGCATGCGGAACTGATGCGCAGCATCGACGACTTCCTGTGGATGCAGCTCTCCATCCTACGGCAACAAGACGGTCGCGAGTACAACGTCGAACAGCTCACCTACAGTGGTCTGCAGAGCCTCATCCTGGAAAAGTACGGCGAGAACTACTTCAATGCACGGGAAAAGGCACCGCTCTACTTCAGCGTACTCGTCCTCACGGGCCAATTTGAGTCTGCAATCGAGTTCCTGGCCCGCACCGAGGACAATCGTCCGCATGCCGTGCACATGGCCATTGCCCTGAACGAGATACACATGCTGGGCACTCCGAGCTCCATGCATCATCCGCTGATTAGCGTCAATCCCGAGGATCCGGCGCCCATGAAGCGCCTGAATCTGGTCCGCATGCTGGTGACCTATGCCAAGTGCTTTGAGATAACCAACACCAGCGAGGCGCTGCAGTACTACTTTCTGTTGCGCCACTTCAAGGACGACAACGGCCGCAGCCTGATGCTGAGCTGTGTCAGCGATCTGCTCGTCGAGAACTGTGATCAGAAAATGATTGATCTGATCTTTGGCGATAAAGACGATAATTCCGGCCAGACGTAAGTGCGATTTGCTGTATGGAACAGACTCTTCTAGGAATCCGTTTCTGAGACGCGTTTTGCTTTTGCTTTTCAGCGGCATCTTTGCCCAGTTCCACACAATGGACTTTGACAAGTATATGCTGGCTGGGATGGTGGGCGATGAGCTTACCTATCGCAGCAATTTCGAGACGGCAATCTGGCTGTACTTCATTGGCGGCCAGCTGGACAAGGTGATGCGTTTGGTGTGCTCTCTGCTCTCGCAGGTGGTCCAACAGCCCCCGACAGAGTCCAGTATGCGGACACGCTTGCGCCAGATTATCATTCACCTGGAAGATCTGCGATCCGTGCAGCGAGTGGACGTGGAGCCGCATGTCCTGGCCACATACACAATGCTGACGCAGCTGCTTGTCTTCTTCGATCATTACCACAAAAATGAGTCGCAGCAGGCCAGCGAGGTGCTGGCCAATTTTCGGATAACGCCCAACGACTGCTCGGAGGTGGAAGAGTGTGTGGCCAATCTGAAGAGCCTCTGTCCGGAGGTCACCAAGGTCCTGCCCGACATACTGCTGGCCGCCATGGACCTCATTTACGAGGAGTACACGAAAATAAAGGGAAATGGTGGCAGCAGGTCTTCCTTTGATAGCCGCGAGAGCACCCAGACCGATGACTGGAAGAACGAGAACAAGGAGGGCATTCTGCGCCATCTGCGCACAAAGGCCAAGGCCCTCACGAATATGGCTGCCACGGTGGCGTACCGAATGCCCACGGCCACCAATAAGCGTCTCGTCCAGCTGGAGATACTCATGCATTAGGAAAGAAATGACACGACTCTTGAGATGGATATCCTTTTGTATAAATGCATGTTTTTTTCTCTCATTTTGTTTAAGATAATATTTGAAATTGGAATAATTTGTTCGCGTGGATAGTGTGATAGTTCTTTCTCAGTCAGTAGTTGGATGCGTAGTGGGCGCAGGACTATGCAGGAGGATGCAGGATGTGCGCCTAGCCCATATACTGATAGGAGGCACACACTGGCTCCTGGTGGCGCGTGTGCGGCGATGATTGCAGGGCCAGACGTTGCAGGTGACAGCCTCGACATAGGAGACGCCCATCCAAAGGATAGCAGCGCTTGTCCGGCTCATCCGTCAGCTGCATGCCGCACTCCTCGCATATGTAGCAGTCCACATGGAAGTCCTTGTCCATGGAGACCACACGTACGGTCTCATCGGTGCCCTCAACGGGTGTGATGCCTGGGACAGAACAGAAGGAGTATAAAAAGCACTCTCTACAAAGTCTTGGAGCCTACCTTTGCCACAGCTGGCGCATTTCGGAGCAAACATTCGATGGTAATCGTTGACGCAGTATATCTTGTGATCCACATCCACGGTGAAGGGCACACCGTCCAGGCACTCGTTGCAGACGCAGCAACGGAAGCAGCCCGGGTGATACGACTTGCCCATTGCCTGCAGGATCTGCAAAAAAAGGGATTCCAGTGTTACGGTGTGGTGTGCTGTGGTGTGTGTTGTTTGTGGCATATACGAACCATTTCCATGATCAAATGCCCGCAAATAGCGCACTTTTCCGCTGTCTGCTGGAAGCCCGAATACTGCAGAAATGAATTGTTAAGGAGAGTTAGTGGTATACATGGGATATAATGGGAGATGGGGATCCCTACCATGTAATCCTCCTCGCAGTATACCCGTCCGTGCACATTGTAGAAGGCTTTGCCACGCAGCGCCCTGCCGCAGGAGCAGCAGATGAAGCAATTGGTGTGATATAGATTACCCATGGCCTGGCAGGCCTGTCCGGCACCCTTTACCTTCTCCCCGCACGTATGACAAATGCCTAGAGGGGGGAAAAGGGAGACGGTAACGGTATGGGGGATCTATTTCAGGCATTAAACATCTTTCGAAATACATACCAAAGTACTCGCCATGCTCCTCACTTTGCTCAATCTCCTCCTCCAGCTGGCGGGTGAGCTCCTCGATCTTACGCTGCGCCTCTGTCGGACCAGCCGGACGCGGCGGAGTCACGCTGTACGGCAGCAGATTCTTGGTTAGACCTGTTTCCGGTTTAAAGACAAGTCCAAGGATTAGCTCTAGCTTTCGCTTCTCTCTTTCTATCTCTCTCTCCCTGTCCGTCTCGTGGGTCTCTTGCTCAACCGATCCACATCCACTGAGGGAGGGACTGTGCCTGGGGAATCGATTGAGGTAAAGGACGAGACGACTACTTGGCCACAAGAACCGGTCGGCAACCGTTTGGTGCCAAGAGCGAACCGGTTTGTGATTTGAAACCCAACCCAACCCCAGAGACTCGGTTCCTACCTTTTCTGGGTCGCAAAGCGGCATTAACCGCTGAGTGGAAAGCATTTTAGTATGGGGGTAGAATGCAAAGGATATTAGTCTGTTTCGAATGGAACGAGAGATCCATTCTAGGGGGGACGGGGACCCATACCTGTGCTGCCCTGCGAGGGCGTGGGTGATGTGGCCACCGCCAAGGGTGCTGACATCGCTATGGGCGTAGCTCGCAACGATGATATTGCTGTGGATGACGCCGCTGCTGGTGTCTCCTGGACTGCTCGTTGTGGCATAGCACCAGCAGCCGGTGCTGCTCTGCCTGCTACCACGCTGCCTGCGCCCAGCGGGCCTGTATTGCGATGCAGATTGGCCGTCATGCACACGTAGTCCGAGCTGTTGATGTCCTCAATGTAGTTGGGATTCACCGACACATTGATGCCAGCCCCATGGCCGCCGCCAGCTGGCGCCTGTGGGGGCGGTGGCATGTGCTGCTTGATGGGTGTGTGCTGCTGCAGCTTGGACACGGACATCGGCAGGGGTGACGGCGACGAGGGCGGCACGGGACTCAGGTGGCTGGGCAGCGACAGATTCCTATAGCGCTGGGTCGGCGAGCCCAGCGTAGCAGTGGGATGTTGCGTGTTGTTTGTGCTTATGCTGCGCTGGTGCATTGGCGACGAGAGCAGCGCGTTGAGATCCAGACCAGAGGACGCGGCGGAGGAGGCCACATTGCCCGGCATTTCCTGGTACATGGTGGCCGTGGCCGGAGAGGCCTGCGGCTGGGCACGCTGCCCGGAATGGGGTATGATGTTCTCGTATATGGGCGCCACCACCTCCTCCAGAGGTTCGCGTAGGTGGCCTCCGCTCGCAGCCGCCCCCACCGCCACTGTCTCGGGCACAGGCGTGTGGGCAAACCTCCCACCGCCAATGGGCTGCATCAGCAGGTAGTCGTTCAGCATGGCACTCTGCCGGCTGCCGGGGCTCTGCGGCTGGGCGCGCTTGTGGTTCGAGTCGAATTGTCCGTAGAATTCGAGGTTCTCGTACACGGGCGAGTGCTTCTGCGGTGCGATGCGCTGGCCCAGCACCTGAGCGGTGGGCGCATAGATTTGTGGGCTACCACCCCCATTGTTGATCAGCTGCTCGACGGGCTTGGGCGTGGCGTATTTGGAGGCGGCTATAATATTGCCGCGCTCGTACAGCTTGTAGTCGTGTGCCTGCTGTTGCTGTTGCTGCTGCTGCTGGTGGTGGTGATGCATCTGCTGCTGACCATCGTGGATGAAGTTCTCGATGGCCCCTGGCGAGCGTTGGTAGCCACGCATGCCACCGCCACCCCCACCCCCACCCCCACCGCCACCTGACCCGATATGAAGACGCTGCATGAGCGTTTCGTAGTCGGACTCCGTGGAGGCGGCGCTGGTGGCATTTCGTTGAGTTCTCTGGGTGGTCATTATCTTCCCCTTCCTCCTTCTCTCTTGTCCCTCGACTCTGACGATGAGCTCTCTCTCACTCACTCACGCTCTGCGGGGGGACGGGACGCCACCCAAATGGAATCTATCGGCTTTTGCCGGTCGAATTCCAATGTGCTTACTGCTTGGGGCTGAATGTCAATCAGGAATTTGACTTTTCATTCACTTGGTTACTAATTTTCAGCATTTTCTTTGTCGGAAATATTGTTGGGGATAGATTAGTGATGTAAAAAAACATCGATGCATCGAGCAGCGATGTTTTTCTGCCGATGTTTACTGATGTTTTCCGATGTTTTTGCTGCTACCGGTGTTGAGTGATGCATCGATGTTTTGCAAAACATCGGTAGTTTAATTTCATATCATTGCGTATTTGTCTTCTGTAAGCGATGCATCGAAGAATAAATCAATATCAATCCAACATCGATGTTTGATTTTGACATCATCGATGGACATCGACATCGATGTTTTCATTCAAATTTACATCACTAGGATAGCTGTTAACCAGTGTGACCGCGGATTTATCCATAAAATGTAGGGTCCGACCCTCAAAAAAAAATACCGAAACATACAGACTCATTTAACAAATATGCCATACGGACAGAAAACCTTTTTGTAAGAGTTGTCATCCACTTAAAAAATGGTCCCTAAGAAAGTCCGAAATCGAGCAATATTTTAACTGTATTTTAAACTTTTTTTAACATTTTATTTATAAGCAAACGTAAACGCAAAATTTCTTAGGTCAAGAGCTACAAGAAAAGGAACAAAATTTCTGAACTCAGAGCCGTAGCCGAGACTAAGGAAATGTTTTCGATGTGGCCAACATACATAGTTTCAAGTTTGCTTTGATATCTGTTCTCTGGATTTCTTAGATCTTTCATCATTTCATGAGATCATTTCATATCACGCGTTTCAATGTCAGAGATTCATTGAGAACGGTTCCCTAGCCCCAAACGCAGTATCCGTTTTCTTGGGGCATATTTTTTGTTATAAATAGTAAAAACGATAAATCATCAAAAACATCAATGCTTGCGTATTTTGAATAGTTTAGCCAGCTATAAACATATTAGCCAGTTTGGGTATACTTTATATTTTTTGAAATTTTGGTCTGCCGCGCATACAATTTGGTTAGTACAGAGATTGAAATATATTTATATTATGAAATATACTTGTAGAATATATTTTATGTAAATCTGTATATATATGTATGTAGGAGTTGTTACGGCTCTTTTGGGAGGTGTGGGGGCGGCGCATGCGCCCGACCTAAGAGTGCTCACTGAGTGATCCGCACGTCTGGTTCACCTTGAATATATTTGAGAGCTCATCCAGCAGAGTCTCGTAGCGATAGGCCACTCGGATTTCGGGGACATTGGTGCGTGTGATGTCGTTACCCATAATCCCATCCTCGTAGTAGTGCGGTCCCAGCCACTGTTGTTTGGTCTGAAAGGCAAAGAGTTTTTCGGATCAATTGAATCGAATCCCATACGTTTTGGCGGCACTCACATTGTGGGTAAATCCGCTCATCATGACACTGTTTCTCGCCAGCTCGCACATGTCGCAGGAGCTGAGCTTCCACACCTGAGCCGCAATGCTGTACTCCTCCATGAGGGGTTCCTAACGTTTGAGAGAGATTTACCCAGAGGTTAAAGGTTGTTCCAAGGCATGAACGTGTTGTCTCTTACCTTGGTAAAGTGAAACTGCAAGGGATCGTCCGTGGAGAGGGAGATGATCAGGCCGCGGGCCAAGTATTCCGGCAACGGATTACGATGGTAATTGAGAAACAGCGAATTGTTGGACAGCGGCGACATGGCAATGCCAATCTGTGTCAGATAGTACAGATACTGCAGGACAGGCACCTTGCGCAACAGCAGGCCGTGTGAGATGTTCTCGGCCATGAGAAAGCCGCAGACTAAATGCTGAACGGGTCCAGCCTCACCGCAATGTGGCCGCAGCACAAAGGTGTTCATGCCGCGTGTTCTAAACGAAGGAAACAGAGAGTTGAATATTGCAATGAAACGGGGAGCGGACTGGCGCTACTCACTGTCTAAACTTATTCAGCACTGTCATATTGGCATACATATAGTAGATGTAGTAGGCATAGGGAGGATTATCCTCGTAGGTCCATTCCTCGGGCCGTGGCACATCGTTGTCGAAGAGGGGATTCTCCGGCTTGGACTCGTCATCCACAGAGTCGAAGCCAATCACATACTGAAGGAAGCGATGCAAGTCGGGATGCTCGCTGGGCTTGTTGGTGGCCTGGAAGAGCGGCAGGAATATGTTGTTCAATATCTCCTGGAATGACTTCATCATCTTGTTCGACTTGAAGATGTCAAACAGTCGCGGTATCTGGATCAGCCAGCGTATGTTCGAGCTGTACACATCGTTGTCGATGGCCCACTTGGCCAGCTTGTTCCACTCATCCGGCGACTTGCCATAGATCGAGAGGCGCAGCTCGGCGTTCTGATACTTGGACTCCTCCAGATCGAATGCCACTTCCTAAGTGAAGGAAAAACCATTAAAAAAAAACCGTTCCATAGGAAGCAGGATGCAGAATGCAGGACGCACCTTTATAATTTGTGCAAAGTATTTGCCGTTCAAGAAGTTGTCTGTTTTGAGGAAGACCTCCCTCAAACGTGACTCGCCAATCGGATTGTACTTGGAATTGAACTTGTCGAAGCGATGGAACGTATTGCGATCGGCATGGACGTCCAGCATGTCGACGGTTAGATCGTATGTGGTCAGATTCATTGATTGGAACACCTGGGCCAGCGTCATGGGCTGGCCATTGGTGCAGGTAACCACCTCATTGGCGCTGTTCTTCAGCGTCTTCTTGATAAACCGCAGCAGGTGCTTCTGGTTCATGCAGGAGGCGGCATGTATGTGGGTATCCACCTTCCTTGTGTTGTAAAAGTCCCGATGGGGCACCGCCTTCTGGGCGGCCAACTCCCGCAGTTCGTTCAGCAGCACATGCATCTGATACTTGGACGACAAATAGCAAAGGCGGCGATAGCAAAAGGATTTCCTATCGAAACGAAACAAGCCGAAACGAATCATAGCGAATTAGCAATCCAGTGATCGATCGATCAGTACTTACAGCGGTCCGTCGGCAATCATATTGCACATGACCTGCATGTCGTTGACGAACTGGCTCATGTCCGGATACACAAACTTGAGGTCCTTCGTTTGCTCCTGCAAAAAGGAAGGTTCGTTTAGGATGCTCGAGGATACTCGTGGTGGCTTTGCTTACCTCATCCTCGTAGACGTGAAAGACGCCATTGAGGGGCTTGATCACGTACGTCTCGTCTGGCGGAAAGTCCACGTTCCACGGATTCGACACCTTGTGATGCGACAACGGCTTCATATGGAAATCTGATCGATGGGTTTGTGTGTGTGTGTGTGTGTGTGTGTGTAGGTGTGGGTGTGGGAGGTATTCCCATTTGAAAATAAGAGTTTCGTTTAGTTGCAGAGGCGTTCATTGGACATAGGCAGGCGGTATATTAGTTATCACTAGGATCTACACACACAAACGGATACGTGCGCGAGTTCTGTATGATGTGTAAGTATCTTGTATCTAGTATCTAGGTTATCTAGGTTCTACGGTGTGGTGTCTTTCCTTTTGTACAAGGCTTTCGATGGTTCGGCGGAGAGAGACAGCAGAGAGCGAGCGCGAGAGCGAAGAAGCGGAAGAACAAAGTGTGAGTGTGCAAAAGAGAGCTTTTAGCCATTTCTCTGTGTCGCTAGCACGTTGCTTCGATGTGCAAATTTACCATAAGCGAAAGGACAAACAGATGTTAAACGATGATTATCCCCAAAATTGTATCAAATTACATTAAATATGGGCATTTCCAGCAGATTTTAAAAACACTTGGCAACGTTATGTAACTTCCCAAATCCCATTTGACCGTTGAAAACATTTTGTAAATAAAAAATTGTGCTATTGCAGAGAGGAGATTGGGAATGGGAGATTGAGTAGGCCCAAGCAGGACTATTAGGTTGGCATGCCTTTTACTAGAAATAGTCGGAGTCAGTCGGAGCTCGCTGTCTGTTCGGAATACTTCCAGTTGAAGAGGGAATTGGCTGAGCGGGGCTTACCGACGAGATGTAATGGAGAGAGCAGGTCTCAATGTTGAGGACCATGAGTTATTGAATGAGGTTCCACTATGGTGGAAACCCGGCCGGCGGCGGACAATGGCCAATTGATGGCCATGACAGCGAAAATGGAAGGTCAAGGTGATGCGGAGCTGCAACAGCAACAGATAATGCCAGACTAGGTAGATTAAGGATCAACGATAAGAGGCTATGGCACAACAGATGGAAGAGAAATGTCACGACACGATTCGAAAGGTCAGCGTCGAGGAATAATTGGACGAAGGCTGACCGCGCGGCCACTTTGTAGCTTTTCTTGAGGTGCTGCAGTCGTTCCCTATGCGGATCGTGCCCTGAAACTTCGATATGGAGGTGACATCGCTTGCAGCTGTACAAGTCTGAGGTCAGAAAAGGTCTGTTTGGTCCGAGCCGGTAATATGGTGTTGCATAGTGCTATTAATCCTCTTTAAAGAATGATTTGAATAGGTTTTTACTTCAAAGTTAATGAAATGGTCTGCAAATTATTGAAGTTAATTAAGTTTAAGGGATTTTGAAGAAATTATGTGGTATATTCTTGTATGGGCTCGGTGAATCGTTCGGTGGAAATGCCCATACATACATGTATAAAATAAGCAGCGAATAGGATATGTTTTTTTGGGTTTGGTTGTGGTTGGCAATCAAGAATTTTGTTGGGGGTCGAACCAGCGGCTGGCGGCAAGCGGAATACCCGCCTGCTGCTGAAGAAAACTCTTCCATACTCCCGGGGAGCGGCGGCAATGCATGTTCGTGTGTGTGTGTGTGTGTGTGTGTGTGTGTGCGTGTGGTTGTCTAACAAAAAGCTCACTGCTACGGGGCATCCTGTTAGCTTTCGGCTGAAGCTGAAGCTGGAGCGAGCGAGCGAGCGAGAGAGTAGTAGCGGAGTTAACAGTTAAGATTGCAAAATATTGGAAGAGCAAAGCAACTAAAGACAAACAGAAACAGTAACGGTAGCGGTAGCGGTAGCGGGTAATGCGTAACGGTGGTTATGTGAGAAAGGGGAACGCATATGCAGAGGGGTAGGGGTAGGGGTGGGGGTGGGGGTGGGTGTGCGCACGCATTACCTGGTCTGGTCACTACACTCATATTGCGAATGATGTCTATAAGAAATAATGAAAAATATATATAGAGAAAAATAAATAGTCGATACGAAAATGAAAAGAAATCAACGCTAAACAAGGCATCCAAAAACATACATATATAGGACGGTGGGAGGGGGCTGGGGGCTGGGGGGTGGGCTTATAAACTTTCCAACTGAAATGAAGGACAAAGCGCACAAGACAAAAGGACACAAGACACAAGGGAGCGGCGGCTGCAAGCAGGCGGGGTAGGAAATGGCGATAGACTGCAGCAGGCAGCCCCCGTGGAGTACAGTCGAAACAAAACATACAACATCAAAGGGCTTGTATTATACAGATTCCACAGGAACCGGCTTGATGGATTGGGTGCATCACAACACTGAAGTACTAGTACGGATAAGCTGTACGACATTTTCTTATAGATAGATACACTTTTGTCGGTGGTGCCTCTCTGTACAAAGGTGAAAGACGGCACCGGGACCTCCTTCTGGGCGCCAGGGATACGGATACGGATTCGGTGGATTCGGAGGAGGGGAATTGAGAGCTCGACTTACCCGACACCACCTTGACCGGCACATTATCGATGCGATCCTTGAGGCGAACGGTCTTGAGAAAACGCGCCGTGGTCGAGGGGAAGGACTGATCGGACATGGCCATGTAATGGCTGCGCAGGCGCAGTGCCTCGATCAACAGAGTGGAGGCCCGCTCCAGATCCTCCAGCGGCACACCGCTGGTATCCTCCCCCGATATGGACACGCGCTGAAAGTTGATGTCCGCATCGTTCTTCATCGAGTCCGCGGTGGAGTCGTTGCCCTCGTTGCTGCTTATCGAACCACTCTGGATGATCTGCACCGGGGGCACCGCCACCGGACGTGTTCCGCCTTGCCTGGAAAGATTCCAAATTGTTTGCTTGTTAGCTGGGGCTTCCGGTCGGTCCCTTGCCGCTGCTGACCATTTCTCATCCTCGGGCTGGTACTCGTAGCAGCGACCAAAGCTATAGCTATCATCCGCGAATGACATCCTGCACCCAGCGGAGACCCGCGAGCAATGGCAGACAGACGGGAGGCTCGGCTGGAGCTAGCTGCCAGCTCCAGGTCTCTCTGATATGATCGATTGACCAATTGATTTATGAAGAGAGCCACCCAACCAATCCTACGAGTATCCTATTCCCCTTCTAAAATTCCAGGCCAATTGCGTGTGCCTTGCCCTAATGGAGGGTCAGACTACAAATTAATTCAGTCGATTGTCCTGCGATTATGATGGCACGAAGAATGTTCTTAATTTTCTTCCCCTTTAAGTTTCAAGATACGTATCGTGCCGCAGCCCGTTTTTTGAGGGGAAACTTTCGCTAGTTCTTTGGGAACATCTATGGCCTGGCTTTTGGCGTGCGCAACATTGATGGGATTTAACAAAAAACTTCAAGTGCCAGTGCAAGAGTTTGTAAGTTTTTCCCTGTTCCTGTTCCCCGTTGCCCGTTGCCCGTTCCCTCCTTTTTGCTTTGGTGTTTCTGTGCAATAATTTTGGCGCCTGGCGTGCCACACGAACAACAACGATAAGTTTTTACGGATTGTGTGGAGTGGAGCGGAGCGGAGTGGAGTGCCAGCGCATGGCATGGGCAGGTCTGACTGGGGGGTTGTGCTATCAAGTCTAATGCTAGTGCTCAATGTCAGGCGTAGGTCGTAGAAGGCAGAAGGTTGGATGGACAATTTCTTGGCGCGAGGTGCGCGCTTCTCTCTTTATTGGATTCGAGCGTAGACGCGTTCTGTCCAAGTCATATGGATGCACAAGTTGTACTGAAAGTGACGGCATCCGAAAAACTGAAACCAAATTGGTGGCAGCCCCCCAGTCCACCGCCGTCCACCAGGTTTCCTGCCCTGTTTGGCTCATCGGCTGTCTGGCTGTCTGGCTGTCGGTGGTGGTTCGTTATGGCATAAGCCCCGCCAATGGTTCTACCCTGAGGTCGTGGTCGTCGGTGTCGCTGCCTAATGCAGTTCTATTCAAAATCAAAACGTGTTCAGCGTCGTCTACGCTTTGGACACCACAGCTGCGTGCCCCATGCCCGTCTCCCATCCCATTCCCAGACACGGCCTGGGATTAGCCATCCGCCTCTACCCTTTAGAACACTGTGGCACCTGATAATTGCAACGCGTGCACATCGATGTTGCTGCGGCTTCATTACGACGCTATTGATGGAGGAGGAAATTTCCGAGCCTTCGCACTAGACCTGACACCCGGCTAAAGGGAAGCGATACTGGCCCGTCCGAGTGGCAAAACATCCCATATATGAGTAGGATTGATAAGGCCTAATCAAGAGATCAATGCCTAATCTCAGACACTCAGTGTTTGAACGGACATACAACGTCGCCACTGTACATGATCTTGCCGATCCGATCAGTCCCTTGGAATAGATCTAGGGATATAGCTAAAGAGTCTCACCCACAAGGGAATGTTGCAAAAACAACATAGCCGGCCTGTGCATGGTTTTCTTTTTGTTGTTGTTGTTGTTGTTGTTGTTGTTGTTATTGTTGTTGGACTGGACCGCTGGCCTTTCTCTCTGGTCGGACAGGCCTTCAAAGTTTTTGTACTCACTTCTCATTGAGCTGACGTTGCACCTGCAGCTTTTTCTCAATCTGTTCAATGGGGAACTGTGGCACTTCGTACGGAGCCGAGATCTCGTTGGTGAGTTCAACGTCGGCATCGACAACGACAGCCTTTTCTTCCACTGGCGAGTCGGTCAGATCACCTGCAATCGGGAGAGCACACAAAACAAATTATATGGATTATCTGGAGTGGTGGAGGAGGTAGTAGTATTATCATAAATGTGGCACCTACAAAGAGGCGTTGTGCTGGTGGGCGTGCCTGTGTCAATGACTGGACCGTAACCCATGACATTGCCCCCAAAGAGCCTGACATCCACCCGCAGGCGATGGGCACTGTCCATGCGATTAAAGTTCATTCAAAATGCGTTCGAAAACAATTCGGATGGAGCTTGTAACTTGAGCGAGAGTTGTCGCTTCAATGAGCCGCAAAGATCTGAGATTTCCAGCGGGAGACCTGCCTCGTCCACCGCGCGATGCGATGCACAATTACAAATTGCCAAACAAAAACAAGAAATGAATTCAAGCATCGTGTGACGAAGCTTTTAATACCCTTGCAGAGGCTTCGAAAACATCGTACAGTCAGTATTCATTTAATCACAATAATATTTGGTTAATATCTCCATTAATTGTAGCGCTAAGCTCGCCCCTTTGGTCAGGGGTTTTCGGTGCAGGACATCGACAACGGTATAAAACGATTTATTGTTATTATTATATGGATCTACTTTATGGGAACTGAATTGAAAGTGGTTCTAAAAATCTGGTTATAATCTTAACACCCAAAAGTGAGGGCAGCAAAACATGAAAGATTCCAAAGAGCTGCAAAAGTTCGAAGAGCAAAATACGGCAGAGGAAGCCGGGACAGTAACAGCGACCGTGGAGATAGCAGAAAAATAAACAAAGCATAGAAAAACAACGAATTTCAAATTATTTTCACTGAAAAAGACAACAAAATACAAATATTTTAATTGATGCAAAGCAAAACTCTCCGTCAAGCGATTAAGTGGAAGCCAATACACTGCCCTGAACATATACGAATATATACACACATGGATGTATGTATGTGTGTATGGATTTTTGCATGTATGTATGTAGGTTAGTGGAACCGAAGACAAGCCGCACGTCACTGCGCATCGACCCACAAGTCCGGACCGTTGGGAGATTATGTGAAGAGAATTAATGAGCAAAGAGAGATGCGACTAAACAACAAACTGTTTGCGGTACACTGATCAGCAAAGTTTACCCTTTCAGTTAAGGTGAAATCGAATGATAATTGTGAACGGTTTTTGCTTTATTTGCGTGTGCGAGTGGGCAAGCGTTTATTGCATGGAGAGAGCGTACAATGCACACAGCGGAGAGAGTAACACGTTGATCAAATGAGAGAGCGAAATCTAAATGGAACTAGAGCTTTTCGTTTCACTCTTGTGTTGAACAGTGTTGCAGTCTGACCGCGGGTGCGAGTGGGCAAGTGTTAATTGCATAGAGAGAATGCGCAAAATGCACACAACGAAGAGAGAGTAACACACTGACCAGCATGGCTTACGTTTCAAATGAAAGACCGAAATCTAGGTGATGGAAGCATAGCTTTTCGTTTTTTTCTTGCGTTGAACAGTGTTGCAGTCTGACCGCGTGCGCGAGTGGGCAAGTGTTTTTTGCATAGAGAGAGCACAAAATGCAGCCAGCGAAGAGAGCGTAACACACTGACCAGCATGGCTTACGTTTCAAATGAGAGAGCGAAATCTAAGTGATGGAAGTATAGCTTTTCGTTTCTCTCTTGTGTTGAACAGTGTTGCAGTCTGCAGTCTGAGAGAGCGCAAAATGTACACAGCGAAGAGAGGGTGAGTACCACACTGATCAGCATAGCTTACGTTTGAAATGAGAGAGCGAAATCTAAGTGATGGAACCAGAGCTTTTCGTTTCGCTTTTGTGTTGAACAGTGTTGCGCGAGTGGGCAAGTGCCTTGTGGCTTTCCTTCTTTTCTTTCTTTCGGCTTCATAGACAGAGAGACAGAGACGCCGAAATTCGGGAGAGCGTAGTAAAAGAGAGATGCCTAGGTACATATGTATGTATGAATGCATGTGTGAGTGCCTGCACTTTGCCGCCAGGGTGCGAGGGAGAGCCATAGAGGTGGGTGGTCGACTACAGAGTGAGAGGTGAGATTTGGGATTTCACTTACAGACACAACGATGAGGGGACCGAATGCCGTGGGCCGGACTAATAGCTGTCGGTAGTGCATTGCCGCCAGTGGACTTCTGCCGATGCAGGTGCGGCTGGGCAGACGATTCCGGGGGATGGCCTGTGATCGGGTCATCGAAGCTGTCGGTGTCCTGGTTGTTGCTCAGCGAGGAGGAGGACGGGGTGCTCAGAACTCCACGGTAGGACATCTTGCGCAGCGCTGACTGCGGCTCTGCGCGCGACGCACGCACCCACAGCAGTTGGCTGCAGGCCAAACCGCACCAGCACACTACCACCAACGTAGGACTCTCCGGTAGCCCGTTCCGCACCGAGTTCAAACCGCTGCTGCTGCGCCGCTTCCACCCAAGAATGCACTTTAGCGATTGCTTTAGCTTTCCCCTCCTGTGGGGTCGTCGTTTGCTTTCGGACTTGCGAAAATTTCAAAAACTTTGTTTGGGTGTTTCTGTTTGAATTTTGGATGATTTTCTAGCTCGGAATTTATGTAATAATTTTGCGTGTTTTTTGTTTTTGTTTTTGTTTTTGTTTGACAGGTGTCTCAGCAGTGACCCGTCCTTGGAATTTCACAAAAGGCTTTGCACTTTACCGTCTGCACCTTGTTAGTCGCCGTTGGCATCTGCCTGCCAAGTGGGAGGAGACATTTGCAGTGGCCCGAGGCAATTTAGACCGAAATTCTTTCCGACGCAATTCTCACAGATCTTATATGTACGCGCCGCCGCTTGTTTTCCCTGCGACTTTCTGGCCTTTGTCTCCGACTCTGCCTTGGGACACTTGTTTGCACCTCACTCCCTCTCTCCCTCTCTCTCTCTCTCTCTCTCTCTCTCTGTGGCACATACGAGCATGTACATATGTACATGTGTTGATCTTTTCATCCAAAGTTTATACGCTGGGTAAAAAGTTAGTTCTGAGAAAAGATAGCGGGAGTGAGCGGCTAGAGAGCTTTCACGCTCAGGAAAAGCTCTCCTCGCTAATTTTAGCTAATTATAAACAATTTTTTGGACAAACAAAACTGCATTATGCCATACTATATGTATATGTATATATACTATAGTGCACTCTTTAGATTCCAATCAATGTTTTTCAAGGGAAAAAGATAGAAAACATCCACAATCTAAATATATAGTATCGATCCATATTCAAGGTCGCTGATGAGTATCTATCATTCCACCTACATATCTGCCGGCTATGTGCACACCTACAGCAGTAGTGGTTCTGGTAATTTTCCTTTCCTTTTGGGTAGGAGGGGCTCGCCCCGTCTGTTGGCGGCACTTAGCAACGTTTAGGGACAATAACCGGCTAAATGGGCTAAACGGGAGGGCTAGGCCGGGACAGGGTTTAGCGCTAAGCTGCTAATAACTTGGATTGGATTGTGTGTATGTATGTGCGTATTTTGGATGATAGCTTCATAAGTAAATCGGTTTATTCAACTTCGCAGTTTTTCGTGGGCGGCGGGGAGGGAGGGGCAGGGGAAAGCTGCAAGTCATCGCCAGTTCGTTTGCCTTATTTGTCGAGTGTGCGATATGCAAACAGTCTGCTCTCACACACACACACACGCATACACCACACATACCTATCAACATGTATGATATATATATATAATGTTCATATATACATATATAGATACATATATATATGAAGCATTATAGATATAGCTATATCTGTCTGCTTATCTCGTATACGTTTTAATTTATTATTCGATTGTGTGCTTATATGCATGTTTTTGGCATCGTTTTCTGTGTTTTGTTTTGTTCTTTCGGTTTTCTGTTTTCTGTTTTGTTTATTGACCGAATTGCGATGCGAACTTATTAATTGCTGCGTTGCGGGGGTCTCCTCTCCCTCACCCTCACCCTCTCTGTGGGCCCTCTGGGCACTTTGCCCGATTCCCGATCTAAAATTGATTTTCATAAATACTCGTACTGTCAGAACTTAGCCGCCGCTTGGCTCGCTTGCGTAACTTTCTCGTTCCCAAAAGCAAAGAGGAAGGAAGAAAGGAAACCTCGGCGCTTGTTTCCTTCCGTCTCGACTCCGCGGAATATACTGACTTTTCAGAGTCAGTTCTATCCACCGCAATATGGAATATTGTACATATAATATAATAATAATAACAAGAGAGTTGTTTCCGCTTGAATAACTGCTGCTGTGAGGAGAACTGAAGAGACAGTAGACCCCAAAGAGCGCCGACCGCCGACCGCCCACGCCGCCAAAGAGAGAGAAGATTCGTTAAAGAGAGCGGCCAGAACGGAACCTACAAGTAAATCATTTAGAAGCTTAGGCAGAGCCCCTCTGAGAGCGAGGGGAGGAGACAAGAACGAGGTGCAACGGTGAATCACGCCAATGTGTGGGAAATTTTGTTGCTCTCTCTTTCTCTTTATTTGTTTCTAATTGGAAAACCCTGACCTATGCCTACGACTGACGGAAGCCAGCTGCTTCTAATGAGCATTTCGTACCGCCCCCACACCATCGCCGCTTTCCGATACCGGGGGGCACAGTGGACCCATGTCAGACGACAGGGCGACTGATGGGACCCCACTTGCACCACTACATACAATACGCTCGAAGAAGATACTAGATGGCAGATTGAGGGGACAATAGACGGAGCCTCATTCTACGCCGACTATTCCCACGGAATTGCGAACACCAATTATGAATAGTACTTGAATTTGAATGTTTTTCATTGTGCAGCTATTTTTAGTCCATTGATAAGAATGTCAGAGGAGTATTGGAGGGGCCTGATAACAGTGAGACGCATATCAAGACAACAGCAGAAATATGAAAGTAAATATTCCGACTATGGGGGTCACCAACACAGATTTTAGTTCCATAAATTGGGATTACTCTATCAAGTACATATAGTAGGTATGGTATGGTTATGCTATCGATTTTTCAAGCCATCAGACTTGCTCTGAATGCTCTATCTTTTAAATATCTTCCAGAACATACCGCTCTCCGAGGAGAGATTTGTTTGTGTGTGGCCGGAACCATTGATAGGCCACGTGTCTTTCAAGCATCCATAAATTTAGTTGAGCAAACAATAAACTTGTCGTTCTATGCATTAGATAAGATTACCAGAAAGCTTGGCCCGTCGGACTGGACTGGACTGCACAATTAAGATGAAGTGGTTTGGGTTTCGGGTTGCTCTTGGGTTGGGGCTGAGCTGCCGCGGTGACTAAATGCAAACAGCGTTTAATTGGCAAAAAAGGTGCCAACATACAAATACACACACACTATGTTATATGTATACAGCCCTTTGCATGACAGGGCCTCATGTACATACATATATACATACAACATCCAATTTTCTAAATGGCTTGCTTCTGTTTACAGGGGAGTGTATGACGTACATATTTGTCTTGTTCGTGTTGGTTTTTCCCCCATTGACTTGTTTGCTAAATTAACAATTAATATGCGAAAAACTTAAGAAAAACAATAAAGGAATTTCCGAAAAAAAATAGGGGGAAAGGTCGAATAGATTTAGAATGCAATTGTCGCAAAATGTTGTTAGAAAATATATACATAGTGTACTCTTAAAAGGTCGGCATTTCATCATCAAATGAAACATTCTTCTGCAAGAATTTTCTTCGAATAATCGTACTCTAGGCATAATTTGGATAACAGAAATCATGAATTACCGCAAAAAGTGTAAAGAAAATATGTGAAAGCATCATTACATGCCTCCCACTCACCATAGAGGGGATAATTTATGCCCAGCTACAGTGCAAAATTGAGATATAATATGGAAACGTCATCATCATGTGCGGAGATCAAATAGGGATGGGAATGGGCGTACGAGAATAATACCCTAGGATAATTTATGCATAGTTACTGACACGCCGTTCCAAAACGATTACAGTAATTGCACACACCAATACCAACATATACACCCTGTGGGGGGGACAACACACACAAGCACACCCGCACAAGGAAAGACACAGGCATACACATATGCGGTTACTTGGCCAAATCGGTATGTGTTGGCCTCTTTCATACCACTTCTCTCGAGCACGTCAGCATTGAAATATTGAAATATTTGCTGCTCTGCTACGAGCGCCGCTGCAGCAGCAATGACCAGTAAATTATGGTTCACACGGACGCATAGTATAGCGCAAAAGTCAATGCACACAAAGAGTGAAGGAAACACAGCAACAGACACACGTCACGTCACACTTGCACTTGCACTTACCGCCTTTGCGCTTCTCGATGCGTCTGAGCGGACCGTGCCCCATGTCCATGTCCATTTCGATATCTGTGTCAAAGCCAAAGGTCCGATATCCCTTGGCGCTCAAAGCATCCGCGTAGCTCCTCTGCATGCTACTCCACTCCTCTCCGCTTCACTGTCCTTTCGCCTTTTCCTATTCCTATTCCACTTCCTCTGTCCCGCCTCCGATAATTTGTGGATTCTCTTTTGAAATTTGAAATTTATGCGTACACTCGGTTTGGTGTGAGGGGTGGGGAGGAAAGTTCTTGCTATGCTTGCTCGTGTTCTGTTCGTTGACTCGACTGGCGAGCGGCAATTCCAAGTGTGCAGATGTTGTCACACTCAATTTTCAGATTATTATTATGCTGCCTCAAATGCTCTTACACTTTCTTTCACAGGTATAAATACACATTCAAAAAAAACAGAGTAGTCAAAAATAATACTGCTATTTCGTGGTTGTGCGGAAATGCGAAAATGCCCTTTTTTTGGCTTTACAAGTTGCTTTTGAACCGCTTTTTGGTGGAGACGAGTGTGACCACGGACTTTTCGACAAGAAATATACCGTCTGACCCTGTGAAATATACCGTGTCATTTTCCAAATATACCGTACGTTTACCGCTGAAAAAATGTTTTGAAAAAGATATCTTGTACTTGCCTTCTTGCTTGGTCTTAATAATATAAAATAGTAATTGAAATTTTGGAAGAGCAACCGTTTTTGTCTCTTAGACAACCTCTTATATATTCTAAATCTGAAATATTTGTATTCTTAAATCATTTCTTATATAGTTGTGATTAAACTTACCTCCGAGAAAATTCGAGAACTCGAAAATTTAGATATACCGTAATATACCAAAAAGTGGATCAGATATACCATTATACACCAAAAAGATGATTAAATATGGCATTAGATACCATTTCATGGTAAATACCGATTTCACAAAAGACCGAAAAGTATTTAAAAAGGTGAACAGCTTGAAAAAAACCGCGGAAAATAATACTGTTTTTCAATTCCCCTTGTAAATTAATTTGAAAATAATATGCATGACTACTTGAACTGAACCTGAACTGTAATCAAATACTTCAAATTTCCTATGTGTGTGTGTATTAAAATACCAACTGGTTGACAGTACTCCTTGATTTGATATTCGGTTTAATATTACAAGCTAGCTAGGACCCTCAGCCTTGAATAGCCGAATAGCCCTCAGCCGATTGATGAATCTACAAAATGGGCTCATTTCTGGGCTCCCTATATTGGATTGTTTATAAAATTAGGTTTAAACAAAGAAGGTTAACAGAAAAGTCCTTTTTTTTACATGGTATTTTATACACGGCAACTACACATTTTCTACATATAACAGCATATTTATGGAGTATGGAAAATGGTATTGGCCGTTTTTACCTGTTGTTTTCCTCGGCAATCATAATATAGATGATTTTGAAATGTGCGAATTGTGCTTCAATACTGGAAGCGTCATTTGCCTTTGCAAACAAAAAATCGAGAGAGAAATGAGGAATATACTCGTGTCCATATACATATGTATGTATTGTTTATTTGGTATGGAAGTACAAAAAAAAAAGGATATAAAATTCAAACTTATCTAAATAGGACACAAATAGGTCGCTGTTACAGGAAGAACGTCAGTCTTCCCAATCTATAGGAATTGTCAATGTTTGCTATGTTTGTTGTGGCTGCTTGCGCTGTTGTCTCACCGTCATTTAACTCTTGGCGGCAGCATAATTCATATCGAATGAAAAAAAATAAAGTTAAGGACTAAAGAAATGTTATATGAATGACTATGTTATAACAGGAAAAGGAAATCCGTTTACTGATCAAGATCAGAATCATATGGGTTAAGACCGTCCTCATTGGGCTGTGTATAGCCGCGCTTCATCAGATTCTCGAGCAGATCGGCATTGTCGCCAAGGAATCGAATCCCAAAGACTTCGTGCAGACGACTGACCAGCATCACGTCTTCCTCCACGTTGAGTATTTTGCTTTTGAGATACTCTATACACTCGACGGCCTTTTTTTGGGACAATGAGCTTTTTTGCACGACGCCTTCTATGTAGCAACTAACGGCGCGAAAAGGCCGCATTCTGTCAGCATCCTCGCAAGGAACCAGGGCGCTTAGGGGCACAAACTCTGTATTGCCGTAGTCAACATAAAATATCTTGTAGTCATTGGCCGATTCCTCGATGATCTGGGCGCGATAATAGCAGCCATCGTTGAAGTGAGCCAAGACAATTTCAAACATATGCGGCTTCCGCTCAAACTGATTCCCTGCCCGTAAGACATCGTCCTTGGTCCATACCAGAGGAGGAGAGCCATCCACAAGTTGGGCATAGACTATTGTGATAGTACTCACGTAGGTTATCAGCATTTTCACAGTATTTCCTAGTTCTCGTAAGAGCAGAGTGTCAAACACGGTCTGGGGCAGAGCGTCTAACACCTCCAAGTCCTTGGTGGCGCCGTCAGGTGCAAAGGGCTCGTGCTCCAAACGACAATAACTACCTAAGGTGAAACATGAGTTAGATTACAACTCTTCTTAGAGCTTTGAATATTCTCTATACACAGACTTACCCTTGAAGCAGCCTTTGATCTTCGGATCGTAATGCCGACAGATTCGTTGTTTGTCTTTGGGTCTGAAGTCCAGTACAGCCTTTATGGCCATGTCCGCCTCGCTTAGCTGTGCCCCATTTGGGTTGGTTGTTTGGCAAGCGACTGGCACGGACTGATCTTGAATAGAATCGGCTGCAGCTGCTTTGGGCAGACTATTCTTGCGACGACTCTTGTTTGCGTTTTCATCAACCAGTTCCACTATTAAATCGTCGCCCTTCTTTTCCAAAACACGCAAGGTCAATTTCTTGAATCGGAGATCGGTTATACGGGACACATTGTATTCTCTGAAGAAGCATCTGATGGCCTCCGCCGGCAGCAGTCGTATGTCATCTGGTAGGGCATATATAGTCTCTTTGCCATTCAGCTGTATATGCTCGCCGAAATCAATCAAATAGGCATCATAGCCACCCCCATCGGCATAATCATTGATTATGATACGTGGAAAGACCCCGTCGCTGCGTTCGTACAACACAAAGATCTCCCCGAAGTTGGGAAGCTGGTCCAACTCCTTAAGATGTAACTTCCCCGAGAACAAGTCTTGCAGCCGCTCTGCATCCCACATGCCTACAAAGAAACACTCTTCGTTTACTTGCATCACGGCGGCATTTATCACACTTCCCTCTGGAAACGCGGCTACGTTCTTCACGATCTGATGATAGATTTCACTGCTGGGTGTTGTTTTTCCGCCTTTCGGTGGCTTAAGGGTTCGTTTGCCTGTTGAAATAGAAGGAAGAGCTTTTGCATCAGCGGAAGCAATGGCCGTGTCCTGTGGCTGTGCTGAAGTGGACTGTGGGGCCGTAATGGGCTCTACTTGTTGCTTTGGGATCCCCGCATCAGGTTCAATCATCCTACTGGAGCACATGGAGGAAGAAAGCCCATCAATTTGATTACTATGCTCGGAGTCCGTCACTTGCTCGATTGCCGGTAGTCTTTGCGGACGTTTATTCAATAAATTCTCAATCCCATCTTTGTTAGCGTGCATCAGGAAGTCGTTGCGCTGCAGACTATTGCCGATGTTGGCGACAATTGGTTCGAGATTGTTTAGATCCATTTGCATGTTGCACCTGATCAAACATTCGTTGACACCACTCATGCTGCTTAGCAAGACATCGTGGAGAGCGATAAGTGCTCGATCCCCTTTAACCAAATTCATCCAACGCTCGTCCAGAATTTTGTACAAAATCTCCGAGTCACGCGTCATGTTTTCCAATTTGGCGTGAATTTTTTCAACATTTTTTTCGAGCAGCTTCTTAAGTGCAAAAATATCATTCAAATCCATTGCTTTTCTATCGCCTTAAGCAAAAGTTTAATCAAATCAACAACACAACGACGCCAAGCTCCAAAAATTTAGCGGCAAATCAGTGTAAGTGCGTATCGATAAGATATACAGTCCAACCCTCAGAAATATACCAAAATATACCATCTCATCTAAAAAATATACCGTAAATATACTGACGAATTCAAGTTCTGTTTTACATGTTCCTCGATTTTAATATTCCGTCGAATATTACTAGCTATATAGAACATTTAGCCATGCCCACATAATTTTATCCGACTAATGAATTAATTGTCTATTTGACTGGTTTATTTAAAATACTTGAGTTGCTTTTCTGCTACGGCGATTGCTTTGATTGTTTTTGCCTCAATTATGGTCAACAACTTAGCCGATTATTTTGGAAACATGGTAACTACACGCTAACTACAAATTTGCTACATGTTAACTACATTTGACTATCAAAATCACCACCTGAAGGTACAAAATTGGCAAAATTTGTGTACGTTTTTTTTTTGATATAAGTCCCATGGAAGCGCCATTGTGAAATTGATCTACTTTTTGACAGGAACTTTTGCGATATTTTTGAAGAATTGAGATTTTGCTGGCAAACATCAGGAACTCGATGCTGACCGCGAATAGTATTCTTTGTGGCTTGAGACATGGCTGCATGTGGTATTTCTACTCGATTCTACATTGGTGCATTGGACAAGAGGCGAGGCATGATGGAAAATACTAGAAAAGACTACAAAAAATGCGCAAATTGTGTGAGCTTGGGATACTTTCAGTGGGCTGCCACATCGACAGAAATAATAGTAAGTTTTATTCGAATTGAAAGTTAAATTCAAATTCAAAGTATATAAGGAAAAGAGTAAACGTTTTTGTTTGTAATTTATTTTATTTTATTTGTTTGTGGCTTCATTTTATAATGTAATGCATAAAAATGGTGGTGTTCTTTCTTTTTAAAAAATAAACCAATAAACACTTCATTTTATTAGTTTAATACAAATAAATGGTCTTGTACACGACAAATAGTTGTTCACATTTTGTTATTTTCTTTACCTTTCCTTGCAAAAAAAATGTTTTTCGTGGTTCTCGTGCTTGTTTTTCTTCTTTCATAAATGTCTTGTATAAGGAAACGCAAAAACTTTGCGAACAAGTTTGATTTTGTTTGTCATGCTTGTTTTTGCTCTTAGTTTTCTTTTTGGTTTCATCATTGGAACGGCTTTATTGAACTTTTGTTGTTGTTGTTGCTTTTGGTTTTACATATAATTTAATTTTGTTTGTTTGATTTGGTGTTTCTCATTGCATTTTTGCATTAAAAAACATTAATTCTTTGGCAGGCATTGCATTTCGTAGTTTTGTAAAAGTTTTGTTTTTTTCCATTCTTTCTCGTTCTCAACGCAAGATTCGAAACCGAAAAACGCAAAGATTCGAAATATTTGAGATGTGGAAACAAATAATTTGTTTAATTTTGCTTAGTTTCATTTCATTTTTCATTTTTATCATTTTGGATTTTGTTTATCAAATACACATCAATACTTTGGTAGTTTAAAAATTGTGTTTTCCATGTTTTTTTTTCATATTTTCTTGTTTTTTTTTTGTGCTAAATTACATTTTAAAAATATGCTTAATATTTGTTGTTTTTTTTACTGTTTTAATTTTTGGTTTTAAGTCAAAGACACGAAAGTGAAAGAGGTTTTTGTTTTTGGTTTACGTCTGTTTTACTTAACTTATTCATATTTTGTTTTACCTTTTTTTTTGTGTTAAGTTGTTGTTTAGTGTAATGTGTTAGGTTTTTTTATTCATTTTCATTTTTGTTTTAGTTTTCTTTTTTTCATTTTGCATGCGCTTAATTTTAAAACACCGAGAGTTTGCTCAAAATTGTTAATGTTTTGCTTTGCTTTTCTTTTCTTTCCGAATGAAATTTTAAATATCGAAATATATATATATAAATTGTTGTTTTTTTCGCTAATTTTTTTGTGATTTAATTTTTTGTTTTTTTTTTGCTTACCATTGTTTATTGTAGGTTTTTCTTTACGTTTTTTTTGGGGTTTTTATTTTTGTTTTTACTCATTTTCATTTTGGTTTAAAAACACCGAAAGCTTAAAATTTAGAGATTTTCCTAAAGTGTAAATTTTTTACAATATTCTTCATCATTCTCTGGCCTGCTGTTCTCTGCTCTTTTGTGGTTGTTTTTTCTTCTGTGGTGGTGAATGGTGGTGTGTGTTTTGTGTCTCTGCTTTTTGCTATCTCAGCGATATCTCAACGAAGGAAGGTTGAACCGAACCGAACCGAAGCGATGAAGTATAAAAACCAAAAGCAAAACTCATATGCCGCATTCTTTCCTATTTTTCTCTTATCTTTCACTTGACTTTTCGCTTCCCGTTTCCTTTTCAGTGTTCGTTTCCGTTTCAGTTCCCATATCCGTTTCCGTTGCAGTAAAAAATAATAAAATGGTGAAAATGGTGAATAGAAATCTTTTACCTTCTAAAGCATAATGCTAAGCTCCTTCCGCTACCGCTTCCGCTTCCGTTTCCCTTTCCGCAACTCCTCACCATCCCCTGCTCTCTTCTGCGCCCTTCCGCGTACCGTTCAATAAATAGGTTAAGGAAAAAACTGTATCACATTTTCAATTACGTCTTTGTTCGTAGCACCGTCATAAACATACTCTCACCCATCCCATTATCCGTCCCTTATAGCCTCACCCTTCCCACTAACCTCACTCTCAACCGCCCCCTGTCTATATACAGAATTCTGCACTCGCCTCTGCTCCTCACTTACCTACCATACAGTTGGAGAAAAAAATTGCGCTTCGGATTTTATCACAAAAATAATTACAACTCTTCGCGAATTCTCATTCTTCCATCTTCCATCCTCCATTCTCATTTCTTAGTCATTCATTCGATCCCCGGTCGTACCTATCCAGCATCTGGCTTAAACTAACATTGCTTCAAAGTCCCATTTTTCGTTTAAATCTAAACCACGCAATGCGTTCCAAATTGGTTCCATTAATTCCGATCCCTTCACACGAACTCCAACTCTCTACCAATCCCTCTCTCGATCCCTCTCCCTAATGTGTTAATCGACAAAACCCAAAAAAGAGGAAAACGAAGAGTCAATTCGGGGTCACCAATTGAGGAAATCACACCATCCCTTGTGTAATGAAATTTCTTTTGACTTTCTACTTTCATTCACCGTTACTGATGATGATTTTATGCTGATGTCTGTGATGTCTGATGCTGCTGATGTGATGATGTCAAAAAATCAGTCTCTATTGCATTTTGTTCTATTTTATGTGGGCTTGATCTATTTCTGGTTTTCAGTAAAAGTGTTAAATATTTTATTCGATTTTATCCACTTGGATTTTACGTTTTTCTTCTGGTTTTTGTCTTTTTTTGGTTTTGTTTTCTTGGTTTTTTTTTTGTTTTGTTTTTGTTTTGTAGTACACCTTAGAAAAATATCACATTCTTACTTCGTTCGTTCGAGAGACATTTTTATGTGTTTTTTTTCTTTTTTTTGCTATTTCGTTTTGTATGTTTTTTTAAGTTTTATTTACACATTAGGTTTCATTTCGCACGAGTAAAATATATAAAATTTAAAAAATATTTGATTGAGGTCATTTCAGAATTATTGCTAAGTATTTTCCTCCCAATATTCCACTTCCATTCTCCATTTTCCATTACCAGTATCTTTCTGCCTGCTTCTGCATTTGCTTTTGCTTTGCTCTGCCTTTTGCCTTTAACCACTTGAATTTGATCTAAAAATGTTTTTGTTTTTCCTTAGCTTTCTTAAGTTTTTCGTATATTTTGTAGACACCAAATTGTTTGTATTTTATGTATAAAAAAAAAAACAATGTTTGAAACATTCTTCTTCTTGTTCTTCTCTTGTTTTTCCTTCGATCTCAATCGAATGACTCGCTTCCTTAGACTTATGTAAACTTCTATAAATATTTGAAGAGACACGACAGCTAAAGTTTAGAGCTAAGGTGAGAGAGACTTTTGAGAGAGTAAGAGACATAAATACAATTACATTTGTTAAATTTTACTTTTAGTTACTTTTGCTTTGCTTTGGTTTAATTTAGTTTTTGTTTGGTTTTGGTTTGGGTTTGGGTTTTGATTTTTGTTTAGGTTTCTTAATTGGTTTTGCTCACAACATCAACAATGAAATATTTTACTTTATAGATTTTTGTTTTTTTTTTGTTTTGCTTTTAGGTTTTTTGTTTGGTTTTGTTTTGTTTTGTTTTGAGGGACTTTTGTTTGGTATTCTGTAAAAATCTCAAAAAGACGCCTAACACCGAAAAATATATTGCATGTACTACATTTTATGTTAATTATGCTTACTTCTTGGGTTTCGCTTTTCTTTTCTTTTCTTTTCCTTCCGCTCTACCGCTCTTCCCTCCAGCCTCAATATAAATATTTTTGTTGCATATTTGTTGTTAGTTTCGAGATGGTTTCCATTGAATGTATTTACATACATGAGTTAGTTTCTGTTAACAATTTATTTTTTGAGTTTTAGACAAGTTAAAATTTGCTCTCTTCCTTTTCTGATTCATTAAATGGAGTTCTCAAAACGAAATTACACTGAAAACAGAATTGGTTGACTTAAAATCATTTTTACAAAAATATAGAACATCATTATATTGTTTATGTCTTTTGGTTAGTTTTTTTGTTTTTGTTTTTGCATGTGAAACCTCGAAATTGTCTTAATTTCATGAAATCGTAGTTTTTATTTATCGTTCAATTTGTATTATTTCATTACAAAGTCCATGTATTTGCTAAATGATTCAGTGGCACCCGTGAAAATGTGACCAAAAAAGGGGGGGAAACTATCATTTAATTCGATAGCGAACGAGTAATAATCGAACGATAATCGAAACAGCTAAGAATAACAATCGAAAGAGCTTCAATATCGAAGAAAAGGAAGCTTTTCTCCCTGCAAAGGGATCGGAAATTATAGAAAAAGGGAAACAAAAATTATTTTCATGGAAAAGTTTAAGAAAATGACGAAAAGAATTGAAGTGTTGGAATGTCACTGATACAGGGTGCCTCCTCTCTTCTCTTCGTGTGTGTGTGTGTGTGTGTGTGTGTGTGTATGTGTGGGAGAGGGGAATACCGTTGGTTTAATATATATATATATATACGTACGAGTATACACATATAGTATTTGTTAGGTTGAGTTGTTTCTGTTTATTAGTTAAATGAACAACATTTATATTTTCTATTTTTTTGTTGGTTTCTGTTTTGTTTCAAAATATGCACGTCATGTATGTATATATAATATGATGTATGTATATAATGTATATATATCTATTTATATAAGTAATAGACACCGAAAACCACATGTACATTTATGTATCTGTATATAGATATATTCTATATATCGTATAATATTTGGATTCTCTTATGCTCCTATCTGACATTCAACTGACATTCATTTCGCCTCCTTCTGCTTCTCCTCCGTGTCGCTGTCGCTGCCGCTGCCGCAGCCGCTGCCGCTGCCGCTACAGGGCTCCTAACTCTATGTATATATAAATAAATATCATTATTTAAAAATGCATTAATTGTTAATGCCAAAAGTTTTTCGTTGTTGGATTTTGTAATTCAATTTGCTGTTACACGTATTTTTCCTGCATGTTGTCAATGCCCTTAAAAAAAACCCTCGCTTACACTTCGCTCACATCTCACATCTCACACCATATACATAGTCTGTATATATGTATATATATGTGCGTATGCGTGTGTGTGTATATATATATATATATATGGTAAATTTGTAATATATGTATATGTATGTATATACGAAATAAGAGTCTTGAATCCCTCCAATTTGTTGGCTTAAAATCAATTGTTCTGCTCCTCCAATCCCTCAGCACATTCACAAAAAAATTCAAGTATTTTTATTCGATTTTTTATCCTTAAGTTTTTTTTTCTTTTCTGATGGTTATTCTGCCACATATGGGTTTTATTTTTTGTATTTTTTTATCAACATTTACTGCACGCACACCTAAGAAAAAATTACTATAAGTTTAGTTTTAATTTTGGGTTTCTTTAATTTTGTTAATATTGCTTTCCTTCTTCTGGTGTTCCTAAAGTATTTTTCTTTAACCGAAATGGAATTTTCAAGTATCATTTTCATTTTAGTTATAGTTTTTGTTTTGCGTTTCCTTTTTTTTCTCTTACGATAATTTCCTAAAATTCTTTTAAGGCGCATTTTTCAACTACAAAATGAAAAGCTTAAGGATTTTTGTTTTTGGGTTAAGTGAAGGAAGAAATCGACGGATGAAATCGGATGTGTTTGAATCTGTGCGACGGATGTGCCCGATAATCGAAGAAGTCCAAACAAAAAGATTCGTTGCAAAAAACTTTATTAATAAATACTATCAGATAATAAATCCAAAAAAATCAATAATAATATTTGTCATAGTTGTAATAAAAATAATAATAATAATAATAATTATAATTTATTGATCCATTCACATACATAGCTCACAGCTTGTTGTTGTTGTTGTGGTTAAAAAAAATCATTATTCAATTCTTAAAAAAATGGAAAAACGAAATATACAGAGAGTAGTTGTTCCCCCAAAAAGATTGCGGCATTTGTGATGTTTACCAAAAAAAAAAGACACTAAATTAATCGTGTAATATTTAAATACATGTTTCAAAAAAAGAGGAATACCCTAAAAAATGTGTTTAAAAATTTTTGCATTTTTGTTGGTTGTTGTGTGTTTACAAAAGGCAGTGTTGTTGTTGTTTTTTGTTGTTTGCTAATCTAATAAATAAAAAGAAAGATTCAAATCGAATAGTACGAAACCCAAAAGAAAACTAAAGCTGAATCTTTAGGTCCACGTTTGACACAGACCCAAAAAAAACCAAAATATTCATTGAAATTATTATAATCCTAGGAAAAACTACAATATATAATAATAATAATGATAAAACTATAACTATAACATTTGCTAGAGGCCCTGATCTTTGATGCTTTATATACTGACACACAATCGAACAAAATGTGGCATGAGAAAAATGTTCTCGCTTGTCTTTTCACTCAAATGTACATAGAAAATAGAGCTAGGCAGAGTTCAGAGTTCAAACGGTGCAGTAAATTTGTTAAACTATCACAAAATATATATATTTATTCACTACAATTGAACACTTAATTTAGGCAGAACTGTGTGTGTGTGTGTGTGTCGCTAAAGAATATTAAAGAAGGGATTGATTCGAAATAAAAAACTCAAGAGAAGGTAGACCCAAGTAGATGATAGCCGGCTCTACTCGTATCCCCAAATGTTCTTTAGCCTGATTCTTCAGTTAAATGGTAAATTGGTAAATTGGTAAATTAGGTTTAGTTAACATTTCGCTTTCAGCTTCTATGTATTCATACGTTTTGACAATTTCTGTCTAGACTCATTTCGTTTCGGGGATATATCTATATGGTTTTTGGGTGAAGGTATATATATGTGTGTGTGTGTGTGTGTGTGTGTGTGTGGAGGGTGGGAGGGAGGGAGGGGTTGTGTGGGCTGTTTATCGGTGTAATTAGTTGCTGTTTTTTGTTTTGTTTTGTTTTGTTTGTTTCTTTAATATTTATTTAAATTATGAGGTACTTGAAACTTTTTGGCACAGTGAAAGTTTTCATTTACTTTACTTCTACCACTTTTACTTTGATTTGTTCTCATATTTTGTTTTCTTGTCTTCCTCCTCCTCCTCTTACACCTCCTCCTCCTCCTCATCTTCATCTTCATCTATTTTTTTGGTACGGCAAACATTCTTCTTAATTTGTTAGACATTTAGTTGATACACACAAAAAAAGTTGCTGGAAATGGTTTTCTTACATATCGTATGTTCTCATACAGACTCGTAATAGTATATATACTATCGTACTCGTACTATTTAGGAGTTTCTGGCTTTCGGTTTTTTTTGTTTCATTTTACAATTTAATTCGATGTTCTTGGTTGAAAGTTCTTCTTAGGTTTCCATTGTCTGGTGTGTTCGTGGGTGTGTCTTTGATTTACGCAGTTTTCTTCGGTACAAAATTAGAATTAGAAATTAAGCGAATATTATATTTTGGGGATGGGTTGGCTTCTTGGGGATATCCTATGCGTTCTTTAGTGTTGTCTTATTGTTTCATTGCACATTTCGTTACATTCCGTTTGTCTATTGTTAGCCAGGGTTGTCATCTTTGTGTATACTCTATGTATGTTCAGCTTGTAGGGTTTGTTTCTTCAGTTAAAACTTCAATGTTGTTTTGTTGTAATCACAGTTAGTTTTGTGTTGTAGTTTCTATTGTTAATTGTTAATGTTAATTGTTGCTATGTTTCATATTTCATATTTCATTTAGTTTTGTTTTGATTTGCTTTGCGTTGCGTTGCGTTGTATATTGTAAATTAAACTATTGACGGTGGTTGCACATGCACAGATGTTGTATTGTATTGTAAGTAAATCCTATTTGTATCTCCTAGCTTTCTAATAATCCTACTTTAGGCGTCAGCCAGCACATATGTATGTGTGAAACAAAAAACAGTTAGTTGTACAGTTTAGTTTAGTTTAGTTTAGTTTAGGCTCGGGTTAACCGTTCAGTTAGTGGTTCTGTTCTGTCTCCTGCCTCTATGGGGGGTGGGGGCTCACATATTTTGATTCTCCTTCCTGTTCGCCTCTCGTTTGTCACTAATATTAACTAAAATCCAACTTGGTTTATTGTTTTCTATGGTAGGTAACAGTGTTCGCTCTCAGTTATTGCATTTGCTTGCTCTCCTCTCTACAGGATGCCCAGGACCTTGGCATTCCCTGATACTTTTAGTTAGTTTCTGTTTCGCTTTTGTTTGTACAAATTGTTGCTAGTTTAGCTTCTCTTTTAAATCAATGTAAAATTATATATATTTTATCTATTGTGTATATAAACGGCAGATTTGTGGTACATATTCATACTCCTTCTCCTCCTCCTTCTCCTCCTCAATCGTCGTTCCCTATGTTGTTTCGGTAGAAAATACAGACTATTCATACATATATGGTACTATATGGTTGTTCATGTTCTAGTGTTATTTCTTCTTGTGGTTCAGATACCGCGGAAAATGATGAGTTTTATCTTTTAAAGAACCAAAACCGAAAGTCGAAATTCGTTCTAATTGGGACTTAGTCGTTCTAATCGTAGACTTAACGATCGATCGCAAACAAACATGAACTTTTTGTGCTACAATAATTACAATTACAATTACAATTTATAATTACAATTACAATCTTAACACACACGTATTTATACAATATAGAGAGATAGGTATTCATATCATATATGGATAGATCTTAAACACTTTAATATCCGTGCTAATAATTGCCAATATTGTAGTTGTATTTGTATTTGTTTTTCTTGCTTGCACCAAAAAAAAAAAAAAAAAATCCTCATTGTAAAGAAATTTTGTTTGCAAACAAAACAAACGCAGATTTCCCCATTTTTACGTTTTCTAATCATCAAAAAGTTATACATAAATTTCTATATACGCTCTTCCTGTAGTTTGTGCCTCTGTGTGTGTGTGTGTGTGTGTGTGGGTGTGTGTGGGTGTGTGTGTGTGTGTGTGGTAGGTGACTGCTACTGGTTCCTTATCTGCGTAGGAGCCGCCTCCTACGCGCCTCATCTCAGCGCGGCGCATTGTGGATGTGGGTGGTGAGATGCTTCGAGAGGTAGTCGGCCCGGGCGAAGCACTTGCCGCAGGACTCGCAGTGGTAGGGCCGCTCGCCGGTGTGGATGCGCAGGTGGCGGGTCAGGTCGGACTTGCCGCCAAAGGCCCGGCCACAGAAGAGGCACACGAACGGACGCTCGCCGGTGTGCTTGCGCACGTGCAGCTTGAGGTTCTCCTTGGAGCGAACACACTTGCCGCAGAAGGGGCATGCGAAGCGCGAGGTGGCTGGCCTGTGAATGGAATACGGAGCTCCATTTATTGATCTGTGATTAATCTGGTGCTGAAAAATGATAGTCTCACCGCTTGTCCCGCTGTCGCTCGGCGGCATCGACGCGCAAGAAATTCAGTATCGAAGCCTCCTGGGGATTGAGTCCCAGGAACTGTTCGTTCGGTATCCGCTCGGCGTTGATCAGCGACGTGAGCGAGCTGAGTGAACTGATGCCGCTGCCGGCGGAACCAGCACCGCCTCCGGTAGCACTTCCGGTGGCGCCCACGCCCAGAGAATTTGAGCTGGAATTGGCCGCCTGAGCGGCGGCAGTGGCGGCTGCAACGGCGGCAGCGGCCGCCGACGACGATGAGGAACCGGAAGCGGCCGCGGCATTGGCCGCCATTGGCAGTGAGACATGGTGACCCAGATGAGGTGGCAGCTGCCCCTGCTGCGACTGCGACTGCGCCTGCTGCTGCTGCTGATGATGGTGGTGATGGTGGTGGTGGTGATGGTGGTGTGGGTAGGAGGGATCCGTTTCCAAGTGGTGCAGGCGCGACTGAAAGAGCCAGTGGCGGTAAGGTGAGGTGAGGGCAGGTCGAGACGCAAGAGACTTACCCGCTTGTTTGTACTATGTATGCCATCGGAGCTGCTGATGTTCGGCTCTGTGGCACTGGTGGAGGCCGAGGCCGAGGAGTTGTTGTCCTGGTAGAGCATCGTGATACCCGCCGAGTCGATGGTGTTGTCCTGCTCGTGCTCGTCACTGCCGCCGCCGCCGCCGCCGCCGCCGCCGGCCTCTGGATGGGTGGAGGAGCCCTCGTCTGCGCCCTCGCGCTTAACATTTACTCGCAGATCCTCGCCCTCGTCAGCCAGCATCGGTTCCTGGGAGCTGGTCACCACATCCTGGTCCATTTGCGTGGACACCACGGGCCCCACCGAAGCGGATGCGGATGCGGATGCCGATGGCGGAGTCGATACCGACACGGACAGGGAGCCACCCAGACGTCCGACGACTCCGATGGTCTTCTTGCCGTGCAGTCGCTCGAGGGCATGGTTGAGGCGGTGCTTCTTGAAGCTCTTCAGGTAGCGGAACTGCATGCCGCAGACGTCGCAGGTGAAGAGCTTGTCGGCGGGCAGGCGGGCCCGGTGGTTCTGCTCCTTGTGCTTGGCGTATGCGCTGCGGTAGCGGTACGACTGGCCGCACTGCTCACAGATGAAGGGCTTCTCCTCGCCGGGCCCCACGTGGGGGTGCTGGAGTGCGGCGTGCTGCTCGAGCAGCCACACATTGGGGAAGTGGGCGTTGCACACCACGCAGCGGGTCTCCTCCTCGATGGGCTCCGAGCCGCTGAACAGCGACGAGCAGGTATCCGAGGGGCTCTTCAGCATCTGGCTGAGCTGCTGATGCTGCGCCAGCAGCGAGGAGCTGGGCGGCGGCGTCGATGAGGTAGACGATGAGGAGCTCTTCTCCTTGCAGCTGCTCGACGTGTCCGTGCAGCTGGCCGGGGTCCCGGCCCCCGACAGCAGCAGCTGTGTGTACTGCCTCAGGCCGGTGGCATCGACAATCACCCCTCCGCCGCCAGTGGGCGGGCATCCGCTCACCACCGACCCCACTGGGTTGCCGCTGCTGTTGCTGGTGATCCGGCGCCGCTGCAGCAGCTGCTCCAGCGACTCCTTATAGAGCTGAGCGCTCCGCTCGCTGGGCAGCTCCACGATGGTCACCTCGTCGCTGTCCGCCGAGCTGCGCTTGCAGCTGTCGTCGCCGCCGCTGCCGGACTCAATCGAGATGGACATGCCACCCATGGAGGTGGAGGTGGAGCTGGTGGCCATTTGCTGGGGCGAGGGCGATGACTTGGCCGCCTTCGATTGCTGCTGCTGGTAGAAGGCTGTCGGTGTGGGGTAACGCATGTTGAAGGCTGCCGCCACTCCAGAGGCGCTGCCTGGAGCAACTGGTGCAGATCCTGCATGAGGTGGTTGCTGTTGTTGTTTGTACTGTACATCGCTGGAACGGTTCGTTGTGGTCTGCTTGGCATACGATGGGCTCGTTGTCGTTGTCGTGGCCGTGGACGTGGCCGTCGTTGGGGACTGGCCGACAACCGGCTGATAGTCCTTGGTCAGCAGATCGCTTAGTGTGGTAAAACGGTGGGTGAAATCCTTGGGTGCTGCCAGCAGGCCCCGTGTCCTGCAAAACATACAGGCATACAAACCCATTGTGAACCATCAAGTAGAAGTTCTCAATAGTTGATCTCTGGGCAATACTCACCTCAGTGCCTCTTCGGCCAGCCAGGTCTGGTGGTGGAGCAGGCTAAGTATTCTGGACGGATCGATGTCGAAGAGGCTCAGGCCCAGCGGCGTGAAGGGGAAGGCGAATGGCGTGGGGCAGCGACTGGCGGCCATGGCGCTCATCGGAGAGGTGAAGTTGCGCAGAAGCTGTGGGGATTCAAAGGGTTCGGTTCACAGCTCATTAGTGTTGGTCAACGCTTGGCTAAACAAAACAGTGTTGGGCAGTTCTTCTTTCTGCTGCTCTCTGTTTTGCTCTGTTTCGTGGTCAGGGCTTTCTCTTTTCTTTTGGGGACCGCAGGTTTGGGCGGGCTTTGGGGGTAGCTATTTTATTTTAAGTGATATTTGCTTCTAAACTGCTTATGGGGTATTCCTCAAGCTTATGCTGTATTGGTGTGGGTGTGTGTGTGTGTCGTGTGTGTGACTGTGGGTGTGTGTGTTTTTGTGTGTGTGTGTTTGTAGGGAGAGGGTCTATATCCTGTGAAGGGGCTACAGACACTTGTAAAACACATGCAAGGCTCTCTACACAACTAAAAGCAAAGCAAGCACACACTTAAGCACATCTATAAGTACATATAGAAAAACTATCTGGCAGATCTGGCAAACGAAAATATGGAAAGAATCGAAATGAAAAGAGGAAGATGGTGAGGGACAGGGTCAGGGAGCGGGGAAGAAAGAAAAGGGGGGAACAAGAAGCGGTAGGAGTAGTAGAAATGCATACTTACGTTTCTCAAGTCGGCTGGGGACCAACTTATGCTTGAGTACAGTTGGGCACAAAAGTTTTCTTAGAACAAAAAGAGGGGACAAAATAATCCAGAAAAATTCTAGACTATCCGACATACACAACGTTTCAGAACCATAAGACAATTGAATGCCTGAAAAGCTACTACTGTGGACTCCCTAGAGGTATCACCAGTTTTTGCTCCACTAAAATGTCAAATAGTTCCGATACGTACTGTGCGTTCATATATTATGGTATGGTATATCTATGTTCAGGCAGTACAGCACGTTTCGAAACAATGAGAAAGCATTGCACATATATGTATCAATATTCTAGCATTATATGTGGGTCTCATTCAGGCCTTGCCTCATATTTTCGCAACGTTTGGGTACGCCTGTACTTCCTTCCATGGCTTGGGCCATGTACAGTTTCGTTTGTATTTCAATAAAAACTCAAATTTTGGGCAAATATTTTTCAATATTTCTATTTATATAGAATTTTATTTCATCTTCTTTTTCATGTTTTTTGTTTTCCCCCATTTTCAGCTTCTTCAGCTACATCGTCTTTATTCTTTCATTCTTTACTCTTTGTTTGTATTTGTATTTGTTCCGTATGTGTGTGTTCGTGTGTGTGTGTGTGTGTGTTAGAGGGTCTTGTGCGTGTGTGTGTGTGTGTGGGTACAAATTTCGCTTTCTTTCTCCATCGCTTACGGCTCGATCTCGACTACTAGAAATGTTTTTGTTAGGCATAGACTATATAGCTAGCTATATATGACTGACTGATCCTGCTCTTGATCCTGCTGATCATATAGTTTCATTTGTTGTCGTTTTGTTTTTTTTTTCTTTTGTTTTTCCTATCATTTATGTTGTGTAGTATTTGTCTTCCCTTTTTGCTCGCTGTCTTGATTCCCTCTCGTTAGCCTTACTTTTTCCTTTCTGTCTTTTTGTGGGGGGACTCTGTAGGGGGGGGATTCAGAGGGATACAGGAGGGTTGTGGGATCAGCTCGGTAGGCGGTAGGTCTCTGGGAATCAGTTCAGAATCTTTTTCGCTTGCTCTCTTTCCATTTTCACTTTCCTTGTGTGTTTTCTCTTTTTTCTTTGTTATAAACTATGATATGCCTTGCTTTGCTTAAATAATTTTCATCTTAATTCTTGTTTCTTCTTTCATTTTTTTTTTTTCGTAATAGTTTTTATATAAATTTGTTGTGTGTTGGGCATGTGTGTGTTTATTTTCGGTTTTGGTTTTGCCTAAAATGTGTGTGTGTGTGTGTAAGTAATTGAATTTCATTTCATTCTAAAATATTCATCTTGATTGCTTCTATTTTGTTTTGTTTTTTTGTTTTGTTTTTTTTTTTTTTATTTTGGTGCCTGATAAGCTGCTCTCCTTAGTTCTTGTATAGTTAGTTTAAATGGTTCGTTATTCAGCATTGGGACAACTCCAAAAACGAGTTGAGTTGAATCGAATCGAATCGAGTTGAGTTTTGAGTTGAGTTTGAGTTGAGTTTGAGAGCTCTTTCTTAATTAATGTATTATTTCGCTCAGTGCTTTTGGTTTTCTTTTTTTTTTTTAAATTCTCATTCCAACTACGAAAAAAATATATATAGTTAGCGTAATATTTTTAACCTTCCGTTTTTGTTTTCTTGTTGTTTTGTAGTAATAATTTTGTTGTTATTTCTCATACATTGTATATCTGTTGAGTTCCCGTCAAGCTCTTTTGCATTATAAAGTACACAGCGTACAAAGTACAGTTGTGTTTGCTGCGAACTAGTTCCAGTTCCAGTTCCAGTGTGACTGTAAGTGTGCGAGTGTGTGTGGAATGTACATGAGACTGAATGAATGAACGAAATGATCATCGAATGTATTTATTTATATATTTTGTTTATTTGTCTTTTTTGTTGGTTTCTTTCATTTTTTTAGGTGTTTTTTATTAGCCACAAAATATCAAAATCTTATTTCGACTGTAATCAATAATAATAATAAAAAAATAAATGAAAACTAAAGTGTATCGATTGGAACTTAAATTGCCGTTTATAGTATTGTATATATGTATGTATATGTAATCTTGAATTAATTTATGAATTAATTTTATTTATATACTTCAATAAATTATAGGGGAAATCGCTCAACTTAGTCTACGAATAATGAAAAATGGGTAATGGGTAAATGAAGCCTGAAACTGAAACTAAATATGGGGGGGCCTCCAATTCTAGTACTGAAAACCAACGATACCTCGTTCGAATTCTGCCTATTTTCAAGATTTCGATTTAGTTAGTTAGTTGCTCTTGCTGAAGGCTCTCTCTTTGCGGAATGCCTTAAATTAATTATTGTATAACTCCTTCTTTTCTCTCATTTTTCATTTTCCATTTTCCATTTGCTTTTTTTGTGGTTTTTTGCTTTGTTTTTTGTGTGGTGTTGTGTTTACAGTTAGTTAAGTATATATCTATTCATATAAATTATTTATGTATTCTTGTATGTCTATATTGTAGGAACATATTGACGTAATCATAACGTATTGCAGCTATTTATTCTTCTTCTTGCTCTTGCTCTTGTTCTTGTTCTGGTTCTGGTTCTTTTTCTGTTTCCGGTTCTTGATCTTGATCTTGATCTGGTTGTTCTGCTCTAGTTTTACCTCTCAACGGATTTATGGTTTTCATATTGTTCATATGTTGCTTCTTTCAACCGCCTCTCGTTAGGCAGAAAACAGCTCGCCCTCTTGTCTGGGTCTCTGGGGGCTTCCCCCAATTAATTCTCATCAAAATTTCTTGGAATGCTTCTGCCTAGAGCTGTTCTCTATTGGTTTTTATATTTATTTAGGTTTCAAAACTTAAAGAAAATAGTTAAAAAAATAAGTGTCTACAAACAAACAAAAATAATAATTGTTATAAAAAATATGTTAAATTATGTATGTGAATGAGCCTCAATAGGGAACTTAAAAAATTTTCTCAACCGTCGTTTACTAAACCTATTATTTTGCTATTCATTTGTTCTCATTTCTCAGCTGTTTCGTGTGTGTTTTGATTATATTTCATATAATTTCATTCAATTCAAACTAAATTGAAACAAAAACAACTACAGCTTTCTGGTTTCTGAGAGCTCTCTTTCGCTTGTGCGGGGTCTCGGTCTGTGTAAATTGTTTCGGTTTCGAAATGATTTCGGGAAGGTTAAAAATGTCTATTCATTCTTTTTTGCGCTTAAGTCGAAACATTTGTTTGCTCTTGTTGGGGGGTTGCTTGTTTTTGGGTTTCCTCTTTTTAAATTTATTAAATATGCTTTAGCTTTTAATTGTGAAAATACTTGTATTTTTTGTTTCGTTTTTCTTTCGCTAAAAACTAATTTTATTTCATTTAATTTCTTTGATAAATTTGTCTGTGTATCTGTGTGTGTGTGAGTGGGCTTTTGTTTCATTTTAGAGGGCTTTCCCTTCTACCTTTCTACCCTTCTAACTTTCTCGTTTTCTTTATCGTTTCCTTTTCCGCTTTCGCTTCCTTCTCTCTCTCTCTCTCTTGATTTTTGGGATATGCAAAACTACTTTGTTGTTGTTGTTTCTACTTTGTTTGTTGTTTGATTTGATTTGGTTGTTTGTGTGTGTGTGTGTCTGTGTGTGTGTGTAGTATTACTAACTGCCTAAAATTGCTCTCTCTCTGCAGTTTTCTGCTAGTACATTCTCCTGTCTTTAATTCGTCAGAAACTAATTATTTTACATGCCATAAGTATGCCATATGTATTAATGTGTGTGAGAGTCTGTGTGTATACCATATACTAATGTATATATATATAATAGTTGTGTATGTATATTTAGTTATATATATGTATATATAGATCTCAATGCCTCCCATTGCTCTCGCTAAAAAAATAACTATCAAAAAAACTGCAATTTCCGTTTTTTACGACTCTCTCCATGCCTTTTCCTCAATCTTTTTCTTTTCTTTGTTTATTTTTTTTTTAGTTTTTCCTTTCTGCGTTTTTATAAAATATTACTTTAGTATGTATAATGTATATATGTATTGTATATATATATATATTTTTTTAGTTTTTTTTGTTGTTGTTTATTTTATTTTATTTTTATTTTCTTTTTCTGTTTTTAAGGGGAGTAGGCACTACAGTGTTGTTTTTTTTTTAATCTTTTCTTCTTTTACTTTTCTTACGTTTCTTTTTTTTTTTGGTTTTTTATTTTTGTTTTCGCTTGCATTTTACCAAAAAATTGTTCATCTGCTGCTTGTTTCTCAGATTCGACAGATATATATAAAATAAGCCGCGAAAGCCAGCTTTTTCCTTCCCGTTTTTCCTTTGGTATTAACAATTTTTCTTCTTTCTGCTTTCTGCTTTCGCCTTCCCTTTTTTTTCTTTCTTTTCTTCTCCTCTGTATATGTATGAGTTTCCGTGTGTCTGTGTGTGTGTGAGTGTGTGTGTATTGAGCTTATACCAAAACATTGTTTATAACTTTTGAAGCTTTTTTGTTTAGGTTACCAAATGTCCTGCTATCTGTTAACTATACCTATGCATATATGTATATATACTTATACATATCGTATGTAAGTGCGTATATATCGTATTCTTTAGCTTGATTTTAGCGTATCAAAAAGGGGTTGTGTGAGTGTCTGCCTGTGTGAATGCGATTGGAAATGTACATTACAGTGTTTACTGTGGGGCTGGGCCTTTTGGGGCTGTGGCTTGGGTTTTGTTTTCTTCGAAAATTGGTTCTATTTTTGCCTCAGATTCGTCCCTCAACAATGCACTTTGATGCAATCCTTCCCTGGAGATCGTATCATGTAACAGCAGATTTCGTTTCGATTCGGTTAGAGTTAAAAGTGATCTCGGGATCGCCTATCTTTTTTTGTTTTCCCTCTAAAGTCATGCCAACTATTCAATATATACAATATATGCACTCTTTTATATCAGCATATAGTTTGGTTCATTCGCATTTCCAGCATTTTCCCAGCATTTTTCAAGTCGAAACAAAAAAATATACCTACAATATGTAGATCCTATAGATTAAATAGAGTATTCAGAGTGTCAGTGAGTCGGTGCGGAAGTGCGTGTGCGCTTCAAGAGGGAGGTTTTCCGCCTAGAATTGTGCCTAGTATTTTTGGAACTAGTTCGCTCCACTGTAGGCACGGCACACGCCCAGCCGCACGTACACTCACGCGACACAGGTACTCTTTTGTGTGTGGTGTGGTCTGTGTGGGGTTTTTGTCTCTTATAAGATTCATTCCTCTCAGTTCGTTTATGTATTTATTGTATTGTATGTACAGGTTGTCCTCGAATTGTTAGCTTGGCACTCAAACATTCAGTTTATTGGTTATGGTTGTCGTTATTATTTTTATTTCGTTATTAACTCGAGTTTGCAATAGTGTGTTTTATGGTTTGTATTATTCTTATTGCTGCTGATTCAATACGCCGATGAAACCAATTGCTAGTTTATGTTCAGTTTATTGCGTTTCACTCTGCTGTGTGGAGGATCGATTGTGGATCGTCGACTATCGACTATCGACTGTCTCGCTTGTCTTCGCTTACAAGTTTCGCTTAACAAACAGAAAAAGGCATATTCAAAGTAAGGATTTGTCAAACAGAAACACATGTGGTACTCGTAAATATATCTGTATACATATACATCTACGTATCAATATACACAAAACGGGAACAAACAAACAATTTGTATATACTTTGCTTCTATCATCATAGACATAGACATAGACATAGACTACAACTCAAGTTGTGTTCTGGTCTATTTCCTTTAGTTATTTTCTCTTTTTTTTCGGCTTTTATTTGATTTATGTTTGATGTAACACTGTAAAAAACGGGGCAAACATCTATGAGCTGTAATGTGTGGGTGTAAATATCAATTGTTCCTTGTCATTCGTGAACTTTACTTTAATCGGTTTCTCTTTTTATAATTGTTGCTATTAATTGTTATCGGTCGTTATCCATCGATGATCGATCATCGTTTCCTGCGGCCTCAGGGGTACTGTGGGGTACGATCTATCGTGGTCTTACTTTATTTGTATTGTAGGTGATTATGTAAAAATGAATTCATTCACTTAGAAGAAGGCAATTCGTCAACAGGGTACATTTGTGGCTGTGTGTGTGTGTGTGTGTGTCTTTAATCAATCAATCAATCAATCAGTTAATCAATAATATTTCATTTATCTGTTTTGCTACGTTGTAAGTATATGCTGCAATTCTGCTGTTGGGGTGGCAAGTTGTTTTTTCCTTGGAACTAGTTCTTTGAACTTGGTTCTGCAATTCTGTAATCTATTTATTGTATGTACATTCTGTGTGTAACAATTCTATATTCGGTGCTTGTTGGTTCGGTTCCCGGTTCCCGGTTCCCGGTTCACGGCTCCTGGTTCCTGGAACTAGGTTCAGTTCATTGTTGATTGTTTAAAACATTGATTTAGGTTTGTGGTGTGGCTTGGTTCGGTTCGGTTTTGGTTCGTGAAACTAGTTCACGAACTAGTTACCGCTTCAGTTCACTGTTTGCTTTGGTTTATTGTCATTTGAGGAGAAGTTCTATTGGTAAATGCGTCTGTTTATATGGGTCTGGAACTAGTTCCAACTAGTTCTTGCCAGTCATCACATCAGAAATTGTAGCATATTTTTCTCAGTGTAAATTTGACTTATTTCATTTATTTATTTATCATTTTGCTAGGACTGTGTTAAAAAAAAAAAAACAAGGCATTTATGGGTAGGTCTTTTGGCGTAGGAGCTGGGGAAAAGCTTGGGAGAGGTCTGGGGGCAACATGAAAAAAAAGATTGAAGTGAATGGGATAAGGAATGGGGATGATTATATTTAAATGTTTAGTTTGCTTAAGCTTTAAAATATATTCATTTATATTTCGTCTATTGTTTGATTGTGTATAAATAATCCTTTATGGTTCCGCGCTATAGCCGTTTAGCATAGCCCATTCCTTCTTCTTATTGCTCTCTTTGTAGTTGTTGTTGCTGTTGTTTTATTGTGTAGTTGATTAGAGTTGATATTAAAAAAATACGCTTCAATTTAAAAAATATAAATCGCTTATAAACATTATATATTGTATGTTTCGTACTACGTAATGCGCTTATAAAGCCTTTCCTCAGCAGCCATTTTGTTGCCTGTTGTTTGTTGTTTGTTGTTTGTCCTTTGTTTCATATTTCATACTCTATTTGTAGTACGAGTATATGTATGCAAGTACGTATTTATGTATACTTTTTCAACACTTTTTTGTAAATTAGATTCGTGTTTAAATATTGGTACTATTGTTGTTGCTGTCTGCTGTAATTGTTGTACATATATACTATTTGGTTGTATGTATATATATCGAGGGATATATGCATATATAAATATTGTTTGCCGTTCTGCTGTTCTGCGGTTTTCCTGTTTTTTCTGTTTTTTCTATTTTTCTGTTTTTCTGTTCATTTATTTCATTAGTTATATTGTATTGGAAGAATCTGTGTGTTTACCCTGAGCACTTTGTTCTGCTAGAATTGAATAGAATTATGTGTAGAATCGAAAATGGGAAATCAAATTAAAAAAGTTGTTGGTTGTCTATGCCGAAAATTAAAACCGAAACGAAGTTGTCGAAATTCTTTTTTTGTTTTTCCTTTGCCGAAACTTGCAATTTTTGTTGTTTTTTGATATTATAGTACGTTCCTGGTAGCCGTTTTTTGAGTTGAAATTTGGGTTTTGGAATTTTGGTTTAGTTCTTTTTTTTTCTTTTGGTGGTGATTCCATTTTTATGTTTTTTTCATTGGTTATAAATTGGTTTTGTTGTGCCAAAGCTTTCGTCTGAGTTTTGTCGATCAATTTTTTGTTTTGTTTTTTGTCTTAGAATCGTGGGAAACGAACTCAAAATTGTTTTTGTATTACAGTAGGTTGAGTATGATAAAATTGCTATGTATATATATATATATATAGAGGTGTATATATGTATATAGTATGTATTGTATGTATATAGATTTATATAAATTCGACTTGTATGCAATTCTAGCGTAAATTGTTTATTCATTTATAATTCCGAATTCCTCCTGCTTCCCGTTCTTCCTCCACATTATTGCTGTACAAGTTGAAGCTTCGATCTACGTCTATATCCTATTTAGAGGGGACTGGTGGTGGTGGTGGTGGTGGTGGTGGTGTTGGTGAGGGGATTGTGTCTGAGTGGCTGTGTGTGTGTCTGCGATTTATATATACGTTCATATATAAATATCCTTACTTTTGACTCTCCAAAATGTACTGTATATATAATTTGTATGTTTTTTTTTGTCCTTTTTCTTGTTTCTTGTAGTGGTGTTTTTGTTTTTTTTTGTTGTATATATAATTTTAAATTCCTGTTTCCTTTAAAATGCATTTTTGCAGTTACGCCTAATGATATTTTGTTTCCTCTTTAATTATGTAGTTCCTATGTGTTTCCGTTTCCTGTGCTCAACTCAAAGGAGAACATTAACCCAAAGCAGAAATCGTACAACTGAAGCTGAATATCTATATAGATAATCATATATATATAATCGCATATATAGTATATGTATGTACATATATATGCTTTTCGTATCTGAGTGTTAAGTGCATTTAAATATATATGTACGTATGTTCAAAATTTGGAATTTCCTTTTCCTTAATTTTGTTTCTTCATAATTCTTTCGTAATTCGAGTCTAAAGAATAATACAATTTAGAAAACGAAAACGAAGCTAAATCAATTCAATTAAATTTTGGAGTCTCTCGTTTCTATTTAGGCCTAAAAGTTTTGTTACTCGTAAAATTTCCACTAAAAATTTGTATTAGCAATGATTTGATCCAAAAGTTCTTTTCTCTCTTTTCCTACACGAAACACGAAAAAACCCTGGCAACAATCCCTAAAAAACCAAAAAGAAATCGATCAAAAAGTAAAAGAATATCAAACAAATTATACAGATAAATTCATTAATTAAAAATATAAAAAAAAAACAACAACAAACTGTGTGACTGTCTTTGTTTTGTCTTTTAGCTTTTTTTTTTTTGTGGGGTCCATTGGCAATTTTGTAGTTTGTATATTTTGCTATATGTTTTCTATGTTTTATTTTAGCATCATTATTATATTTTATTTGCTTATTTTGTTTTTGTTTTTTTTTTTGTTTTGTTTTTTGTTTTGCTGTTTGTCAAGGAACTTGTTAGAAATTTTTATTCTTGTTGCTGCTGCTGTTTGCTGAATGGCTTGTTGAAAATTAAAAATTAAACAAAAACTGAAACAAAAACTAATGTTTATGTTTATGGGGGAACCAAACTAAGGAACTTTTGATCACAACTTAGGCGCTAGCAAAATCAATTCTTAGCGACTAAACTTAGGACTAAAACCATACAAAATTAACACCATACAATAAATGAGGGCAAATGAAAATGTCTACACAATGAATTTTCCAATGATATATGAGAACTTCAGATGGGTAAAAATCGGATGATCAAAATGAAGGTTGAATGGAGAAAAAAGGCCAAAAGTATTTGCTTTTTTTTTATTTTTATATTTGTTTTTTTTTTTCTTTCCACTTAAACTGTTTTTTAAATTTTTATTTTGTTGCTTTCTGCTGTGGTCACAATATTTGACTTGAATTTAATTTGGATTTGGTTTTGGATTTGGATAAAAGTGCTGCGGTTGGGTTTCTTTTTCTTTTTCTCATATAGCTTACAAGAAGTTCATTGTGTTCGCTTCTGTGTGTTCGAAAATCATTTAACATCGTTGTAATCTGCTGTGAGAGTGTTGTTTTTTTGCGGATAATAATACATAGTACATTACAGAACAGAAAGAGTTTCAAAAACTTATCAAATGAACAAAAGAAATATTGTAATAGAAATTTGTTGCCACGTTTTTTTGTTTTTTGTTTTGTTTTTTTTGTTAAATCGTTTTGTTTTGTTGCTAAAGCTAAATAAATTTCATATAAGTTGGTATAATAATAATAACATTTTCGCTTAAACATTAAAATTAAATATACATATATATTCAGATATACATATATATGCATATATGTACGTGTGTGTTTATATATAGAAAAAAATTGTTTATAAGAGACACAGAGTGTAAGACATTGTGTTTGTGTTTTTTCATTTGTTGTCGTGTGAGTGTGTGTTTGTTGGGGGTATATTCAGTGCATAGATTTATGTAAAAAAAAAAAAAAAATAACACAAATATAGACAAAAAACATGTGTTTTTTGGGCCTGAAGTTTCCTTTCCCTATCCCTTGATTCCCTGTGCAAACCCTTTCCAACCTTCCTTGATTCTTCGTCTTCTGGAATGTTTCGTTTTCATTTCTCACATTACTTTCCCCAGTTGCTCTCCTGTGCGGCGGCTGTGCGAAGACTTTTTGGTCTGGCTGTGCCAAAAATAAAAAGTAACCTCCCTTTTGTGTTCTTTTATTTTCAGTTTATCATGTCTTCTATGGAAATGCAATTAAAATTATTGAGAAAGCTTTTGGTTTTTGTTTTTATCATTATTACTTAATTTTTAAGTATTATCGTTAATTGTTTATCGTTATTAATTGTTTATAATTTTGTTTCTAAAAGGCCGAAAATCACAATTTTGTTTTGCTCTCATTTTTTTTTTTTTTTAATTTGTTCCTAAATGTTAAATTTTGTTTTCTTTACTCTCGTTTATGATTATGGTTCGATTATGTTTATAGTATAGTAATTGTTAATGCAGATATTCTGTGTTGGTTTTTTGTTTTACATCACAATTATTGAATTGATGCCTGTTGCTTCTACTCCTCTACTGCTCCAAAGTTCCCCGTCCCCAGTCCCCTGTCTCCCCGTCTCCCTGTCTCGTCTAATACTGCATGAGAAAAGTAAGCCAACAACAAAAGTGAAAAATGGCAACGCGCTAATTTCCATCATTATTTTTTTTTTTTCTTCTTCACGCCTCCTCGCTTTTCCAAAATGCAAAGCAAATATATTTGGTTTTTTTTTGCGGTTAAATATTTTTTTTATCCTTTAATTATTCACTATTCTTGTAATGCTATCACAGCCAAATTGTTTAATCCAAAAGTGTTTGTGTTTGTTTCTCCTCTTTTTTTCTTTGTCAGCCAAAAAGTTTGTTGCTTCTTCCTTTTTTTGTTTTGTTTTGTTTTTGTTTTTCTTTTTCCTTTTTTGGTTTAAAATTTAGAATTTTGAATTTTGTCTAGCGTGTTTTCTCTTTGTTTTCTTGTTGCTTATTTTTCTTAATATTTATTACCATTTATTTGTTTTTTGTTTTTTGTATTTTGTATTTTGCTGTTCCCAATCCGTTGCCAAAAATCGAATGTAAAAATCCCCGCACAAACCGCTGCTGCAACGAGCTTTTATTTCTCTTTTCTTTTCTTTTCTCTGTCTCTGTTTAGCCCAAACCACAAAAGTTTTTACAAACTTTCTTTGTAATGTTTTTTTTTATAGATAATATTTTTGTTTTCGTTTGTTTTTTATAATTTTGAGATCGATTTGCATTTTGTTGTTGGTGCTTTGTTTGCCTTGTTGTTGCCGGGCTAATCACTTGAGTGGAAAGGGTGGAAAGGGTTTGTCCGCATTATCGATGGGCTCTCCAGCAGGGAGACTGAAGGAACTTCGTTTCCCATTAAGCCATAGAAGGCGATTCCTGGCAAATTCATTTAGATAATTTATAATAACACAAAATCTAGGGGTTTTCTTAAATATTTTCATCATGAAGCCAAAAAAAGGGTTGAGTTATATATATATTTTTTTTTCAAAGCAAAGTAAACTTGGTACGGAACAGAAAATGTATGGGATGATGTCTGGGAGGGTTCGTGTTTTGTGTGCGTCAAGAATTTGGGTATTTTTGGTGATTTTTATATATATGTATGTAAATTTTTCAAGAGGTTCTTTCTATACCCCAAACGTTGAGCCTAAATATTGTTGCAATCATTTTCTGCATGCTTCCTCTACAGCTACCCTTAGATGGTATTTCTAGTGTGTGTTTCTTGTCCCTCTACTACTCATATACACATATATATACATATATATATATGTTATATAGATATACACATATATATATATATATATATTTGTTCGTTTATGTATATAGATTTATATAAATATCGTTAAGATCACAGATATTCTATGTAATTCTGCTGCTGCTGCTTTCTGTTGCTTTCCTAGCAAATTGTTTTCTTAATTTTTTGTTTTCTCAAATTTTATCTGAATTCCAAAAATGTCTCCTCATTGTTGTTGCTGTTGCTGCATCTGGTTTATATGTATATATAAATATTGTATATAGATATATGTATATGTTACTGTATAATAAGTTCTGTATGTGTATATATATACGCGTGTGTGAGGGCCTTTTAAAAGGGTTTTAACAGGGGTTGGTTTCACTAGGGCCTAAGCGGAGCATTAGCACAGCTGAAGTTGTTCACTAATTCGCCATCGAAACGCGTCTGTCCTCTATAGAGTCAGCCGTCCGCCATATAGCTGTGTCGTCTCTCCGATCAGATCTGTCTGGCTAGCAGTGGGTCTGGTCTGCCTGGGTGTGTTGGGATATGTATGTTTTACTACGTTCACTCGTTGCTCAATGCCAAATCAAAGACGCACAAATGAAGGCTACAGGTGCTGCATTGGTGATTGCTGTCGTGTAATGGTGTATTGATGTGTGTGGTGTCGGGGTCACCAGTTCACTTTGCTTTTATTCTGGGGGTTATGTATGGGTTTGGGTATGTGTGTGGGAGAGGGGGGGACTTTGTTTTAAGCTACTTTAACTCGTTATTATCATCGTCATCGCCATCATGCACACTCATAATGATCCTCCTACTATATCCTCGGCTGCGGCGGCTTCTGCTGCTGCGCTACTTAAAAAGTTACATCACGTGTTCACTGTTCTTTTCATTATGTTTATGTTTATCGTTAATCGCTATTTCTAGCATTACTAAATCATATATTCAATTAGATCAATGTTTTATCATGTATAGTTAGCAATTTTTTACGTTTTTCCTTTTTTTGTAAATTTATTTTCAATTTTTTTTGCGCTTTTTCTTTCTTGCCTATATGTCTTACGTTCTCTTATACATACTTTTGAAAAATATATATAGTTGTATATATATCATATATATATGTATGTATATATATATATATATAATATTTGTTTTATTAGATTCCTGCTACAACTCTTTCGCGCTGCAATTTTACTCTCCCTTCATTAGCTTTAATTGTTTTCCCGTTCAAGTTAATTGTATAGAAAAAACAGTTGCTCTGTTGCTATCCAAAATTCGGGGCTTTCCCTGTGGATACCCTGGATACCCTCTTGCGGTCGCACTTAATTTAAGTTCTCTAACACTCTCCTCACTTCTCATTCAATCAATCATCAATCCTACGGCTGATCATTCACTCACATACTCATTGTATGTTCTCATTGGATTCGAAAAAAAAAACAAGTTCGCTTCTTGGTATAAACTTCAACAATTCGACAATATGCTGCTATATAATTATTGTGTATAATATATATACTATATATTATATATATATATATATATATATATATATGTTTATATAGATGTATGTTTTGTGTATGATTATAGCCTGCCTGCTCTATTGTGTGTGTGTGTGTGGGTGTGTGTTGCTGTCTCTTTCCTATTTGCTAGAGTTTCTCTTTGCTCAGAAGAACGAACGTTCTGTTCTGTTCCTCCTGATTTCACTTCTTCTGTTTCTGTTCTTTGCCTCGTTTACATAATTAATAAAATATATACATATGTATATACATAGATTTAACGGTATATACATATATTGGTGTTTGCGTGTGTGTGTGTGTATTAGTGTGTTGTTGAATTTCTTCCATCATCATCATCATCATCATCATCAAGCCTCTCGCTTGATCTTCGCTTAAGTAAGTCAAAGTCCTTGTTGTTGCCTCCATCTTTCTTATAGAAAGTTACAACTCATTTCTTCGTGTTCTTCACATCAATTGTTGTTGTAGTTGAAATTGTTGGTGTTGCTGTTGTTGTTGTTGTTGTTGTTATTGTTATTATTATAATAGTAATAGTAGTAATAATAATAATTTAATAACAAACTAAAATCGTTTCACTATTGCGGCAACTCATCCTTTGTATCGACCGGGCTGGGTGACAAAAACTTTCGCACATATTTGGGAAAATGCGTTTTCTCGTGCGCCTTGAGTATCGTTGACCGCGAGAAGGTTTTCCCGCACATATTACATCTGAAGGGTCGTTCGCCTGCAAATTGATTTCCATTTTGTTGTTTGTTTCAGTGGAATGGAAATCAAGGAATCAATGTATAGTATTTGTAGTATATTTATCGGTTAAGTTGGGGAGCAAAATGAAGGCATGATGAAGGGTGGCGAAGATGGTTAATCGATTTGGTATATTGGTGCTGCAGTAAGACGACGAAGGGACTTGCAAGCTACTTTAAAGAGCTTATTCTAAAAGATTTTCGATATCTTTAAGATCGATGATGAAGCATTTTGTAGAGCTTTAGGACTTTTGAGTTTCTCTGAAACTTTAAGGAATGAAAAGAAATGAATTCCTTAAAATACAAAGTGATACTTCAGAAAAGTATATACAAGTAGCTCTGTCCATATCTTGATGGAATAGATTCAATTGAGGCTTGAAAGTGGCATCATTTAGGGCACAGTTCAGTGGTATGGATATCAGGGATATCAACAGGAGCTCGTTCATGGCTGGGACAGAAATTCAATGATGTATGAGGGACTGGGGCAATGGGCAATGGGCAAGCAATGTTATTGTAATCATATTTCAATTCAGATCAAGACTTACCGGTGTGGACGCGACAATGATCTTTCATGTGGTGGCGCAGCTTAAACGCTTTGCCACAAAACTCACATTTAAATGGTCGATCACCTGTATGTACCGACAAATGCGTGATCAGTGATGTAACATCGGGAAAACTTTTAGCACAGAACTTACACATGACAACACTATTCGGATCACTTGACGCGCCTAGCAGCGAGGCGGCGGACGAGCCGGCTGACTGCGCCGCTGCCGACGCTGCGGCCGACGTGGAGGGCGACGAAGAGCCACCGCCGCCGCCGCCGCTGCCGGCACCACCCGCACCCGCACCACCGCCAGATCCACCGCTGTTGCCCAGCAGGAGGCCGGCCTGCCCTCCGTTTCCAGATGTCGATGCCTGGGCTAGTGATAGCCGACCGCTCGACCCGCTGACCCCCGGCGCACCCGCCTCCAGGCAGCTGGCCGTCAGGCTCTGGAAGGTGCCGCTGGCCAGCGATAGGGCCTCCATGTCGATGCCGAAGGCGGCCGTAAAGGCGGCCACCTGCTCCTGGGTGTCGCTGCTGCCGCCGGCGCTGGCGGCCATCGCCGCGTTCATCTGGAAGGCGAACGAGGGCGGCAGCCCGGACATGTTGATGTCGCCCAGAAGGTGCGAGTGCAGCAGGGCGTTCGTCGGCGGTTCCCGGTACTCGAGCGTCTTCAGCGAGTGCGACAGCAGGTGGCGCGTGAGTTTTGACTGGTTGGGGAAAGCGGCGCCGCAGTAGATACACTGGAACATGGGCATGGGCACCGGGGGTGGGGTGTGCGACGGATGGTGGTGCTCGTGTGCGGCAGCTGCTGCTGCTGCGGCGGCGGCTGCAGCGGCGGCGGCTGCGACAGAGCTGCTACTGCTGCCGATGCCGCTGCCGCCACTGCCGCTGGCCAGGCCCGCGCCAACGCCAACAGCGTGGTGTTGTTGGGGCGATTCGGACGTTTCCTGGAACAGACACCAAACAAAAATCCAACATCAACTTCTTTACTCTTTACTACGTTTAGCGTTTTAGTTCGCTATCTTTATTTTTTTTTTTTCGGTATATTTTTTGGTATTTTTGGTATTTCTTTTTGGTATTTTTCAGTTTCAGTTTTTGCTTGCAATCGATCGATTCGTTTATCTCTATTGGTATCTTTATCGTATTCGCTTCTCTTCTGGACAATTTTTGCTTTTCTTCGGTTTCTTTGTCTTTGGCAAAACTATTTTCTATTATTTTTAGTATGTATTTTTTTTGGTATTTTAATAAAAATTGATTAAAAATCAAAAACAAAAAAAAACAATGATAAAATTATTGGTTTATACGTTTACTTTGGAGTGAGAGAGAGAGAGAGAGAGAGAGATAGAAAGAGAGAGAGAGAGATATATAGGATGTTCCAAAAACTAAGACAACGAAAATTATACATTTTTAAAAAGAGGGATCATAATTAAAAGTACTTTTCTTGCGGTTCAAGACCAAACAAAGTGGTACATATACAATATTCAAATAAGAGTATATTCAAAGAAAGTGTCCTTCTTTTCTTCTTCTCCATCCTCTATCCTCTTCTCGCTTTCGCAAAACCTCTCTTTAAAATTAAGAAACAAATATTAATCGCTTGAACTCTAGTATTTAGTTTTACATGAGAGAAAAGAGAGAGGCAGAAGGAAAATAATACAACAAAAAAAAATAAACAAGGTACAAATTGAATAATTGTCAAGAATAAAAGGAAAGAAAAAAAAAAATGGGTAAAAACTAAAACAGAAGTCAATGAATCATGTTATCAGAGAAGAAGAATGGAAAACTAACTGGCAAAGCCGTGGAACGCTCTCTTCCAGCTGCTCTGCGCCTCTCCCTACTACTCGTCGGGGTCAGGAGGCTCTGGCCCTGGATCCGCTTGGGGATCAGGATGCAGCCAGAACCAACTCCGACTCTGAGTGTTTCAAAAATGTCTCAAACCGTTGGATGGATGCCAAAAAACAAGAGGGGGTTTCAGCATTTGACTTTCGTTGTGTATTTCATTTGTTGTTTTTCATTTTATTGCTTTACAAGAATTTCGTTAACATTGTTCTTTTCTTTGTTTCTTTGGTATTTATATGGTTTTTGGTATTTTTCTGGTATTTGCTTTTCTTTTTGGGTTTTCAAGAAGTTGAATTTCGATTTTTGTTTGGGCGTTGTTCGAAAAACGTCGCATAATCGTACGTTAGATATTGTTTAAAGCTTTTTCTTTGATTTTCTTTTTCATTTTTGTTTTACATTTTTCTTTTTGTTTGTCTTTGTTTTAATATATTTTTTGTTTAGTGTAAACTTATCATTAAAAATGTTTTGTTTTTGTTTTAAACTTAAATTTGACGCTTTGACCAAGGTTTTGATCAATTTGGAACGCGGTTCGCTTGTTCGGTTCGTTTCGTTTCGTTTCGGTTCGGTTCTAAAGTTTAAAAATTTGGTTGAAAGGTTTGTAAACTTTTTCGTACTTCAACTAGATTGTCAAATCAAAAACAAAAACTTGGGGTTCGGTTGTAATTTTCTCTTGGCAACAAAAAGTTTTCGAAAATCGGAGAGCAAAAAAGTTGAACAAAACTTTACGAAAATGTATGAAAAAAGAGCTGAGCTTCGCCACGCACACGCCTTGCATACTTCTTTTTCCTTTTTTCTTTTCTTTTCCTTTGCCAAATTTCGGAAAATGAAAAATAAACAGAAATCATAACGAACGAACAATTTTGTTGATTTGCCAATTTAGCGCACGAAAAAAAAAACCAGACAATTAAAATAATAATAATTCTGTACATAAATGCTTAACCAAAAAGAGTAAAATTTTGAATAAAAAACAAAACGAAAAAAAAACATACAAAATTTTAGGTTTTTTGCAGAAAACAAACTCAGTAAAGGGACCAAATCATGTTTCTTGATTTAATAAATTTGCGCAGCACAAAAAAAAAACTTTTGCCTAAAATAACTGAAGATCAAAGGTATTCTTCGCTTAACTAAATATTTTCAAGAAGTTTTTCCACTTTTGCCCGCAGACGCCGCACTCTTTTTTCGCACAAAGGATCATAACTCAAATGGTTGGATTCGGATGTCAAAAAAAAAAAAGAAAAAGAAAAACAAATATAAAAAAGAAAACGCACTAACGAAATGGTTATACAAGTCATTCAAATTCAGCACAGCCATGTTCAAAAAACGCAGATCAACTTCTTGACAATGTCAATAATATCAACACAAAATAGTTGTTAAATAAATCAATCAACAATTGTTTTCTTAACCTTTTTTTTTAGCTTTCTTTCTTTGAATTTATTCTCATTCTTTTTTTTTAGTGTTTGGTACAACGAAAAACAAAACAGTGCAACAAAAGGCAAGTAAGGAGGAGAAAAAAAAACATGAGTAAAATTAAAGAGGGGAAACGAAAACTCAACGGAACTTCGGATCGTCGGTTGGGATCCAGTTTAGCTTCAGAGCTAAGAAGTCTGCACATGGGCGCGGGCAATGGCAATGCCTCTAAGCTGGGCCATGATTTGGTTTGGCTTGGCAATGTCGTCAGCAGATGGCTGATCTGATGGCAATGCGGCTCGTGGGGTTTCTGTGGGTTTCTGTTGGGTTCTGAGGGTTGTAATGTATGGGGTAAAGGTGCGGTAGAGAATGATCAAGTATCCTTATCTTAAACATACGTGGTACAGAGGCAGAGCAAGGGGCTGTGGGTCGACGTATGTAGGTATTCACTAGCCTATACGTATACGTACGCATATAAATATGGATATGTATATACCTATAGAAAATGACAGAGCTTCAGACACAAAATAGTATATGCCGTATACAGTATACAGTACAGTACAGTATCATCATCATCGTCACCAGGAGTCACAACATTTAGTTCAAAAATATATTTGCGGTGGAGGAAAACCAAACATAATCTAACAACAGAACGAACAAACACTCACGCACACACAGACATACACACACATAATATATATCATATTTCAAGGATAGTTCTCCTCTCGATTTGAATAATTTTGATAGCTTTTTTCTTAACTTGGTTAGAGCACAACAACGATAAATGATATGGAATGGAACAGAGGCATATATTATGTATGCATACGAGTATGTTTTATATAGTAAACCAAAAAGAAAACACAGATAGAGAGAGAGAGAGAGAGAGACAGACAGAGCGAGTTAGGTTATTTAATAGAAAGAGATAGACAGACAGAGAGTTAAAGATAGAGAGAGAGAGAGAGAATCGAAGAAATAAAAAACAACAACACCAAAACGAAAGTACACAACGTTCTTGAACAACATCGATAATAAAGTAGAGAAAAATATAGCGATAGACAGATAGATTGATAAAGTACAGCATGTAACAAAAGGAAAAAAAGAACACAGGGATGTATTGAGAAATAATTGGAATGCGACATACACAGAACTTAAATGTGGAATGGAATATATTTTATGAACAACTAGATAGCTTTAATTGCAACACCTCTCAAGAGCCATAAACGGAAATTCAAATGGATATGCAAATGAAGGAAGTGCCGACTGCAAGTTCATTCTTTCTTTTAGTTAATGGAATTTTTCAAGTGGAAAATTTATCCGAATGTATATTGAATGATTATGGTTATGGCTCCTCTGGTGTTGGAGCTATGAATGTAATTTGTAGCTCGTTGGTGAAACCAATGAACCAATCACAGCACACAATCCACTAGAAGAACTAGCAGATAGTCGAATGAATGAACCAATACTTGGCATACTGAATGGATTTGGATTTTACATAAATGATTGAGTGGTAGGACTCAGTGGCTTGAAATTCAAGAAATTCCTGATCAAAGATATTGAACCAGTTCAGTGAGTGAGTGAGTGATTGATTGAATGAACGAGGGAATGAAGTGAGAAGCCATGAGAAGCCATAGATGCGTGGTTGAACCTGTGATCCTATATTTTTATCTTTAGCATTCTAGTATTCCATCGCACCTTGCTGTTCGAAATTAAATTTAGATTATAGACAATTTAAAAAGAAAGTACACATGACTAAGTAAAAATCATACCACATACACGTAGTAATAAAAAAAAATTATATAATAATATGTATAAAAAAACACACACATTTATCAACGTTAAATAATAATTGTATATAGAGAAAAATGAAAGACATTTAGCTTATGGAAAAATAGAACACACACATTTACCATATACATAAACGAACAACGAACGAACGATTTTATGGTAAAAGCGTTCCACATTTAGATAATACATATATATCGTTTGAAAAAAAAAAAGTATTATTATTTTTATATAGTATAATGTTTCTTGTATTTCTCTGTATGTGAGTGAAGTGTTTATGTGTGTGTGTGTGTGTGTGTGTGAATGTGTGTGTGTATCAATGATGTTAATTCGATTTAGTTTACTATAGTTTTTTTTTTTTTTTTTTTGATTTAGCTTTTGTTATATCTATATTTTTTTTTTTTGGTTGCATTTCTTGATTTTAATGTTTGGTTTTTTGTTTTATATAGTATTTTTGTTGTTATATTAGCTTAAAAAACACCAAAAGCGCTTTAGTACGATTCATTTTGTTTTTGTTTTTATAGATTGATGCATTTTTTCACATATACATATATCAATATATATATATGTATTTTTATGAGGTATATATAACTTTTGGTTATCAATTGCACAACGTTCAGATCTGGACCCCTCTCTTGTTTTCATTTGATGGAGAATTTTCTTTGTTTGTTTTTCTTTTTCTTTCTTTTTTTTCTTTAGTTTTTAGCTGTTTCCGTTTTTCGTATCGTATTGATTAATAATATTAAAAGCACAACACACAGTTTGACACATTTAATAATATTTATATGGATAGAGACAGATAGAGATCGAGTAAGAGAGAGAGAGAGACAGAGACACAATAGAGCGACACAGAGAGATAGAGAGAGACAGAGAGCGAGAGAGAGAGAGAGCGGTAGAGTAGAGGCAAAGTTTAAGACAAAGACAACATTTTAATTAGCAAAATATTACATTTACATTTCGAGTTCGAGTTCAAAAAACAACATAAGGAAAATAGAATTTTCTTTTAAGCTATTTAAATGCAATAAAAAGAAGAAGATTTCTTGTTTCTTGTTTTCTTGGGGTATTTTTTCGATTGTTTTGGCAGTGGGATTTATGGGATTAATATAGGGCTATACATATATACGGATATTTGCCAAATTTTTGTGCAGAAAATTTTGTTCTCATTTACAATTTTCATTTTTTCGATTTTCGATTCGTCTGGGTTTTCGGTTGCAGTTTTCTTTTCTTTTTTCTTTTGTATTTGTTAAGCGCAAAATAAAATAGAAAATTGTTGTATTTTTCTTTATTTCGTTTGATTCGGTTTTTCTTCGGTCTTTTGCTTGGCCAAAAATGTTTGTCGGGTGTCTGGGTGGGGTGTCGTTTTCGATTTCTCCATTGATTATATTGAAACATGCGTTAGATATAGTACATATTTACGTCATCTACTAGATCTACCAAATGATGAGGGTGTGTGTGTGTGTGTGTGTGTATGGAAGAGTGTGTGTGTGTGTGTGTCCAGCATGCTTTTGGGGAGGTGATCTTAAAGATAATTAAAAGCCTTTAAATATAAAATAGGTAAAATTAAAAGAAATAAATAATAAATGAAATCAATCAGTTGGGTAATTAAAGGACTGCGCTGACTGAACGTGTAGAAGAGGTAGAGGTTTCAGGTTATCCTATACAGAAAGGCAGCCATTATGCCACTCAAGGCACAACCCTAGAGAACAGAATCCCCCAAGATCCTTGATGTTCATCAACTCTGAAATCCTGTCATTGCAACAGCCTTTAGCCTTTGGCCTTTAAGCTTTAAGCAGCGATAAGTAGCCTAATGCACCAGTAACTTACATCCACAACGGGACCGACTGCCGACTGGATGTTGCGTGATTTCTGCTGCTTTTGAGGCACAACTCAACTGACAGACAAACCAGCCAACAAATAAACAAACTTTCCATTAGGCAAATTGCAGTTTTGGCCTCTCGGCTGGCTGGCAAATGCGGCAGCAGATTATTGAATAACCCCAAACAAGGTCCAGGCAACAGCCCAACAGCCCAACAGCCAGCAGAAAAACAGATCTGGGTCAACAGCAAACAAAAATCCGCCAAAAAGAAAAAATACCACAAAAATGTGAACAATGTGGAAGGGGTTCGGTGGCAGTGAAGCAGAGGCTGCCATTGGCTTTCGGCAGGAGTATATTTCAAGACGCATCCTCGTGTGGCAGGCCACCGACTCGAGTCGAGTCGACTCAACTCCGCTCGACTCGACTCTCGACTCATGTCGATGAACCGATTCTGGCGACGGGTTCAACGAGCCTACGCCTAATGGAATGATTATCTGGCTTTCCCTCAGTCCACGCCAGACGCACTCCAGCTCTCTGGCTCCTGCCACATTGCATTTAATGTCCTGGCCGATGTCTGCGTCATAGCCATCGCCACATCGCCACCATCACAGTCTCGTGTCTCCGTCTCCGTCTCCGTCTCCGTCTGAGTCTCCATCTCCGACGTCGTCTTGTGCCCTGACTTCGTCGTCACCATCCTCCTCACCATCGTCCCTGTTGCTGTCGTCGTCGCAATAATAATCAAATATCGATCGATGTGCGTCTGGTTTTGGTTTGGTTTTCGTTTTGCTTGGGAGTGGGAATGGGGTTTGGGTTTGGGGCATTTTCTACGAAAAATTTTCGACGGTCGTCGGCCTTTTCTTGTACACTTTTTTGTAATGCCGTTTTGCCAGCTTAAAGCTTCGCTTTCCCTTTCCCTTTCCCTTACCCTTACCCGGCACTTGGCCCCATACTAGACCTGGGCTGCATCCACGTCGACCCCTACACTCCTACACTTCCAGGACCAAGCTCCTCCTTCCTCCACCTCCACCCCCGTCCTCCACCTCCACCTCTACTTCTACTCGTAGTGCGGCTGCTCTGCATCATTTTAATAAAAGCAAATTTTTAATGAAAACCCTCTTGGGTTTGCCTTGCCTTTTTACGTTGCACGAGTTTCTATATATATTTTATATATATTTTCGTTTGTTTGTTGGGGGTTCGTTTTTCCCTACTTTTTTTTTGAAGGTCCCTTTCATTGCAATCAAAAAATAGACGCAATAGATGACGCATATAACGCATCTGGCAAATATTGCGGAAGCTCATAGAAGTCGAAGGACTACGCCAGGAAGGGGCCGGTGGTGGGCGGTGGGTGGTGGGTGGTGGGAGGTAGGAGAAGGCCTCTCTGTTGCAGCGGAAGCGACTATTTCAAATATTTCTCTTTTTCGCCTCGTTTTTTCGTAATATTTTTGCACAAATTATTATGTATTGTTATAATTTCTTTTTTTTGTTCCTATTTTTTACGAGCTCTTTGCGACCTAAGAGCAGAAGAAAGGAGTGTTGGGGTACATGGGGCATGGGGCATGGGGCATGCATAGAGGGTAGAGTCCTGCACGTATGCATGGTATTTGTGGAACTTTTTGTGGACTCCGTGTGGTATCCTGCAGCATTCTGATACCCTACCCTTGTCAGTGGGGGGCATTTTTGTTTTAATAAGAAATTTATTCATGGACTGGATATGGCCTATAGGGTATTTATAGCTTCGGCCCCCCCATTGTCCTTCGCTCTGTAAATACTCGCATATTTATTTGTACGCCCAGCATTTGATGTCTTTTTTGTTTTTCGAGTCAGACGGTGAGGCGAGGTGACGGCAATCTCTGCTCTTTTCGCTGATTTTTTTAATAAAAAATATATGTTTATTCGAGAGGGAGGGGGCCACACAAAACAAACAGTCGAAGTAGTCGTCGAACCGTCAGGATGGGCAGAAAAGTCAGTGCCAGTGCCAGTGCCAGTGCCAGTGCCAGTGCCAGGACCTCAAAACATTGAAGTTGGATGGAGCCAATGAGGATCCCTCATTTTTAAAGTGGGTAAAGGCAAGCAGATGAACTGCAAGATGGGCCATCGACATGGACAGGGCACTGCCGGGGGAGGTATCGAATTGCATTTCCAATAAACATCTGAAATTGAATACGTTCGATTGCATTTACAGATTTATCAGAAGGCTTGAAGGGACTTGGTAAATATATTTATTTTTGGCGGCTTTTTGTCATCCATCATCCATCATCCTTCCATTCGAGGTTTTCCAAAAGTTTATTCTTTAAACATTGAAAGGCTTTTACCTTTCGAAGGACCCCAATTGATTGAAATCATTTCAGGCTCTTGCATTTCCACAAAGCAAATCCTCAATGGCCGGGGCTAGGGATCTGTTGTGGATTATCTTTAAGAACTCTTTTGAATTTTTGCCAATGCTATTTTTAAGCCTGTTCTTTTAAAGCCAACCACCAAGGCAGCTCCACTACATTTTTCAGTGCGGGCTATTAGCAGTTTTGTAGCTTCATTCTCTCCGGTTTTTGTTTTTGGCCAAAAAAAAAAAAAAACATAAAAACCGAACGAAGGTCGGGGCAGGCGGATTTAGCGGAACGTGGGGAGGGGCAGGGTGGACTGAATGGTCCCACCGAAAAGCACTTGAAAAACTTTGCAATCAACGCAACGCGCGGCATCGAGTCCTGATTACAATGCCCAGGCAGAGGCAGAGGCAGAGGACGCCGAAGCCGACGCTGATGCCGACGCTGATGCCTGATGCTGGCGTTGACGTTGACGCAGCTGTAGCATAAAATGTGCAATGTGCGTGAGGGAAAGGGACAGGCAGAGGGCGGGCGAGAGGAAAACCTCACTCATACAATGCAATATATTTTCGCTTTGGCATTTGTTGCGTTTTGGAAACCCCAACCCCCAACCCAAACCCAAACCCTCCTCTCCTTCGTTTCTTGTTTTTTTTTTTTTTGAGTTTATTTGTTTGTATTTCCGCTTGGTGCTGGCTAAAAAACAAAAATCTTTTTTTTGCGGTTTTTGTTGTTGTTGTGCGCACTGCATGATTGACAGTTGCCAGGGCATTGATGTGAGGGGAGGGCTTAGAGAGGTGGGGGGGATAGCTGGGTTTCAACCTAAATGCATTCAGTGAAAAGTTGTGCGAGTGAGCCTCCAAATAAAAATATTAAAAAATATGCATATGAACGAACGCTTTCTATATGCCTCCTCCTTCCATGTGGGGTTTTTTATACGAATACGAGTATATATATATATATATATATATTACGCATACGCAATGTAGACAGCAAACAAATGCTGACAAGGGAAAGGGACAAGGGAGGAGGACTGAGGAGATGCTAGGACTGAGATGGAGCCCTCGGATGGGACTGGGGGCCCTGGCAAGATGGGGTACTGATGGAGGGGCGAATGTTGCTGTGGGGAGACTCGACTCGTAAAATGCAAGCACAGCAGCAGCACGACATTTGAGGGCCAGCCTAAAGGTATGCTATGAAAAAATTGCACAAGAGCAGAATGAGACGAGAGAGAGAGAGAGATGGGAAAGCAGCCAGCAGAAGAAGCCCCCAAAGCAGGGAGGGGGGGAGGGAAGGCTCACACAAAAAAATGAAGGAAAAAAACGCATTTGTTTCAAAATTAAATACTCATGTGTATGTGTGCGCCGACTGTGTGTGTGTGTGAGGGAGAGCGAGAGCGAGAGGGAAAAGAAAGCAACAAGAAAAAGAAAGCAAAAGTTGTTGGTTTTGTGCGTTGATTTTTGTTTTCATTTTTTCCTCGACTCTGCTGCCAGTGCCACTCTGCCACTGCCACTGCCTGTGCCTGTGCCTCGTTATAATCATTTCCACACTGCAGACTGCTGGCCAGAAAGGAAGTTAGAGACAGGGGTAGAAAGAGAGCGCCAGCGAGAGAGAAAGGGATAGAAAGAAGGAGGAAAAAAAAAGAAAGTGTAAAAGCAAAAGTATTTATTATGCGGCAATGGCTTGGAGAGGCCTAGAAGAGGCTCCCCGGGAATACATCAGAGTCAGAGTCAACGAATTGCATTCCCCCCCACAAACACACACACACACACACACACCACTGCAGAGGTATGTGTGTGTGCTTACTGATGAGCAGCACAGCGCGTCAACGCCCGACTCCATACTCGAGGCGGCTGCCACTTTTTTTTTTGTGTGTGTTGCCTGCTTTTGGGCTCTTCTCTTTTTTTAGATAAATTTTTATTTGAATTTATGCATGTGCGTCGCGGGTCGGACTCGTTGGGTGTTAAGGGCGGGACTGGGTAGAAAAAGCGAGAAAGAAACAGCTTCAGGATAGTGTCAGAGGAGAGCAGGCCGTTGCACCACACACAACACAACAGACAATCGCTTTCGTTGCGATAAATATTCAAGCTGGAACATTAATAGTTATCCTTAAACAACATTTTCCTTTTAATTCCGGAATTCCCAATCCAAAAACCGCTCTCAGAGCTCAATCAACAAGGTTTTTGCTTGTCTTCCATAAACAAAAGTCCGGCGAATACTCGCATTTCGAAATGGCTATGGAAATCAGAAGCCAATGCAAAAACAACCTCATGTTCGGATGGTAGATATTTGACTAGCTGCCAAAAATAAAAGTGATTGATGCCATGTAAATGGAGTATCCAGTATCCACAATCCAAAATGGAACAGTCTTTTGAAATTATATTCTTTTTCATATACGTTTTGCCGATACCTGTGTGCACACACTGCCACCCGCAGCCGATGGCAATTAACAAAATGAATTGAGAACTATTGAAATGGGAGAGAGGCTCTGAAAATAAGAGCTCTCTTTAAATAGAATATTAGTTCTTTGCCATCGAAGTATTACAATATCCATTATAGATTAGGGAAGTGAAGTTTGCTGAACACAAAAGGTTGAAGCTCATGGAACACCTGGCTTTCGGACACTATCAATGCTAGAGAAGCTATAGCTCGTCACTTCAGTTCGTTGTGCAACACTGGCTCATGACTTGCATTATCTTTCTCGTTCGTTTTGTCTTTTTGGCTTTTCCCTCCGCGCTTTTTTTGACAACATTTCCGTAGGCTTGTCCCATCTGGGGCCTGTCACACTGCCTCTCCTTCCTCTCTGGATCCATCCTCGTCATCGGGCGGGCCCCCACTTGTTGTTAAACTTCGTCAACCGTTGCACCAAAGTGCGTTACATATACATACAAACGTATACATATATAAATGTGCTTTTATTTTGCTACTTTTTTCGCTGCGCAGGGCGGCAGGGGAAACGACAGCGGCTACTCGTATTCCCTTTTTGCTTTCTTTTTATTCTATTATTTTTTTCTTCATTCCTTTCTTTCCTTCTTTCTGTGTGTTTATCCCTGTTGACGAAAATTTTTCGTTTTAAAAAGAATGAGTAAAAGGACCTCTCTCGGTCTGAGGTGAGGGCTCTCTGGAGGGGAGGGAGGGGGTGGTGTAGCGTCAGCGACAAAAAATGTTATGTGAAAATATATATTTGCCGGAAGCTAAATGTTTTCGCCAGTTTTTTTTGTCGCTATGTCAGCGTTTACGTCCCACGTACGTTCCTCAAGCGAAAAGTACAGTTGCGCTCGCCGAAAAGTATGCATTACATTCTGAATTCGAGCCAAAATTAGTGCCACACATGGAGCGGGGTGGTGCAACCAACTCTGAGGAGAGTGTGTGTGTGTGTGGGAGGGGAGCATCAGTAGCAGTAGCAGTGAATAAATTGAATATCATATATCCCCCACATACGAGCCATTGACCAACACAATTCTTGTCTTCTTCTGCTGTCGGCAGGGACTTTTTCATTTTCTTTGGTCTTGTTGCCATTTGTTGCAACATGCGGCAATTTCTCTCATCGTTTGATTTGAATATTTGATTTGGTTTGTATTTTATTTTTATTACAGTATCAAATAATAAAATGTACGCGACATGGACAGGGCGGCCGCGGACTATGGGTGGAAACAATTCGAGTGCTGGCGAAGCAAAAATACTCTCCATTTTGGGTAGCAAACACGCCTTTGAGGCGCTTTTCATTCAATATAATTGAGAAATTCCTATTCCCTGTCCACCAGGGGGTAACACTGCTTCAGGCTAGACCGAAAGGGTCACACTGTTTGGCCATAGATCCATGGGGAAAACATATTTCACGGTTGGAAATAGTTTACAATGGGTGAGTTTTTTAAGACTACGACTTTTTCATATATCAAGGCGGTAACACTGGAGGTCTTGGACTGTCATAGGGCAACACTGTTCAACCACATGTAGCCACACCATAGGAAAAAACTATGATCTAAATGTAGAGCATCCACTTATCGAACACGATGTACATTCCATTGAACAGGGAGAGGCTGGAGAGGGGCCTCTCCACCAGCCATATTGAAAATTATAGTGTCGTTAACATGCAACTGCAACAACAGCAACAGCAATGGCAGCAAATAAAAAATTAAATTAAAATAGAAAGGAACGAAAAAGAGCAGAGAAGAGAAAGGACCTCAAAGAGAGAACATGGCCAGTAAATAAATAATACGAGCAGAAAAAATACATATAACGAGTATGTGGAGTGGTTCGGGGGAACGGGTTGGGAATTGCGAACGGAAATTGACAGCAATGTGTGTGGCAAGTGGCTAGTGGCAAGCGGCAAGCGGCAAGGTGTTTAGGTGTGTCTGTGTGCCGCTGCTGCCCCACAAAACTGGGTGATAAAAAGAGAGTCAACTACAAACTACAATTGAAAAAAAAAAAACAACAAAAAAGTACAAATAATGAAAAGAAACACAAAAGTTCTATCAACTGTGCGAAAACTTATTGCATAGAGTGTTTAGGTGTGTGTTTTGGGTGCGTAAGTGTTGGTGTTTTGTGTAGACTGTACTTGGCTATTGGATAGTATATAGACACATAGATTGAGATACATATATACACATATATACGACAGCAAAATATATATTACATACATATAGATTTGATACAAATAACAAAAATTACATAGAATAGACATTGATCGATAGACATTGAGAGATTGTGTGTGAAAGAGAGAGAGACAGACAGAGATATATATTGAAATATATTGAGAGAGAGAGAGAGAGAGAGAGCGCTACACATTTAACAAAATAGATATTTACTATATGTATATAGAGCTATGAAACTGAACAACTAACATTTGATATTTGATACTTTTTGGTTTTTTTTTTTAACTGAACAAAAAAAAAAAGGTTTGACAAAAAAAGTTGAATTATTTAATATATATATATATATGGGGTATATAGATATAGATAGATATATATATATATTTATTTATAGGGGGGATATAGTATATGGTATGTATAAAAAATTCATAGACAAAGAACACGACGAAGAGCAAAAATATATGGTTGAGTTTTTTGATTTTGTTTTCTTTTTTTTTAAGATTTTGTATTTTGTTTTTTTTTTTTAGTTTTTATATATATAAATATGGTATATAGTTATATATATATATATAGAGAGATAGAGAGTGGTATATATATATATATAAGAACAGACAGAGAGAGAGATAGAGAGAGAGAGCAATACTTAGGTTGGTGGCAATAGAGATATATAGAGACATGGGTTACACATAAGTACTATATAGAAATGGAGTTCAGATGTCGGCCAGATCGGATTCGAATATTCAGATATATATTGGGCACATATCTGAAGGTTTTTGAATTTGGAATTTCTTTACGGGTGTATTCGGTACTCGACTTGTACGTCCCGACCTATCGAAGCAGCAAAAGCATTCACTGTAGGGGTTCTTGGGTTCTTGGGTGGGGGACTGGGACTCTTTTTGGTATTCTTGGGGTGTTCTCAAATTTGTGGGGGGTGGGTAGGGATTGGTATTGTTCTCTTAGTAGTTCTGTGTGCAACACTTACCGATTCGTGGGAGGCGCGGTAGTCGAGGTCGCCGCCCAGGCCGCCGCCAGCTGATGCCGAACGCGGTTGCATGTGTCTACTGTGACTACTGTTATCGTCCTCGCTGCAATCGATTTCTTTTTTCAGGCTCTGCGAAGAAAACACACACAAAACGAGATAGGGATGAAGATCTCTATGAAGATCTATGATCTGTGCACTCACCAATGGCACCGATTGCACTGGCAAGAGATTGGCCACAGTCCCGGGACTCAGGAGGCTGGAGGTGGCTCTGCCGTCGGGTCCGCCCCCATCGCGTGAACTCCGCGATGCCGGACGCCCGCCAGCCCCCAGACTCAGATCCGAGGCACAGGTCGCGCTGCCTCCTCCACCGCCACCGGCGGGCGTTGAGCGTTGCGATTCCACTGCTGCCACAGCGGCTGCTGCTGCTGCTGCTGCCGCCGCCGCTGCTGCGGCCGAGGATGAGGGCAAGGATATTAGTGGCGAGGGAATCACAGTGGAGCCCGTGGAGAGATCTACACCACCGCCGCCGCCGCCGCCGGCGCCTATCTTCATGTTGAGGCCCATGTCATTGCTGCTGTTGTCCGCCTCATCGTCATCGTCGAGGTCCATCTCATCGTCGTAGTCGTCGTCGATGATTTCGGTCTTGGGTATGGTTGGCAGGGCCGTCTCGTCCTCGTCGTCATCATCCTCGTTGTGGTGGTGGTGCCGCTGGTGGTGGTGCGAATGCTGCTGCTGCTGTTGTTGCTGTTGCTGTTGTTGGTGGTGGTGGTGGTGCGAGTGGTGCTGCGTATGTTGCTGCTGCTGGTGGTGATGGTGGTGGCTCAGCCGTATGCTCTGGTGGGCAATCCTTTGGGCAAAATCTCGGGCCGCCGCTGCTGCCGCGGCCGATGCTGTGGTTGTGGCTGCAGCTGCTGCTGCTGCTGCTGCTGCTGCGGATGTTGCTGAGGCGCTGCCTCCCACCACCACGACATCGTCGTCATCGAGATCATCGTCTTCGTGGTGACGGTGATGGGCAGCTTTATGCCGGGTATTGTCGGTGTCCTCGTCATGGTGCAGGACATCATCGTCCTCATCGTCGTCGTCATCGTCGACGGCAACCACAGCCAGATCGATGCCTTCGCCATTGCTGGCAGCCGAGGCAGCCATTGAGGTAGCTTTGATACCGCTTCCACTTCCACTTCCGCTTCCACTCCCGCTGTTGTTGTTGTTGTTGCTGCTGCTAAAGTTGTTGTTGTTGTTGTTGTTGCTGAGGTTGTTGTTGTTGCTGGTGCCACTCTGCTGGTCTGGTGTCGCCGCACTTGCCACATTCTTTTGCTCTACGGCTCCAGAGGCTGAGGCAGAGGCAGAGCCGGGGCCGGAGGCGGAGGCGTCACGTCTTTGATAGAGATCTAGCGGCATGGGTGTGTCCTCCTCATCGTCCTCGTCATCATCCCCAACATCCTCAATGTCATCGACATCGTCGTCAACATCCTCGCCCACATGCAGGCCCCTCACCATCTGGTCCTCCAGCTCCTCCTCCTCGTCCTCCTCATCGTCCTCGTCGAGATTGGTCCTCACGGATCCAGAGACTGTGGAGCGCTTCGCTGGCGTTGGACTGCACCGATCGCTCGCCTCCCGCTTGTGGCTGGCTGTGGACGAGGATGTGGCTTCTTCGGCAGGCGTTGTGGCAGATGTTGTGGCAGATACCGCTGACGCTGCCGTTGATGATGCTGCTGCTGCTGTGGCAGATGTTGCTGTTGTACTACTACTGCCACTGCCACCGCCCCCGCCTGTCGCTGTACTCTCCGCTGTGGCCGCTGCTGTTGCCGCTGTGGCAGATGCCGCTGCCGCTGCTGCTGCTGCTGCTGCCGCCGCTGTTGCTGAGGTTGAGGTGGAGGAGCTGCCACTGCCACTGCCGCTGGTGCTGCTACTGCTGCTGGTGGCCGCTGCTGCTGAGGTCGCCGCCGAAGCCGCATCGAGGGCTGCCGCCGGACTGTCGGCCGCTTTGTGGGCGCCACCGCCACTGCCGCCGCCGCTAGCCTGCGAGTGGGGACGCAGTCGGTCGGGCTCCCGTTCCGGTTCCCGCAGAGTTGAATTCTGGTTTGTCATCTCGGCAAGACCCTTGACCTGCAGTAGGAGTACGATTAGAGGGACATTCCAACGAGTGCCCGGCGTGGCATGTACTCACCTTGAGTGATTCGGCTGTCTTGAGCAGTGCGGACAACTGACAGTATTGCACGTTCACCTCGCCCGTGTACATGAATTCAACTAAGGTTTGCAGCTCGGCAAAACGGACGTCCTTCAATATCACAATTGGATGTGTTTCGGGGTGCTCCAGGAACAGGCTCTGGAAGTACGAGGAACAAGCCGAGAGGACCACCTGCACGGACAAACAAGGCAATACAGCAATTAGAAATTGATCCAAAAACTAAGCCAACTAAGAGCTACAACTATAGAGAGAAGCGGCAGATAAATGGGGGGGGGCTTTTGTGGGGCAAAGCCACGCACTGGAGTATCCCTTGGACAGATACACAGATTAACCAGATGGATAGATTGATTATGAAACGAATAACATTTCATGGGATATCTCCTGTGAAATTTGGATTTTTCTCCTACCCCCCACTCCCAGAACAGAAAGAAATGTACATTTCCTCCATTCGGTCAGCGTTGTGGGGCACGATGCACGTTGCCCACTCCTGGGCTGTGGGCCAGGCATTTATTAGATTTACGATCTGGCTCTCAAAATGCAGCCAAACGGCCGCCGCTTTGAAGATGCCCCAAACGAACGATGCCCCATGGGCAGCCAGCCAGTCAGCGAGGAAGAGGTGGCAGCGGCAGTGGCAGTGGCATCGGCGGCGGCAGCGGCAGCGGCAGAGATGCAGTTCGATTCAGTTTGAGTTCAATTTGGAGTCCAGTTTTGCCAGTTGGCTGCGGGCGTCAAGGCGTGAACATGCCACGAATGACAATGCCGCCTGCCACAGCAGCAGCAGCAGCACCAACACCAAACAGGAGAAGAAGAAGGAGAGGCATCCACATCCCGGTTACTGGTAAGGTAACTGGCAACCAGTTCGGTTCGGCATTTGCTGTCGATTTTTATGTGCGCATGCACGCCTTGGGGTATGCAATGATCGCGAGATATCCACGGACCACGGACCACGGACTAGGTGCAGCCCCAGCCCCAGCCACCTCTCTCTCTCTTTCTCCAGCACTCTCGTACAAGCATCTGTGGGATGGGATGAGTTGGATGGTTGGGGCACAAGGGGCATGGCCACTGCATCGATGTTGTAAATTTTCATTGCTGGCAAATTGAAAAGGCGTCGGCCTCCATTTCGCATATAGATTTCGCTATAGCCTAATGAGGTTTTGGCCTCGGACGGGCCCTGGAGATGGCCACGTGAGAGGAGAGGCAAGACATCATCTCGGGAATCCTCTGAATGATCATTTTGGAAACGGGAATCCATCATAGAACCACTGGCAACAGTCCCCTGGTATCGCTGGCAAGTGACTAAACCATTTATGATCTCATAGATCTCAGGCTGCACAAAATGATTGCTCGAAGTGTGAATCAGTGAAGCTCGTGGCGGTTTAACGATACTCACGATCGCCAAAGCCAAAGCCCACATACATAAAAATCTCAAAATCATGATCTCTCTGTTGAATGGCTCTTCAAAACTACGATTTTCGTGATGTGGGGAGGCTCTTTTTTCCATTTGCGAAGCAGTTCAAACGAGATTCAAGCATCGACATGACATGTATGTTGTTTTCGCAGATTTCGTGAATTCTCTGCGTCCTGAGGCGAACATCAATTGGTTTCAAAGCCATCAAAACAGGAAAATGTTCTCTTGAATGTATCCTTTTGCTTATGGGAACATTTGTACCTCAAATCAACGTTCAGGGCAATTCCAGCGATGGTTTCTCTTCAGATAAATAAAGAAAGGGTCTGTGAAGAGGGGTTTGGTCTGGACAACACGAAATGACGCATGCCGCAGTGTACACACGCTGCCATCCCTAGCTAAATGTGCCACCAACTGCTCCTTGGACCGCTCCTTCTATCCCGACTCACTCTTGCCGCAGCTGCCGCCACCGCCGCCTCCTTCCTCGCGGAGCAACTGCAACTGCATCTCGGCGTCTCCTGTCACGCGCCGTTTGCGCTAGAATTTATTTAAAAAAATGCAATCGGCCTGCACACGCCCCCGAATTGCAACAACAGCGTAAAATGAGCGTTAATAAATTCACGCGCATATTAGAAGTCAGAGACGACGGTGCGGCCGGGTGGCAGGGAGTTGCTGCTGGAGCAGCTCCAGAGTCCAGTATTTGTTGCACTCCCTCTACCACTCCACTCCACTCCACTTCAGTCCACTTCGCTGCGTACCTCCCTCTCTCCCACCCTATCGTATGGTGGCATTAAGAAAATCGAATTTCCTGATTACAAGAAAAAGAGAGAAGGCCTCCTCCAAGCAGGAGGAGTAGCGGCGGAAGGAGAGCACTGGCGCAGGGTGGAGGAGGCGTCGCAAATTGGCAACACTTTTAATTGAACGCCGCTGTCGCGCCACTGCTGCTTCCACTGATGCTGCTGCTGCTGCTGTTGCTGCCACTGCCACTGCCACTGCCACTGCTGCTGCTCCTTCTGTTGGCAGCACGCCCCCAAAGCTAATGAACGCCGAAGGCTTTGATTCCCAACGCTTTCTCCCTGCCCCTGCTCCTGCTACTCCCTGCTGCTGCTCTCCTTGCAAAATGTTGCATGTAATTTGCGGCAAAATAGTCAACAACATAAATTTGCTGACATTCGGACAGGGATTGGGGGCGCGAGAGTCGCGTTAACCGATCGCATGTCCCGAGTGGGCGTCAACATTCCACCCAAATTTAAGCAGCACCAAAACGACGATGAAGTGAAAAATTAAACTAAATGAACCGCTAGTACATATACTAGAGGCAGCCGTCCATCCCCCCTCTCGCTCTCTCTCTCTCTCTATACAATCTTATGGGATATCTCCTTAGGCACTTGAAAATGGTATAATCCTACAGGTATATGTAGATCCTTCCATGGATCTCTTTCCACATCAGTTCTGCTGAATGAATTTTCATTAAAAATCCTGCAACTTCCATTGAGATGATAGATTTTCTCTTTTAAACTCGATAAACTTTAACCAAAACACTGTTTGGAAGTCCCGGCAGCCACTCCTCTTTGGCTCCTCGGCCTTTGCCTCTACTGTTGCCTCTTCCACGGCTGTTGCTAACATTTCTATTATGAGGGGGGGGGAGGGTGCACCGGGCACTCCCTTTTATAGATATTTTGTGGCTTGACCACCATCAGAGAGGCACAACAATAACAACAAACCAAACACTGCGGCGAAATATGCAAATTATTATGTTTGCATATCGCCGCCTTTTGCCATAGGTTCTTCTTCTTCTTTGGATACCCTACTTTACCCAAGGATGGCATTCGGAATTTGTTGAGATATTTGCCAGGCACGAAATTGGGAAAGTCTGGAAAGTACAGAGCTCGTATCCATTGCGATTCCATATCGGAATAGTCCGTGATTTCTGCAGTAGTACCTCTGAAGACCTCTCTCCCTCCCTTTCTCTCTCTCTCTATGTCTTTCCGGAGAATCGCATCATATAACCTTTAGCAGGGTACTTCGACTTCGGTGCATTTCTATATGAGATTTCTGTTGCATTCTTCTTCTGTTGTTCTTCTTACTGCAAGCCACCATTCTGTTTGTGGCGCTTGCGGCTCTTTTTGTTGCAGTTCTTGTTGTTGCTTATTCTTCTTTCATTCTTCTTTGACTCACATTTATGTCTTAATACAATTTTAAGTCTTTGGCTGGAAATCATCATCATCCATGGACGATCGATCATTCGACGGGAGGATCTGCATCTGATCGATCTGCCTCCCACTCCACCACCACCACCACCACGGCTCTCCAGCCCCCACTATTCTGGACAATTTGCAACAACTGTGCAAACATTGTGATTAGGTTCTATTTTTTGCTCAATTTGTTCGCCCGCATCTCGCATAATGTGAGTAAATTTATATAATTTTCCTTGATCGACTATCCGTCGATCGATTGTTATGTAATTTAATTTTATTGATTTTTCCCCCAATGAAAGGATGGGTAGGGATCCACCATGTCTCTGATTTTCCATCCATTTGGATTGGGGTGGGGGGTCGATTAATTGTAGGGATATTAATTGGGAATTTAAGATGATCGATTGATTATGATTATGGGGCTAGAACATAGACAATATCCATACTAGTGTGTGGACATTATGTCTTTGGAAAGATGAAATGCACTTCAAAATTATTCTTGAATATTTCCTTAAGATTTCAAATATCTGAAATTAACATTCAAATATATGTACATCATGTTCCATTTTCGGATCCTTACATTAATAATAATATAATGCCGCATCATCTGCTTCCCATAACATTCTCTGAAGCTGATTAATGGCCAAGAAACTCGAAACTTGGTAGACAAATAATAATGTAGCAAAAAAAAAGGGGGGGTTGGGGAATGGGTTAAAAAAAAATGGGGAAAAATACAAATTTATTTCAAAATATGGCATTTCTAATTTAACAACTGCGCTTCAAAAGTTGCGTTTTTTTTCTATTTTCTGCTGTCTCGGTCTTTCATTCGCATGCGACGATGCGAACGCGAACGCAGACGTAATTTATATACCCTTGGCAGAGGGTACTATTAGTTTCTGATGACTTTTATACACTCTTCTGTATATGCCCAAAAATACCTCAAAGATGGGTACAACTTTATCGTATAGGTTTCTAGGAAATAATCGATCTGTAGGGTATCAGCATCATCGACCCCCGAAAGCTTCCCATCCGCTCTTGTCTTCTCATGATTTCTTGGAGCTTATTTCAGTGTTTGAAGAAGGGCAGGTACGGGGGGGGGAGGGGGAGAGAAGATACGATGAAGTGTAGAGCAGCGTAGACGTTGACGTTGGCGGGGGCAGCAGCAGCGGCAGCACACGTTGACCTTGATATTCGCATTCGCAGCGGAACCGAAACACACTCTCGATGTGCATGTGTGCATGTTTCTGCGTGTGTGAGTGTGTGTGAGGCGTGCAAAGCATTAAGCAGAAAAGCAGCGACGCACGCAACGCAGCGACAGCTTTGCTTTGAAAGCTTCTCTGCCGCCGCCGCCGCCACCGCCGCCGGGACAGGCAGAGCAGACCTGGCGATTGCGGGTGTTTTAATGCCAGAAAAAGAGAAAGAGCGAGAGAGAGAGAGGGGAGGGCTGACTGGCTGGCTGGCTGGCAGACGATAAGCAGTGCAAAAAAACGCAAGGGAAAAAAAGTGCGGTGCGGACGGCGGGACGGGGGGACGGGGGGACGGCGCGGTGCAAAATACTTATGAAAGTAAAAAAAATTTTGAAAAATTATCTCATCAAAAAGGTGGAATACTGCCGCCTGCTGTTGCTGCTGCGGCTGCTGTCTCCGGCTTCTTTCTGCTTAATTACCGCCCGCCGCCACGCTGTAGTTTTTTTCCGCTTTGTTTTGTTCGGTTTTTTGCAACAGGGTGCGTTTATCTCTTCTCGTTTTCACACTGGATTACCAGGGCCAATTAAATTTGTCTTAACATAAAATAAATTTAAATTATTATTTCAGCTTCTGTTTCTTGGTCTTCGTTGGCTTCGTTGACTGATTTCCGAGTTGAGTTGAGTTGAGTGGAGTGGACTGGAGTGAGAAGAAGAGAGGGAGAGAGACAGGCAGACCGAAGTCGGCAGCAATGTTGCTAATGCGCCGGCGGATGACCTTGGAATTAAAGTCCAAACCACATTTTGCGCGAGCGAGACAGCAACACCAAAAAAAAACAACCGAATTTGAAACCAAAACGCAGCAAAGTGGAATACGGAGAACAAATCAAATTAAAATTTACTTGTACATAAATATGCCCACATGTATGTACATATGTACATATGTATGTACAAATGTATTTATGCAGTGGTATGTGTGTGTGCTTGGTGGTCCCCTATAAAGTTTCATTCAAGGAGCATTCATTTTCATTCATTTCATCTAATAGCATTTCTACCTTCCAGTAGTGCCTTATCTAAAATCCATACCGCTCTTTCTGTACTTTATTGCATTTCCATCCAATACTCTCTCATTTATGTAATTTATTTGGAAATTGTATTTTATCCTAAATCCAAAATAGATGCCATGTTTCACTCCCTACTATTTCGCTCATCAAAAACACATTCCCGCCCCCACTCAAATGCCTGCTCTCATAAGAAATCCATTCCATCCCACCCCACCGCACACTTTCGAGAGCTTTCGTCGTCAGCTGTTCGGACACAACTTGCCTGAAGAAACGTGACGTGCCTCGTCACGCACCGCACGCACTCATTTTTCAAGTTCGCCGAGACGCGCCCCCAACAAGCGGCAAACAAAAAATGCGTAAAACGTGCGTAAGGCATACGCACCTCAAAAATGACGTCACACTATCAAAACCAGTTGAGCGTTCGTTCGGTTCATTTCGTTTCGTTTCGCTCGTTCTCTACCTCTCTCTCTCTTTCAATCACCCACTTGTTGCGTCGCGCAGCGCGAAGTTCGAACGATAAAAACGAAACGAAATAAATACGAACGAACGCACAAAACGCATATGGTAAATGCTTTGCATGTAGTGTGTTGTTGTTGCTATTTTTGTCTCTGCGCTGCCTGCTCGCTGCCTGCTTGCTGCTCTACGCTCTCTTCACTCTTCACTCAGCATACTATATGGGTGCGTATGTGTGTGTGTGTGTGTGTGTTTGTGCTTTGATTGAACGAGTTTTGGCACACACACGCACGCACGCCTGACATTGAACTTGAACTTGAAGTGGAAGCATTTTTGTTGCTGCGTTTTCAACCGCTTTGCTTTTACGCACTGCCTTCGCCCCCCCCCTTCCACCGTTCACTGTGTGAGCTTTTTATAAGCTTGTGGTGGTGTGGTGCCGTTATCTGTTGATAAACGAGTTCGTTTGTGTGTGTGTGCATATAGTGGGGTGGGGTGTTGGGGGTATGGTGTTACGTAGCGGCATTCAGTCCAGTCGCCCAAGGTCGCCAATGCAAATTTATGCGCATTCTGAAAGATTTATGCGGTGTTTTTTTTCTCCTCTTTTTTTTATTTTGTTCTCTTACATTTTTGCATTGCATTGTTAACACAATTCGTAATTAATTTATGGCTGCATTGTGTGTGGAGACACACAAACACACATAACCATAGGTAGTAGATCCGATCAGATCGTTGGTTGCGGATCGCATTGGATCAGGTTGGAGCCAGCTGTGGCAAGCTAATTGCAGGTAGAGAAACGGCAGAGACGGCGCCACACAATAGCGTCTAAATAATATCCGCCCAATGGTCAGCGTACAGCAAAAGTGTGGTGTTCTCCCTCTCCCTGTGATACCCTTGGGGGGAAAGGGCATTTTGATTGTCACATCATCCAGAACTCTTGGTAGAACAAAATGTGGTTTTTGTTGAAGATATTTCAAGCAAAACTTTGTACGAATTTGTATAAGAATATTCATTTGAAACAGTGGTGTCTGTAGGGCATCTCAATATTCGGTCAGTGGTTTCTTGGAACATTTTCAAAGATGTTTGATTGTTCAGCACATTCCAATCCACAATCCTCAATCCGCAATCCGCAATCCCTGAGGACAGGGACAGCTTAAGTTGCCTGCGCACGCACAAAAGATGACGCCGTCTTCGAGAGAGAACGAACGCCCGGAAGGTCCGTCTGGCAGGTTCCTTTCTCACTCTCTCTTTGGAGTGGAGTGGCGTGGCGTGGCGTGGTGTGGTGTGCTGTGGTCCGCTGGCCCTTTGCCATTGTCTAACAATTGCGTGAGAGACGAAAAGTTGGTCTGCGTTGGTCAGCCTTTGTGGTCACCTGAGTTTCTGTCTCTGGGGCCGGAAGCATTCAAGACCCACCGACCACAAGAAGGGCCAGGGACAAAGCAAGGAAGGACCACAAAGAAATCAAGAAGGAAAAGGAGGAGGACAAGACACAGAAGCCCAATCACTTGACCTGACAAAACACACACACACACACACACATATGCACGTCCTCAATGGAGATCATTTGTAGAGAGAGAGAGATCTTTGCTTAGAGATCAGATCGTTTTTCGAAGGCCATTTCTCCTTGAAATTTTATCCCACGCTAAGCAACAATAGGATGGAATACAGGAACTCGAAACGCATTGTGCCACAGCCCCCACTTCCTACCACACACCGCCGCACCGCCGCACCACTCCCTCTCGGTCAGCGTCCCGTCCAGCAATCAAAATCCAAAATCAAAGCCAGAGAGCCGACAGACAGTTCGTATTGATTTGTGTTTGTTGTTGCTGTTAACAATTTGTTGCAAATTGTAAAATGTTGCCAGCAACATAATTTAATTGACACCGTTATGGGCACGGCAGCAGCAGCAGCAGCAGCATACTGAACGATCGTGCCACAACAACGGGGAAGGGGCGAGGGCAGGGGCAGGTTGGCAGCATTAAATACGATATGATTCGATCAGTTAGCAACGAGTTCCTATGCAAAAAGCAGACCAGACACACAACAAACAACGAAAAACGCAAAAGAGAAGGTTTCGCCAAAGCTTTTTGTGGCAGAGCAGGAAGTGGGGGGCCGCTGGGGGAACGGAGAGAGAAAGAGAGATTCAACCAGAGAGTGGGTGCGGGCAATTCCTGAAGATAATGCTCTCAAAATGACCCTTTTCTTATTCAGAATAGTCGATGAACTATAGAGGAAAGCTTTCGACATGCAGCAGTGCCCCTCGGTTTACGTTTGCTGCCTAGCCCTGGGACTTCCGTCCAGCTTTCCGATTTAATTTTAGTTTTAATTCTTTGATTAATTTGATTCATTTGCCAAACATTTCATAAGAACAACCTTTCATTTGCGGTGGGGCTATTAATCTTATTCGGGGGCTAAACCAACACCCAGTCCAAAATAAAAGCATTACCCTTATAAGCCGCAGAATGAAACTGAGTCCAGCAAGTGAGAGAGAGAGAGAGAGAGAGAGAGAAGCTGAAGCCAGCTGAAATTCGCGCGAGTCAGTCAGCGCCAACGCATGCGCAACGCGCGATTATTTTTCAGTTCCTGTTTGCTGACGTCATTTGTGCATAGCTTAACGGCCGCTGCTGTTTGGAGACTGCCGTTTGCTGCTGCTGCTGGTGCTGCTGCTGGCCTGCTGTTTCTGTTGTGGCGGTAGCTGTGTGTCCGTGTGTCTGTGCGGCTGTGCGGCTGTCTATGTATTTTGTTGCCGGGCCACGCAGCTCGTGTCGCTGTTGACCTTCAAACTGCGTTTTAATTTAGCTTTTTGCCTGCGTTTCTCTCTTTTTGTATAAATGTTGCTAGAACAACGATGGCTGCTGGACTGGGGAGGAGATGGAGGAGCATGGAGCTGATGGAGAAGGTGGTTGGAGGTGGTGGTATGGTTAGTAGAGGAGAGGTTTGTTGCTGCTTGCTGCTTGTGCAACAATTACTAATTATATACTATACAGAGTTGTATCTACAAGTATCTATCTATAATAAAGCCCATACACACAGCACAGCACAACACAGCTGGCAATTCTAATGAGATACGCTATCTGTGTCTCTCTCTATGCCTCTCTGTCACTCCTCCTCCCTTTTTCGCAGTGAGAAAGAGAGAAAGAAAGATATAAATCTGTTGAAAATGCGCATAATTATAGCAGGCAACAAGTCCCGCATGGAGAGGGGCTTCAATCGGCGTCGTCGTCGTCGTCGTCGTCGTCGTCGGTGCGGTAGTCGTGACATGAAAAGTTGTTAATTTTAATTATAAAAAAATATATTTTATTTTTACTTTTTTTTTTTTTTTCTTTTTATAGATTTTGTTGCATGTTGGAGAGACACTGGTAGACGGCAGAGATGTGTACAATTAAAGCAAGTTTTATTCCAATGAATAAAACCAAAAACTAAAAAAAAACTAGATCGAAAGGCGGTGGGAATACAGCCACAGAGTGCTCTTGCTTTCATCCAGATCCATGAAATGATGCAAATCCAATCAAAGTTCTCCAGTATTTTGGTCACACTTTTTCGTAGTCCGAGTTTCAAGTCATTTTCTACAGCATTTTCAATCATCTCCTCGCATTGAAATTGGCCATTTCGGTCCTGTCTCTGTCTTGTGGTTCCCCTGCTGCTATCAACATTTTTCAAATATTTTTGACCAACAATCGCAGAGCGCAAAAAAAATAAATGTGGCAAAAAATGCTAATGGACATGCAGAAAATGCCAAAACAAGGCAAAAGTCAAATAACTCAAAACGAAACCAAAGATGCAGACAAAAACATGACTGTACGACTGTACGGCGGGCCAGTGATACACTCACACAAGCAGCTGGTCACACTTTTTCGTGTTCTCCAACCGGCAATGGGAACATGATAATGGAACATTATGCACAGGAGCAACGCACGGATGGCATGGAATGGAGGTAAGAGAGGCAGAAGTGGGTTTGGGAATGATGGAATGGACTGAAGAGAGATCACAACAAGAAGAAATGAAGAAAACGCTCCGAAAGTGTAGTACAAATTCGATGTTTGTTTCTGATTTTGAATTTTTTTTGTCTTTCTTGCTGTCGTGGTATCAACCTTCCACCTGAGTGTGTGTGTGAGTTGTAAATTAACAATTATTGGTTATTAACATGACAATTTTATACGATTTTAATGCATGCCTCAGCAGCAACGGGCAACAACTGCAATGCGAGCAACAGCACAGACAGACAGACAGACAGACACAGAGAAATGTCGGCAAGTCACATTTGAAGGCATTTAATTGAATGCGTGAATTGCTTTTGTTGATTGCAGCCTGCTGCCATTGGCCTGCTGCAACTGCAACAGCTTGTGGCAGCAGCAGCAGCAGCGGCAGCGTTGGCCGCGTGAAAACGTGACGTTTGAGAGTCGCTCAGATTAACAGCCAGAGATTTCGAATGTAAAAATCTTGTAGCAACAACAACAGCAACAACAACAACAGTGAAACGCTTTGAATATTTTTGTATAATTTTCCAATTTAAATTAACAGTTTTTGTTGCTGCTACCGCTATTGAGATTTTTCCCAGGCCTGCTTCTGCTGCTGCTGCTGCTGCAAAAACAAAAAAAAAAACACAGAAGGAAAATACTAGAGAAATAATAAATGTTGCCGGCAGCAGCAGTAAAAATACGAGTTATTGTTGCTGCTGCCGCTGTTGCTGTGGCTGTGGCTGTTGTTGCTGCTTTTGATGTTGCTCATGTCGTTGTCGTTGTCGTTGTCGTTGTTGTCGGTTCTATGAAATTGATATGCAATTTCTGCTGCAGTTGCAGTGGCAGTGGCAGTTGCTATTTGCCGTTTGCCGTTTGCTTCTGGCCATTGTCTTGCCTCTCGATCCTATACGTTACGTTCCGATTCGTTCTATTATATCTTCTATCGCTTGTCGTAATATAATCAATTGATTGCTAATTGATAATTATGGCATACGTAATGGCGACGTCGTGCTTTAAGGCAATCATCGATGGGGAGGTATGACAATGATATATCACAGGAAATTTGGAACAAATCAAAGGCTTTCTCTGGTTTTCACTAGATCAGCGCTTTGAAAATCATCAGAAAATACATATCTTTGCCCTGCTGTAATCCCACTCCCACCCGCCATTATATTTGACATTTTCCGAATGTGAATGTATCAGTTTTTTGTTGTTTTTTCTGGGGGCCATTCACCTGATTGCTGCATTCGCGGCATTCCCATTCGCATTCACAATTCCCAATCGCAGTTATTACATATTTTATGTGGTTAATTATCAAATTATATTGTAGTTTGGCCTGTCCAGATGCATTAGCGGTGTACGAATCGAGTACGTGACCAAGCAGCAGGCAGCAGGCAACAGGCAACAGGCGTATGCGCAATATACAAGACATTACGCATACGCAGAGGACAGGAGAGGCACAGCCACAGCCACAGCCACAGAGCGGGCCGAGGTACGGGCAAAAAAAAATATGAAATGATAATTGCTAAGCCCAGCCCACACCCACAATACGAACCACGAACCACGAACCACCACTGCTCCACATTATGTATGGAGCGATGAAAGATAAATTTGTGGCTCAGTTTTCCCGCAGAGTTTCCTCTGGGTTTTTCCTCTTGGCCTGCAATTTGTTCGATTCAAGTTGTTAACATAAAATCGCAATTAGTTGGCATTTTGTGTGTGGGGCAACCGTGCCACATTTTGCTGCCTTGTTTCCTTTTTTTTTATATATATGTATATATTTTTTATTTTTTTATTAATAATCTCTTGTTACAAAATTATGCAAATCAATTTATCAAGAATTTTGTTGCTGTTTTTTTTGGTCTTTGTTTTGGGGGGCGTGTTTTTGCATTTACATATTTTTGTTCTAGGAATTTATGGATAGCCATTAATTAATAAATGTTAAAGGCCTTAATCAGCCTTTAATCGGAGATTTTTCCAGCCAGAGAGAGAGGTTTTTTTTTGAGGGCCACATTTTTGATTCGAAAATTTTGTATTTGAAAGAAACCGCGAAAATTGCAATTTATTGAACAATTGATTTGAATGTTTATTGGGCGAGCAATTTGTTGGCCCCTGCCCTGCCCTGTCCTGTCCTGGCCTGCCCTGCCTGAGACATACATATGTTGCAAGTTGTTGCAGCTGTCAATAGAGGCGGTCACGTCATGTTGCAGTTGCAGTTGCAGTTGTGGCTCTGGCGCTGGCGCTGCATGTCAAAAATGTGTTGTGTTAAGTGTTTGGCTTTTGCATATTTTTGAGACAGCAGCAGCAGCAGCAGCGGCAGCAGCAACAACAACAATCAACGTTGTTGTGGTCGTGTGGCATGTCTGGCATGTTGTTCAACACCCTGTTATACCCGAATCGAAACCCTCTTACAAACCGACAACCGATAGCCCCTCCCCCCCTCCCCTAGTCTCTCTTCAGTGAATGTCCATGTTAATTTACACATTCATTCATTCGCCTGTGGAGGGGCGGTGGGGGTCGGGGGGTGCACAGGATGGGAGGACCAGTTAGTGCGACTCAATCAGGCTCTTAGCCAGCCAACAAATCAGCTTAAGACAACAAAATTCTAGGCCCCCCTTCCCCAAGGCCCAAAGAACAGAGGCATTCGCTTTCGTTTCGTTTTGTTTCCATTCTTTTCCTTTTTGGCGATGCAAATATTTGAACAGAAATTTGCCTTCTAGGGGAAAAAAGTCATTGAAAGTCATTTGCCAACAGTGGCAGCAGCGGCAGCCCAGGACACTGGTCATAAGCTCCCACTCCGCAGATGCCACATCCTACATGCTACACGCTACATGCTACATGTTCCTCCTCTCTTGACCTGTCCGCAACGACATTTGTTACACTTTATTTGCCTTTCGGCTGCTTCGTTCGATGGCGAAAAAAAAACACACACACACAGAAGAGATATCCTGGAGGCACGGGCACGGGCATAGGCGGTAGGTGGAGGTGGAGGAGGAGGCTGTGTAGAACGATTCTCAAATCGCATCAAATATCAACCGAGCATACGTTAAATGCCTCAAATTGAGTTAAAGTGCCGACGCCGTTTGCACGCCAGACCCCCAGGCCCCCAGTTCCCCAGACCTTCTCCTTTTCGAAGGATAGAAGGACGACAACGGGGCAACAAAAGCCTGTGGCCTGCTGCAAGTATCGTAGCGAGTGGCAGCATCCACATCCACACAGTGGCAGAGAAACTACTCTTCAAAAAACTGCTAAAATGGCTGGGGCAACAAAAAAATCACTTCCACACGAGGAGCGGCTGTCATACAGAAAAAAACGTGGGCTGCTGGAAGAGTTTTGAATGATGGAAATGTATATAATCGAAAATACTAGAATGTAATCGATATACGCCGATATTTTTGTGTTTCGACAAGTGCCATCGCTAAAAACAGCTGATGGCACGGCCTTAAACGATATGACGCCTGAATAACAGAACCACTCACGTTATAGGCGGCTACGCGCCGACCGAGTGGCGCTGCCGCATGTCACGCGATAAACTCTTATAACGGGCCTCGCTACCCCGCCACACTCCCCTCGCTATAACACTCTTTTATCGCACGGACAGACACGAACATGAGAGCATATTTAGCTTGGGCTCCATTTCAGGAGGACGCATCCAGCCAGGATGCAGGACCATCACTTGGTTATCCTCTCATCCTGCCCTGGTCTCTGGTCTTCTGGTTTTCTGTTTTTCTTTTTTGTGTGTGTGGATTGTGTTTTTCTTTTTTTATTGAATTGACTTTGGCCTGGTTGCATGTCCTGGGTCCTTTGTCCTGGCCACTGAGCCTGACTCCTGGCTGACTGGATGACTGGCTGACTGGCTGCCTGCCTGCTGTCATCATTGCCTCGTTCATCGACACTTTGCTTTTTAATCAATTTAACAATTTTTTGTTCTACTGCTGGCTGGATGCTCTGCAGCTCTACAGCTCCTTCTACTACGAGCACAGCCCATGGTAGTGCTACTGTTGCTGCTACTCCTTTTTGGTGTCGCATGTTTCAAGGCGCCTGCGGGTGCGGGTGCGGGTAGGGACGGGTAAGGCCTTGCTCCTGCTGAAGGATATATGCAAAAGTAATTGACAGTTCTGTTCCGTTCGGTTCATTTCAGTTCGTTTGCGATTCGATTCGTTTCGTTTCGTTTCGATTCGGTTTTCGTTGGCAGGAGTCGAGGAGTGGAGCTGGGGCTGGGGCGTGTGTGTGTGTGATGACAGATCCTTAGTTTCCTTTCTTGACTTTCGCTGGTATGCTGGCCATTTCTTTGCTTTTGCTAACGCTTTCTAAACGTTGACAGACCTTGTCCTGCCTGCCGTCTGCCGTCTGGTAGCATTTGCTAATTAGTTTGCCCAAGCATCAGTACATCGGGACATCTGGACATCAGGACATGTGTCCGTTCTTCTTTCCTTCTCTCAATTGCAAGGGTTTCTTTTTTTTTTTTTTGCAATGTCTAAAAAGGAAATGAACTCATCAGTTTGTTGTTTGTTTGTTTGTTTGCATTTTGTCTCCGTTTTTTGCATTTCGGTTCACCCTCCCATTTAGATTGTAGTTGAATTCCTAATGAAGTTGATTTTCCCAGTAAACAGAAACGGCAGATGAGGTACACATGTAGGTAAGTACCAAGGGGTGAGAGGGATATACCTTTTTATTGAGCTGGAAATGGATGGACCTTGCTCTTTTTCCAAGCTAATGAGAATAGTAAAAAAAAACATGTCGTGTGCATGACTTTTTTTTTCTTTTTTTGCTGTAGTGCTGGTGTTATTTTTTGCAATTTATTTGTATATAGAATGAAATACGAATCAAAGGGGCATTCGAATATTCAGATCCTGCGCTTATGGGGTATTTCCCTGGACTTTCTATCCAAACGAATGCACTTTTCTAATCGAATTGTTCAATGTTCCTTTAAATTCCATTTGGCGCTCACCCAATGATTTCCAAATTATAAATACTTAACCCAAGTGTCAATTAGTGTGTGTGTTGAACATATCTCTCTACTTCAGTCTCTAACTGAATCTGTGGAAGGCCGGCAGGCAGGAGGAATGGGCCGTGGCGGCACGGCACTCCCTCTGCAGATATTTCAGTGAGCGTGTGGAAAGAGATGCACATTTATAATTGAACAATTTACCAGTTTTCCTGCAGATTTAAATAACTTTATCAAGTCAGGAGATGGAGCAAGATGCAGGCTGGTAGATGGAGGACGGAAGACGGAGGGGCTTGGAGAGCTTTAACCAAAGTCTTGTTTTCAGGCAACAGCAGCAGCAAGCGAGAGGCAGCAGCACCAGCATCGGCAGCAAACAGTAAACGCAGTTAAATATTTTCCTCTTAATTTAACAGGAATTTCAATTGACAGACGTGAGCACAATGTTGGCTGTTATACCCGCCATATACCCTGTTTTTGCAATGTGCCGCAAGGGTATTATGATTTTGCAGTAGCAATAGAAAAATACGAAAGTTGGGAGTCTCTTAGGAGTATCTTTTTCGTTGGTTTACATAAATGTATCTAAATGAAATGGAATGTATCTTTGAAGGGTATCCACATCTTTGATCATTTGCCAAGCAAGACTTTTGCTTTCTTGCGGCTGTTGTTGTTGTTGTTGTTGCTGTTCTCTGGGCGAAACGCATGATTTATGCAGCTACAGCGAGCGACGAGTGCGAGGAAGTGGCAGCAGCAGCGGCAGCAGCAGCGGCAGCAGCAGAGGCAGGGAGCAGGCAGTGGGCAGGCGGCAGACAGCCAGGCAGGTCCATTGCAGTCAATTTCTATTAGAGGCTGACCTTGTCAACATGTTGCCAAGCAGCAGCAGCAACAGCAGCAGCAGCGGCAGTGTTGCAGTAGCAACAAGGCAGAGGCTGAGGCTGAGGCTGAGGCTCGTTTAGAGTGTGTTGCGGCGTTAAGTTGACAATTTACTGACAAATGTGTAAATTGCATTTGATCTTGCTGGTGTTGTTGTTGCTGCTGCTGCGTTAATTTATGCGACTGGCATTTCACAGGCAACAGGAGGAGAGACAGAGTCAGAGCCAGTGGCAGCACCGCGTGACAGAGTGGAGGCGAAGACAGGGCCCCCAGCCATAACGACGGGGCAGCATTCGACCTTGATCGCCAGCTTCCGCAATATACAGTTGGAGTTTTCCGTTTTTCAGTTCCCCTTGGCGCGAAATAGTCGAATGGGTTGCATGAGATACACAAATATCTCGAGTTTGCATGCAAAAGATACATATTTGGTAGATATTCCAACTAACCCATACAAGACTTTGTATGTCAAGGATACAACAGTATCTTAAAGCTACTCTGGCGCAATAGATAGACATTTACCAGCAAAGATACAAATACCCCATTTGTAGGAATAAAAGTATCTATATTGAACCAGAGTATCTAAAATTTGCAATTGCTTTGTTACTGATGGTAGAAAAACGTTTACAAATCGTTTGGTAGGCTAAAATCATTTGAAAGATGCAAGATACTGTATCCGTTCGCTTATGGAAACATTCTGCTATGGATCAATGACTTCTTCATTTGTATCTTTAAACATATTTTGTATATAACTAATGATAGATAGATAGATTGATAGATAGATGTGTGTTTGATATATGGACTCACCTTATGGGCTTTGATGGATGTGCCCTCTGAACAAACTAGTGTGACGTCCACCAGGTTCTCGTCGTGTAGTAATTGACTAAACACCCCTAACAGGTTGGATTGGTAATTGTTCCACCTCAAGCAGTAGTGCTCACTGCCCATGTCGGTGACAGCTTACGCTGCTGCAGAAATCCACATGGAAAGAACAAAGATAGACATTGGTGTTAGTTAGTGTGTTTTTGTTTAGTGTGTTAGTTAGTAACACTCGTAGTAGTAGTAGTAGTGGTCGTAGCTTGAGAATGACTCTGAGCGGCTCGCGTTTAATTTCTTAATTTGGTGTTCTATTCGTACGCCTTTTTTGCTAATACTGAAATTGCGTAATCAATCGCATGCGGTTCGAAGTATCTTTGTATCTACATATGCATATATCGGTATGTATGTATCTTTATATGCAATTAATGCCGAAGCGATTGCACAAATGCCAAACAAATTGCGAAATCTTTTGCTTCAGGGTTCACAAATGTCACTGCCACCAAGGCGCTGGGAGGGGGCATGCGAGACACCGACCCCTCGACTCTCTCCATCGGGCTATCCGTCTATCTGGGTGAGAGGTGTACAGGGGTAATTGGCGAGGTGGAAGAAGGCGCTGCAGTAGGAGGAGGAGGAGGAGCAGTAGGAGGCAGGTGGACACAACGTGCAATTGAGGGCGTGACTAGGCGTGTCACTGGGTTTCTCCACACACACAACAAAACGCTGACTTGGCAGAAATTCATCCAAAACTTTTGTACACCTACTTTTCTGTTTACTTAGCTTTTTGTGCATGTGATGAAAAGTTACACGGGGCTGGGGCTGGGGCTGGGGGCGGGGGGAGATACACCTTGTAAATATTACATTACTTCGCAGCAAATCAATGGGGGGAGAGAGTATATTGAAAAAGTACTACACCGTCGACTGTAAACATATTACAAATTTACTCAAACTTCAATTAATTTGTTAAAAGGAACGCTAAAAGCCCAAACAGACATTAAAAAACTGGAAAAAATAAATAAAAATACTTTTTAAGCATTTTTAACATATAATGAATATAAAAGAGAATTATAAAATAGAACAGACAATTGTGAACAAATTATTTAGAATGAAATATTAGAAAAATACCCTAAAAATACTATTAATTAGTTAGTTTAGCTGGGCTAAAAAATACTGATATAAATAAAGATAAACATACTCTTACTCAAAGTACTAACAAATTAAAAAATTACAAAAATACTAAATATATTTCGATACATATAAGAAAATAAATTTCTAATTTGCGATAACTGGAGCACGCACTTTTGCGATTTGATAGCCAATTCGATAACCGGCGCATGGCTGTACGTTTCTACAAAGAATTCTACAAAATTCTACAAAGAATACTGAAAAGATATCGAAAATACCACATGCTCTAATTCTCAAGTTTTCGAGATACTTAAAAAACTGAGACTGGATGCAAGGGAGATCTCCGAAGAGTTTTCTCTGCAAAGTGATGATATATTATATTATTTGATTGATTTGAGTGCAAATATCGATAATTAGAAGGAAGGCTTTAGTGATTCGTGATACTCGGCTTTAACCGAATCTCCAATCAAAAGAATTTTATGCCCAAAGAAAGACTCTTTCCCATAAAATGGTGTAAAAATCAATCTTCTTCGTTCGTCGTTCTTCGTTCAACATGAAAACATTTTCATCCTCCGATTCTCTGTGGGACATTCAAGTTTTATTTTTGTTGTATTTTTATAGGTTTGCCACTAAAACGTCTCTTTCGCTCTCTCTGCATGTCTCTATGTGTGCTGTGTGCCATCTATCTGTCTTTTTCTAGCCATCAGTTTTGCATTAAATTGATGGTTAAATAATTAATCGACGAGGCCAACATTCAGGCAATCAACGAAACGATCTGAAATTAGGTAAGGCCCCGCGCGACCAGAAGAAATTGCAAACTGCGCTCCACAAACAACAACAGCCCCACAACAAACATTTCCGGCCTTCGGGTGAGTCGTTCTCTCTCTGTCTCACTCTCTGTCTCTATTTCTCCTTCTCTTTTTCTGGGGTGTTGGAAATCTCAGGCATCGAGGCACCGAAAAAATAATAACGAAGCAATAAACTCTGAATTTATTTCAACAAATAAAACTTTGATTTATTGCACTACGCACCGGGCACACAGCATGCAACGGATCTCAGCCTCAGCCTCAGTCTCTGTCCCCAGCCACTCTGCCCCAGCGACTGACTGTGCCTCTGTGGCAGCCTCACACTCCCCCTCTCCAGTGCTCCTCTCTGGCATATTGCCTCCACCTTTTGGAGCCTTGATCTGAGACCTCGATAACGATATTATAGAGGAGTTAGAATCTGTATCTGAAGCTATTGCGATCGTAAAGCGTAAATTACGCATGCATTTTGTTATTTCCCTCTGTCTCTCAATCTCCTTCTGTCTCTCTCTTTCACTCTTCTGGGTCTCTCTCTCTCTCTCTCTCTGTCTCGCTCTCAATCTTTATTCAGCTCTCGGAAAAGTCGTGCGAACTTTTGGGGCTTACAGGGGCACAGTGAATGAAAGTCTAGGAAAAACTTATAGGAAAACTTATACAGGAAGCATTCTCGCATTTCAAAGGCATATATCCTTTCGCTTATGGGAACTTTGTGTAGCGAATGAAACGGCATTCAGTGAATGAAACGAATGGAATAGAACGGTATTTTTTTGGTGGGGGTTTTCCAACGCTTTTCCACCACTGTAGGAGCCTCTTCTCATTTAGTTAAAGATCACAGCAGTAATTCAGGCAAAGAAAAAAACCCAAATGTTCGGCTGGAAAATTATGGCCAAAGTGGCAGCCAACACGCAATGGCTAAAGGTCGCAGCCCAAGACGGGGGGGCAGGCAGCCAGAGAGCGGCTGGATTTTTTTTCGCTTCATTTTTTTATTTTCCATGCAACATTTGCATGCAACAGCAGGTCGACACTTAATTAAGAGAAGTTGCTAGTGGCCATGTTGCGGCCAAGTTGTTGCCGCCGCTGTCGTTGCTGTTGCTGCCGTTGCTGCTGCTGCCGTTGCTGCTGCTGGCGTGTTGCTGCCGTTGCTGTTGCTGTTGCAAGTGCTGCCCACGCATGATTTTTGAATTAGCGCTGTGTGTAGTAACAACAACTAATATAATTGACAGTTGTTGTTGTCGCTGCTGCTGCTGTTGCTGTTGCCTACGTGTTCTGTTGCAGACGTCAATGACTGCCTGCCTGAAATGCATGCTAAGTAGGCAACCAGAAAGCGACCAACAGCTGGCCGAGAGGAAGGGTCGGACTAGTGGATACCCTCTAGCAGAGCCATCGACAGACAGCTAAAAACGGAATGAGCCTTTCGCTTATGGGTAATTTGTACAGCGAAACTACGTCTTTCCTCTTCCATCCGATATGCAAACATCTTGTTCAAATCATAATACCCTCTCGCCCCAAAGGGCATAAACAAATCTAGAGGGAAAACAAAGCCAAGAGAAAGCCGCTAAGGAAAACTTAGAGAAAAAAATATACTACATAGAAGAAAAAAAGAACAAGCTTCTGCTGTGTTGCATGCAATTTGGGTCTGTTAATTGTTGTTGCTGCTGCGATTTATGCCGCTTGCATGCTAATTATGAGCCCCATGTTGAGCTCCACAAAAATACCAGGTGGGAGATAGGGAGGCAGGCGGGCTGCGGCAGGTGGCAGGTGGCAGGCGGCAGCAAAAGGTAGCACCACAATGAGCGAGTGAGACAGGGCCACTTACTGACAACTAAATCAGTCAAAACGATGATGATGGGGGCCCCAGCCGCTGTTCATTTGGGTCCCCAGCGCGCCCATTGAGTTTTTAGCCAAGTTAATGAGCGGCAGGAGAGAGAGAGAGAGAGCGTAAGACAGGCAGCAAACAGCAGCATCAGCAGCAGCCTCTCAAATGAATGGGTGGATGGAGGGGTTTCTTTTCCTGCTGCATCTCCCACAGTGCACAAAGATGGTCAAGAACGATGGTTACGATGGTATTTCCTAGACCTTCTTTTCAATTAAAAACCCCCGTCGCTATGGGCTTCTCAAGTCTGGGCCTAAATGGTGATTGTAATTATTGTTCGTGTACACACTCTTCATTGGTGTTGTTGTCTAAATTGTTTGTGGTGTAGTTATTGGTGTTCTTGAAATCTATGCTGGAGCTGTTGTGATGTTTGTTGGAGTGGAATATTTATTGTACTGCGGCTTAAGCTGTTGAAGATTCATTTGGGGTTATTGGAGCTGTTGGTTGAGTCTTTCGAGTTATGTTTGTTCTTGTTGGATTTGTAATTTTGACTGAAATTGGAGAGTCTTTGTTGTTGTGCTTGCCCCTGTTGGTGTTTTTTCTAAACCTGTTGGTGTAAGTGTTGTGGTGTTTTTTTACATGCTTTTGGTTTTTTTCAAACAGTTTTTGTAATAGTTGGTTGAGTGGAATCTTTGTTGGTGTTGTTGAAATCTTTCTTCTTGCTTTAGAAGCTGTTGGTGTTGCTGTAAAAGTTATTTTTGTTGGTGTTGTGCTTGTCTACGTTGTTGAAATCTTTGTTGGAGTTCTTGCAACAGCTGTTGGTGTAGGGATTAGTGTTGTTGAAGTTGTCATACTAATTGTCGGTATTATTAATGTTGTTAAAAAGCTGTTGGTGTGTGAGTTAAGCTCTTGTTGGTGTAGGTGTTACAGTTTTTGTATGTTTGTCTTGTTGTTGTTGTACCTTTTAGAGTTGTTAGAGTGGCGCCTTTTCTGTTTGCCTGTCGTTTGCCTTAAAACTCATTAATATTGAAATTTCGTTCGTGTGCATGAGTTATTAGCAATTTTCTAATTAAGGCTCCCCTGCCGACGAGCCGCCAACGATTCTTCTTCCCTCCTGCTGCTGCTGCAGTTTTTTTTCCTCTGGCTGCCACCTACTGCAGTCGATTCCCCCTCTTTCTCTCTCTCCCCGGACTCTCATGCTTGGCCGCTCACCTGAGGCGCCGCCGCCAAGCCTCCTTCTGTGCACCCACCTCCCACCTGCATCTGTCACACCCACAAAGAGGCGGCCGTTTTGCCTTTCATGTTTTGTTTTTTTCTTCTTTTCTTTTCTTCAGTCTTTCTTTTTTATAGTATTTTGTTTTTGTTGCTGGTGAAATTTGCATTTGATTTATTTATTTATAAACTTAATTGCCAAGTGGGCCACAAGTGGGCGGGCCGGCGACTGACGGGAAGAAGAGTGTAAGAGAGGAGTCCATTGATTGGGCAGGAATTTGCATAGAGGAATCTTGAGAGGAATCTCATGGGAAGGGGTTCTTCGAGTGTGGCCAGAGGTAAGGTGCGATTCCGATCGCTTATGGGAAAGTTGCACAAGGAATGTGATTCCAATGTCATTCGAATGTGTCCTAGTGGGGGGGCAGGAGAGATTAGTGTGGCTAGAGGGAGCTTTTTTGTTTGTGTTTTCTTTAAAGTTCCAGTATTTCCGCTTACCCATGCTCTAACCTCCAGTGTGACCAGCTTTTAAAACGAAATTTGTGATTGATATCAAAGTCAAATCGCTGGTCAATGGTCAGAAGACACTGATCAATGATGATCTGCTGCTGGTGCTCTTCTCTCTGGAGCCCACGCAGATCCCCACAAATGGATGTGGCAGTGGCAGTTACCGTTGCACGTTGCAGTGGCAGTTGCAGTAGCAGCGTGGCATCCTTCCACTGTTCTACCAGTTCTACCAGAAACCTTTTGTGAGACAGACACACACTTGACTGATGAAGGCAAGGCTCTGGCTTTGCGGCAAGGCTCTGGCTTTGCGGCAAGGCGGCCGCAGTCTAGTCGACGGTGTGGCCACTTGCTCCGCCAAAGGGGGGGGCATGGGGCACGAGGGGGCACACACTGCGTGTGAGTACGCCTACGTGCGATGGCGGCACATTTTAAATCAAAAAGAAGGGCGCACGATGCAGTTCAGTTTTGGTTTGAGTTGAGTTTTTCACTTTGAGCCGCGCCTCGTTTTTGTGATACCCTCTAAAAAAAAAGGCCCCCATCAGGGAGTACCCGCACAAAGGGTAAGGTGCGAGTGGCAGGCACACTTGTTGGCAGGATGGGGTATCTTTTGGTGCGTAATATTCCCACTGCTTTAGTGATTATTAATTGCAACATGAAGGGGCAGAGGCAGAGGCAGGGGCAGCGGCAGGGGCAGATATGGTCTAGGGGTGTTCAAGCTGCAAAACAGTTGCAATTTCGCTCTTGTGGCATGCTGCTGCTGCCTGCCTGCCTCTCTCGTTTGAACATTTGCCGACACACAGTTTTGCGATTATCATAATGCTGCCTGCGCAGCGGCGGTGCGGCGGCGGCTCCAGTGTTCATGTTGCAGTCTTGTCGATGTGAATGATGATTATTTTGATAAGTTGCGCAACATGTTGCAACAACAGCAGCAGCAGCAGCGGCAGCGGCAGCCAGGCATTGCCTTAGATTTCTTTATATCTCCGCATAATTCTTGGTCATCTCTGGCCAGATCTTAATTGTTCCTCTCACTCGCTGGAGAGCTTCGCTCCTCTTGGGGGCCGCATTGTGTGGCAGGCCGGGCAGGCCGGGCAGGCCGAGGTGTTGCCAGCTCAAATTGCTGCTTGTCACTGTGCGGAAGTGCGGCTGTGCGGCAGTGTGGCAGGCAGCTTCACTGTGGCAACAACTATGATTATAAATGAATGCATTTTGTTTTTTTTTTTTTTATTGATTTATTAATCGCGTTTGCTGGTGAAAGGATTTCGCTCTGGGCTTTGGATCATAAATTTCCAAAGCGTTTAAAGCGGATCTTTCTTTCTCCCTCTCCCTCTCCCCCTGTCTGCGTCTCTGTCTCTCTGCAGCGCTGCTTCCTGCCGCACAGCAGCAGCTTTCTATTGTGGCAAGTCCAGTTTCTGCCGCTGCTGCCACACATAAAGGGCACAGCCTCCGAAAAATACAAAAATATATTCCAAAAATTATTATGGCTCCGTGGGTGTGGGGGGCTGGGTGGGGGTGTTGGGGGGGTTTTTTTGGGGGGCTTCGTGCTACTTAAATCCAGCGATTGCCTTTGTGCCACTGCCACCTACAATATGTATGGCTTGGGTGTCGCTTTTGTGGCACGAACATGACTTTTGGCGGCGCATGCGTGTTGCCTGGCAGTTTGTTGCACAGTTGCAGTTGCAGCTGATTTACTGCAGCCACGAAAAACTACTGTTGCTGCTGCTGCTGCTGCTGTTGCAGATAAGACACAACAATACGGTTCGTTCTTGTGGCTCTGTGCAACACACAATTTGCAGTTATTTGTGGCAACGATAAGCAAGCAGCGGCAAGCACTTGTTGCTCTGTGGCTCTGTGGCATGCAGCACATTTTGTGTGACAGTGGCAGGTCAACAGCAATTGAAAATGCAATTAAATTAGAGACCAACCGAAAGGCAACCAAACCGAAAAATGAGAGCAAGAAGCGAGAGTCAAAGTTTGACTCCACACAGCCGGAGGGGGCCTTGGCATGAGACGATTGCTGGCCACAAAATTTATATTATTAGCCAATTGTTGCAACGCTGCTGCTGCTGTTGCTGTTGCTGCTGTTGCGGTGTGCAGCCGCCGCCACATGATGAAACAACGGCCGTAGCTCAAAGCTGTTGCTGCTTTTTGCGTGTCGAATGCAAAGCATCGACATCGACATCGACATCGAAAAACTTTGACTATTTGTCGGTTTGTTGTTCTTTTCATTCGTTCATTCATTCCACCATTCATTCGTTCATTCATTCATTCATTTGAAATTGTGCAATAATCATTTTCAATTTTCATATAAACATTTTCATGCGGCTGTTGCCTTCACCTCGATGCTGGCAAATCGGTTGCAATGGCAATTATATTCCACCTGTACCCCCCAACGCAGAGCGAAAGGGAGGGGCTAACCTCAATCTAGCAGGAAGTGCCAGGGACATGGACAAGCACCAAGGAAGGATCACTCGAGGATCTCCCGTTTTCAGGAATTCGGCAGGCATTCGGCGATCCCTCGACGATCTGTTTCCTCTTCTACTCCATTGGGAGAAGAATCCATTGAAATGGAAAGGAAATTACACTTTAGAGAACATGTAAAGATCTGCTGTCTCTCGTACTTTAATAGCTAGGACTCCCATCTCTGTCTCTGTCTCTGTATCTATCGTCTGTTCCTGCTCTGTGGCTGTGTGAAGTGCGGAATGTGGCACTGTGGCATAGCCACACAATTGAGGTTTGGGTCAAGTCCAAGGCGGCGGATATTTCCAACGGGGCCTAATCAAGTTTAAGGCAGAAAGAAAATAAAAAGAAAACACCTGGGCTGCTGCTCAGCTCTCCCCCAGGAAGTGGGAATAAACGCTCCGCTCTGTGCCACACAGCAGAGAAATGTGCGTAAACGGCTGCAGCAGCAATAAGCAGCTCGTGGCATAAACAATTTCCGGGGGGCAGGCAGCAGGCCAGCAGCCAGCAGTTTCCACTCGAGTGAGTGACTAGCATTTAATCAAGAGCAATCAGCAGGCACTGGATGCGGCGGCAGCAACATGTGGATGCAACAGCAACAACCATAATTGCTGTCATGTTGCGCTGTGGCGGCCACGTGCTCCATTTTAGCCATGTTGCTGCCACAAAGTTATCAACGTTTTGTGGCAGCAGCAGCATCGGACATCGGACATTGGACGGTGGACAGTGGACAGTGGCACCATATTTTGATATGGCACACGCAATGCTCATTTGTCTGCCACATCTGCCACACACACACACACACACACACAGGCGTACAGGGGGTTTTTTTTTTTTTTTTGATAAATGTTTGTGCCGCTACAACATGTTGCTTGCGACTCTTGTGGCCCGAGCCAGAGCCACAGAGCCGCAGAGAGCCGCAAAAAAGATTTATGATTATTGCTTTGTAATTTGTGTTTAAAATATGTGCCGCCGCCTTGTTGCAATGTTGCCTGCCGCCTGCCGCCTGCCTCTCTGTGGCCGTTGCTGTTCGCCGTTGAGGCCATGAGGCCTGGGCCTGGGCTGCATAAAAATCAATTAGCAGGCCCCCAAAATCAAAAGAACCAGTGGCCAGCCAGTGCGGCCGCTGATGAAACCTTGAGAGTGCATAAACAATTAATGTGGCACGTTTTGCTGCTGCCGCTGATGGCCTGCAGCGGCGTCACCTATCGGCAGCTTGGAATTTGTGGCATGAACATTAACAGAGTGCCACCACGGCCACCACAGCCACGCAGCCGGAACTCCTGCTGAAGCGCGGAAAGCAGCGACCTGTGTGGCCGTTCGCTTAGGGGACATTTTTTCTATTATTCATTGTTCTACGTTCTTGCCTCCCAAGCGGACCCTTTGCTCCGATATTTATTCTTCGATACATAAAAGACGCACCGAGAATGCAAAAACAAAATACACGGCGGCGCGACTGAGAATGCAAGAGCAGGGTGATTCTGTAAGGATTCTGTGGGGATCTGTCCACATTTCCTGGGGCATATTCTGTGAGAAATATTTGAGGATATCGTGGGGATTGTATTTGCTCCACTGACGCCCCAAAAAACGTCCTATATTTTCCAAAGGAGGTCGCTTATGGGCTCCCACTTATTTCTAATTAGCGAGCACTCACTGTACCCACGGGGCATGCGGGGCAGGCGGTGCAACGTGCCTTGTCAGCCTCTCTCTAAGCAGCCAATTAATGTTGCGGCCACTGCAGCAGCAACAACCACATGCAACATGTTGCATGCAGTGCAATTTATTAATGAGATTGCCCCGTTGATTACAAAAAGACCAAAAGACAGGCACAGAGAGAGACAGAGAGAGAGAGGGAGAGGCGGAGAGAGGGTTTGGTTGTTGCCGCACGCACAGTGGCAGCAACATGTTGCTGCTGTGGCCGTTGTTGTTGCCAGCGGGTGTTGCACATTTATTGAGCGCTTATTATGCGTGTGTGCCCCGCCTCGCCACCAAATTAGGTGTCAAATGACAATGAATAGTCCCCTCTGGGGACGGGGCGGGGGATCGGATCTCACATAGATTTTTCACACATTTTCCACAGAGATTTTTCCTCATTTTTGTGTGCGTGTGTGTGCGTGGTTCGGGGGTGTTGACGCGCGCACAGCTGGCGCGTATTAAGGTCAAAGAGCGATCGAAATCGCAATCGCAATCGGATCGTGTCGCCCCAGCAGCTGTCAAACTCAATTCCGACTCTGCGGCACATGCAAAGGTCAGGCGCTGCAGCTGCCACAAGATTTTCGACAGCACCTCCCCCTCCCTGCCCTGCCACACCTTCTCCACCGGCCGCCCCTTCCTCCTCTGGTGCCAGTCAAGCCTTTATTTTGCGACTCCGCTTAGCATCATAAAAATGTCAAAGCTTTATTTGCAAGCTTCTTGTGGCTGTTGCGGCTGTTGTGGCAAGCTTCTTGTGGCAGCCAGCTGCTGTTGTTTTTGTTATGGCAGCGATGGCGGCGGCGGTGGCGGTGGCGGGCTAATTGGCGTGTCATTGGCTGGAACGCAGGCATAAATCTGTTATTTTATACGCGCCTTTTGTTGTGTGCAACATGGCGTATGAGTAATGTGCGCAAAATACAGCCAGCAACACAATCAATTGACACACGCAGAGGGAGAGAGGTGGAGTGGGAGTGGAAGTGGGGGTGGGTTGGGAAGGAGCAAGGAAAAACATCCTTCACATTCAGTGGCACATTCGCTTCATTCGCACTGCTCAAATATCCCATAGGCGAAAGGATTCGCAACGAATGAAACGAAACAAAGCGATTTGGGACAGTGGAATATGTGGAACAAATGGAACTATGGCATTAACAGAGCTATTCTGCTATTCCACATAAAATATGGATCTGCCATCAAAATCTGTAGAGACTTTAGCCTGCAGTTCAAGGCTTTCTTTCTTTCTATTGTGGTTCATTCCATCTGTCTTCGCTGTGCTTTCTTTGCGTTTGAAAACTTTCTTTGCCTGTACTCCTTGTGCTCTTTTTTTCCACTCACATCAAATTCCTGTCATAGTTCTGTCACTCCCTCCCAATCCGATCTCAAACTCAATCTGTTTTTAATTTGATATCCCCTCCTGTTCCACCGTTCCTTCGTTCCGCTATTCCACCATTCACTTTTATCTCTCACTTATTCCATCCATTCTTCACATTCAGTGGCACATTCGCTTCAATCGCACTGCTCAAATATTCCATAAGCGAAAGGATTCACCACGAATGAAACGAAACGAAGCGATTTGGGACAGTGGAATATGTGGAACAAATGGAACTATGGCATTAACAGAGCTATTCTGCTATTCCACATAAAATATGGATCTGCCATCAAAATCTGTAGAGACTTTAGCCTGCAGTTCAAGGCTTTCTTTCTTTCTATTGTGGTTCATTCCATCTGTCTTCGCTGTGCTTTCTTTGCGTTTGAAAACTTTCTTTGCCTGTACTCCTTGTGCTCTTTTTTTCCACTCACATCAAATTCCTGTCATAGTTCTGTCACTCCCTCCCAATCCGATCTCAAACTCAATCTGTTTTTAATTTGATATCCCCTCCTGTTCCACCGTTCCTTCGTTCCGCTATTCCACCATTCACTTTTATCTCTCACTTATTCCATCCATTTTTCATCCACTACTGCTCTGAATATCCCACTTTTCAGCGCCAGTTTTTGGCCACCAATTACTGGTACGCCTCTCCCCAAGCCCCCTTCCGCCCCACACACAGAGCTTAACCCAGTCTTGGCCCCACCATTAACCCCTCTCGGCCTGCCACAAATAAAACCAAATTAACCCACATCAATCACACACACACGACGACGGCGACGACGAAGCAAAAAAAACGAAAAAAAACGTAACATAAACGTAGAAAATTTCCATTTTAATTTGAAATAACTTTAAGGAGTTGTTTCTGTCCGTCAGTCCGTCATTCCGTCATTTTTTAAGCCAATTTTCATAGCCTAAAAATAGTCAGAGGTGGAACGAGGCGGCGGGAAAGCGGGAAAACCGCTTCTAAAAATATACAAAAATAGAGGATAGAGGAGTTCGGAGATCGCAGAGCGAGAGTGGAAAATCGCTGTCCAAGTGCCTTCCACTTGACTGTCCCCTCCCCCAGACTGGAGGAGGTGCTCCACGCGAGAAGTAACTATTATTTTTGGAGCATTTTTGTGGCTAGATCTATCTCGGAACTTCCATGCTGCAGCTTCCTTAAACTTCCATCGAAACTTCCACATGTTTCTCTCCTGCGATCGTCATCGCTGGAAATCTGGTCGCCTCCTTGCCCCAGTCTGTTGCTAATACAATAATGGAACGCGGTCTGTTATAATATTTACAGCTTTGAATTAACTAACGAGCTCGAAAGCTGCACTGCAACGAACCGGTTCAAGATGCAACAAAAGCAACAGGTGTTCATTTGGCACTGGAATGGAATGAAATGGAATCGACTGACAGAGGAACGAAACGAAACGAAACAAAGCGGTACGATAGCGTGCAAAAACGAATAGAACAAGTGGATTAAAACATAGTGGAATGGAATGAGTTGGAAGAGTTTGAAAAATTATGAAGGAATCTCGGCGAATTGATGGAGCCTCGTGCCACGACTTTCACTCCTGCCCCTCCTTCCGAACTGGTGCCTCTCACTTCCTCCCCCACTCTTTCTTCCTCTAACTCTCCTCCACCCACTAATAAAAAAAACCACTGCCCACACGCTAATTGCGGCGAACAAAAACGCACGAATGGAACGCCAGCATCGAGGAGGGACCACCAGCAGCCATGGGAGCCGGCCACTGCTGCCACATGCAACATGCCACTCACCTGAGAGGAGATCCAGAGCTGCAGCTCTTGCTCCGCTTTCGGGTTTGGGTAGACAACAAAAAAAAAAAAACGCCAAACAAAACAAAACAAAAACAGAACCAAAGTAAAGTAAAGTAAAAGAAAATTCCCATAAACAAATAAACACTTGACTTGATTGTGGACGCGACTTGCATTTGAGACTGGACTGAAAAACTGTTGGCCCGGCCAAAAGCCCGGTTGCGCAGGGTACGGATACGGATACGGGTACGGAGTGGTATGTGGCATGTGGCATTGTTATGGCTGGTGGCCTCAGTTAGCTACCAACTGCGACTGCAACTCAAATTAAGCAAAATTTATGCGCCTTCTGGTGTCGAAGCTGTTCGAGAGTCTGTGTCCTTTCGCTTATGGGTAATTTGTTGGCCCAAAAACGGCTCTCGGGGAAGATCTGTAGGATCCCTGGTAAGAATTGGAGCCCCCAAGGCAGGAAGGCAAGAGGAAACCCACGCCACATCATTCATATGCGGCAAACCGTCACCAGGCGAAAAGAAAAAACCACAGTGCAACTGCAACTTGCAACTGCAACAAACAGTAACTTAAACTGCAGCAGCAGAAGCAGCACCAACAGTAGGGACCACCACATAGCAATTATGGATCTCTGGATATCTGCCTTGCCTCGCCTCGCCCCTTCTCTTGTGTGGCAAGTGGAGGCGACACGAAGAGCAGCTCTGTTGCTGCTGCTGTTCCTGCTGCAATAATTTCCATCGCCTGCCGTCGCCACAAATCTGCCAACATAATTTTGTTATTTCACTGCCACTTTGTTTGACGTGCAAATGTTTGGCTTTGGCTTTGGCTTTGGCCTTCAGTGCAGGCTGCAGTGTTGGGGGGCCTCCCGTCTCCCTGCCGTTTGGGGGCACCTCCGTTCGTGGCACATCCTGGTTTAGTTCGGTTCGGCTAGATGATTTTTCAATTTGTGCTTAGCCTAAGACAATCAGGCAACAGCAGCGGCATCGGCAGCGGCAGCAGCAAACCAAAGCAAAGCACAAAAAAGGGGCAACCGCAGCCACACCAAACCACGGGACAAGCATTGCAGCGCTCGTTGTTGCCAGTGCCAATGCTGCCACTGCCACTGCCACTGCAACTGCAACTGCTGCTGCTGTTGCTGCTGTGGTCATAAGTAACTTTAAATTATGATGAAAGTAATTTTCTGCTTCAGTAGCGAACGCCGCGCCAACTTATAGTCAGCGTCAGGGTCTCGGACTTGATTTACACCCCACACACACACACACACACACATAGACAGAGAGAGAGAGAGAGAGAGACGGGGTGGCAGTGGCAGTGGCAGGATGGAGGAGCAACAATAGTCAAGTGCAAATTAAGTAATTGCCAGCAGGGGCAAAACACATCTACAGCCAGACTCCGTCTCCGACTACCGACTCCCAACTCCCGACTTGGACTCCCAGTCGTAGAAGCCAGTAGCTGCTACCGTTGTCATTAGGGACGGGACAGGCGTGCCACAAAGCGGAGTTCATGTCTCTTGTCGGGCAAACGTACTCTACTCCCATGTCCATGCCAAAGCATCGAATCCCCGGCTTTGGTTCATAAATCTTTTTCCACCAACACCAACATCCAACCCCAGGAGAGAGGGAGAGCGCGTGAAAATAGAAACAATTTCGAAGAATTGCCAATAAGAGTGGGGATATACCAAATACTACAACAGTATCTCTCATTGAATAATGGATATGGCATGGAGTCTACGTTATACAGAGAGAACTCTAAATGATTAATGCTATAGAAAATAATAAGAGATTTTCAATTAAAAAAATACTGCACAAAATACTAAAAAATACTACAATACTACAAAATCTATCATTCTTATCTCTTGAATGCTAATAAAAAAATACCAAAATATAACGAAAATACCAACTAAATAATACCAAAATACTCAATATCAGGGATTATCTCTGAAATAAACAAATCCATAAATAAAAAAAATTGCTATAAAAATACCAAAATACCAAAAAATTATGTATTATTAATATTTATAAACAAAATATTAGAAGAGGCAAAAATACCAAAAAATAATAAATAATTATAAATACAAAAAATACTTAAAAAACGAATATTATAGATCAATTAACGATCTTCAGATGGGAAACAATTGAATGGATGTTTAAAGGCCATATCCAACCTATTTATTCGATATCCACACATATCCGATACCTGCTACGATATACATGGTGAGGACTGGGATATTAGCTAATTAAAATGCTGGGAAAACGCTCATTAAACAGGGATATTCCGTACGGCGTACCATGAATATGGCATTTGCATTATTGGCCGTTCAGCGTTCAGCGTTCGGCGTTCCCCCTCACATCTTGGGACATTGTTAACCATTTTTGGGGCGATAAGCGGCCGGCAATTGGCGATGCATTTACACAAATTTACATAATAATAACCACGAATAACCACAAGCGAATAATCTATCCCCAATAATCTCCAAAAAACCAAAAAAAAAACGAACCTGAAGCCAAAGCCAAAACGGAAATGCAAGAAACTAAAGACAAATTACTCACGCAGGCTCCGTGTGCCCCCAACTGCTGCACCGCACCGAGCCGTGCCACAAAAGTCTCCACCCCCGCAGGGCAATTAAGCATTCGGCACAAAAACCCCAGAGAGAAATATATGTACATATATACATAAAGGAAATCTTAAATCTTTGTATGGCCGTTGTAATAGACCTCCGAACATATTTGTACAATTAACAGATTTTCATATTTTTTTTTGCTTTGGCTTTGTTTTCTCCACACCCGATATGGGGATATGGATACCAAAACGAAGCCTGGCTGAAGAGGGGGGGAGGGCACTTCAATGGAAATTAAGATCAGGCACAGAGCCATAGCCATGGCCAAAACGAAACATTTTCTATGGACACTGGGACATTTCAATTGCCTGGCGGGAAAAAAAAGGAAGGCAAATATTTGGACCAACAGCTGCTGGGCAGGAATACGGGGCTTACAAACAACAACAAAATAAAGGCTAAAACTCTCGCTGGCTGCTGGCTGCTGGATTGCTGGACGGTTGCCTCCATGGATTCGTTCGTTTATTGCTGGCTAAAACAATTTAAAAGCAATTTGAGTCACGTTTGGGAGTTGGACTTGCCGGCAGGCCACGCAGGGGATCGCTCGGTCTCGGACTCGGACTCGGACTCGGATTCGGGTTAGGATTCGGGTGAGCGGGTGAATGGGCATTCATTGAATTTGCATTTTTGTTGGTTGGTCAAAAACCAAGTCTGGAAGTCACACAAAAAGCCACTGCTGCCTGCCTGCGATGCCTGTGAACTGAAGTTTCTTCTGGTTCTGTGGGCTGTGGGCTGCACTTGACAAAACTTCACACATATTCGTATCTCTGGGATTGGGATCTGAATCGGTATCGGTAGCTGAATCGGATTTTGTGCTATACAAACAAATACTTCCCTAATGGAACGCAATTTGCTCGAATTGTTTGGTATCTTTAGCATTTTGGTATTATTTTTAGTATTTTCTTGGCACAGCTTAGAGTTGTTTTAAGTGCGTATGCTTTAGCTTACCGTTTTCTTCCTTTTATCATAGACTATAGAATATTTATCTGTAGGATCCAATGCAGTTGGAGATCTGGAGATCATCTGTATCGCATCTAGTATCGTGATGTTCCCATCCACTTTTATATGGTTTGTGTCTTATACATATATGGCATTCTGTTGTTATATTTCACATGGTCTCCAATAAATATCAAAGCTATCCTTGATACCATCTCTAAGGCTGCTATAAGACAACTTTGCTAAGGTCTCGTCACTCGTTACATTTACTCGTTACACTATTCGGCTATTATTTATATTACTATTTACTGCAAATATTCCAAATATACTCCAATATTCCCTCGAATCCTACATCGTTGCGGATTTTCCATCATATTTTGTGTCCCTTGTTCTTTCGCTTTAAATTTTCTTTCGTTAAATTTGTCTAACGAATCCACATCCCTCGCATCACCGAGTGGAAGCTCCCTAAAGAAGCAAACCCTCGAGTACTATTCCCTGTGTTTCTCCATTCTTTGGGTAGCAAGTTCCTTAATTAATAGTAAAATTTCTCGCTGTGTAGGGGGGGTATGTTTTGTGTGTGTTTTCTGTCAATTCTTTTGGTGTCAGATTTCAATTTTGTTTCGTTCATTTTCAATGCGTATCGTTTTGCTTTGAGGCACAACCACAGCGGCAGTGGCAACAACATCAAAATAGGCATTTGGCGGCATTTTTACAAAAGCCACCGCCATCGCCGTTTCCACTGCCACTGCTGCAAGCGGCAAGCGGCAAGCTGAAGCTCTGTTGCAAGTTTATTAATTCAGCAACAACTTTGCAACTGTTTTGAGTCAGCATCAGCATCAAGCATCGGCGGCAGCGGCGGCAACAACAGCAAATTGTCATCCCCCGCGGCTTGTTTTTCCCATGTGAAATTTACATTTTCATATGCTGACGCTGACGCTGCCTCTGCCTCTGCGGCTGTTGCACGTTGCAGCTTGGGTCTCCACACCTTTTGGCGGCTGGAGCAGCAGCATTTTGGCCATTGTGTTGATTTATGTTCACATTTTGTGGTCATTTCTCTTTGCAGCCTAACTGCAGCGGCGCACCGAAGGAAAATGTGACAGCCTTTAGCCAAATCAGCCAATGGAATATGCATCTATATGTGGCATGCATCCACACACACTAACCGTAGATGTGTATAAACTGTTTCTGTTTCGGGGAACGGGAGACTTGCTATTTAAGGCATTTATTTACCTGCTTCTTTGAGTCGAAATAATCTCAATTGCTAATTGAAGTCGACGCTCGCCGAACAAAAAAACAAAAAGCGAAACTCACCTGCAACGAAAAAAGAGAAAGGAAGGCAAATTCAAATATTAATTGGGGGTGTATAAAATATTACATACTAGTATATATAGAAATATTGACATTCAAACATAGGAAAATCATGGAAAGGTTTCGTGGGTCTCCGAAGGAGGTTATTCTTAGGGAAAAAGTTTGAAAACTATTTCATTAAATCTTAATTATAGATTTATGGGAATTTAATTCTATTCGTATTTCATATTTCTGGGTATTTTTGTGTGAAGTGGTATTTAAATACCACACTGTTGCTATATTTTGGTACCAATCTTTTAGTATCTTTTAGTAAAACGGTTGGAAACAGCAAATTATCGTTGTGTACTTTTATACCATACTTGTAGTATTTAAATACCACACTGTTGCTATATTTTGGTACCAATCTGTTGGCATTTCAGTACAAAGCGGTTGGAAAACAGCAAATCATCGCTCTGTACTTTTATACTATACTTGTAGTATTTTAATACCACACTGTTGGTATTTTTTTGGTAATACTACTCACTTAGTATTTGAATACCACACTTTCGGTATTTTAATACCACTATTTTGATATTTTGATACCACTCTCTTGAATGTTGTGGTATTTTAAGCTCTTTTATGGTATTTGAAAACACTTTGTCAGTATATTTTGGTATTTTATTGGTATTTTTGTCGGATTTTTGTTGAACCCCGAATCCGAATGGGAGGAGAGGAGAAAAATGTTCGATTTACCCTTATAAATAATTCTTGAGCCCCCCTAAATGTGTCTTCTTCCGTTTCGTATTCCCTTAAACAGTCAAGCAGACTTTCGGTCACTTTTTCTGGTTGGGGGATAGGATTAGCAATCAACACCTTTCGCATGACCCCAATAAGGCATCATCTCTTGGTATTTTGGTCTCGCTCCGTTCGCTCTGGAAAAGTCAAAAGTTATGGGTTTCATTAAGCCGCCGTCGCCGTGGCTCTGTTGTGGTTGTTGTCGTCGGCGTTCGCATTCGCATTCGATAGATAGATAAAGAGTGACCCATACAACACCATGCAACAGGAGGCGAGGCACAGAGGCATGGACGTAGGTCTAGGACCAGACCCAGACATTAGCACACACCCGCTAATCTAAGCACATAACTTTTTGTGGCAGGAGTGTGTGAAGGCGAACCGCAAATGCGGAAGCACTTTCTAAAGATGCAGGCAACTCTGCAAGCGCTGCTGCTGCTGCTGCACTTATCGGGGTGCCCCCAAAAAAGAGAGAGAGACAGAGAGAGAGAGCGAAATAGTTAAGGCCTAATCGAAAATGCTCATCGTTCTGAAACGCGGAAAATTCGATTAAAGGCAAAGACCCAGAGACGACCAGCGTGCCAGGGTACAAAAAATGCAATTAGAGGGTGGGTTGTGGGATGCGTTATTAATGTGCGCGGATCTCGTACAGAAACGAGCTGGAAAATATTGATATACATATGCTATATACATATGTATATACTCTATATAATTGGTTCAGGCATGCGGAAGCGAAAAAGCGCCAAAAGCCAGCGAAAAAATGTGTAAAAAAATTTAAAAAAAAATATAATAAAACACAAAAATGCAAGAAAAATGCACGCAAAGATGCCACGAAGTTTGAATACTCTTTTTTGTTGGCTGTGGCAACACTCTAGAGGTACGGGGGATGCCAGACTGTGCAGAGTTGCCACCTGGCATATATAATGCTGTTAAATCCCAGAGATGGCCATACCGTTTAGTCTTCTGAATGGCATCGAATCGATTGAAAACGTTCGAAAGATCATCTTTAAGGTATTCCAAATTAAATTGTTATCATTCGTGGTATTCAAGCGTTCTAGTCACTCGATTCGAGTGATTATTCTACTTGAATTGAGTCAGATGGCATTTTATTCGAGAGATCGAGAGTCGGACATCCTGCCTTCTGATCGAGCATGGAATGCTTGTAGCCCCGCAATGGCTAGGGTATACGAATCGGTAGCCAAGGCATCGGCAAGGAGCTACTTTCGAGGCCAGGCTGCACTCGTATCCAGGCTCTATATTAGATTTCCAAGTGGGAGGTGTTCACGCACACACACACACGGCCATGGGGTGGGGGGGCTTTCACGCACACACACAGCATCCTATGGGTGGGGACTGGGGCCTAACAAGCCTGGCCCCAACGCCGTCTTGGCCGTCTCAGTCTTGTGTTAAATGAAAACGCATTAAAGCTCAGCGAGCGTTTGCAGTGGGCGTGTGCCTATGCTGCCTCAGCTTGAGGGGGGGCGTGCCGGGTTGGTGGGGCAGTGGGGTGGCAACTGCCGCAGCCGGAGCAGCAGCAGCAGTGGGTGTGCCGCAAATGGCAAACGGTGCTGCCAACTCGTTTGATTTTTCTCCTTCTCTCAAGCGAATGATAAATTTTGTAAATTTCTTTTCGAATCAAAACGGAGAAAGTTGACAGAAAGACAATCAAGTAGATCGATGAGATGTATATCGTGTGTAATCGATTTATCGATCTTATTCATAAGCCGATAAATAACCGTCTAATAACAATAGTCGATTATTTTATCGATACAATTTGAATTTTCTAAATTTTGTTATGAAATTATATCTGAGTCGTTTCGATATCGCTTCAACGATAACTAATCGATGACTCTAGATAGATGGAATAATTTTAATAAAATATCGATTAATATGGAATTATCGATAACACAAATTCTAAAGCAGAAATGTATTCGACTTCATTTCGATAACAATTGAAGCATCTTTCGATAGGTAAAACGATGAACAATCAATTAAATTTCGTTATATATTTCGACATTTTGTGTCTTTTAGTCTGGAGTTTCAATCGAGTTGGCAACCCTAATGCAGAGCCTCATGCTCTGATTGTCAATTTGCGTCCGTCGATGACGATGACGAGATGATGGCGACGGCTTTATCGTTTATTGTCAATCTCTCTTTCCTTCTCCAGGGGCCAGAGCCCGTCCTAGTCGCCGTCGTGGTCGTTGTCTAATTAGAAAAGCACGTGAGCACGCACAGCTGCGTAGTTGTCATAATTAGAGAGTATAAGAGCCTCAAGATATGTATGCCCCAGAGATCTTGGCCCGAGATCTCTCCGAAAGAAGGCAGAAGGAAACACTCTATTCATATTGGTGTTCAATATTACCGAGACAAAGATCGCAGAATGTGAATGAGACTGAGAATGAGAATGAGGCTGTGGCTGTGGCTGAGAATGAACTGGGCGACAATTTGCTAGATTGATTGAGGCGTCGTCCCCCCCCCAGGCCAGGCCCAGGCACTGCCACTGGGACTGGCACTGGAACTGGGCACTGGCTCCAAAGAACGTTAAAGTGAACCGGTTCGGGCAATTAATGTCTTAAATGCGCCTGCCTGGTGTGGCATTGTTAATTAATAACACGATGAGGCGCTCTCATGGAGAACGTTCCCCCTTTGGGTCCACGACGACGACGACTAATTGTTAATGCAAAAATCGTTGCAAGTTAGAAAATCAATTTTTACTTTAATGATCTGACAGGTAAGTGCATATTAAAGTTGGACCATCTCTACCCACAGATCTCTTGGCCGAGACCAGCCTTCTTTTGGTTAAGTGTTAAGTGGAGAAGAAGCCGAAGGAGATGGAGAATAAGGATATTTCAAGGAAGATCTGCGGTACTGAATAAGTGGAAGTATTTCGTAAGATATTTAGCGCCGAAATCAATGTTCATAAAGGTCGTAGGGCCTTCTGTAATATAGGTCCTCCCTTTTGCTCCAGTGAGACCCGCACTCTCTCCCTTCTCGCTTCTTCTGCCACCACATCTTTGGGTTCTTTGGGCCACGCCCTCGGAAAAGTAGCAGTCACCAAGGGGCACAAGGGGCAGTCACTGTTTCAAAGTCACAGAAACGAAGAATTCCAAAAGAAACCGCCCAAAAAAACAAAGGAAGAAAAAAAAAACAAAGACGGAAAGATACAAAGTGCAACCGCAGGCCCCAAAAGCAAATAGTGTGTGGAGTGGGCGTGGCCGCAAAATCGGACGAAGCCACAGTTGTTGCAAGTTGCTGTTGCTGTTGCAAGTTGCTTTTGCTGTGTGTGGCGGCGCCTGGCAAATGCACAAGGCCAAAAGACTATAATTAAGCCATGCCCCCAGAGGGGTCCCAAGCACACAGACCTGCCGCAACATGTGGCCAAAACGGGAGAGGGGAGTGGGGAGTGGGGAGGGGGGGGTAGGCGACAACTTCCTTCTAACCTACAAAAAGCGAAAAAATCAACTTTTAAATAAACTTTTATGCAAAAAACTAAACAATATCCGTTGTGCGTTGTCAACGAATGACATGAAATTGGCAAACGTGGAGCAGCAGCGGAGGAGCACATTTCCGTTTCAAGCAATTTCCGCGAGAGGTCTCTACCCCTGCCCCAACCCCTCTCTCTCTGACCAGGTCTCTCGAGTGCTATTTGATTGGTAAGCAATTTACGCAGTCGACAGGCAACGTGCCACAGCAGCAGCCACAGCCACAGCGACTGTCGAAAGTAACATTCAGCAACAGCATCGGCGAGACCAGAGAAACCAAGCGAAAAAAAAGCCCCAGAAATGGCTAAGGCTAGAACAAAAAAAAAATGTAGTTGCAACATCTCTCGACCCTGACCCGCAGCAACATGTTGTGTTGCATGCCCCCGCCCCCGCCCCCGCCCCTGTAATACTCTCATGAAGTAAGTTCCCCAACAAAAAGGAAAGCTTTGCGTCAATTTGAACGCATGTATCCTTTCGCTTAGGGGAACATTTTGGAAGCCTTTGGAATATGGTTTCGGTTCTTGAGAATTGAATGTTACTGGTGATTGCAACCGCTGTTAAGATACATGCCACAGATGTATCTTGTATCTGACAACTTGCATCTTGTAGAGCATCCTTGAATCGTTGCGGCTCGGGACGGGGCAGTGGCAGAGCCATCGCTCTTGATCGTTTGCATCTTTCTTGTTTGATCTTGTACGCATCAAAATGTTGATGCCCCATGATGGGGCAGGCAGCCAGGCAGCCAGGCAGCCGGGCAGCCGGGCAGAGGCACATCCGTTCGCCTTTTGCTGATTTGTATATCTAATTTTCATAATCTTGCAGGCACATTCGCCATGCCACAAGCCGCAATGTCAGCCAGAAAGGAAATCCAGTCAGTGCGCCTCTACAGCCTCTCTCTTGCTTGCCTCATTTGAATCTGTGTGTCTGTGTGTGTGTGTGTGTGTGTAGTGGGGTGTCCGGCGGCGGCACGTTTAGCAACGCATGTCAACGCAACAGAAGTTGCAACAGGAACAGCAGCAACATGAGGCAGCAACAGCAACATAATCATTGAGAGAGAGAGGAGTTCTTTTGTAATTAACACAGAATCCGCTTCCGGCAACAAGAGGCAACAACAGACACACAGACGCAGCGAGTGATGTGCAACAAGTGCGTGCCACAAGCTATAGAGAGACTGAGAGACAAGTGCAACATGTGTTCCATGTGTCCCCCATCGTCTAGCGGGTGGGCCGAGGCCGATACCGATGCCGGGGCCGAGGCCCGAGAGGCGACATCTTCTGTAGCCTGCTGGCGGCCATGCACCTGAGCGAGATCCATGCAGCGTGCCACAAAAGCTGTGGCAGCAGCAGCACCAGCACCAGCACCAGCGCCAGCAGGAGAATGACGAATGACAAGACATGCACAAGGGGCAGGAGGCACACGGGAGGAGGCAGATTATGCAAAAAGGAGAGGCGACACAGGAGACACTGGAGACAAAAGCCCGGGCCAAGAGACGTTGACAGTTTAGGCCTGGTCGTGGCCAAGATGTCACTTTTCATTAGGCAGCTGGTGCAGCGGCCGCCGCTGCTGGGTTGTGGCATGATGCATGGGCATGGGGCACCTGTTTTTCTGTGGCGGCCTTTTAGATTAGTCGCCTGTAATTAGTTAATAACATGGCAAGGCATGTCTAAATTGCTGCGCGCGACATCAAGTTGCACGTTGCACGGTTGCATTTTGATTGATGTTGCTGCCGGGCAACACAGCAGCAACAGCAGCAGCAGCAACCTGCAACAAGAGAGCTCTCCATAAAGCTGGAACAATGTTATGCATATATTTAATTGATAAGTTTTTAGCACATGATAAATTTTAATACTTTGGTGTGTGTGGCAGCAGCAAGATGAACAGCAGAAACGGCAGCAACAGCAGCAGCAGCAACGGCAGCAACAGCAACAGCAGCAGCAGAAACTGTTGCCACAACATACAGCAACCTGCAACAGCAGCAACAGCCACAGAGAGCCAACATATAAGCCGACATAAATCCATTAAAGCCGCACAAATTCCAAGTAAATTAAAAGCAGTTAAACTCAATTGATTTTGAGACGCAGCAGCAACGGCGGCAACAGCAGCAACAACTTGCCACAGTACGAGGAGCCGCAACAACACCTCTCTTTGGGGCAACAATAAAAATAAACAACGGCTGCAACAATCCCAAAAAAATGCGAGACAGAGAGACAGAGAGAGAGAGAGAGACAGCGAGAGGGTGAGAGTGAAAAAGGCCGAAGCTTTTAATACACTCTGAGGCAAGTCGCAGAGAGCTTTGTGCCACGAGACTCCTTCTTCTCTGGTGTGGTAGAGGCTACCCTTGCTGGCCAAAAGGGTATAAGGAGAACACAGAAATTGAAGCTGAAAGCTGAGACCCCGCAACAGCAGCAGCGGCAGCAGTGGCAGTGGCAGCAGTGGCAGTGGCAGCAGGCCAGAGGCCTCGGCTCAATAAATTTTTATCGCTTCCATCTGTATCTGTATCTGTGTATCTGTGTATCTGTGTGCGGCTGTGCCACATGAGTGTGGGCCAAGTGAGGAATGCTGAAACAAGAGCAACAACAGCAACAAGAGGCAGGCAACAGGCTAACGACAACCGACAACAGAAGCCGCATTCAAGGCGTTGTACAAACACATACATAACAACAACAACATGAAGCAGCAACATACAGCAGCAACATCCAGCAGCAGAGGAGGAAACATCCAGCAGCAGGAGGTGCAACATTTACTAGAAATTTTTGGAGAATTCACCAAAAAAAAATCACACACCCAAAAAAAAAAAAGGAAACGAAGAGTCCCCCCCCAAAAAAACAGGAAGAGAGACAGAGAGAAACAATGGCAACCACATGTGGCATATGCCACGCCACTAAGCCCTGGACTCCTCTTCTGTTTTTTTGACCAGAGCCAAACTCTTGCAACAAATTGCTTTGATTAAGCTGTGAGGGCGTTGAGGGCAGAGCTTAACTGAATGAGTGGACGAGTGGACAGAAGGGAGAGGGAGACAGGAGAACACACACCCACAGCAGGCTTCAGGAGAGAGGGAGAGGATGTTGCAGGATCATCAGCCGATGGCAAGCGTATGCAACATTCCGATTCTGATGATTATTATTATTTGTATCCATGCCATTGTTCCATTCCAGTGTTCCAAAAAGCGCATCAGTTGAAATATGCCTTGAATGACTGTATCTTGACACAAAGATACTGTATCTTTAGCAAACAAAGGTTCCTCTAAGCGAAAGGACACATCGTCCAAGCCAAAAACTTTTTTCAATCTTCCCATCCAATACCGCATCATTTGTTTATTTGGTTCGATCTCTTAGCCGCCTCTTAGGCCTTCATCATCTTCTTGGGCTCGGTACCTGGCCGCTGGCGGCAGAGTGTTGTTGCAACGCCCACGCATCGCACTCGCACTGGCACTCCACTTCTGCCCCCAATCGGCCGCTGAGGCGACGGCGAAGGCGAAGGCAAGGCACAGCCTTTGCCATTTAACTGACCCAAACAGCAACTGCAAATGCAACAGCAACAGGGAACTGCAACTGCGAATGTGAGGAGGCTGCTGCCGCTGCCGCCTGCTGCCTGCCACTTGTGCAACAAAAACTTTCTCTGGCCAAGAATGTGTGTGCAGCTGCAACAGCAAATGCTTTAGGCCCAGAGAGAGGAGAAATACTCGGCTTAGATAGTCTCAAAAAAAAAAGTCTTCCGTCTTCTGCTTGCCGTAGTCCAGTTTCCCAGTCCCCCCTCCCCCCATCATTCGTACAGGCGGAGACTGGTGGCAGAAGCAGGGGGGTACGGGTACGGGTACGGGTACAGCACCCGCCGCGTGTCGATTGAAAATTTATGATCACAATTTTGGTTAATGCATTTTCGTGTTTGTGCCATGATTACCAAATGTTATTCACGCTCCACTGACTCTCTACTCCAACTCGCATCTAGAGGATACGTCGTCTCCCTCTCTCTCTCTCTCTGTGTATGTGTGTGTGTGTAGTGGCAGCAAATGTGCAACACATACGTGTGTGTGTGTGTGTTTGCATCTGGTCAGCAATCAATGCCAAAATGGCGCGGGCGCATTGCGACTCTGTTTACGGTTAACTAAACATTCCAAACGCTCCAAAACGACAAGAAACGTGCAACGCAAAGTCCCAGTCCCAGTCCGAGTGCCAGTCCGAGTCCCAGTCCCAGTGGCAGTCTTGGACTCTCTGCCACCCCACTCTGTGGCTGCTGCCTCGCAGTCCTCGCTAATAAGTAGCCAGGGTTGTCAACGTCTAGCTGGAAAGGGCTAGGGTTGTCTCCTTCCAACGTTCAGACTGATTTTCTGCTGATTACTCCCCCGCAAGTGCTTTCCGTAGCCTTTCGCTTATGGGACATTTCCCTACGCCCAACAGGTGACAACTCTGGTCGGCAAGAAACCATTTCGGTGGCTTGTACTGTTGGTGCTTCTGTTGCTGCTGCTGCAGCTTTTGTGGCAGCTGCTGTAAACACATTTTTTGTCGTTTGTCTACGTTGCATTTCCGTTTTGTTGTTGCTCCCATTTTTGGGGTTAGGCGTAGGATTGCCACAAAAACTAAGAGAGAGAGAGAGAGAGAGACGCTGGCACGGTCAAGAGAGAAGAGAGCTAATGTGTCTTGTAATTTGCATGGCCATTTGTGAAAAAAGTGAAAAGCGCATTCGCATTCGCATTTTTTTTGTTTTTTCTGGGAGCATTATACTCGCATGTGGCATTGGTGGCACGGCGGTGTGGCAACTGTTTTTCCTGCGTAAATTATGCGGCATTTTTACCGTTTTCACTCTGTTGGTGGAAAACAGTAGCACTTACAAGCTCCTTTTATGGCCAGGCTCTGACCAAAAGCGGCTGCCGGGTTGCCGGTTGGCGCTTTTCGCATTCAAAATAGCCCCAAAAAAAAAAAAACAGAGCCCCCCAAAAAGTGATGCCAAGAAAATGAGAGACTTTTTATGGTTATGATTGCGTTGTGTGTGCGAATGCTAAATATGCTAGGGAAATGCCACAGGGAAATGCCAAATGGAAATTGTAGGGGGGGGGGGGGGGGGGGGGGGGGGGGGCTCCCTCTCAAAAGACTCCTCGATTTGGACACGTGGGCGTATGGGCAAATGCTGCAAGGAGTTTCTGCTTTCACACACAATTAGCGTGTGTGTTGCTGCCTTTTTTTTGCCCCCTGTGCTGCACATCTTTGCTGTGTGTGGGTGTTGCAGCTTGCAGACCCTCTCCCATGCAGCACTCGTGTAGTGCTACTACGCCTCCTCCTCCTCCTTCGCACAAATGGGAAAAAGCTGCATCGCCATGTCCATGAATCATGCCTAGACTTAAGTCTATTGTTGCTGCTGTGTTGCTCTTGTCGTTGACACAATCAACAGCGGCAGCAGCAGTGGCAGCATCGGCAGCGGCAGCTACTCCTGCAACTGCAACTGCAACTTGCAATTGATTTGGCCAACATACGGGGCTGCTGATTGCCAGTCTCTGACTTGGTTTCTTTTGACTAATGATACAAACGACAACAGCATCAGCAGCAGCAGCAGCAGCAGCAGCAACAGGAGCAACATTTGTGCCAACAACTGTTGCAGCAACACAAACAACAGCAACAACAACATGTTGTTGACACGCGCGCATCGTTAGCAAAATGCAATACCCAAGCCCCCAAACTGATGCCAGATTCTCAGACAGCACTAATAAATGTACAGCAGAAATCGTCCCACTACTCGTAGAAAGTAATCGATTTTTTGATAGATTATCGATAAAGTTTGAAAAAAATTTAATTATTTTAGCTTTGTTTCATTGCTGAGAGCAGGAAGATCAGAGAGATCCTTGAGCATCTATCGCTGAAGGAACTATATAAATCAATGGACTTCGATTTATCAGCGATTTTAAAGCATATATCGATTATAAGCCACATTAATCGATAGAACAAATGCTCTACTGTTGCTGTAAAGGGTAGGAAAATCAATTCTGGGAATTCTTTGCTTCGATCTACGATCTGTTGCGTTATATATATGTCAACTATTCGTTTTCTTTCAGTGTATGATTCGGTGTTACGCGTAGGTGTCAACTCTCGCTGGAATGGGAATGGAAACACATTTCTCAGAGAGACGTTTCCCAGTCATTGTTAGTGCTTGTTCTTTTTTATTTTTGTGTGGCTGCTTCTTGGGAATGTGGCATGCACTTGAAATATTTCCTTCTTTCTTTCCTTCGTTTGTGTCTGCCACATGCTGCTGCTGCTGGCTGCTGGCTGCTATTATTCTTATCAATTGTGGTGCAGCTGCTGCAAGTTGCTTTGTGGCTGATGAGAGACTCAAGGAATTAGTTTTATGATTTAAAAGATATTGTTATTTTTGCTTGGGAAAAATATTCATTCCTCTACAGAGTCCTCTACAGAGTCCTGTAGCATTGATAGAGAACACCTTTGGGGGCGTTTAATTATCGTTTTCATTGCTTTTGCTTTAACAAAATGTTCCCATAAACGAACGGCTACAGATCGTCTGAGATCCCGTTTAAATGGAGCCCCCAAAATGTTTTTCAGCTGTTGCCGCTGCCGCCAAAAGGCTATTAAAATTGTTGCAGCTCTCGCAATAAACACAAATCTCGGCGGCAATCACATGATGCGGCGTCGGCGTCGGCGGCCGGCAGGCAACACCGGCAACACCTGTTGCCGCTCAATATCAAAAGAGCACGTGACCAGCAACATGTTGAGCCGGGAACAAGGAACAGCAGCAGCAGCAGCAGCAGCACCGTCCCCTTGTAATATCATTCATCAATTCACAAACAGAGAGGAGAGGCAGCAGAAGCAGCAGCAACAGGAGTAGCGGGCACGATTCTGATTCCGATGCCGATTGCCAGGTTAACAAACGATAAATCGATGAGCCAAAAGGGCAAACAGGTGTCTGGTCCACCAAAGAGCAAAGGAAAAAGAGGATGGATGGAGAGGGCGGGGACAGAAGGGAGGCCCCGTTGTAGGACCCTTTCCAGCTTCCGTTGTTGGTTTTTGGGTCTGTAGGGCAGCCACAGGGCCATAAAAAAAAAACAATCAGAAAAAGAAGAAAACGAAAAAACAAGGAAGAGAATTCTTAAAGCTTTTAAAAGCCGCTGGCATCATACCCTTTAAACCGACACTTTTATGAGTAGAACATTTTGAATTGTGATAGGAATGACCATTGAAAACCGACTGGGCAAATGGGACAGAGAGAGCGAAGGAATGGAGAGCAAAGATGTGCAATGCAAGCAAACTTATCAGAACGCAAACAGAGAGGGAAAGAGAGAGAGAGAGAGGAGTGCAGCCCAGAGTGTAAGGGCAAAGAAGTAGCGGCACAACAACAAAAAGCGTTGCGCGCGTGTAACCTTGAGATAATTTAATCGTTGCTGTTTGAGAGCAGGCACAAACACACACACACACACACACACAGAGGATGCACACAAATGCATGCCGATGATGCTGAGATCGGAGCCAAAAAGCCACCACAAACAATTGAAAGCATTTAGCAAACGAGAGCAACAGAGACGGGGTGACAACAGAGCAAAAGAAGAGCAACGGGAATCGACAATCAACATAAATGCAGTCAGCGTAAGCCGAGGCAGAGCCACACGAGGAATCCCAATGGAATGAGATTTTCCTTGCCGTCAGCGTTGGCGGAGGATCAGGCGGGCAGAGAGCAGAGTCCACCGAAGGCACAGAAGCCGAACGAAAACGAAGGCAGTCAGCGCAAGCGAGAGAGCAGAGCAGAGCAGAGCAGAGCAGAGCAGAGCAGAGCAGAGGTAATGCCCATACGAATAAAACGTTATGATCCCAAGGCAGAGGCAGAGGGCAGAGGCAGAGGGTAGAGGCAGAGGGCAGAGGCAGAGGGCAGTACCATAAGGAATCTGAATGAAGTCGACGGCAGCTTTCGGAAGGGGAATCGAGAAGAAGAAAAAAACACAGATCACAGCTTACAAGAAGGTTCACAAAAATACAGATACCGATTCATACCGCTTCATACCGCTTGCCTCCCCGCTCTCCTTTCGAGAGAGAGAGAGGGAGTACAGCCCAGAGTGTTTGACTGCAGTGTAAATAAAAGCAGAGACCGAAGCAGAAACAGAAGAGGAGACACAATTGCATTGAGAAAACGTTTGAATAAAATCGATGCTTCCTAATCTTCTGCCGTGTGGAGGTTTCGCCTCGTCTCTCCCTCTTGAGCATGTGCAAACAGAAGGGAAGTTCTCCTTCTTCTCCTCCTGCTGCTCGATCAACATCATCAGGCCATCCTCTTCAGAGAAGTCGCCACAGAAATGAACTTTAGAATATGCCAAAAGAGGAAAGGTGCGGTGGTGAGGGAGAGGAAGAGGGAGGGAGAGATCACCTCTCCGGAGCATCATCATCAGCAAACACTGATAAATTATTTGACAGATTATATTTGCGTTGAACTTTGGGCCGTGCCAAGACGCCGTCGACAGCAGGAGCAGCAGCAGCCGCGTAGTCGGAAGGCGGTACCGAATGTTTGGATACCCTGTTTTCGATTCCTTTGCAATGTTTAATGGGAACACCCGTATTAATATTCACAAACAAGAGAGAGGGTCCCACATTTGATAAAAACTAGCATAGGCAGCCCCTCCCAATGGGTATCCAGAAAAGAGAACACATGCTAAAGGAGAATCGGACGATTGAATGGAGCAGTAGTCGGAGGAGAGGCTGAAAGAGCAGTGCAACTCTCCAACTGCAGGCCCAACGAAAGAGAGAAAGCTTTCAGTTGCTGGTTTTATTTTTTTTATTTTTACTATTTTTTTTTTTTTTTGTGCCGTTGCCCGTTGCTCTAACAAATGAGCGTCATGTCTTTGCCCGTCGCAAAACAAATCTGAGCAATTTTTTATGATAAATAACACCCCTGGAGAGGGGGGAGGGGCGGGAGACGCACAGCAAAAGACTGTTATATTTAGTGTAGGCCCCGCAGGCCGTTAACGGAGAGCGAAAGAGCGGGCAGGCAGAGAGGCTTGTGCAAACAAACAAATCGCTGTAGATTTATTTTAGTGCAAAAGCCTTAACACACTAAATTGCTCAGGCATGCGTGGGTTAACCATTCAGCTTAGGCAATGCAACGTTAGAGGGAGATAGCTTCTATCCGAAGAGTGAGAGAGTAAGAAAGAGGGAGTGCAATAGAAAGAGAGAGAGGTGGCGTGTGTGTATGTGTGTGTGCGTCTGCACCCATCGATGTGGCGATGAAAAATGTTGCCTTTCAACGCGGTAATTAAAAGATGAATCGTCCTCTCAGAGCCTCCTCTATCTCTGTGGGTCCCTCCTCTCCTTCTCTCTCTCTCTTGCTCTCCCTCTCTCATTGAAGTTTGGTTACAAATTATGCTTCATTAACTGAGATAACGCCCCAGATCAAGGCAACAACAAAAACTACATAGAAATGTACAAACATACATATATTTTTCCTATATGATTGATTAATGCTTTTAACATGTCCAGTACCCAAATTGGATTGCAATAGAACGGAATGGTAATGGAACGTGCGAGTGTGTGTGTGTGTGTGTGTGCGTGTGCCTTTCACTGAGACGATTTAACGGTGAGAGTTTAACTGAGAATATTGCAAATTTAATTGCCAGAGATTTTTTTCTCTCATTTTCATCGGCCATAAATAAATATATGTCCATTCGCTTAGAGTACATTTGAACAGTGAACCAGTGGAACTAGTGGAACTAGTGGAACACGGAGTATTTTGTAATCTACTCAAATCAATTCCTGTGACCAGACCAGAAACGAGGTATGAACATACATCGTCTCCCTGGAACTGACCTAAAAAACAATGGTGATCCCCTGATTGACACAACGAGACCGGAACAACCCTTTTTGGAACAGATGCCACACCTACGAGACAGGGGTACAACTTTCACTTGCAATTTGGGTAAACCAACTGTAAACTTAACGGTTATCTATGGATCTCTTGCTGCACTTCCGGCTGATTAATTGATCTCACGGTCGCAAGGGGAACAAAGGGTTAAGAACCTAACGGTCACCTTTCATTGTACAGTTAGGTAAAAGCTGTCTGCTCGCTTGAGTGTCACGCGCCAGCAAACTTTCACTAGCCGCGGGAGACACAAAGAGAGAGAGAGAGACAGAGAGAGAGAGAGAGAGAGATATAGAGGAACAAAAGGGTTGCAGCACCCCTAAAAGTTGATCTGGGGGATCGATATATAAACAAATTTCCAGGCCAGCCTCAAACTGATAGAAATCTTCAGTTAAGAAAATTTGGGTCAACAAAACGAAACGACAAACAGCTGCCAAGGGCAATGAATTGAATGGAGAGGTCTCAAGACAAGGAAGGGTTCCCGTTTGGGCCATAAAAAGCCGAAACGAAACAGAAGTCAGCAGGTAACATCGAAACATAATGAAAGGAGCTCGGAGGAGGAAGACTGCAACTCCTGCCCCTGCCCCTGCCGCAGCCACTGGCCATTATCATCGTTTTCTTTTTTTTTTTTGTAATTTTAAGTTGAAATTTATTTTTGGCACGCGCGAATTTCAAAGAACACTTTTGCAGCTGTCTAAAAAAAAGAGAGAGAAGATAACCGAAAACAGAAACTGAAACAGAAATTGATGGGCAAACCACATAGGGGGGAATTAATGAACTTTTTTCATGGGTTCAGTTGTTAGGGGTACGATCGTAGGGATCTATGACACGCGCATCAATCGATCAGTAAATCTCTTCTCAACAGAATAATAAGATCCATCGCTCACTCACACTGCCTCTCTCTTTTACAGAGTGACTTAGCAGCAAAGAGACGCGTTAGATCCCATTAGAGATAGGGAGAGAGAAGTGTTACGGAGATGCAAAGCAGAATTAGCTATATCTCTCACTCTCTATCCCAGTGTGGCTTAGCATTTCGGTATATTTTTTGGGATTTCATCATGAAATGTTCGTTGCATTCGTAACGCTGTTACAACGAATCAACACTCGAGAGTCACACGAATGAATCAAAAAGTACAGTCTCCTCGAAGCGTCAGCTAATGTCGTTTTTCTTTCTCAATCGTTAAGGAAAACTCTCAGGCTTACCCAAATTACACGTTCAATTAGAGCTACTACTCGTCGGACTAGTACGACCACGTTGCAGAACTCACCTGCAATGAAATGAAAAGAGGAAAGAAGTTAATTTCAGTTCGGAGGCAAAAGATGAAGAGATGGCAACTCTTATTAATAGACAATCAATCAGGCGGTGCCCCACAAAAGCGGCCGACAGCACCATTGTAACTCTACCGACTGCGGGATTTCTGAACCATCATCTATGGGGCTGGGCAAATAATGGCCTGGACTGTGGACCCTAACCACATGTGCTGGTGTTGGGGAAAGGGAATGGTCGAATGGTCGGGTCTGCTCTGCAATTAAGCGGCAATTCAATTCAGAATCGGAATCGGAATCGAAATGGGAATAGGATTGGGAGAATGCCAGCCCAAGACATATAATGGCAACCGATGGTGCGGAGTCAAGTGCAAACACTTGCGCGACCTGTCAGAGCCCGCCCCCCTTCCCCCCTCGAGCCCTTGTGCAACACAATGGCCTTCTCCTCTCTCTCTCTCTCACACTCTCCCATTCTGCAAAAATTGATTAAACCCATTCATAATGACAGCCACAGAACAGCGTTCTAGAACTGGCGGCAACTTCGATTTTGCTAGAGCGGGGAGTTCTGACCTTGCGAGTGGTGCTAATAAAAAGCGATTGTGGCAAATTTCCAGATCACTTCGAAGGGGGAGTTGTATACAAGAGTGGAGAAATAGTACCTTCAGCTAAGCCACACTGTAAAAGGGAAGGAAGACTCTCACACTTCAGGGCCAAATCTGTTTCTTTAGCTGCGATTTTTGGTATAGAATAAAGTGTGAGGAGCTGCCTAGAGAGGGAGACTTGCCCCAAGGGCCGGTGGATGAATGGGTTTGGGGTGTGTGTAAGAGATATGATCCACATTCAATTAAAGAACGCGTGTCGCATGGTCTCCACCAACCATTTCTATGTGGTACAATAAAGTGCCTTCAGCTGCATTTCATTTTATTTATTGTACAAATGCAATTACAACGAAAAGAGCGATAGAGTGAGTGATAAAGGCAAAAGAGAAGAAAGAGAGAGGGCTAAAAAGCTAACAAACAAACAACAAACACGAAGAGCGTTGACGGGCAACGCCGTCGCTGCCAACACGGACCATGCGATGACGATGACAACACAGACACCATTTTTTTTTTGCTCCGCCCACTTTCCCACACCCATTTCAAGCGAATGACGAATGGGCGGTGGGAGGTGGCGGGGTGGGGGGGTCTGCGGGAGGGCTTCACGGGGGTTGGCAAAAAGTGCACCGAGCGGTGAAGGTAAGCGTGAATAAGCGTCGTGCAGGCGAATGGTACTAGAGTGAGATTACTCGCACTGCTCTACGAACACAAAAACTACACAAAAAGTCCACTAAAAGTGATAGTCGGAGTTTCGATTAAAAATCGTTCAAAAAAAGTCTAAAGTGGTCGATCAATATTCAATCGATATCGATAAATGGTCTAGAAATAATCGAAAATAAAGTATCTAACAAATATAGAGAGAAAAAATATCAACTGAAAAGAGTTCGATTACAAATTGATGTATAAAGGTGAAATTTATCGACTAATGATCGGCCTATATCGATAAAGCTCTGACAATCAATCGATTTAAGACTTAGATATGAAATTCGATGCAAAAATTGTAAAGTGATCGATTAATGATCAACTAACATAGTAAGAAAGCTGACATTTCGAAAGTACTTCCACAAAACCTGTTCAATCAACAAAGTCGGGAGTAAATATCGGTTCAATATCGACTAAATATTGAGCAGTAAACCAAATAGAACTGAATAACTGACTCATCAATGAGCAATCGAAATCATTTACCTTTGCAAACCTAAAAAGGGCTTTCTGTCAGCACTCTTGCTCTTCATTCCCCAGTCATATTGTGTGCCTTTTCCTTTTCCAAAAAATTTTGCATAACCAAAAGGGAAATACATGATCCTCCTGTTCTCCCCAAATGCGAAAGAGATTGTACTGCAAAATGATCGGCAAGAGGGGGACGACGAGGTAGATGAATGGAAAGGCGTTTGCATTTTGATGAGTCCCGTGAGTGGGAGAGGCGGCCCTCCTCCCTCACATCTCATGGGCGGAAGAGGGAAGGCCTGTAATTGGGAGGGGCTGGTGCCTCTCTCTCTCTCTATCTCTTTAGGTGACGAACGTCATAGTCGCCGTAGTCAAATCGTGGGAAAATGTTTTTCCTGCTCTTGTTTTTGTTGTTGTTCTGGCTGCCACGTTGCGGTGTGTCTGGGTGTGTTGTTGTTGCCTTGTACGTTGCTAGCTGTGGGGGCTGATGAAAAGCTTTTTTGCCGCTCGCCGCAATTCGTTGCGCTGCATTAAGCAGAGCAGAAATACAACAACAAACAAAACCAAAAACAGTGTAAAGCACACTAGCCGACTATGGAATACCATCTATGTACATAGATCTGAGATACGAGTATGTTTGTGTATCATCTACGCAGATCTTAAGGGAAACAAAAATTCGACAGAAATTTGGAAATTTTTTGGGTGTTGAAAATTCCGCCCTAAGAAGAGAAGAGTGAGGAAAACTGTATGCCCAAGGGGTCTAAAAATGTATCGATTAATTTATCGATTCATGATGGGCAAAAAAAACCGATAGAACCCTGATATATTGATATACCACTAAAATAGTTTAAAATGTTTGAATTTCTCTTGTGATCTAAAAATGGATCGATTAATAATCTCTTGATATGCCACTAAAATAGAGAAAAATATTTAAATTTCAAATAAAACTTAAGATCCCAAAGATAATCTATTGATCTAGTAATTTATCGGTTGATGGTTCACTAACAATCGATAAATAGTTGATAAATTATTGAAAATGGTCTAATTTCCAATCAGATCTATAAATATGATTGATACATAATCGGTAAAATAGTGAAAAAGTATCCCAAAGGTATACCAATTGGAATCCGCGCATACCCTTGTCTCTCTCTATCTTTCTATCTCGATGTGTCTGTCTCTCTCTCTCTCTTCCTCATTCCTTTAACGGTCTTGGCTTATCACACACGCATGCCCTGCTCTTCCCTCTAGCGCGCTAGGCGCTCCTCCTCCCACACTTGGACGACGACGACGACGACGACGACTAAACAGCGCACTTTGCCTCCTCGCCTTATCTCAAGACACTTCCAAAGAGACTTCCAACTTTGGCTGCTGCTGTCGCTATCGCTGCTGCTGCTGCTTCTGCTTCTGCTGCTGTCGCTGTCGACGCCTCTGCCAGCGTTTATCGCCAAAAGCCACTTGCACATGCAATTTCCAACCAAAATGTCTACGCTGCTGTTGAAAATTTTGTGTTTCTAATTGAATTCTGAGGAGATTTCAAATTTCATTTCTTTTCGGCTTTGCTTTTGTTTCTACGGCTTCTGCGAGGAGTGATAATAGCCACAGGCACAATGACTGATAAAGCCCCGAAAGCCGGCAATAATAATAATAATCATCATGGCAATAGAGTAGCAACAACAAAATAAAATGAAATTTTCATTTTTGTCGCACAGTTCAAGGCAGTTCTATAAGTACACGACAGAAAGTCTGCTGCAATCAAATATCAAAGAATTCAACAATAAATACATAATATACAACATATAAGCAGAAAAATGCATTCATACATCGAATGAACACAATATATATGGTAGGGTAATCCCAGAATTTCGTTTCTCTTTCTATAGATAGAAGATAGATTTTCTTTTTTAATTGGCTTTACACGGCAACAGTTATTTACTCAGAAGATTGTTTGATGTTTACTCAGGACTAGTCCTGACAAAATTGGGCGGCATTGATTGGTTTAGGGCCGGGCATCACTGGTTACTAGGGGGTACTGTACCGCTGTAGAGGCTAGAACCCACGACTTCTATAGGTTCTACCTTTCTTATGTCTTTCAATAAATTCCACCTTGAACTTGCATCTAAATTGAGGCCGTGCACACACGCACATACACACTGCGTATGCGTGATGTGCCACCCATCCGCATGACGGATGACGCATACGCCATGTGTGCCACATGCAATACGTTTAGATCTTCAACTCTCGCGAGTCGCCACTCACCCTGTGTGCTGTATGCAGCAGGCAGCGTCAAAGTAAAATAATTATTATTAATAATAATAGTTTTTGGGGCTAACAAAATATGTGCTGCACTGAAACCCGAAACAAGATTAGGGACAAGTAAATCCCGTATTATTTTTTCGAATTTTTGGCCGCTTTGCTTTCTTTACTTTTTTTTCTTTTGTTTCCTTCAACTTTTATTAACAATATGTGTATATATTTATTTTTATTTATTTTGTTGTTGTAGATATTTCGTGCGCTATGTAAATTACACAAAAACGAGCAAAAAAAAAAAAGTTACCGAACAAAAACAAAAAAAAAGAAATGTTTTGGGGAATAATTTGTGGGAAATTATGAAGGGAAGAGCACGAACTGCAAGGAATTTTTGCTTTTGAACACGTAGACGCGACGCAGACGCGATGACGACGACGCAGGCGACGACGCCAGCAGCAGCAGCGACGCCAGCGACAGTGGGGCTGCGTTGGGGCCCGATGGGGACGACAAAAACACGTGTAGCCTTGAACAGATCGCTCCGAAGCCGCAGCAGCACCACCCGAAAGGGGGGCGATGTTGCACGTAGCAGGCCTTTTCCCAGTCGGTATTTGTGGCACGAAAATGAAGACGCTCAATGGAATAATCCGTTTGAATGGCGGACAGACTTTCCTGTGCCGTCGGTGCAGTAGGAAATATCATAAACAAAAAATAAAGTATTTTTTGGTATTTTCTAAGAAACTGTCGCTATTAAATGTCTCGTGTAACAGAAGCTTTAACGCCTGCGCAGGCCCAGGAAGCGGATGTGGCTGCTGCTGCTTCTGCGGATGCAGTTCTCGGGCAAATGGGTGGTGGTGGGGAGGGGACAGTGGGTGCTGGGGGAGGGGTACTGTGCGTGGCTTAGATGCGTGGCCCAAACTTCGTATGCAACGTCAGCGCTGCTGGGTGCAACAGCGACGCGAACGGCGACTGCAACGGACGGGCACGGGCACGGGCACACGGGCAACGACGACGCACACAAATAACTAACTAACAGCGGCCGTAGTAAAATGACAACTGAAACCGCAGCAGCGAAATGAAAACGAGTAACGATAGAGAAAAAAAAAAAAATAAACACACAGAGAAGAAAAAAAAATAGCAATAGCAGCAAAAGCAACAACAAAATAAATGAAATAAAAATTGACGATGGGCAGCCGCAGCAGCGACGACGGCAAACGCAGCTGCAGCCAGCTCTGCGCCGGCTTGTTCTAGCCAGTGATGACGCCGCGAAAAAGGCTAGCAAATCTGGGCAAGTTTCAGCGGGCCCGTGCCTTAAAGGCAGACCGCCAAAAAATCACTTTGGTGAGCAAGTTGGTAAAAGGTAATCCTCCTATCTAATATTTTAGACAACTTTTAATCACATACCTATTCTCAATATTAATTGCACTTATTTCAAAGCTAAACCTTTTAGCTGTAATAGCTTAGCTTTTTTTCGCAGTGTCAGCACTGATTCTAACATTCTTTTCGCAAGCTTTTCACTTTTCGCTGCATTTGCCGCCGTAGAGATGTAGAGCGAGCAAGAGAGTAGGCACCAGCTGCAGCAGCAGCAACAGAAACAGCAGCACCAGCAGCAGCAGCAGCAGCAGTGTGAGAGAGAGAGAGAGAGGTGGCATTTGGCAGCCACGCTTCGTCAGCTGTTCGGGGGCCGACGAGGCGACGTCGTGGGGTTCGTGGCTTGCCGTCGCGTCGCTTGTCGTGTGTGCGGAAGTGCAGAGCGGTTGCTGGTTGCTGGTTGCTGGTTGCTGGCGTCGGCGTAGCGTCGTCGGCATCGAAACGCAGCGTAAGTGCAAGGCCAAACGCGTGCGAGAGAGAGCAAGAAAAAGTCGCTAGCTAGTGAGAGGGAATGGGTGTGCGTTTGTGGGTGTGTATATGTGTGTGTGTGTGCGACTGGCAAGTGTAACTGATCGCGTTAGACGTGCGAATAGAGAGAGAGAGAGGGCGAGTGAGCGCGTGTATAATATGTACGGTTCTTCCCCACTCCCCCCCCCGCAGCGCCCACCGCCACAGCCCGTGACCATTCCATTCCGCGAAAGCACGCGCGTGCCCTTGAAAACTTAACCCATTGGCAGCCAACGACAGCGAACGCCAATAGCAGCTGTTGCCAACACGCCCCCACCGGCAAACCCCCTCCCTCCTCAAACAGTTTGCTCGCAAACAAAAGAAAGTGCACAAATTGTTGAAATTTTCTTAGCGAAATCAGCAACAAAAACCCGATGCCCCGAAAAACCCAGCAAAAACCATTCGAATCTCGCACGTACTCGCAAATGTTGCTTAGAGAAAACCCCCAGTGCTCGGTACGTACCCACAGCCACCCCTGCCAACCGTCGCGACGCCCAAGTGGCCAACAATTTTCATTGCCAAACACAATTTTTATACAAATGCGGTGCGGTTTTTATTTTTTGAGCTATTTTTCGCTATTTGTTGCGCAAAAAAAAACGAACAAAAATCGCCAAAAATCGCCAAAAACATCAAACGGGAAACGCGAAACGTGAAAGGGTATCCTTTGATACCCTTGCAGATCCATCGATCCTATGAATGATAATGCGCTATAAAACGTTTCTTAGGAATATCTTTACTTCTATACAAAAAAGAAGTCCAATCTTTGAAATTTTAGTAGGATAGTATGGGATCTTTATAAGGACGGATCTATGGACTCCCCATGGGATCATCTACGCCGAATAATGAAGGGTGTATGTGTAAAGACCATTATGAAATCAGAATAGATTTGGACGAATATTGCAGATAGGGAAAGCCTTAGAAAACAGTGGAAGGGGTGACAGGAGTACTCGATGTTGATTAAGTGCTAAATAGATTACAAAGAAGGTATGAATAGGCCAAGATTTAAAACTCCATTTGAAGGAAGATTTAAAACAATTTTCTTCAGGAAGAGAGTTTCAAAATAATTGCCAGATATTTAAACATACCCCTTGTAAGATTGGGAGCTCTTTCATACCATGAAATCTGTAAAAATGTGAGAGCACATATGTATATAGATATGTACATAGGCCCGGCTTTGATTAACATATGTACGTGTCTCTATTCCGTGGTCATGTATGGGTCGGCTTCGTTTCTTGATAAGGCCGGGCCGCGCCCCATCTCAAATTCGATCGAGAAAAACTATTTAAAAGTGTAAACGGCAAAGACTTTAGACTTATGTAAAGACATACATACATACATACATATATAAATTCCTATATATCTCCGTACAGCTGTGTGTTTTGTTTGTGTATTTTATGTGCGCGCGTTGCCAATTGCGAGTGGGGTGAGGGGGGGGGGGATACCATGTTCAAGGTCGTGCGGCGAATGCACCTAAAGCTACACCAACAACAACAAAGTCCGAGGGAGAAAGAAAGGCAGGCTTCATTACCCGAAGCTTTTGATGCACTCGAAATCGAGCCAATGGACACTATACACACATGATCCCATTTCGATCTGCAAATGTCCGATCTTGGCAGTGATCTGCGGAGAGCTTTAAGCTCCAGGGGTGCGATGCTCCCAACATGTGTTCAACCTTATAATACCCTTTATTGAAGAGTATAAATATAACAAACAGCCATTCAGTTCGTAACATACGCAAAATGTTTGAGTTCTACAAATTGCAAAAACTAGTGTAAATATGTATATAACCATATATAACGGCTATATACCCACACACACACACACACACACACACACAGAGATGCGCATACAAACGAATTTGCTTGGCCGTCAATTGCAAACGCGTCGCTGCCAGCGTTAACGCCGGCGTTCGCTTCGCTGCCATTGAATTTTCACTGTCAAGGTCGAGCGTTGTTCTGATGCGCAACGCAATGCGCAATGCGATCGCCAGACAGAGACAGAGACAGATTTACGAAAAGAGGGAGAGAGGGCGCACGCAGAGAGCGAACAGAGTGGTGTGGTGCAGTGTGCGAACGAAAACGAGAACGAGTGCACAAAAGCTGTGAGAGAATGCACAAACACACACACACACACACACACCCATGAGTGCCTGGCTGGCTGGCTGGCTGCTTCTTCCGCACAGTGGGTGTGGCGGGCATGGCAAAAAATGATTTCTAACTTAAAAAAATATATTTAAAATTAACTAAATGATATTTACATAAGATAAATTCTGTTAGAAGACTATATTTATGCTAAAATGTAGGGCAGCCCAAGCATGTTCAAAACAATAGTAGCTGCAGGGTATACCTAGAAGATTGGACACATTTATTTCTATAATATTCCCCCAACACACACACACACACACACGCACACACGCATAGTTTTGTCCTACACAAATTGTTTGGTAAATTTTCTTATATTTTTTCTCTTTTATAATTTTGCGGTTTATCATTTTTCAGCGATCACCTCTTGACCCACTGTGGGGCTGTGGTGTGTGTGTGTGGGCGCTTTTGGCGGAAACGATATGCGGCGGCTGCGGCTTATGTAACGCACGACAACAACGACTGCGACAGCGACGCGTTGGCAGCGTCAAATGCATACGCACACGCTTCACGCTGCCCCGCTGCCGCCGCACCAGGCATGCCTTTGGCCCTCTCCGCCGCTGCTTCCTGCACTTTGTTGCTGCTGTTGTTGTTATTGTCGTTTAGCGGCTGTCGGCTGTCGGCTGTGCTTTTCATATCGCTCTCTGGCTCTGTACGTTTTGCAGGGTATTGTGATTTTGATGACGTGTTTGTAGAGCACGTAGTAAATGTCAAACATTCGCATCTCCAAAAGAGGGTATCCAAAGCTTCGATGCGCTGAAGGGAGCTTTTTTTTTGCATGTTTTTCTATCGCATTTGTTTTCTCAAGTTCGCGCGGCGGCTCTTGTGCAATTTGTCATCATACCCCAGCAGAGCACCCTTCACCACCCCACCCTTACTTCCTGGCACAGCCTCACCCACACGCCCTGCGTATGCGTAATATTTCAAAAGAAAAGAAAATTGCAGCAAATTTGTCAGGCAGGCAAGAGCGTAAACAAAAACAAGCCGCCGCCAAATGCACTTTTTGCCATAAATCAAGGAAGAGCCACAGCAAGAAAAGCGCAGAAGGGCAGCAGAGCAGCAGAGAAGAGAGAGGGCCTGGCAGAAGACAGACAGACAGAACGGCGCCACGCCCTCGACTGAACAAAATGAAGACATAATTTGACATAAGCGATGTTAAAGTTCACCAAAAAGAGAAAAAACATCAAAGTGCAAGCCTCGAAAATAGCGAATACAAAAGCATAACAGCTATAGCTTTGAGCCGAAGCTGGAAATACCCTTTCTGGCCAGTATGAGCGATCGATGAACACCTACTTTAAATATCCTATGGGAAGGGTACCCAAAACAGAGAGACAGCGAGACAGCGAGAGAGAGAGAAAGGAAAAAATAGCTTTAAGCATTTGACTGTTAATGATGAGGGGGAGGAGCAGCAGCAACATAGGGAGCGGTGGAGTTGTAAGAAATGATTGACTCGAACTCAAAACTTGACGACGGCTACGCGACTGTGCGACAGCGGCACCGGCAGCCTCACCGTCAGCATCGGGACAGCGGTCGCCTCGGTCGCTTCGGTCGCCTCGGTCGGCTCGGTCGGCTCTTTTGGTGATAATGTCAAAGGCGGCAGCAATCGGTCGGTCGGTCGGTCGGTCGGGCACTGCGCGCTCGTCTCTCGCCCCCCGCCGCATGCTTAATCATGCGCGGAGCTGCAGGAAAAAAAATCGAAATGCAGCAGCAAAAGCAGCGCCTGTCAAAGCTGCGATTAATCTCACTCACAGATGCTAGAGCGAGAAATAGAGAGAGAGCAGAGGAGAGGAGAGTCACTCTCTTCATAGCCGGCAGAAGAAGGAGAACAGTGCGCACAGTGGTACAGGAATGACTATATCTGGCAAGAGGGCAAAACGTTTGAATCGAGGCACAAATGCGATGAACTTCGATCTTTCAGATACCACAAGGGCGCTTAGAATGGACAAAATTCTGTATAGACGATTCATTTCTTTCCGAGATTCAACTGGGACTCAATTTCAACGAAAATTTATAGAACAACCAGAAAATATTTAAGAAAAATCTATTTTCAAGAAATTATTACTAAAATCAAGCTTTATTTTTATGGATATATCTATATTTAATCACGAAAATGATTGAAGGCTGTAAAGCCAGTACCCAAATGCCAGAATATTTAAAGATTTAAAGGAAAATGTTTAAAATATACAAAAAAAAACTATACTTGAAAGTTTTAGGTACTTCTACAACAATATTGAATTCATTGAATTTCATTTAAATAATTTTCCTATAGGGAACCCCTCAGCGACACCCTTTTGAACCACTGTGGCTAAGCAGAGGCACTCATAATTGAGATATGAACTTGGTAATAATTCATAAAAAAAAGAAAGAAAATATATGGAAGAAAAAGCCAGGCCAAGAGGCAGAGGACTGGTCAACCAGTTGGCCAAGGACTGGCAGACAGCAGCATCGACGACGCAGACGCAGACGCGGACGCGGACACGGACAACGATCGCGGCTTGTTCGTCTAGAAATAACTTAATTGTCACTCAATTACTCAGTTTTCAGCTAAAAGCATTCATTGCTCTGGCTTAACGTCAAAATGCAGCGGAGAGAGAGAGAGGGAGAGAGAGAGAGAGGGATCGGCGAGAGAGATGTGGATGGTGGATGGTGGATGGAGCCACGGGAACCCGTCGCCTAGGCGTGAATAATAGTCCCAAAGCCTCGTCCAAGGCGTCCATTGGCCATGGCCAGTGAATGAAAATTGATGAGTTGCGACAGTTTTTGGCCAAAGGGCACAAGCCAGCCAAAGGAAAAGGTGCCTCGAAAACGGGGCACGGCCAAGGCACAAGAACGTTCCTCTCCCAGGAGAGGAGGGGTATAATAATGGACAAACTACTTTGTCATGGTGCATGGTAGAAGGGGTGTGGGGGGGGGGGAGCAACGTCTACGTATACATCGCCTGGGGGCAGGCTCTCGTGGGGGGATTGGCCAGCTCAATGCAACTATCAATCAAATTTCTTATGTGTGGGAGCCCCCATCGAAAGGTCAGCCACTCTCTCCCACTCTGCGCCCCTGCACCTCTTGTGATTGACATAAATGGAGGCATACGCTTTGATTGAGAACTCTTAATGTCTGAACCTTTTGCTAATGAGCTGCATTGACCTCGGGAGACAGCTCTGAGACATTTTTAAGTGGTTCTTCTGCCCAATGATTGATATTTGTTTGATGGATTGATTGAGTGGCCATTGCCACTTCTTGCGTTTTATTGAATATTCCTAAGAGAATATTCCTCGTGTGTTGAGGACTCTAGTGGGGATACTTTTGCTACTTTTTGGTGCTGAAAGGTGTGATTGAAGTGATTGATTGGTTACTATGTGTCCATTGCTTGTTTAATAACTTAATTGAAGGCCACACTAAATATTCTTTATGATTGATGGTAGTTTATCACAAAAATCTATATACACACACAATATACTCGTATTATAGTGTTCAATGACAATCAATCATGATTGAAGACTTGATTGACGACTTTTTAAGTCATTTATTTGCATTCTGGGTAACACTAACGAGCGACATTTAAATATTTATGTGTCTCAATCATGATTGGTAATAAAATCGAATCCTTTTAATCCAAAAATGAAAATAAGACCATGATTGAAGTCATTTTTTCTACTGATTTTGATCATTAAATGAAATTTTAGCAAAGTACCTCATGATTGATGCAGTTTCAGCATGGAAACAGTTTGGGATTCCTTTAGATCCTCGCCATCCCCCCCCCCCCCCCCCACATGCTCCACATAAATCCTAATCAGAACTAAGCGCAAACAAGGCTTCTCCCACCAGCCCCTCCCCCTCCGCCACCCCCCTCCAAGGGAAATGGAGGGAAAACCTCTCTCGTGGAGAGAGAGCGTGCATCTATAAATCCATTAATGCCATTTACCGCATAAACATAAAGTAAACGCGCTGCAGGATGGAGCTCTTTGGTTGTGGCTGTGGCTGTGGATGATGATGATGCCACAGACTTTTCGGGGCATCAACACCCAACGGCACAAAAAATCCAAGCCACAGAACCATCTAGCCTCCTGCCGCTCTTCCTTTTGCTGCCATGGCAATTGCTCCATAAAGTAAAACTAAATTGCTCAATAATTTTGTCCACATTTGATTATGTCTTTTTGGGGGAGACGACGACGACGACGACTACGACTAGGACTAGGACTGGGACTACGACTGTCTCTCCATGCCACCAAGCCCTCGGAATTGCAGTCACGATTGTTCGCTGGCGACGCGGGGGCAAAGGCAAAGGCAAAGGCAAAAGGCAAAGGCGGGCGCAAACACTAAATTCAAAACCCATAAAGACATCAAAGCAGGCAACGCGTGTAACAATTTGCCAGCCAGCAACCAGCAACCAACAACAACTACAACTACACCAACTAGCAACAGCAACAAACGCAACAAAACGCAAATTAACAACGGACCCCAACATACTACTCGTATACCCATAGGCCCCCGACCAACCGACCGACCGACCGACCGACCGACCACAGGCCTCCAAAAAGGAGGCTGATGCTGATGTAAAGGCTGGGACGACGAGACGACAACGATCGCGACCTGGGCCAAGGCATCCGCGCACCCGCACAAAACCCCCAACAACACAGCAACAACTTGCAACTGCAACAGCTTTTTGGTAGGGGGCATAGACGAGACTCTGGAGAACACACAATGATGATCAAACGAAATGGGGAATACCCTAAAAATTAAACTTAAAACAAGTATGGAAGAAAAAACATACAGATTGTATTAAAATTAATAGTATTATGAAGAATCATACGTATATTTATGGAACTATAACTATGAAGATCCTTAAAGATCTCTAGCTCAAAAATAACCATCACAGAAGCATCTCTCAAAAGAATCTTTAACCTTTTTTGACGGGTTTCTTAATCATTTCTTCTGTGGCAACGATTGTTTAAGGATAGTTCGCCAAGCTATAGGCTTTATAGAATGGAAAGAGATCAATCTGAAGATCATTAGAGAATGATCTTTCTATGCAAACGAAAGCCAGGACTCAGGAGACTTTGAAAAAAGAGACTTGCTCGAAAAAATCAGAAATCTATCTATAAGATATAAATATCAGTCTGTAGACTAAAGATCACATATCCAAAGATCAAATAAAAAGAAAAACAGATCCCTTTTGGAATCAAATCCTAAACATCCTCTTGGATATACCATTTACAAATAAACTTCTACTCAGATCTCCCTTCCGCTGGTGTGTTGCATAATTTTTTGATAAGATGAGAGCCGAACACCCGCTTCCATGTTTTCTGAGTACAAGACCACCCACCCACACACACAGGACAGGACAGGACAGGACAGGACAGGACAGGTATTGGTGGACGGATGGATGGATGGATGAATGGATGAATGGTTGTGGATAGAGATGTGGCTGTTGCCTGTGGCTCACGATCGATGGTGCAGCTGAAATGCTCATTAAAAATGTAGAAAGCTCTCCCCGAAAAAAGAGCCAGGGGGATCGATCCGCTGTCAGCGCTAATCGCACGATCTTAATTTACAGCAACAAAACAGTCAAATGCAGGACGACCGACAGCCCAGACTACCGGCGACAGAGATCACTTAGAGAGAGAGAGAGAGAGAGAGACAGTGGAGAACGGAGGTGATGTCTTTTGCTGCTGATGCGATCTTGGCCAATTTGGCGAACGCAACTTTCGCTTTTGCTCTCACAGCAGTCCCCTCTCCCCCTGTCCCCTGCCTCGTTGCCTCTGACGACTGCTAACGATCGTCAATCGACGGCAATTTATTATTATGCAGCATTTCAGCGTTGTTCGTATTTTAATTCAATTAAAAGTCGGTTAGAAATCATGGTAATTATGTTAAAATGCGCACAGCAACAGCAACAGAGCCGCAGCAAACCAGGAAAGCGAAGGAAAAAAAAAAAAGGAACAGCTACATGCAACATGGTCGTGCTCTTCGAATCGAATCGAATCGAATCGAATCGAAGTCATCGCCATTGCATCGCATTGCACAGAGAATGTGTTGTGGCAAGGTGTAATTTGTAATGATCATTAATCGATTCGATTCGATTCGATCCGATCCGTTGATCAATTGCCATGCGAATTGGGCAGAGAGAAAGAGTGAAGTTACTCTCGAAACAAATTTCGCCTTATGTCGGTATCAATCGTCGATGTCGTGTCGTGCGATCGATCGTTAAACGATCTGAGGGGCTGGAAGATCTAGTGCATCCAAGAGAGAGAATTGGGCTGGTTGGGATTGTCTTGGGGGTTTGATCGTAGGGTGAAAACTGATCTTCTTAACAACTCAATTTTTCATTGGAATCTCTTTAATCTTCAAATGAGATGTTTAGATCTTTCATGGCTAACTCGTGGATCTCTCTAGTGATTGGTTTGCTCCACTTTACAGCATATGGAATGGCACTGGAATCCTTGGTCTACTATTCTGCTATCAAGATCGCTTCGGACATCAAAATTCGATTCCACAAATCCATCAAAAAATTGTTGGAGGGAGGGACAAACCAAATAAAATATGAAAAGAATGTCACAAAAAACAAAAAAAAAACAACAACAACTGCACAAAAACTGTGACAACATTGAACAACGACGCTTTCCGCTTTTTTTGCGATAAGCACACAAACAACACACAATTGTTGTTGTTGGTGAGAGGCGTGTGTGGGCGCAATTTTCCATTGAATTATAATTTTTTTATTTTTTTATTTTTTCTATTTTCCATCTTTCCCTCCTCTCGCTCGCTCTCTCTTTCTAGCTCTTTGTGGATTTTGGCTTGTCATAATTTTCATTACATGTTTTTCTGCCATGTTTCGCATTTTGTTCGGGGGGAGGTAAAACCAAAAGCGTACCTACAAAAAAAAAAAAAAAAAAAAACGCCTGATGATAAAGATCTTTCGTAGAGAGTGCGGGCTGTGTGGCAACAACGACAGCAACAACGAGACATTGAACAACAGAAAATTGCAACAATCTGATAAAGACAACAACTGAACTCAAACTCCAATCCAACTCCGACGGACGGACGTTGCCTCAATTGCTGGCTGCGGTTGCTGCCACAAAAAAAAAAAAAAAAAAAAAAAAACACAGTGTAGCCAAGAAGTGCGTGTGTGCTGTGCGAGGAGAGCCGAAAGGAGAGCTCTGCTCTGCTCTGCCTGTGGGCTGGCTGCTATTTTGTGTCACAGCAAAAGTATTGACCTACTCACAGACGAGTACACGTAATATCCCCGGCATAGAATAGGTATTATCTTCTATGCAGTTGTGGCAGCAGCTGTTGCTATAAGCGTTGTAAGCGTATCACTTACAGAGTAGAACATTTCTGTGTATGCCAATCGTATTACCTTTAAAATTTTTGAACACTTTTGCCGAAGAAAGACACACCGAAACGCTTCTCCAACATCTCCAAGTTCAGAAATTATGAAAATCAACTGCTAAGACACACTGGAAGAGAGTATAACCATGATCCCATCGCAACGCCTTTAAAGTCTCTAAGAACTAGGCGCAAAATAGTAACATTCTAGATTGACTGTACTTTTATTTCATAGAGTTGCCAGGTGTAAATAATATGAGTTTAAAGAATTAGAAGGCAACCCCTTTTAAATTAGAAACTTTCGGTAGTTTGTGGCTCAACGATTAACTTTCTTTCGTTGTGAGTGAAAGGCTCCACTGAACCAGAATCATACATACTTCCAGGGCCTAGAATCGATTCATGTCTGGCTGCTTCTCGTTTCAATTAATGAGTCGTTTCTGCTCCATTGCAAAATCCATCTCTGGGTTCGTGGGGGCTGGGGTTCAAGGATTGCTGCAGGGTAACAAAGCGACAACTGTGTCAAAACACACACACACACACACACACAGGAGAAACGACAACGAACAAAACTTGGAGCAAAACTTTTGCGAATCTGCGCCTGCGCCTGCGCCCGGGCCTTTGCCCACCCACGCAGCAGCAATTTTTTTTTTGTTTTTTTGCTGCTGACGGATTGAGAGATTTTTCCTAGCTTTGTTGTTGCTGTTTGTGTTGCAGTTGTTGTAATTGTTTTGCTGCAGCCATGTTGTTGGACGCAGTGGCGCAAATCGGGAACGCCATGACATTATAATATGTCAATTTTTATGCCGCTTGGCAGGCGCGTGTTAGAAAATGTCAAAATCCAGCGGCGCAGCCGACAGACTCCGGAGATCGGAGTCTACTCCGATCTGCGGCTCTGCAACGCAACGCAACGAACATACAACAGCAACAACTCTATTGTGCGCGCCCACGCGTTTTGTTAGCGTTTTAAAACGCGACCACTGTGTGTGCCCCCCAATTCGACCCTCCCCCTCCCCCGGCCCCCTACCTCACCGCACACTGCTTGTCTCACGGCATGTTTTGTGCTTTTTCTGTTGTTGGTTTTATTTCTTTTTATTTGCTTGCATCTAACATTTTTATGCGACTCCAGTGGACGCTTTGTCAGGTCGAGAAGGGGGAGAAGTGGGGACGGTGTTTGGGTATAGGGAGTAGCAACAGCAGGAGGAGGATGTGGATGTGGATGTGGATGTGGGGAAGTAGCCGCAGGAGATCATGGTAATGGTGGAGTGGAGGAGGAGGGGAACAAAGCATTGAAATCACAGAAGCAGTGTTGGACAGCACTCGAAAAAGTGCTGGAAAATATATCTTAATAGCTCCCGTAAAATCTGTGATTACAACTTTTGGAGAGAAATCCTCAACGACCCCGGAAAAAGTGTTAAACAGCGCATAAAAAAGTGCTGGAAAATGGATCGTGTGCAACTCTAATTATCGCAAAAGAGTATTTGGTTGAAGCGTTTGCAGCATCATCCCTTCAAGACCACAGAAGCAGTGTTGATTGGCGCTCGAAAAAGTGCTATAAAATATCGCTTGAGATAACAAACTTTAAGGCTTTTGCTGTATTTTTCTATGAATTTGACTGAAGATTGTCTTCACTTTTCCCAATTAAAAACTTGCTTCAAAGAGAGCTTAAGTCCTTTAGAGTCTATAAATACGAAAGTAAGTGTTAAACAACACCCATAGTATTGCTTCTCTTGTTGAAAAACTTTCTCCAACTTTGGAGATTTTCCGCCAACTGAAAATTGAATTTAACCCCGAAAAAACTGTGACCCCGAATCATGGGTGAATTTCGGGGTATAGCGTTATTTATGTATCTTTGACTCCTCCAATGACAAGCAACAAACAGGAACCACAACAACAAACGGGAGGAATATCAGGCAAGGGGAGTGTTGCCTTTTGTCGTTTATCACGCATCGCTGTCAAAGTGTCACTTTAGCTTAACGTGGAGCTGCTGGGGAGATATCGCCAGGAGAAGAGACCGACCCCAACCCACAACGCCACACCACAGTGCACCACTCCTTTAGGAAAGCGTTGCGCGCACGCGTAATAACGCATAACACCACCACCACCACCACCACCACCAACAACAACAACAACAGCACAAAGAGCCAGAAAAAAAACCAACAACAACAACAAAATCACGTTAATGACAGGCAACGACGACGACGTGCCTGGGTCCCCAAAGAAGGCCAAAATGTGGGGCCTGTTGTCTGGCACACTGCCTCCTCCCTGTCTTTGGGCATCCTTTAGGCGATGGCGATGGTGGGTTCTTCTGCTGTGCCACAATTCGCCTGCGGGGCAGAGTCAACCGCTGTTTTGTCACATCATTATCAGGTATCACCAGCAAAGAGAGAGAGAGAGAGACACTGAGAAAGAGCTGCGAGGAGGAGTAGAGAGATGGAGACACAGAGCTGCTGCTGCTGCTGCTGCTGCTGCTGTGGCAGTGTTGCATTTTCAACATTATTGACATGACAGAGAGACTTTAGCAGGTGTGAAGGAATTCGCCTTGCCTGACACTAAATCATGCGCTCCGCCGTGTCGGACGTCTGTCTGTCCGCCCGCTCGAGTGCGGAACTTTTGTCGGCGGCTTTGATTGGACACACGGCCGGACACGGCGACGACGACGATAATGCTGGACCCCCGATCATCATGATGATGCCGCTGCTGCTGCATGATGATGATGATGTTGCCACCAGTGGCGTTAATAAAGTCATCTAGCGGTAAACACTAATCAACAAAATTGAGGGAGTGGCAGAAACAACAATGGCCTTCCCAAAAACGTGTAACCCATTAAAAAAATCTTTTAAAAACCACAAATACTAACAAAAATAATACAAATAAATCCTAAAAATGTTTAAAAAATACCAATTACAAAATGTTGGTCAGTTGGTTTAAAAATATTACAAAATACTATAGATACCATAAATAAATACTAAAAAATACGACAAAATCATTGTATTCACAAAGTTAAAAAAAAAAATTATTTCTTTCTATATTTAAAATTCTAGCAAAAATTTCTAACCACAATGTTTGGATTCAGAGTTAAAAAAAAAAAATACTATCAAAGCTAAAAGTTAAAAATACTACGAATATATTATATTCACGAAGTGAATTTCTACTAAAAATACATAACTCAGTTTTTAATAAAAATGCTAAAAGCATCGCCTTTCGATTTGTGTACAAAAAAAAATCATCTCTATCAATCATCTCTCAAGAAAATATTTCGTGAATTAAGACCGCAAAAGCCAAGCGAAAATGCAATAAAAACTGAATCGCCTGCTGGCCAGTGTAATCAGCAATGTCAATTGAAACGTTTAACGAGAGCAGCAGAGCCCGAGAGCCCCAAGACGAGGACAAAAAAGAGACAAAGCCAAGACCAAGACCAAGATGAACCAACATTCAACGTTGATGAAGTCCCAAAGCAGCAGCGGCACCAGCAAAAAGTGCAGCAAGGCGGCAACAAAGTGTGCGCCTTGTGGTTGTTGCATGAATAATTCATACGGCAGCAGCAGCAGCAGCAGCAGTTAATAACTGCGAAACGCAGTGCACACACAAAAGCAAAAAAAATGAGAAGAAAAAAAAAAAAGTGAAAGCTCATAAGGCAATCAGTCAAAACGTCATCAATAGAATTAAGTAATCAACTCGGGGACCAGGGAGGCACCAAGACCCGAACACTGACCACACACAACAGTCAGTCGGTCAGGCAAGGCAGGCAGGATGGCCAAAACGGTGGAAAGACAATGGCCAGATGGCCCCAAAACCAAAACCAAAACCCAACCCAAGCCAAACCAAACCAAACCAAACAAAAAAAGAGGCCAAAGAAATAGCCAGGCATTGATTGTGGTCCAAAAAGGAGTTGCAAGTCGAGAACGGAAAAACGGAGGACCACACTCTGGGCAAAAAAAATAAAAAAAAAAAAAAGAGTAGCACATCGGCACGAACGGACAGCAGTTTTTGCTTAGCCTTTTGGGCCGTTTCTGTTTTTTTGTATTTTTGTATTTTTGTTGGGAAGGTCTTGGACCTGCAGTTATTTGTGGTTTGACCAGTTGCAGGGCGCACAAAAGCCACAGCATGAAGTGGCACAGAATTTGGAGGAGACACAGAGGGGGATTCTGTCAAATTGTAGCACAATTTGAGATCAATTTTCGGCAGTGAGGGAGTACTTTTATATGGAACATAAATCTTTCAAATATACTCTCCAAGAATACCCCCAAAATATATCTGTCTCCCCTCTTCTTTCACCTGCCAAAAAACCCTAAGCCCCTCTGTCCATCCACATGCAAATTATCGATTTAAATGCAGGAATGACCCGAAGGCAGATGTGGATAAGGATAATAATAATAAAAAAACAAGCTGAAAAACAAGGCGCAAACACGAAGCGAATCAAAGATCCAACAAGGAGTAGTTGCCAAAAATATATATATATATATATACACTATATATATATATATACATACTTGTATTCGGGAGACGCGTGCCTTTTGAAAATACTCGTTCCAGCGGTGGCACGTTCCAGCTGCTTATTTTTTTTTTTTTTTTTGTTTTTTTGCCTGCCACCAGAGGAGTCCGAGGCCAAGTCCGAGTTCGTCCCCCCACTTATGTTAATTATTTACTCAGGGGCTAATTATGTGACCAGAGAGACCCGCCTGTTAAGCAGGAGAAGGAGAAGGAGGAGGAGCAGCAGGAGCTGAAGGACCTGCAGGAATGTACTGAATGGTTAGGGTCAAAATCGAGCAATTTTCATGGCAATTTCTGCGTAATTCGCTGTAGCTTTGGCTCTGTTCAGTCGCTGTCGCATGTCTGGGCGACAAATGCCAGGGAATCTATAAAATAAATAATAAAATAATGCTGACGCTGGAGGAAGAGGAAGAGGGCAGAAGGGTTGCGCCGCCACAAGGGTATTCCTGCCACAAAAGGTCCTTTGGACACTGGGCAACTGTAACTATATAATTATCGTAATTATTTTAATTGAAAGAAACGCCACAAAAATGATAAATAAAATATATACGAGTGTATAAACAAGTATCGAAAGAAAACAGAGGACAAAGGACGACCATGAACGACCAGTTAGAGACGGCAGGATAGTGCATAATGAATTTTAATGGAAATAATGCGAAAGTTCAATGGGTTTTAGGATGGTGGCAAACAACGGGAGGTCCCCACCGATGGGGGAAGAAAACTTTCCGAAATATATGAGATATTTGAGATATAGAGCTCATGAAGCCGGAAGTCTTTTGACCACCTGCACAGATGCACAATTCTTTCAAATGAAATCTATTAATCTTTTGGTATTCGAAACGTATAGATTTCTACAATCATTCGATGAAACTCGATTTGCTACTGAATATATTCTTAAAATTTCTAAAGAAATGAAATCAATCGGTATTTACGAGGGCATAGATGAGACGTCTGAGACGCCAGTCGCTGGAGAAACAATTATAGATCATAGATATGGCATATCCATGACACAAATTACAATTCGCAGTACAGTTGAGAATTCTCTTCACATGCTCCACTTTGATCTGCTTATCAAGATGCCAGTCGAGATTCTCTTCTGTTTCTATAAGATTTCCTACAGCACCCGCTGCAGAAACTGAAGATCAGCCAAGAACAGGAACTTCAGAGCAACAATAGATTTTGACGTCTTGGAAATTGTGTAGAACTGCAATTTGCTTTGGCCTCCAAGTTCAACTAACATTAAAAAAAAAAAAGGAACAAACAAAAAAACAAAACAAGTAGTGGAGTGGAGTGGTGTGGAGTGGAGTGGAGGTGGTGGAAAAGCAGAAGTAGCTGAAGCCAAAGCTGAAGCTGAAGGCAGGAATGCGATGGTCGGACGGCAAAAATTGGCAGAGAGGAGAAAAGAAGAGCTGGGGCGGAGCGGGGGGTGTGGGGCCCAAGGGGGGGGGGACTGGGTCCCCAGTCTGGGGAAATCATACAGAGAGCATCTTTCTCTGGCAGAGTTGCGTGATCTGCTGCGTGAGCGTCGTGCGTTTGACTGGCTGACAGACTGACAAACTGACGAACTGACAAACCAAAAACTGTGCAAACTCCGAGACAGAGAGATCGAGAAACGAAGAGCCAAAGAGCTGAAGAACCGGAGAACCGGAGAGAACCGAGACTGACTTGGGCCCATCATCCATCCGTTTTGTTGCGGGAGTTTCAAAACCGGCAAAAGGAAACCAAATTATACACATACGCAGAGTCCATGCCCCTCTCACCGGCCAGCTCCTTTCCTGCACTCCCACCTTGCCCCGCGCCGCTCCGCTGTGGCCACACCAACACAATTGAAATTCCTCTGGCGCAGAAATTGCATTTCACGCTGAAAATGCGTGCTCTGCGTGCAGCAAAACCAAAGTGCAACGACGATAGGCAGCAGCCGCCTGCAACTGCAACTGCAACAGCAACAACAACAACAACATCAGAAGCTGCAGCAGCCACAACTTCAGTCCGAAGAAAGACAAAAAGACTCGGCTTTGAAGGAAAACAGAACACAGAATGCCCTAACACAGACGATTTACGGGAAGAATCGATTCGAGTGGTAATCAATCGATACATTTACCGATAGCAAACAGTAAACGATAAATTATAGAAATAAGAGTGTGCAAAAGTATCCAATATATAACCAAAAATAAGCCAAGGATGCCATATATGTATATATAAAATCTATCGATTTGTTATCGATCAGCGATAACGATTTTTATGAAGAAATTGGTATTTTTATTGTGGAATATAAAGAAAAAGTATTAGGCTCTAGATGGTATTGGGAAAATCAATAAATTCGACACGAAGCAGAGGTGTGCTGCCGCATCACGCGTGGCTTAACATTCGTTTGATATACGTTTTACGCCCCAATCCATTCCAATCCAAATTTTAAGGAACTTCAAATGTAGAACTATTTTCTAGTCATAGGGGAAAGGGTATGGAACTCAAGATGCTGTGGATCTGGAAGCTGGAAGAGTCAGTAGGAGGTTGCCAAGTAGCTTTCGGGGCAAAAGTGTAGGTGCTGCGCTGGCTTCGCTGTCGCTTTGCTTTGCTTTGCTCTGCTCCAATCTTTCGTGGGTTGCAGCTGGGGCCCCCATTCCGTCATGCCAGAAAATGCCAAAAGCGCAACACTTGCAACATCCACAGGAAAACAGAGAGAGAGAGAGAGACAGAAGATCAGCAGGGATGACGGGGGAAAAAAAAAACTGATTTCTGTGAACTCTTGTCACGTTCTGTGTTTAGATCTGGGCTCTCTACCTGGAAGATATTATTAGGCCTTAATTTCAGTTTGAATCGAATCGAAAGGCAATCCCCATTGCAGTCCGTGTACCCTACCCACGAGGCACGAACGACTATATACTGTTTTCAGTAAATCTCTCAATTGAAAGGGTATTTGGGGTATATTCTTCTCATTTTTTTTGCTTTACTGCTACTTTGTTTAATGTTTATTTGTTGTTGTTTGTTTTTGTTCTGCAATTCTTTCGATTACAGCCAGTCCTCGCTCATTCTTCGGGCTTCCTCCTACAGCCTCCGAGAATCTTCCACTTCTTTGGACTTTTGTTTGTTGACTTACGCAACTTTTTCACACAGCAGCCCACACACACAGAGCAAAACGAAGGCCTCCGAGAGGAGTCCTCCACAAATGAGGCAGCAAATTCTGATGATATTTCGGATGGGGGGAATAACAGTCTTTTTAACTGCTGATTCTATTGGTTTTGTGGGGGAACTTCTGGAGGAAAAAGATACCGAGCACTATTTGGAAGTCTTTCTTGAAAGTACAACGATTCAGGGGCCTATCGGGGAACCTCAGTAGATACTACAACCAGTTCATCCCTCAGATCTTTGGACTTTCTTCATCAGACGACGCCAAGCCCCAGTATATCCCTTTGAACACCTTTTGAAATGTACTCTTCTTACGTTTTTCATCGATCTACTTCTGGCAATCGATTCTCTACGACTTCCTCCTACACTCATTTATTATTGAAAAGTTTCAGTCTGCCTTTAAAATTCTTTCGAAAAAATTCCCCAACAGTCGAATGCAATTATCTCATTCCCCCTGCTAGGATGCCAATTAACTTGGAATCAATGGATCAATTCAATTTTCATTAACAAAGCAAACGAAACGAAAGCGAACAAATTATTTTCAATTGATTTATAGAGGCAACGTTTTTTTTTCACATTTACCTTTAACACCCATCCGAATCCAACCTTTTCCTCTACTTATTTTGTATTTTTTTTTTTTATGTCATTTAGCAGAGTATTACCAATTTTTTTTTCCATTGGGTGACGTCAAGTTTTTCAGTCCCTTCCATTTCCCAAGGGTAAGTGAAAATTCCATTAATAAATAAAAACCTCCGACTCACCTGCAACGAGAGAGAGAGAGAGAGAGAGAGAGAGAGATGGTTAGCTATGTTTAGTGGTGATGGTTAACCTACTCCTAGGTTAAAAAAGAATTTCATTAAGTGCACAAAAAAAAAAAAAGGAAAGAAAAACTAAAAGAAAATACAAATAAAATTATAAATAAAAAGGAAGAAAAGGGGGGGACAAGTGGATAAACTGGCCAGCAAAATGGCGTCCACACACACACACTGACGTGTGTTTGGGTGTGTGTGCTCTCACACACATTGACACTAATAAGCTGCCTGCCGGGTTTTGCGTGTGTCAACTTTTGCACTTTTTGCGCAAATGCAAATTGTGTAAAAAAAAACAAAACAAAACAAAAAAAAGGGAAATAATAAAAAATGAAAGAAAACATATTTTCACACGAGACACACACACCGAACCCCCCCTCCCATACCAACCCTCCTTAAACCCTCTGCACTTATCCCATCCCGCTCGCTCGCACACACACTATACGCTCCAGCGATTCGTTCGGGCCAAAAGGGAGATGCACATGCCACACACACACACACACACATACATATGTGCATATGTATATACTGTGCGATATATAATGCACTTGTGTCTAGGGCTGGGGCTATACTATAACTTCATTCCAATGGCCGCTGCTTTTGGCCCTGTTCTGGGCTCTGGGCTCTGAGCTCTGTGCTCTGTGGGACGCACATGCACACGCCTACAAATTGATTGTAGAATGTGTGGCAAGTGTGTGCGCCGTGTTTAGGGTTTAAGTAGGGTATACGGTGGGTTGTAGGGTGAAGCAGAATGCAGGTAACACAGGCATCGTGTGAGGCCTGGGTGTGACTGTGTGTGTGTGCATATTGAATGTCTAGCAATAGTCCAAATATTTGTTGTACAGCCCAGCCCCCAATCTCCATCCCCAGAAAACAAACAACACGCAAAGCCCGAAAACAGGGCTTACAAAATTACACTGAAACCAAAAACGAGGGGGATCTATAATAGATATCCTATGGAAAATACTCCTGGAAAGGCAGATCTCTTGAGAGCTTCAGCGTCCCCTTTCATTGGTTAAGATTTTTCTACTTGCTATGAATATTTAATACCTGAAGAATATCTAGATACTTCTAGATATACCCTAATTAGTATTTATAACTATTATAACTATTGATCTGTAGCTCTTTTATGTTCAGTTCAATTTGAATTGTATATAGATTCGTCGCAATCTCTTTCCCTTCGCCATGCAGCAGTGCCCCTCGGTCGATTCGCTAACGTTTTAACGCGCGATACGGCCTCAACTTTAAATGATTGGAATATGCAGAGATACTCTGCTTGGAATATCTAAAACTTCAAAGATTCTGAATGATTGAAGGGATACCCAAGGGAAGTCATTCTTAAGCCAATCAGAAATGTGAAAGTTTATAGTTTTACCAAGCGAATTGCTGATTGCCTGGCAGAAAGTTTTTCTGTAGGCTCCTGCTCAAGTATTTATAGGATTAGCATCCTGGTTTTGTTTCAGTGTAGGTCAGAGAGTAGGCGTGGTATGGTTTTTGCGTGTCTCTGTGTGTGTGGATAGGAAAGGATGTGGATGTGGATGTGGATAGGTAGGCAGTAGGGGTAGCTCAATTTCAGCTAAGGACAACAGCAGCAGACCTAGAGAAATATACACTCACACTCACGCTCACACTAGCACTCACTCCTTGCTCTTTCTCTTTCGTTTTGCTTTTCTCTTCTGCTTATTTCGATTCCTCTTTCTTTTCTTTGGCTGAAACGCATTTAATGGTCGAACGAATGGTTCCCCATTCAGCAGCCTCGGTGGGGTTGGAGGAGGGTTGAGAACACAAGGGTAGAAGAAGGTGGAGGAAGGTAGGGGTTGTTCTAGCAGTCACGCAGCGGCGGTAAGGGTTGCTTGGGCCGCCGCCTCCAGTGCGTGTGTGTGTCTCTCTCTGTGTGTGTGTGTGTGTGTGTGCGGGATGGCAAATAGTTTGCACCCGAGCCCGTGCAAAGGGTGGGAGGGAGAGGCCTTGTTTCTACACGTTTAACCCATTGGCTGCCATTTTCAGGCTGCCATTTAGCCCATGGACACAAACAAGCCCACAGTTCCCATTGCTAGGAAATAAATGTCAAAAGTGGAGAGGCCCCGGAGGCCCGGAGAGATGGTGTCGAGGTGTACCCTCGAACCTCGAGACTTGATTGATCAAAGGAACCAAACACCAGGAACACTATTGGAGAACAGAGATATTATGCATCCTTGAATAAATGTCTCATAAATGATAGCTATTGGTAGAAAAAATACGTTTCTATGGTTCGTATGAATCTATGGGTTATCGAAAATATAAGGTAGTATTTTGGGCTATAGGAAAATTGATTTGAATCAAAGGGAAGCCCAAAAATTGACATAGTTTAAGCAGAGTCGCGGTTTCCTTTGGGGTTCCTTTTAAAAGTTGTGGCTCCTTAAAGGCTTTTTCTGGAATCTCGTAACCCTTCCCTGGTGAGATCTACCCATGGACATACGATGAAGATGCAGATACAGATGGAAGACAGATACCGAAAGTCCCCTTATAAAAATAGAGTCTTCAAGCTGTTGTCTTTAAAAGTTCGAAGTTCCAGAACTTCCATCAAAGTTCTTGGATCAACTTCAAAGCTGCCTCTCCCTCCCTCTATCTCTTTGGTTTCTTTCCATTAGATCTTGAAATCTCAGTTTCGTATAAACATAATTCTCTTTCCCTGCTGCCCAGTTCGTTGTTTGCCTTGTGACATTCATTCTCATTCTCTTCCTCTGTCGACTGCATTCGATGTGGCGCACGCGCAAAACGTGTTAGAACTTGTTAGAGTGAGACGGGGAGACAGATCGGCCAGGGAAGGAGAGAGAGAAACCGCAGAAAAAGAATCGCACAATCGTCGCGCACACACACATGTTCAAGGTTAACCCAAAGCCCGCTCAAGTGTGCAAAAAACACACTTAGCTCAGCGGAACAATGAGAGGTGGAACTAACGAAGAGAGAGAGAGGGAGAGGAAGAAGGGTGGGGAGAGGAGAGAGGAGGATAAGCAGCTGTTATACGGTTAGAATGAACAATGGATCTGCATATTTACTGTACATCGAATCGATCGAATCGAAGTGCAACGAAACCAAAACGAATATTGATACCAAAATTTGATCGATTTGATTGATTGGAACCAACAAAATTATACGAAAGTTAAGTGAAAAGCTAGACAACTTTTCAACCGTTAAACCGGTTCTAGTATTTGACAACACTGGTTTCCTCCATTGTGGCTGACACACGAAGTAGTCCCATGCCTTCCCTTCATTTGTCTTTACATTGAGCTCCCATTTTTGTTCAGAGTTCAGAGTCCTACTTCCGAATAAACACTAAACATAATAAAAAATTTCCGTTGCTTAAAATTTTATCTTTATCTTTAAATTTTCAGTGTGCAAAAACATTTGAAAACGATGGCACTAGACCAGCAACGGGTTGAGGGAGTGACAAGAGTCGAACCGGAGACGCCTCTGTCAGAGAAAGAGAAGAAAGAGCAACGGGCCCGACTGATCAAGGCCCTGGGACGATTCAGGCCAAGCGATGCGACTCCCCTGCAGTTTTACAATTGTGTCCGGGAGATGTGCATCATGCACAATTGCAGCATTGACGAGGGCCTCGAACGGGCGGCCATCGGTTGGCCCAAACTAAGCATTAGACAGCGGCAGCTTTACAATTCGGTATGTCCTTGGAACCGAACTCTAAAATAGAGAGAATTCCTAGTCCCTAATCCCTACTCTCTATTCGCAGCAACGCCATGCGGAGCTGCCCATTCCAGTGCCGCGTCACCTCATCTACAGTGCCTTCGAAAAGGAACGAAACGGTCTTTGGACCTTGGGCCGCTCCTCGGCGAGCAACACCGGACAGACAATGTACACAGTGGAGGCATACAAGCCACCGCGGAAACTATCCCGGATGAGGTCCCAACTGAACGCCAAGAAACCCATTTACGACAATTTGCGGAGTGTATCGCCAAGGAGTGCCGCCACCCAAAGTCCTCCGTCAAAGAAGGCTGTGTGGGTGTCGCCAGCCTCTGGCCGCAGGATCCGGTCTCTGACGCCGACGCCAGTGCGAAAACTTCCGATAAAAGGGTCAAAGGGATCCGAAAGTCGCAGCCCGGATAATAAACAGAGAAAACGCAGACTAGGCAAGAAAAGGAATCGAAAAAGTGGAACGATAAGCCCCAAAAGCTGGTCTGGTTCAAACTCTCCCTCAGGATCCACATCCAGGTTCGGCTCCGGATATGAAACACGTTTCGGGTCGGCTGGTAGTGGCAGTATTGGCACCACAGCTCAAAAACTCTCAAGCAAACAGAAGAAAAAGGTCAAATCAAAGAAGATTGCCAAAAAATCGATCAAGTCAGGTCCGCAAACCAATTGGGAACGAGCCATTTGTACCGTTCAACAGTATCTGATGGAGCAAGCCCATAGATCTCATTGGGACAAAATGTTGGTCTCACGTCGAGTGGATGCTCCCCCATGATAATCGTAATTCTGTCGGAAAACTGTCGATTGAGTTGGATAATTCCTGCAGCTGTTCAATCACTGGACGAATTTGTGGTTCATTCATTGCCTCATTGTTGTTCCATGCCCGAACTCTATCGTGAAGGAACTTTAATTCGTCTTGCATAATGGTCATCCTCTCGTTTGCTTCCTCCAACTTTTTAGTCAAGCATTTCTCAGTCATTTTGTACTTCATCTGCAACCAGCGGAGCAACGCGATTTCAGTGACAAGATTTGCATTATTCGTTCTTAGATGGTTAATAACATCCTCCTCGTCCGACAGTCGATCCGCAGCTCCCCCAGGGCGGCATTGAGGTCTGTCTTTCTCTGGGCTTGTAGCTCGTCATGCTCCCTCTTACGCATTACCACTTCGTTCAGCGACTTTTCCCTGCCTTCGGTCAGACTGGACTGTTCAAAATACGATATATACTGTTACAAGCACTAAAAATACTAGGGAATCTACCAAAAATTAAATCGAAATTGCAATAAAAGCTTTAAGAAATACCATCAAAAATACTATGAAGACTTTTAATACTATGTAATCTCCATGAATATTATCAAAAATATAAAAAGTTCTAGAAATATAAAATACGGAGGCCTTAAAGAATGGGGTTAAACATAAACTTTAATTTCAAAAGAAAACCCAATCAATTTCTGAGAAAAATACCAACAATATCGTACAGAAAATGCAGACCCTTGTTTTGTTTTGTTTAATCCTAACATAATTTTGGATATTTCCCTCTTTATGAGTGATTATGTATGTTGCTAATGCTTCTGCTTTTTGAGGGCTACTTTTTGGGGAACTGCCTTGTTTCCAACCGGGCGTGATGAACCGTTAGTTAAAGCGCCAACAACAAGTACAACTACAACTACAACGATAGCTAATAAAACATTAACACACACACGGCGAGAACCCGAAAAAAGATAAATAAAATCAGCAAACGCAAAAAAATAAAAGCGAAAAAAAAGCTAGAAACTAATGCCAGCGCTTTGGGGTCGCATCCATTGATGCCCTATTAGATCCACAGAGTCTGTTCGAAGCGAAGATTTCGAGATGAAACATAGATTGAACCATAGAACCATAGAGTGAACTCAAAATCAGGGCTACTAAAATCGTGTACCTTAGAGTTTTAAGGGCATTACTCAACTTACTATCTACGAATATATAATCTTTGGATTTTTTCGGATTTGTGTAGATTTTTGCATTCGATCAAATATGGAATTGATTGCAAACTATTGTCTTATCATAAATACCCCATACCCTTCTTTTCTAGGGTAAAGAAATTCGCAAAAAAAAACACTTTTTTTTGCCAATCGACACGCAGAAGAGCAGCGATGTCGACGTCAGCGTCAGCTTCGGCAGTTGAGCATTTGACCTAAATTTTGGGGACAGAGCTCTTCTGTTACTTTTCCCTCTCTCTCGCTCTCTCTCTCTGCCTGTCCCTGTCCTTCTTATTCTTATTTTTTGGCTCGTTTTCGACTGCTTCTACTGCTGATTCCTAACGCGCTTTTGTGCGTTTACCCCCCAAACACACACAAAAATTCGCTAATTTCGCAAATGAAAAAAAAGAAGAAACACAGAAACAAACACACACAAAAGCACATTTCAATTCCGCATAGAGCACGAAAGAAACACCACAAGAAGAAGAAAAAATAAGCAAAAAAAAACCAAAAAAAAAAAGGCAACAGCCTGAAACAACTGTACACAAAAGCAAAAGTCAACCGTCAGTGGAATGCCTCTCCGGGTAGCTTTTTTTTTGTTGTTCTTTCTGTTTTTTCTGCCTATGCGACGATCGTTCTGCTTCTTCTTTTTTGGTTTTTTTGGTTTTTTGGGAATTCTACTGCAAAGATTTCTTTGGGATGTATTTTATGTGGAATTTATGCGAACATTTTCGTATTCTACCTGTTCTTTGGGCAGACTTCTTCCACAAAATTCATTTGAAGTAACAATATTAAAGTAATAGATACGTTGCAAAAAGGATTCATAGTAATTAAGGGAAAAGACTTTGTGATTTTACAAAAATATCCATAGATTTCTGGATAGATTTTAGCATAAAAGTTTGGAATTGAAGGAACCCAAACTGCAAACGAAATTGCATATATTCTTTGAATGAAATTTTGGTATTTATCACCCATAGAAGGGCTAAAGGAGTTATATTCTAAATAAATTGCAATTTCATCAAAATATGAAAAAAATTTTGTTTTTGAAAACTTGGCCATAAGGTGTTTTTTTATATTATTTGATACTTTCTTATTTTTTATTACTATTTGAGCACCCATATGCTCTTAATAGATATCATTTGAATGGAACTATAAAGTCTTGCCCTTTAAAAAAAAATAATATATTCTCAGGCCGTCGATTCCTTTAAGCCTTATTATATTATCTCTTGCTTTCAGTCGCTCAACATCTATAATTATTAACTAAGTCATTATTCGTGTGTTCTCTGAAAAGTTTCTATGATCTTTGTCTAATCTTTTTGCATTTCTTAATTTTCCATTAATGTTTTCCATTCATTTAACTTTCCCGGATTGTTCGTCTCTCTCTGCATAATTTCTGTAAAACTTTCTGTAGAATCTTGTAAAAAGTTTTTTAGCCCCCACAACCCCCCTGCCAGCCACCTTAATCACCTACTGCGTTGCCAGTGGCTCTCATCTTCTTTTTTTTTTGCTAATTCAATTCGTTGCTACTGCGTCTGTTGCTGCTTTGAGTCATCCATTGGCGGCATTACCTGCCTTTCACGGCAATCTATCTGTATTTGTATCTGTATCTGTAGCTGTATCTGTAGCTGTATCTTTTCCTTTTATTTTCTTCTACATTTATAGCCGCTTACGCACAGGAAAAAGTTTCTGTGGGGGGATGGAAGCAGCGTCATTGCCCACCAATTGACGTCGTTTCTGTTTCTGTTTCTGTCGCTGTCATTGCCAATTGACTTTTAACTATTTTTGTACATTGTAATATGATTATAAAGATACATCTTTATCTATACATAAAATTTAAAGAAACCTTTCCTAAAGCTTAATGGGAAGCACTTCGCAATTCATTCTTTGATCGCAAGATTAATGCAGATCGCATAAAGCATCTACAGTTGGGAGCCCATCTCTTAAATTAAGTATCTTTGTATCTGCACATCTGTTTGGACTATCAATGGATGTATCTGCCCACTCGCATGTCTCTGTGCATGCCCAAACACATTTCCGTGAGGCGCTAACTAGTCGAAAGCTGCTGCTAAACTTAGTAGCATTAACTAGCTTAATCCCTTCCCGCACCAAACACATCTCTGCCCTTCTACTGGTTTTTTTTTTTTGGCTTTTGTTGTGTGTTGTCAAGCTGCTGTTCGCGAAGGCAAAAGTACAGCGCCGATTACGCAATGCGTTCGTTGTGTTTCGCACTCAGATACAGATACAGATACAGATAGATAGAGGGAGACGGAGAGACAGCAACAGCAGCAGCAACAGCAACAACAAAAGTTTTTGTTTCGTTTCCGCGATCAACGCGCTCCGCTAGCGAACAAAAAAAAGCTCTCAAACACACACAGATACACTACAAACACAGGCACAGACAGAAATTCGCAAAAACGTACCTTGTGCGTGCGACCCAATTGGAAATTTGGCATACATAGAAGAAGAGAGGCAGAGAGAGAGAGAGACGAGTGACGAGTAGGGCAGAGAGGAACCCAGAAGCACAGCTGCTTGCGATGGGACACACTACAGTTAGACACACACACACACACACAAGCACACACTAAAGATTGTATCTGTGTGTGCGAAATGATACCCTAACCATGCGGCTAAAGGGCAGACTGACTTTGCCATGGGGTATGCAACATTGGCGGAGCGATACAACAGATTCAACAGACCGAGGGGCATAGCTGCTAGACGCGTGACACATGTCTTGGTTTTGTTTTTGAACTAAACTTGACATAGAGCATTTATTATTCTCGAGATCGTTGAGATCGTTTTCCAAGTAGTTTTGTAGTTTCTTCTCCAACTTAATTTCGTGGCGAAATTAAAAAAAAAATATGTATATGTATATATATAGAGGAAATTATAGCTACATAAAGATATATGCATGTGTGTACATATATTCATTGCTCATTTTTGGGGTCTGTGGGTCTCCCCCTCCGTCTGTGGGCTGACCTTTGGCTTGACCGTGGGCGTGAATTGCGAATAATTGCAAAAACCCAGAGACGAAATGGCACAACAAAAAAAGTGTTTCTAGCGGGCCCTGCTGTTGGCGGCTGGTGGCTGGTGTGCGTTGTCGCACAGCTGAAATTCAATGCTACCCACACAGATACGCACCACACTCACACGCAATCTACACACACACACACACTGAAGCACTGAGCAAATTAGTTCAGTAGGTGCGTTGCCATTGTTCCTGTTGTTGTTCTTGGGTTTAATTTTAGCTGAACAAAATATTTCTCAACATTTTGCGAGAGTGTAGCCGAGAAATAGGGGGGGGCAGCGACAGCGGGCAGAGGAACTATAAAAATTCGCACATATCTGTCCTTGACACACATTGCGTATACGCAATCTACGCAGCCGGCTTCCATGTTGTTTTTTTTTCTTTTTGTGAGTGCGTGCGAATTTTTTTTTTGCACATTTTGCTTGCCATTTTTTTCCTGCGTTTGACCTACATACGAAATCTAACAGATACAGATAACATATGCTGCTCCCCCAGACATGGAATTTTGTTGTAGTTGTTTTTATTTTTGTTTTTGTTTTGCAAATGCGGAAGACGAATTTCGCAGCCATTGGCCTATGGAAATCGAAGGAAAACCTGTCATTAATTAATGATTGTATCGCTTGGATTTTCTCTGCTGAAATGCCAAAAGGCCAAACGGTCTTGAACAGCTGACAGTAAAAGATACTTTTTCATGCAGTTTTCCGAATGTCAAAAGTGAATCAGAAAATTGCAGATGTTCAGAATAAATACTATACCAAACAGACTCATGGAAAAGGTGATCTTTGATTGTGTTTATTTCCTGGTTTAAAGAACATTATATTTTTATGGTCTTAGCTTCAGATTTCATTTGTTTAAATAGTTTCTTCTTCTATTTGTTTGCTATAATTGTTTCTGTTGTATATTTTTGTAGATTGTGGGCACGATGCCTACGTGCCTCTCTCTCTTCTTTCGTTTTTTGCTTGCGATAATACAAAAAAAAAGAGGTAGGTTTTAAATGCGAAAATGTATACACGTTTTGAAATAAAAGTAGGTATATATTTGTTAGAGTAATAAACTCTTCTAGGGCAAATGCAAATTGAAAAGATCATTTTCTAAAGGATTTTCTTGGGTTTTATTTAAGGGAAAGTCATAGTTTTAAATATAATAAAATATTTATTTAATGTTTTATTATTTTTTTAATTAGGAATAGTTTTTCTTACAATATTTTGTGCTATTTAGGTTTATTTTTAAGGCAAACCATAGTTATTAGGATTTTAAGGAGAAGAATTGAATAAAGATTCTACTTTGGGACTTTTTAAGGCATCAGCATAGAATATTTCGTTTAAAAAATAAAGTTTTCTAAAGAGCAGCTTTCTTTTATCTGTATTTAATTGTGTATCTATCTATGTATCTTCGTTACTGCATTCTTAAATCAATAAACCCTGAAAGGCTATTTCTTTATGGATGTAGCTATTGGATCTCTATGGATTGATGAATATCCTAGGTGAAATATCTCTTAGAATGATCCCTGATATTGCAGCCTTTCATGCAATATATCATCAGCTATGTATCGGAGTATATATATATATATAATATATATTATTATTATGTATATGCACCCCCCACCCGAAACAAAAATGTCAAGTGTGACTGATAAACGAAATCAGCAAAAAAAGAAAAAAACGCTGGCGTCTATCTATATTTTTTTCTGCTTTTCATACTCTTTTGTTGTTTTTTTTTGCTTGGTGTTTGCCAAACATACGCGAAATTGCGTAAGCAAACGGCAAACGGCAAGCGATAAGCGTGCGAGCGAGCGAGCGCGCGATTAGAAGCGTTCTCAGTGCGTGCGAGCGAGCAGGCAGGCGATTAGAAGAATCAGAGAGAACCTCGCACGTACGCAACAAGAGAGTGGAAGACGAGGCGGCGTGAAAAAGAGAATTCGCAATAAATATCGCAAAAACACAAACACACACAGAGAGGCGGACGCTCACGGCGGCCACGCTGCTCTTCAACTTGACTTTGAAAAATGTTGACAGAAAGAGCGAGAGAGAGAGAGAGAGAGACGCAGACGAGACCGCGAGCGAGAGCAGGCCAAGGCTTAATTTTTGGCAACATTTTCTTTGCGTTTTGCGTTTGCCGTGTATTTGTTTTTGCTTTTTCTTTTCGATGCGTGTGCCGTATGCTACGCACTTTTTTGTTTTTGTTTTTCTGTGTGTGTGATTGCGAATTTCTCAGGTGTGTTTTTGTTGCCGAGAGAACGTTGCCGTCGTAGCCCAGACCAGAGTTCATTGACTTTTGCGAAATTTGTGCGTGCCTCTGCCTCTGCCTCGGCCTCTTTTTGTTTTTTTTTTTGCATGGTTTTGAGGCCTATTGAAGTGCTGCTGTCGCTGTCGTCGACGTTTTCTCTATCGCTGTCCCTGTCTGTCTGCTTGAACAATTTTAGTGCGTGTCGTTGATCTCTTTCATAGTTTTGTTGGCCGCACGGCGTTGGTTCATTGAACCTTTTCGATTTTGGGACTACTTTTTGCGCGGCACAAAAGTTCAATAGACTCGCGAATTTTGCTTTTGGTTTAGGCCTCAGCATAAAAGAATTTTATTAATCATTTGATCTTTTTTTTTGGTTTGCTGGAAATTAATTGGGTGGAGGCTATTACTAATAGTTTTTATTTATAATCTTGGGCAATTTAAACTGATATTTATTTGAGTCTTTAAATATTAGAGGATATTTCAAATGGAAAATGGCAGACCCCTTCCTGGAAGCCATTGGCACTGCCTGGAGGTAAGCAGTCCTAAAGTCCTTCAAAAAGTACAAAATTTGCAAATTTTCATAGAAATATAAACATTTTTTTCCTCTATAGAGTGTAGGGATTGAATGGATTTCACCAGTATTCCTTCAGAAAGGAATTCCCCCAGGTATAATGGCGATTATCAGAAAGAAGTCTGCTCCGAAAATTTTGTATAAAAATCTTAACTCTGAGATCTAGGAAAGCTGCAGATCGGATGCATTAAAGATTCCAAAGAATATCCCTTCTCAGGGATCAAAAGATCGCTATACCCAAATACATATCTTCGATTTTTGGAACTACAAAATAAGGGCAACAATCTATGGTTTTGATTATTATTATATATATGTATCTATTGTTTCTGCTCTCTTGCTCCTCTTACACGCCTCCTCTTGACCCCCTACGATGATCGACTAATCGCATTCAACAATCGATCTTTCCCAACTGCTCCTCCTCATCCTTCACCGCTCTATCAATTCTCTATATATCTTTCACTCTCTTTCTCCAACACAGAGATCGTTCGCTGGGCGAGTTGTCATCATTTTTCAACGCTTCAAAGTCGTGAGGGGGTGGTCCAGGGCCCAGTGCCCAGTGCCCAGTCCTCGAGGGGTAAGGGCATTATTTATGCCAAATTTATGCACTTTTTTTTACTCTTTTGTGTTGATTCCGCGGCGGCGGCGGCGGCTTCTTCGTCTGTCTCAACTTTCGAAAGTTCTCTTTTACCTTTTATTTTTATATCTATTTCTTTTTTTTTTTGCCACCATTTTGGCCCAAAGTCATGGGAAACAAATTTTGCAATGGTCAAAATGAAGTGGTCGCTGGTGCCGCTTTTTGTCGATTCTCTCTCTCTCTCTCTCTGACGGTGAAATTCGGTTTCTAATTGCCGCCAAAAAGCAAAGCTAGTGACATGGACAAAAAGGTCAGGCCTTTCTTTCAGACACACACACACACACACACACAAATTAGAAGATTATTTAAATCAAACATTCAGTATACCCATGTTTCAGGTAAAACTTTAAAATTATACAAAACCCATAATGGCAGAAAACGTAGAAAAATTAAAATTTTTCCATATAAATTAATATTACAATATTTTATATTAGCCTTAAATTTAATAATAAATATAAGCACCCAAAATGAAAACCCTAGTATTGCTCTCCAACACAACCCTGGAACACAAATTTCACGCGTCATACAGCAGCGCCCATCGCCCATCTGCCCAAAATCGGATCGTGAGAAGCTTCGATTTTGGGCGTCACTTGATGGCGGGACTAATATGTATATCATTCATCTATAATCTCCCTACCAACTCCCCTAGGGAATCCCCGCCAAAAAAAAGTGTGTTCCCCACTTTGCAGCCACAAAAAATAGACCGTCATCGGCTTCTCCTTCGCTTTGGTCTGCTTTTCTATGTTTCTCAATTTCTAAAATAAAACAAAAAACAAAACCGGATTGTTCATGTGAACATTTGTTTTTTTTTCCCCCCCCCCCTTTTTCAAACGCAAATCAAAGCCAGAAAGAAAGACAAAAAAGAAGCAGAAATTGTCACCCAAAAAGAAACCCCAACGGGGTTTTGATTTTGCAAAAGACACATACCCTTCTGGCTAAGGTATACGGGATTTAATACGAGGCAAGATCGGTTCAGTATAAAAAACCTTTTGTTTCCCCAAAAAACTCTGTCCAAAAGCGTTATGCAGCAGTGCCCCTCGGTCGGCTCTGGGTTTTTTCTTTGAATTTGGAAAACAATGATCGGGAGGGGGAGGGGAGGGGCCTTCCTTTGCCATTCCATGGCAAATAATAGACGGGACGATGCTCTGATGTGTGTGTGTGTGTGTGTGTGTGTGTGTGCGTGTTCATCAGTTGAAATGATTATGTAACTTGGAAGCGTAATTAAAACAACAAACAAACGAATGAGCGTACGAGCGGGCAGGCAGTAGATACAACACACAGATACAGATACAGATACAGATACAATGGCTAACTGAATTAACCTTGTTCTGTGTGTGCCCCAATGGACGGAAATTGCACAGACACACACACACACACACACACATAGACCGAGATACGAGATACATTTTGTATCTTTATTTGTATCTTGTGGGGTCCTTGGCTATAATTAATCCACAATTACAAACACACACACACACACACCCAGAGCAGTGGAGAACGCCAGAGAACACGCAAACTCTGGCTGCAAACTGTACCCCAAAAACAACGATCAGATATAACGATATACGATATATGCTTGTATTTGTACGTGCCTATGGTATATAGTTTTTTTTTTTCTTTCGTTTTTGGTTAAAACAATAAATAAATGCAACTCCATCCAAAATGCTAATTGCCAATGGGTCAGAGGCTTGCACTGGACTGCGGCTGGTTGCTGGTTGCTGGGTGCCGGCTTGCATGTCAACATTTTCCAGCAGCAGGCAGTGCAAGTGCAGTGCCTTCAATGTTTGTTGCTGTTGCTGTTGCTGTTGGTAGTGTTGTTCCTTTGGCCATTAGCTGAAAAGTCAGTCACACAATGTGTCACGCAGCGGCCAAAAAGCCAGCACACCGCCCGCCAGCCCGCCCGCCCGCCGCTTTTCACACGCATACGCAATTCTGCTGGAAAATCAGGGAAAATGTGTGTGTCGGAGGGGGGGGAGGCGAGGCAGAGGCATAACTAATGGTAAAGGGAGACCCATGCAACGAAATATCACAACCCATGGGGGTTTGAGTTTTTGTTTTGATTTAACTTTTTCCCCCTTTATATTTCTTTGCCTAACGTTTTTCCCAATTTCATTACTTTCGTGACTTTGATTGAAATCCAATAATATGAATGAAAACAATGACAAAATGGATGGAAAAAAGTTGGATATAGTATAAATAAATAAATCAGAAAAAGGTTCATAAATATATGAATAAAACGATGGACAAATAAATAGATTTCCAGGTGGATAAATGGAGAGATGAATATCTATAACTTGTAACAGTGCAATATCACAGTAGTCTGGCTTCAAAATTTGGTTGATCTAGCTCTTATAGGCTCTGAAAACTAGACGGACAGACCGACAAGGCTATATCGACGGGGCTGTTGATATTGATCAAGAATATATATACTCTTTGGGGTAGGATCGGGTAGAAAAAGATTTCATTGGGATGTTGATATGCAATGACTGCATCTTACAACTGGCGATGCAATTACTGCACCATCAAGTGGCCCATGAGACACCAAAAGAACGCTGCACCGACCAAGGGGCGCTACCGCATGACGCGCGGCGCGTAGCCGAACCGAACGCGAGGTTTTGGCTTGGATTTTGCTTAAAATCGAAAGATAGAAAGAAATTCTCATCCCACAAGATTAAGGTTAATAGATTTCTTTATATTAATAGAGAAAAATACCATCCAATAAGAGATTTTTGCTTCAAAATGAAGTTCTATTACGAAACAGTTCCACGAAAATCGCATTCTCTACTGCTAAGGCACTCTGTGAGAGAGACAGAACCTCTTAAGTGCATATTTTCGCCAAAAATCCGAAAGCCAGAACTGTGCAAGCGTCTCTCTGCGTGGATAACGAATATTTCTACCTCTACCTGTGCTCCCCCCCCTCGTACCCCCCAGCGTTTTTCCTATTGTTGCCACTCAGTCGCTGGGTGTTATGCATTATAATTGTACAACAACAGGCGGCGGCTGTCAGATAAAAGCAGCCACAGCGAACACAGCGAAATAATAAAATAAAGCAACAAGAAAAGGAAAAAGAAAAACCTAAAGAAGAAGACAAATTGAACAACGCAACTGAGAAATGCGCAATAATTGATACACGCAAAATGCGATTTGGCCGCCCAACCCGGCAACCCTATCCGTTCCCCCCTCCAAAAGCAAATAAGTGGGCGCCACGTGGGCGCAAGACGCACTGGCGTGGGGGTTGGGAGTGGGAATGGGGGGAATGGGGGAGCGTTGCATGTAATTGCGTTATAGGTTGTAGTTGGTGCAATGCCACAGCGATAACACACACGAAAGCGCACACAAAATTTACAAGGGAAAGAGTTTGTTCGTTTTTTGTTTGTTTTTTTTTTGTTTTTTGTTTTTTTAGGGTGACCCTGCCACCAGGCGTTGCATGCGCAAGCTCTCACTGCGTCTCTCTTTGCTGGGATTTGCATTTGTTGCATTCTCTTAAGTTCTCTTGTTGTCTGCTGATGCGGCCTCACTTTGCTTATTAATCACTTCCGTCACGCTCTCTCACTCTCTCTCAAGGGTAAAGGGGTGCCACCCATTCCCCTACGCATTCGAAAATGATTGAACTTTGACGGGGAAATGGTTTCAATTAGCAGCAAATTAATCAAGTGGTGACCCCACCGAATGGTGACCCCGAAAATGCGTATGTGACCTCTGGGAATAAACCAATTATCCCTTGAAACATCTTCAATTTACAGTCTGTAGGATAACTTGAACATTTTACTGCTGCTCAGCCACTCTGGGAGAGAGATAGGGTGAAAGAATGCACTAATCTACAGAAATACGAGTGCAAACGAGTGCTCAACGAGAGCTACATTTATCGGTGGTGGTCTGTGCGCTATAATCTCGTACACGTACGTACGTACAACCCATTATGGGGCGCCACATGCGTTCTGCGTTGCAACAACAATTACAAATTGCACGTTTCAGTATTTCTTTGCTTAGCTGAGCAAACGAAGAAAAACAACAACAGAAGATATAGTAGGAATTATATAAAAAAAAATAAAAAGAGAGAAAAATACAACTTATGAATGCAACGCCGCGTGCGTTGTGATATTTGAACGGAGAGCGTATTAAAAGTTGAACACGCAAACACGCGGTGGCGTATGCGTAATATACTGCAAAAAAATAGAGCAACAAGAATGCGGAAAAATATGCGCATAAAAAGTACAAAAAAAAAAGGAAAAGCTTTGGAAAAAATTCATCGTATGATTGATCGTCTTGAGGGTCCAGAGAACCCCATCGAATTTCAGTCCATTTAATGATGGAAAAAGGAAAGGAATTCTAGCGACATTCGACCACCAAATGCAACTTTATTTGCCCTCAAATTCTATAGAATTTCTACTACGACTTGGGCCAAGTCATGATAGCGGTTCTGTGCCACAGAATTGAGCGTGCGAAACTAGAAACTGGCCGAAACGATGCAACAGCAGTGCAACACCAAGTGCTACCAGTATTGAGACTCAACTCCAGACAGATATCTGGCTGTCAACGCTGGAGTGAGAGGCAGAGATGCAGTGTCGCCCGGAGACTCAGAGACTCTGAGACTCTGAGAAGCAGGAAAACCGAATTGAGGTAAAGGAAAATTGATTTGTCACGTTGCGCATAAATTGCACATAATTATGTAAGGCTGTAACTGTGTTTTTCTCTTTTTTCCGTACATCTATCTGTACGTCGTCATTGCATTTCACTTTGCAACTGGCACTCACTCTCTGCCGGCACTTCTCTCTCAATCTTGTGTCTTCACATTCAATCAATAGAAATGGCCTTTGTTTCTCTTTGTGTCTTCTTTTTTTTTTTATGCCATTTCATCGAATTAGGCCTTCATTTTTCGTCATACGGGGTGCCAAGTGTTTCCATTAATGACCCTGGGAACTGGGAGACGAGTGTGGAGCCCAGACATAGGGGAATTAATGAAAAGAAAACGGTTTCTCACAAAGTACAGGCAAATGACTGAACCACAAGAGCATAAAAAGCGTTTCTATGAGTCCCCTTACTGCTAAGCCACTCTGGGAGAGGTAGAGAGACAGAAGGAAGCGTTTTCCACCCCATAAAGTATATATATTCCCGATCAGGCGCATTAGACGAGTCAATGTAGACCGTAATTTGGATCGGGCTTGATCGGGATAGAAATAGGCCGTGCCTAAGGGATCTCTCTTTGATCTCATTGGGCGCCACATGACTTCTGTGTTGCAACCACCGCAAATACTCCATCAAAAACCATTCCTCTTTCTTTTGCAAAAGCCACAAACAAAGAAGAAAAAAAAAGAATGCAAAAAATTGTTTGCAAAATAATTTTTTTTGTTTGTTTTTTTTTTTTTGGTGATTTGTGATTTTTGAAGGCCAAGGTCGCACTGCATATGGGATCATAATGAGAAGAGAAGAGAAGAGCAAAGCGAGAGAAAGAGAGAGAGAGAAGCCAGTCAAAAACTGGTGTTGTTGTTGTTTTTGGTTGGGTTGGGTTTTGTGGCGTTGATCGAAGCGGAAGTAAAGCGACGGACGTCTGCGCCTCGACAATGGGGGAAGTAAATGCTAAAAAAGATCGTACCAAACAAAATAAACCACAGAAACAGCACAAACAGAAAAAAAAACCCGCTCTCTTCTCTGTGTGTTTGCTGTCAAACAATTGTGTTTGCGTGTGTGTGTGTGTGTGTGACTGTACCCCCTGACTGGTGACCAAACATGGCGCTGTGTCTCGTGAAGGTTTTGCAGTTTTTAAATTGAAAATTTTGCACAATTGCGAAATTGTTTTAATTAGCCAAAAAAAAAAACCTCTCCATACCTCCGTACGTCTATGCGTTAATTGCAGTTTCCAAAATTAGCTTTAAAAAAAGAACACACACACACACGCAGGTACACACACACACACATAAACGCAGTCACATGGCCGTCATCGTCATCAGTCTGTCATGTTTCATGGCTGTCAAAGCACTCGTTTTTGTTCGTTTCGTTTCTTTTCTTTGATTGACAGCTGGCGGTGCCCTGCCCGGCTACCCCTTCCTTGCCCGCGAAGAGTAATCGTTTTGGGCCCGCCCCTGTGTGCTGTGCCCCTGTGCACGGTATTCCTTCTAATGTTTTGTTATGGACGAGTACATAATGTTCGGCGGCACAACCATTAGAGAGGAGTGGAGTGGAGAGGAGAGGATCAACCTTCCTGCTTCACCTTTTGTTCTGCCAATGAGAATTTCGCTGGCAATCCTGCTTGAAAGTCCTCGATCCATTGGATCGAGTGGCCCTACTTGTTTCTTCGCTCTCGCTATTAAATAAAAACGTTTCGGGTCGCCCAGGGCTGATTAACATTACATTTTGTATAATTTTTTAATGGAGTTTTCTATAAAAATTGTGGTAAATATTTTCTGTATTTTTTCAATCGCTTCAAGATATATCTTTGTGGTGTTCTTTAACTAATGAACTAAAAAGGTAAGTAAAAAAGTTTTTATTCGGCGAGTGTGCAAAGAGAGTGAGCCGGGTCTTGCCCCCTAGTATCCTCATGTTTTTGGGTCTTCATTAGACCTACATGCATTCATGAATGTTCCTTGAGAGAGTTCTCATTGAGAGCCACATTTTGTTACATTTTTGATCATTCTTTAGATGATCTGAACGAGCCTTTAGAACTCTTTGGATGCTTAAAGTATCCTTGAGATGGAAAAACTCACCTTAAACTAAAACACTCGCCAGTCGGGCGTTACCCGTCCAGCAATCCATAAGTTTCAATTTTTGCAATTGATTTTTGTCCTGGGGGCCGTCGTCTACGTCGCTTTTGTTTTTGGTTGTCTTTTTGTTATTCCTTTTCTTTTCCTTTTTGTGTTTGTTGTTGCAGTTGTTGTTGTTGTTTCCTTTTACTTTTCTTTCTCTGGTTGTTGCTTGCTTTTGCTTTTGCTTTTCGTTTGTGTAGTTGTTGTCGCTGCTGCAGTTGTTGTTGTTGTTGTTAAAACTCTAATTTTTATTTCGAAATTTTTGCACACCGAAATATTGTTAATGGGGCTGTTTTACAACACTGTTTTTGAGACCGAAATAGAATTACTTTCGAAAGAGAGAGAGAGACAGAGACTAAGAGTTAATGAGAGTGTTTCTTTCCTTATTTTTTTTTTTGTTTTGTTTTTCTTTGTTTCTTTTCTTTCACAGAGTTGCCCCAAAAACAGATGAAAATAGTTTTTTATTTTTTATTTGGAGAGTTTTTTTTGTTGCTGCTGCTGCTGTTGTTGCTTTTGTTGCTGTTCCATAAACATGTAATTGGTCCTTGGTTTGTTGCTTATTTCTTCCTCAAGTCGAGTCTTGACTGTACGTTCTCGTATGTGTGTGTGTGTGTGTGTATGTGGGAGGGAGGGAGATAGTGCGTATGCGTGTGTGTGTGTGAAAGAGAGTGGTTTTGCTTTCGCTTTTTGTTTTATTTATTTATTTATAGCCAGAGAGCACTGCCAGAGTTGTAGCGTGTTGTGTGGTTTCTTCTAGAGTTGCCTTTCGATTTGTTGCCGAGATTTTGTTGGTTAGATTTTTGGTTTCCTTTTGTTGTTGTTGTTGTGTTTGTTGGTTTCTCTTTGAGTTTTACACGCTTTCTTCTTCGTTGAAATTTGGAATTTTGAAGAATATGCTGCAAGGAAAAGAACAAAAATAATGTTTGAATTTTTTGTATTTATAGTATATTCATATTTGTGGCAAATCTGAATCACACAAAAATCCCTTGATGTGCAAAATTTCTTATACTTTCAAAAGAAATAGCTTAGCAGATAGCTTTTTTTTCCTTAAAAAAGAGGAAAACTTCTGGCCCTTGAAATATTCTTAAAAAGTAGTTCTTTAAAATGAAAAAAAATCTTCCAGCCATTTCTTGAAATTTCCTTGAATTCTAAATATCTATAAAAATAGTAAGTTTAATTTAGAAAAATCTAAAAATATATAAAAATTATAATTTCCAAAAATTTCCATTTTAAATTTAAAAAAATATAATAATAATAATGAATAATGTTCTTAAAGTATTTCCTATGAAAGTCTTGATCTTTCTAACGCCCTTAATGCGGGGGGGCCCTGGGCCTTGGAGCCTGTCTTAATGACATGCACAAATTTTGAGTTAATTTTGCTTAAATGTAGGCTATGGAAAATGTCACAGAGTGAGTGCAAAAGCGAGAGAGAGAGAGAGAGAGCGGGGAACTTTCACTATTTTAATTACTCCAAATGAATGTTGTTCTTGTGTTGGGTGAGGGATGGTTGGGGGGGGGGGGGTGCGGCGTTCTGTTGTTTGGCGGAGGTCCTTCTCTAAGGACAAGAGTCAGAGGCAGTGATGGAGGCGGGTGGCAAAAGTTGAATGGCAATGCCACACAGTCACTCTGCTGCTGTTGTTTCTGTTGTTTTTGTTGTTGTCTCAAAAAGTCTGTAAACTGTCTGCGTTGTTGCCTCAAGTGCCACACACACACACACACATATATAGAGAGAGAATGTTTCGGTGAAATTAACACAAGAGACAGGCATATGTATGTGTGTGTGTGTGTGTTAGATGGCAAAAGTTTTGACTGCTGCTGCAACATGTGGCATGGCGCTTAATTATGACGTTGCAAGCATACACTAACACACAAAAGTCACAGCAGAGCAACAAAAGTCAAGTCAACCTTTGAACTATGACGACTTTCAAGGGTGTCCCTCTATCGAATACCCGCTACCTCGTGGCACTCGACGAGTGGCTTGAAGAGTATTTATTATTTATACAGAAATCAAGCACCATAAGCCGAGGGGCACTGTGGCATGACGCCTAACACAGATTTTTTATTGAATAAATAAATAAAAAATAAGTATGTAAAAAATATGTAAAAAATAGAGAGAAAAAAGTAAAAAAATACGAACACAAAATAAAAATATGGTAGGCATATTTAAGGGATTTACAAAAGAAAAATACTGTCCAAAAATCTTTGATCAGAATCCCATTAAAAATACAGCTGGCCATAGGTATATTTATTTATAAATATTAAAGAATAGATTCTGATATATATCTCAAGTTCTTTCTTTCGAACTCCTTTACCGGGTATCGGAGCAGTCGAAATATCCGCATTATTTATTATTTTCTGTACTTTTTTATTTTTTTTTTTTTAGGTAGATTTTCAAGGTTTTTAGCAGCAATTTTTGGATGAATAACGTCATCACTCGTGTCTGTGTGTCTGTCTGGCTGTCTGACATTCCGTTCCACACTTTTGCATATTTTAATCAGCCGCAAGAATAAGATGAAAATGATGATGATGATGATGGGAGAGGGAGAGGGAGGAAGATTCAAAGTCAGAGTCAGGGACAGGGACAGGGACAGACTGGCATCTGGAAACTTGCGTCAGTCTCTCTCTTTCGCTCTTTCGCTCTTTGTGGCATTGAAAAAGTTTCCACTTTTTCCGCTTTTCCTCGTTTTGTGCTGCTGCTTCTGCGGCTTCTGCTGCCATAAGTAGGTTGCTTTGGCTGTCTGATTATACGCTCATGGAAAAGTTCAAGTTCAAAGCCTTTTGGCTAGCAAAAAGAAGCGGAAAATAATATGCGGAACACAACGTGGAAAAGTTTTGCGCATCAGTTTCCGCTGAATGTGTGTGTGTGTTTGTGTAAAGGATAAAGGAAGGATATAGGAGGTGTTTAATAGCATAATTAATTACAGGATTCACAGCAGGGATAACAAGGATTTGCTTCTTTTTAATAGGATAATAATAATAACAGGCTTAAGCGAAGACCCGACCGAGTCGCGCTGCTGCATGACACGTGCAGCAAAGGATCGCGCTGGGACTTTAATGGAATGGAATGGAATGCCATGATAAGCTCCAGTTAGCGGCCAACAAACAGACAGAAGGAAGGCTCTAAAGGCGAAACACAGCAAGGGGGCAAGGCGGAAGGGTCTGGGGCCAACAACGATAGACAGTAGTCAGACAGAGAGACACACAGACAGACAGACAGACAGTAAGAGAAAGAGAGACAGTTAAACCAATGCCCAGACATTCAGACAATCGGACAGGGAGTCAGACAAGAGTCAGACAGCGAGACGCAAAGCAATTCTATGCCTAGACAAGACAAGAAGACTTTTATGCATACTCGTACTCGGCATGTACATAAATGTATATATTATGTATATGTTTAGTACATACATAGATGTGAGTGTGTGTGTTTGTGATTCAGGCAGAAGACAGACAGGCTGCTTAAAATGTCTGCACACAGCTGTTTGCTGCATGTCTGGGTGAGTGAGTGTTGCATCAACAGTTGCAACAGTCGCCAACAGGCCAACTTGCAACTGCAGACAGGGCTAAAGATACGAGTGTACGTAACCCCCTAGCACCCCACACACACACACACACACACAATCGACACACATTTGTTAACCCTTGTGTGTGTGGGGGGCTGCTCCCAAAGACAACCCTTGAAGATGGTTTCGATTCCAGCAATTTTGATGTACAAAACGTGATGTTTCTTTACTCCTTGGCACCATTTTCCCTTCAGTTGTATTTTAAGAAGTATATGATCTAGTGTTTCCTCAGATTCCTTGCCAAAATTAACGTCGATCCATTAGTTTTTCTTTAAGGAATCGAAATTGTATCGATTTATCGAAGAACTTATTCATCTATCGACATTTTATCGAAAGACTATCCATAGGAATCGGTTTTTCTAATCAAAGAATCCCTTTTTTAAGTCCTATTCTAAGATACTTATGATCGTTTTGGAAATTATCGATTAACGTTGATTGTATCTACTCGAAGAATTCAAAGATTTCAATCTCGATAAATATCGATTTATCTAAACGAAGAATATACTTTTTTTTACTAGTATTTATTATTATTTATCGGAGTTATTGGAGGCAATCGCCAAAAATCGTTTGTATCCAATCGAAGTATTAATTTCTTTGAATCGATAGACTTGTCTACCGTTTTTGGGTGGTAAGAAAGTAAATCCAAATATAATTATATTTTTCTGAAATATTCCTTGAAATTTGTCTCCCGATTGTGACTTTTAGCACCCCAGTGACCTGCCAGGGGTTAATCCTCTGGGCCCCAGGACGAGCTAAACGAAGGAAAACACAAAAATAAAATATAAAAAAAAAAATACAACAAAAATAATGGGGAAAAAAGAAGAACAGGAACAGGGAAAAACCCCTCAAAACAGTCGCAAGTTGCATATTCCGTTGCAGGTGAAAACACACTACGGGACGTGTGGGGCGGGGCGGGGCTGAATGCAACAAGGGGAATGAGGAATGAGGCACAAGGAATTTGAATGGGGAATGGTGGCAGTGGTGGGGAAACGTAAGACCCAAAAGAGACAGAGAGAGAGAGAGAGAGATAGACAAGGAGGGGTGTTGGAGGAGGGTACATAAAATTGTGTTGTCTCTTGGTTTTTGCGTCTTGCGTTTTTAATTTCGTTTTCTTTTGTGCACATTTTCCATTTATTTTATCTGTCTCGCCCCGTCTTCCACCAGCAACCCCTGGTACCCCTGCTATCTCTTTCTGCCCGCCCATCGATTGTGGTCGTCTCTCTCCCGTGGAGACGAGTGCACTTTGCCTAGTAATTGTATGATAAGGACAACTACTGCTCAAAACACGGGCAAGGACGACGTGCCAGCAACAGAATGCCTCCTCCTGCCACTCCTTCGACGAGTATGCATTTGTTGCCATGCGTGACACACAGAAAAACGTTGACAATAAATTTATGCAATAACAATAATCGAAATGAAGAAGCAACCGAAGGAACTAGTAAGAGAGGGAGGTATTTCTTCAAAAGCCGAAGCTTAAGACACTCTAGCACATCGACAGTTTCTGTGGGTAGCTATCGAACACAGTCCTCCTATGCCATCGACAATTTATCGACGGAAATCTATTCTATAGTTAGTTATCGGAATTGTATCTAAAGCTATCGATCGCTAGTCGATTGTAGCTTATCAAAGACTAAGCTTTTCTAAGCCATTTATGAATTTAGTTAGAAGTCGGAATGTTATCGATCAAAATCGATTATATGTCTTCGATAAATCCACTTCCTACAGGGCCGACTGTCCCTTATGGAATGGTAACTAAAAATCGAAATTTTATCGAAAGCTATCGATTAAAATCGATAGTTTGTTAGTGTATAAAGCTCCCTTATGGAATTGTAACTGAAAATCGAAATTTTATCGGAAGATATCGTGTAGAATCGATAGTTTGTTAGTGTATAAAGCTCCCTTATGGAATTGTAACTAAAAATCAACATTTTATCGGAAGATATCGATCAAAATCGATTGTTAGTTGTTGAAGAATGCTGCCATTTTGGTTCAAACATAACAACTAGATCTAACACCGATCGTTCCCTATCAAAACTCTATAATATGATCCTCTACATTTCAATCAAGAACATATCGATCTGCCATAGAAAATCTACCCATGTATAGGGTATACAAAAAAGCGTTCAGGTCTCATACGATCGCTCTGCTTCTGCAGTCGTTCTCCTGTTGCCCCTCCTCAAGTGACAATGTTTTATTAGAACGTGAGGAATGTTTACTCCGACTCTACTGCCTCTTCTTCTGCCTGGGCGACGAAATTCGTTTGAATTTATGAAATTTTAGACGGCAATCGACTGGCAGGCCAAGTCATTGGATATAAACGGACAAATGTCACGGCATCTCTACATTTTTGAGAGTGTTATATGCGAAGAAGACGGGGCGGGGCCAAGAGGGCGATAAAATATTGCAAACAAATTGAAGAAGCCACAAGACACAAAAGGTACCTGAGGAGCAAGCAGGGCAGATGCACATTTCCATATTTTTAAAGAAAAAATCAAGTAAAGAAGGGATTCCCCCTGAAGTATAAGGTATTATATTGCCTTAGCTTAAGAACGTGGTATATTATAGAGAACCATCATTGCGGTTAAGAAAGGGACTATTTTAGGGTATGGCAAGAGGTTGCTTTCGGCTCGAATTGAGTCTTTGGCTGTCCATCATCTGAATCATTTTCCTTTCACCAACCAAACCCATTTTACCAGCTCAATTTGTTTGGACAGCCACAAAATGACAAACTGATGGACTGACGGGCTGGCTGACTGACTGACGGACGGACGGACTGACGGACTGCCTGATTGACTGCCTGACAGTCGTCTCGCTGACCCTTCCACATAATTATAAAGTTTCTTTTGTTGAACGCGTCTGCAATATTTGCATAAATTATTGTACAACAAACAATAATTTTTGTATTCCAGAAAATGAGGTTGTGAAAAATGCAGCAATAATTTTCGTTCGTTCTGTCGGCTCTCGTATATATATTTTTTTTTTGTTTTTGTTGTTTTTGCATATGGCCAGTATCAGTGACGGAATTCCTGGAAAAACACATAGGCAAGAAGAAAAAAAAAAATGCAGCGAAAAATATGAAGAAGGAGAAGTCGAAGTTGAAGTCGCAGTCGCTGGCAAAAAGGAGAACAACAATTGCAGCGGGTGCAACTGCAATTGCAACAAGAAAAATAACAAGAACGAAAAAAAAACCGTCAACGTCAGCGGACGGCGAATATGATACCGAGACGACAATCCCCCCCTCTCACGTCGACGACACTCGTTGCCGCGCCGCAGCGTTGCAGCCGGGTGCACCGCACCACAATCCACGGGATCTATGCGAAATGAAAGCGAAATGTCAGCGAATATGCAATGCGGAATCATCATCGACATCAACATCAACATCAACAAATGTTTTCGGTCTTCACAAGAATTTCAGCTAAAGAAAAAAAAATGTACACAGCGGCCGTCGTGGCGGTTTTAGTGTTTTGACCAACACTAGCCAATGTTAGCCAACACTGTGAATCATTTGCCACATTTCATTGGAAGCACATCTTTTTTTCTTTTTCCCATCAAAGCTTTTCTTGGTAAAAGATTGCATACAAAATATTGGCTTTCACGGGGGATTTCCCAATAAAAGAAAGAATAATTAAGTTCAGTTCATTGCCCGTTGGTTTTTCAGGGGAACTCTATATTTTTGGTGAGTTCCCTCTGAGTTCCTCATTCCCTCTAGAAATCTTTGCTTTTTCTTTGCTAGATTTATTACTTTTAAAGATTTGTCCTTATAATATATATTTCCTTATACCCATTGTAAGCGAAATTGTTACCTTTGAACTCTAGTTCAAGTTTGTATTGAGGGGGGGGGAGGAGGGGAAGCAAAGGACTAGGGAAAAAACTTGCGTAGACTCCTTATAATCTCGCACTTCTCGTGGCCTCCTGTCGCTACTCGTAGCCTCCTCTCGTCTCTCGTCTCTATCTCTCTCGCCACTCGTTTCCTCTTTTGAGCTTTTTTTTTTGAAGGAGTTTGTCTCTCACTTGTGGTTCAAGCGTGTGTCCTTTGTGTATCTGTGTGTGTGTGTGTGTGTGTGTTTGATTCCTTCTTTTCGCACACACTTGAGCACGCATTTTAGGCGACAGCCCCCTGCCACTTGGGCATTGGACCCGAATGCAATCGATATGTGGAACGCACACAAGAGAGAGAGGGGGCAAGGGGGGGAGTTGGCTGCAATAATTAATAATAATTTATGTGGCAAAACCCTCTTGGGGCCACTGCAATTAGAAAATGTCAAAAGGAAAGGAGAGAGAGTGAAACTTTTGAAAAGAAATATGGAAGGACCTCCCTGCGAAGGGCCAAAGGGGGGGTGTTCGGGCGGTGGGGGGGGTAGTGCAAAATTATGCATAAACGCATTTTAGTGCGCCTACAAGTAGGCAATGCCAAAGGACCCCGCACACACACACACACGGAGTCGGCAAAACTACAAAGGACCTCAAAGCCCACAAGACGGATGCCCACGGTGGCGGACGGGTGGAGGACGGGGCAGGCACACAACACTTTTGTGTTGTTTGTCGCTTTATGTTGCACATTGCGTTCCGCACTCCTTGCTCCTTGTTGAAGTGCACTTCTGACGCACTTCTCCTCTCTTTTTTTTTCCGACCCGCAGGGAAGTTTTTTCTAACAACAAAAAATGAGGCGAAAAAAAAAACAAACTTACAACGCACGCAAAAAATAAAGAAAAAGAAAAATCAAGCACGAAAAGAAAGGAAAACAAAACGAATACAAGAGAGAATTATAGTCGAATGAGGGATATCCCACTAGAGAAAAAAAAATATACCTTCCACCTCTTCCAGAGTGGCTTAGCAGTAGAGAGATTTTTAACATTAAAAATAATTTTAAAAAATATATATATATAAATGTTAGATGTCCCCAGGCAGGATACAGCATACCCTCACCCAGGTAACAGGTATCCTAGGTATAATAAAGCTTCTTTGATCCTGTACCCCGCTGCTACTGCTGCTGCTGCTGTTGCTGTTTCTGCCACTGATGTTGCAACTAACTCACGCAATTTTCAAAAAAGGTTTCTCCTCTCTCTCTCTCTCTCTTTGGTGACAAGCGAGCCCACGCTGACAACAACACAGTTGCAACAACAACAACAACAACAACGGGAAACAACAATGCCTTCTCTGTGAACAAAGGACTCGGGGCACAGAGACACAGAGCTGAGGGGCGAGTGAAGGAGTAGGGGCCCTCCTCTCTGGTGCTGCTGCAAAGATAATGAAAGGTCGTCGAAGTGCGTCGCATTCATGTCGCTGCCCCTGAGAGCAGATGAGGCTGACAGTAACACGAAAACAGAGAGAAAAAAACAGAAAGACACACACAGACAGTCAGACACAGAGGGCGAAAGGAAGGATGGGGCATGTCCTTGGGGGGACAAAATGATGCTGATGGGGTGACACAACTAATCAAGTGTTAACCAGTGGTAGGCAGGCTGTGCCCCCAAGGTGTGGTCACTTTTTTTTTTCTGTTGCGGGGAGTCTCAATCTCAAGCAAAGGCCTATGGAAGCTTGATTGCTTGATTGCCTGTTTGCGGTGGGGGAGTGGGGGGTTACGCTATCTTTGGGGTGGCCCAAACCTATTGACCGAGTGGCCCTGCCGCATTACGCGTGGGAGAACATGTCTTTCCTGATCCTTATACTCTCTCTCCCAAAAGTCTCTCTTTATCTCTGCTGCTTCTTTTGTGTCGTCATCAAAAGCCGCGAAGACGCACGACTACACGAGGCCATGCCACATACAAGGTGCAATCCAGCTGCTCATCATCATGATGATGATGATGTTGATGCTTAAACATGATAATGCGCTGGCTTTGTGGCTGCTGCTGCTGCTGTTGTTGTTGCTGTGTGGCGCACTGCCGCCTGTCAAAGTCGATTTGTCTTGGCTGTCACATCAACGACATCAGGGCCGCCTTTGGGGTCGCAGCCTGATAAGCCCTTTTTCGGAAGGGGTAGGGCAGAGAGAGAGAGAGAGAGCGCACCACACCCTACACGATCACATGTAACGGACCACAAAAGCACAAGAAAGAGCAAGCTTCCAGGCCTCACTGGCAGAGCGCCACAAGCCACGAGCTTTCAAGCCTTTAAGCTTTAGTTGGAAGCTCAAACGAAGATCGCTTCTCTCTCGCTCTCTCTCAAAAACAAAGAATAAGAAAAATGTGAGGCAGATGCAAAAATGAAACGAAAAATACAACAGAAAAAATATCGTTAAAAACGCGGCGACAAGTGCGCGAAAAAGTCCCAAAAACAAAAAACGAAACGAAACGAAACGCGAAACATGTGCAGCCCCAGCCCCCCTTCCTCCCGGTGTCCCCTTTGCCCCTTGTTTCCCCGTTCGACGCTGCTGGGTTCCTCCTGTCCACGCTGATGTCGCGATGAACGCGATAACGGCAAAAGCGACGCCGGCTGTCCTGTCCCTCTCGCTCTGTCCCACTGTCAACTTGTTGTTGGCTGTCGTCGGGGGCTAATAAACTCTCCCATTTAACTCTTCTTTTTTTTATATACATATATATATATATTTCTTGTATTCCGGAAGTGCGTGAGTCCCTCCCGTGTGTGAGTGCAACAAATAAAATTACCCAAAAAAAAAATATATAAACACCAGACTGAAATGAAACGCAACAAAAAAATGTACAAAAAATTCCCAAAAAAAAAAAACAAAGCTTCTTCCCCCTTCACAGGGGACTGATGTTTTTTGATGATGATGATGGTTGATGAGCAGAGAGGCCTTTTTTGAAGGCCAGACGCAGCGCGTTCCACTTCAAAACGCACTGCAGCAGGCGGCACAAAATGCAGGGGAGGGCAGCAATGGGGAGCAGGGAGAGTAGGAGTGCAACCCACAGAAGTACGGGGCACGGGGCACCACCAGAATGCAATTGCAGTCAACCCCGAAAAAAAAAAAAAACGATGAGCCACAGCCACACAACACAACAACGAAAACCAATTGCCAAAAAATTCTCTTAAAACAAAAAAAAAATATACAAAGTGGATTTTCGAAACCGAAACATAAGATACACTTTGCAAAAAGAGCCAGGTGTTTGTGTAAAATATACAAAATAAATAATAAATAAAAATAAACCCAACTAAAAACATTTAACATAATATTTTTGCCATAATGAAAATATTGTGATATTTCTCATCATTTATGGGAAAGCAACAGGCTCCATTGTGATTTATGGCCCCAAAAAAACATCTGTGAAAATAGACTGCACTTTCCAGACAAAGTAAAAACATATTTAAACAAATGGAAATATTATCAGATTTAATGAGAAACTGTTTGTGACGATTCCTGTTAGATCTATGATAAATTTCACCAAAAGGGTATACCCCATTTGTAGGAGTACTATGCCTCGGCAAACCACTCAAACGGTTAGGGTATCAAAACACACAAAAAAATTGCCAACGATATATACAATATATACGTACATATATGTATATATATAGCCGAAAAAAAACGCAGCAAAGAACAAGGAATAAAGAATAAAGAAACGAAATATATAAATAAAATATAAGACATGGGTAGAGGTTCGGTTCGGTTCGGGCCGGGGTTCGGGGTTCGGGGTCCGGGGTCTGGGGTCCTGGCATTTTGTCCTGTTTCTGTTTCTGTTCGTGTTCCTGTTCGCATCGCGGTGTTGAACCCCCGAAAAATGCTACACACACGAGAAAATGTGTTACAAAACCGGGGGAATTTTTTTGGCCAGGGGTTTGAAGCATCCAGACAGACTGTGCTCGTTTTTCTATATGTTATAATATTGGATTTTACTCCGTGACAGAGCCGGGCCTTCTATATGGTGAGTGGTGCGTTTTTAAGCGTTCAATTCTATAAGAAATATCACAACAGATTCGAGGATTAAGCATTAAACGATCATACGAGGGGTCCTACCTTCCAAGCATCTGCCACAAGCCCCTCTTAATGCAGTGCTTCAAAGTTAAGCTCTAAAATAGAAAACAAACCCAATAAAAAATAAAAAGAAAGTTAAAAAAGTTTGTTCGAATGCAAAATGAGGGTAAAAAGTGCATGGCACCCCCCCACACACCCCCACTCCACCCCCCACCCACACACATGCATCGAGCACTAATGCAAATACAACCCTGCGGCATTTGGGAAAAAGCTTATTGCCAAAAAAATATACCAAAAAAAGCTTGAGCAAGACGCCGAAGGAAGCAGAAGGAATGTTACATAAAGGGTGAAACAGGGGGGGGGACACAGGGAAAAGAGTGCAGAAAATACCACGAATTATATTGCATAAACAGATGCAGAAAGTAATAGCAAGAAGAACCCCCGAAAAACGCCGAAAAACCGAAAAACGCCGAAAAAAACAAAAGAAAATCAACCCGAAAAAAGTTGCAATGAGTGGCTTTAAAAATTCAAAAGGTGTGTGTGGGCTCTTCTCTCCGTATAGTATATCGGATGCAAAAACAAAAAACCCTCCACCAAGGAGCACGGCGGCATCGGCGATGATGATGATGATGATGGCACCATGAGAAAAGAAATATCAACACCATTTTTCTGACGACCCGCTCAAAAATTCGCTGCCTTTTTGTTCCAATTTTTGCAACACCCCCCACCCCACCCGGCCTCTCGCAGGACCCCGGGGGCACATGCATGTGGGCTGTACTCTCTCTCTCTCTCCCGATGCCCTTTCTTACAAGCTCATTTCTATTTGTTTTCTCAGTGAAATCTGTAGGCAGTTCTTGTTTTTTTAAGATAAAGAAAATATAAGATACAATCGCTATGCCTAATCCCAATCCCAATCCTATTTCTACTCCTTTTTCTATATCTAAAGACATCTCTTTTCGATGAATACTTTTGGCCTGGATATCGATAGAAATATACATATTTTTGTACGTTTTTTGGGGCTACAAGAACACCTGGTCTGGGCTGTAATTCTTTCGCAGATCTGCTGGGTTTTCCTAAGAAATTTTCATATTTCTGGAACGTTTTTCTGGTTCCATCACCATTCCACAATATAGTCGGAAGGCGTTTGTCTCAACCCTTCGAGACGACGATTTTGGGACCCTAAAAAACGCAACAGAACCAACCCCAAAATATTCCCAAAAAAAAAAAACACATAAAAAATGAATGCAAAAATGAAGAAAAAACGTCAGCAGAAGCAACGAGGCATGGAGTTCCCCCTTTTTTTTCTCCTTTCTTACACATAAATGCATACACATGCACATGCGAGTATATATTCCGAGTATATATTTATTTTCTAGTATATGGCCAGAGGATGGCTGGTTGGATGAGGAGGGGATGTATTTGTGCAATTTATACACCTGACCCTGTCGCCGGGGCACCACTCCACACTCCACACACCACACTCGTCCGTCGTCTGTTTGTTTTCGTTGATTATCTTTGGCGTATTTAGAGCGTAAAGCGTAGTCAGACAAACAGCCCAAAAACACAGACAGAAAGACAGACAAACAGACAGACGGGACACCGAATGATACTCGTAATGATGGAACGCCAGGAACCAGCAGGAGCACCAGGAATACCCCTAAGAGTCGAGGGGTAGAACCGCTTCGAAGGATCCAGAAGGAGAGAGGGTCCCCGTCCCCGTCCCCCCGTACCCCCCATCGAAAAGAAAGAAATGCCGCTGCTCTGCCGAAATTCAAAGTGAAATGCAATTTATATTTTCGACAAATTTCCATTGCCACCTGCAAAAAAAAAGGGGGAAAATGGCAGGAAGATTCCAAATGGGATAGGAGGGAACGAAACGAATAAATTTTGGAATCGGAAATAGTGGAAAATGAAACATAATTTGGAGCCTTAAAGATACCCATCGAAGAATGGCAATAGTGATGGAGAGGAATGGAATAAAACCAATGAAATGAGGGAGGATATGATAGAGAGAGCGGAAAAGAAGTGATCGCTCTGGAAATAGCATCATAATATGAGAAGATTAGAAGTATTAGTAGTAGGAATATTCGTGGGATTAGCAGAAGTGGGAATATTGATAAAAAAAAATAATAATCGGAACCTACATATAAGGGTTTATAGATGGGGAATATGGTGGTATATCTGAATAGCCACAAGAAAGGGATGTGAATTGATAATGGATATAAAGTCCCTTCAAATGAATGTACTTTGGATTACTGGTTGAAATATGCACAAATATTGTATCGATTTCTAAGCCAGTTTATCGATAATTTTTATAGAGAGATATGTGGCCTTAGAGAACAGCTACTTTAGGCCGGGATAGATAGCTTAATATATGTTTTCAGAGGGTTATTATAGATACTCTTTACAAATTCCATGTAACTTCTATATATATCCTCATACCATCGTGAAAACTAAACTATTTTGAAGACTAAACTTCTTACGCACAAAATATCATTCGGAACCCGAATCCGTGTTTCCCCCACATACGATTGCATAATAAAAGAGCAGATGGAAGATGCAGAAGGAAGAAGGAAGGGAGACAAAATGCTGACGAAACCTGAAACTGTGAAGAAAAAATGCAAAAAAAAAGGAGAGTGTGTGGAGAGGAGAGCACGCTTCCAGTCTCTCCACATGTGAGTGTGAGTGTGTGGGTACTGCGGGGAGCAGGCGCACAGAGGGGTCAAGGAAGGAAGATGGAAGATGCAGGCGCGCATTGCGGTAGCATTGATTTAATCATCATCAATTATATGCAGCAGCAAGTTAATATAATAAAAGCTCTCTGTCTCTCTGTCTCTCAGTCTCTCTGTCTCTCTTCTCCTGCATCTCGGCTGTCTGTCTGTTTGTCTGTCTACCTTCTGCGTCTCCTCTTTGTCCCCCTCTATTTACCTGCTCTTCTGCGCCTCTGTCTTCTCTCTTTTCGGGGGGCTCTCCTCATTCGAGGCAGTTGTTGGCGCTTAAATGCAATTAACATAATGACAAGCAACACTTGTGCGCATGCGCGCATTTCACTTGCCACCAGACGAGGCAGCAGCACACAGACACACCGACAGACAGACAGACAGAAGAGACAGAGAAACAGGGAAGAGGGACACACAGACAGACAGACAGACAGTGTTCCGTGGGGCCCCTTCGGTGGCTGTCAATAGTGCAAAAGATAATTATATCATAATTGATCTGTGAAGGCAAAAACCGGTAGCCAAGTGAGGCCTACAGATCCACGGAGAGCAGCGAGAGAGAGAGAGAGAGAGAGAGAGGGGATCGGGACTTCTAGCAAAGATAGATCACACTTTGCATGCAACCTGGGAATTGTGGCAACGTTTGTGGTGAAAAATTAAGAACCTAGACTTAGACATACATCCCCACAACATATCAAGAGAAAGATGGTTTTTTGCCATGGATTTGGAAAGAACATCCAAAAGAAGATCAAGTAAATTCTGTAGAAAATTTCCATTTCCATTTTCCACCCTACAATAAGATCATTTAGGGATAACACTGTGGCGACTGTGTCGGGGAAAGAAATGACACCCAGGCCCCAGAGAAATTAGAGAGAGAGGCAGAAATGCCTAACCGACCGAGGAGAACTGCTGCACGGAGCGCCTACACATATTAGCTGTAGATTTAAATATATAAAATATATATTTACCTATTCTTTCATAATTTTCTCTTAACCTCTACTTATACTCTTGTAGATAAACGCAACTGTACCACACACACACATACACACATACGCCTGTGGATTAATATAAAAAGAAAGGAGAAGAAAATCGCAGATGCAGAAAATCCAACAAAACGCAAACAGAAAATCCCCGAAAAAAAAAGAACATAGAAAAACGAAGCTTACAAATGGTTGAACCCCTTTTTATAGTATATACTATATATATCCCTGATATATCCTTTATATAAGCATATAAGTATGTGTGTGTGTGTGTGCTTGTTTGTGTGGTCCTGGCAAAAACGAAGTCCAGAAACAGGACGGCGCTTGCACTTGGGCCCTGGCCCATGACCGGGCAAGGAGGGGGGTGGGTTGGCGGGGGGGCTGTGCCATCCACCCCATCCAGAGACGGCGACTGCGACTGCAGCGTCTGATTAATTGAAGTGCGAGTTTTCGGCGAAATGCCGAGAAAAAGAAACGAAAAAAAAACGAAAGCGCCGCCAAATTACATTCCTCCTTCTCTCTCTCTCTCTCCCACTTTGCTTACCCTTCTGCAGGCCACCCTCTCTGTGTCCCCCCCCTCAGCAACCCCTCTCGACAACCGCAAGCATTTTGCTTGTATTTCTTGTTGTTTTTACTTTCGCAATTGACGGGCGACCCCTCTCTCTCACTCTCCTCCTCATCCTCCTCCTCCTCCTCCTCTGTCTGTGTGTCCTGTGGAACATTTAACGGCATTTGTATACCCTACCAACAAAAGGGTATTCTCGCATCAATGAAGTGGTGGAAAAGGACACCTTTGAAAGGGAAATTTTCAGGCCCCCCCCCAGAGAAATCGATTGATCTCTGAAGTTTGAGTCGGGCGGAGTCCCATACCCATAACCATTAGATCCCTTAATGCATAGGCATACTACTGTAAGGATATTCCAAGGGTATATCAGGTATCGGGGTGAAGACTGGCTCTTGTTTGTTGGCCTTCTTTTTGGATTCTTTCGTCTGTTCGTTTGGTTCGTTGGCTCTCGTTCTTGCGCCTCATGCACTTATTTTGTCAAATGCAAATATAGACGTTTTATATTGTATATAGAATACGTAATACATATATATATATAGACCTCCTGTATCTGTGTGTGTGTGTGTGTGCTGCTGCTGCGGCAGACAGACAGACAAAACGAATGAAAGTAAAGAAAAAACGCTGCTTCCCAAAAAACAACATCTGAAAGGAAAACTTGTTGAGGAAATCTAAAAATTGTTTAATTTGCTGCAGTTTTTCCACACACAAACACACACCGAGAGAGAGAGAGAGAGAGAGAGACAGCGAGAGTGAGAGTGAGACAGATGGAGAAGGTGGTGTATGGGCGTTTGAGGAGGGGGGAATATTGCATTCAGTCACGGCGTATGCGTAATATTTTTGTTACTCGTGTGTATGCACTTCTTTTTATATTGGCCATTTGCCGTCTGGATTATATTGATTTGTCTAGACTTTTGCCCGAGCCAAGGCTCACAGATTGGGGGGAGGGGGCTCGTGGGGGGATGCTGCAGGTGCGAGAGCTGCCATTAAAGTAGAGGCAAATAACTGACGTAAATACGAAGACTTATGGATGCTTTTGCCATGCAAGCCTTGATCAGTTTTCAATAATGTGCGCACTGTGCAACACTGGAAATGCGTATTTAACTTGTTTCAACAGGGAACGCCACCGTTTCTTACACTGGTCTTTAATGAAACTTTTTGACATTCTGTTTCAGTTTATCAACACTGTGAAAATGACCAACCAACACTGACAATGGCTTACACCTCGAAAATTACTTAAAATCTAAGACAAATTTTGTTTTAATTATTTTCCAAAGATAAACCAACACTGTTACTATCTGCATTAATCAACACTCCTACCGCCATTGACCAACACTAAGCATGCACCTTATTGCTGCATTCTTTCCTCCAGATGTGGTTTTCTTTGCGCCACTTTACATGCATTCTCCCCCATTTATTCGGGCAGCTGGAACAGACGCAAAAAAAAAAGAACGCGTCCTCCAACAATGTTGCACCTTCAATTCAATTGCCACAGCAAATAAGGTGCACCAACAAATACAACAACAACAGAGGCAGAGGCAGAGACAGCAGCAAAAACTAAAATTCACGCAAGCCATTAAAAAATAAATGCAAAAAGCTAAAAAAAAAAAAAAAAAAACAAAGAAAGAAACAAAAGCAGGCTGGAGACTTGGAGGCACTTAAAACGCCCGGAGAGGAGACCCCATAATGAGTTAATAATTTCTGCGGCAAGCAAGCCGCGACCGGCAGTTGCTCATTAGTTGCACAGACACTAACACACACACAGAGGCAGGGGCAGACACAGACACACACACACATAGATACAAAACAGAGCAAGGCCCAAACGCAATTACGCAAAAATTCTAATACAAATTGCGACAACAAAACGAAACATGCTCTCAAATTTAAATGAATTTAGGATCATAGAAATAAATATTCAATATTCGATAAAGGAAATCTCTCTCGATGGCTACAAAAATTCTTAATTGCAACAAGGTTGCGCCTGCGCAAAGAAAGAAAAAAAAGAACAAAGGAAAAATAATCACAATCAGAAACAGAATCAGAATCAGAAAATCACTTTATGACAGAGGGGGACCTCCTACCACCCGTTGCGAGGGGCCAGGGATGGGGGGGGGGAGCCCTGGGGAATAGGGAGATCGTATTACCCCTTTACTTATAAATATTTATAATTGCTACAAAATTGCAAGCTCCGCCTGAGATCGGGGCATGGGGCAAAAAGAAGAAACAATTGAAGCATGCAGTGGGTTCAAAGTGTTGGTAAAGCAGCCTGCTTCAAGTGTTGGTAAAGGAGTATATTTAGAAAAGACTCGAGACTCTTCTTAGTGTTGAGTCAGTGACGGATGGGAGTGGGAGTGTTGGTCATTTCTTTTTGCTCCTACACATTTATATAATGAAATATAATAATACAATATTTATTCCTTATGAAAGCATAAGTTACCCCTTGATAAGCCTTGAAAATGCGCGTTTGTATATGCCCTTTTATTCTAGAGTTTTACAAACATTCTCCTTTATTAAATTGTATTAAATTCTTGCATTCCGGCTATTCCCACACTTGAAAGATAGTGGTTATGAGGCCGCTCCTCCCCACATTCTGAAGTCCCATCTGCAGTTTCTGAAGAGATGGCGCCTCTGTTCCGCCGCTTGGCGCCGGAAGTTACCCCAAGACTTCCCCTGCCCCACCCTCTTGCCCACCCCTTCCCTGTTCTATTTGTCCTACCCTCTCTCTCTCTCACTCTCTTCTGCCAATCTCTGACCAAGCACTTAGCTTTGCGTTTTTTTTTTCTTCTTTTTTTTTCTGAAATCAAATTCTGTTGATTTTTGCAGTTTTGTGTGTGGCCCAGAAAAATGCATTTCCATATTACATATTTGATAAAATTCAGCAAATTTGATCGAAAAGCGCATCCGGTTGGAGGAACGGGAAGTTCAATAAAAAAACAGAAAATAGTTGTCTGTCTCCGGCGATGGTGAGGGGGGAATGCATTTTTACATTTTTGCATAACTCCCTAAACCTTTTCTTTCACTAACTTAGTGACTCATTCTAGCAGAAAAGTTGAATGTCAGGCCATGAATACAGTTCTTAAAAGACAGAAAAGAACATACCTGAAGACACGCGCAAAAAATGACGAAGGTATTGGCTTAAACTCACATTTCATGATGGAAAAACAAACTGTATTTTCATAAAATATATAAAGTTAAATACACTTTGAGTTTCAGAAAAACCTACTTTATTTCTGTAAAACTTTCGCTTTTCATTGGAAGCACAAAAAATTCATATTTTTCTATAAGGAGATTATAAAATTTATAAACGAAGCAAGAGTGTTTATAAAACCATTCGCATTTCCGTTTCATGGAAAGTTCTAGATTGTAAAACAAATTTTCCCCCACTTTCAACAATTCCAAATAAACTATTTTTCAGTTTTAACAACATTTGAGTTCTGGTACACATTAAGAGATTATCTATAATCCAATCACCATTTCTAGGCTTATTTTCACACATTTTAAAGTCAGTTGGAATTAATTTTTATAAACAAAAACTTGCTCTTATAAATCTTTAGAGATTTTGATTGGAGAGTTTTTTCAGAAGGTTTCACAGAAATCTTTTTCTTAGACCTTAGAAATTTTCGGAGACCCTTGGGAACTTTTTCTGTGTTTCCTTTTAATTTTTCACCACCATATTCTACACAACTTTTGGATCTTTTTCTCGACTATATCTTCTCAATATTTCCTTCAAAATTTATGGGACTTTCGCTTTTTCGCCTTCCTTTAAGCCCTCGTTTTTTCACACATTCAAAATTCGGAAACACTCACCATAAACGACAAACACCGCAGTTTCAAAACGTTTTTTTAGTGTTTGTTCTTGTTGTTGTTGTTGTTGTTGATGATACAGTTGTTGCTGCTGTTGTTGTTGTGGTTTCTGCTTCTCCTTTTCTTGTTGTTGTTGTTGTTGCTTGTTGCATTTAATCTGAATCTTTGATATTTGGGTTTTGTGTGAAAATTTAGCTTGTCGAAAAAATGAATTTTTGTTTGCTGTATTTGGGATTTCCTTTTGTTCGCACGAAAAATGTTTTCACTTGGAAAAAATTGTTGCAATCGAAAAAAACAGAAACGTTTTTAAGGAAAACACACACACAACCCTTAGAGCATGTCGATAACAGAAAATTATACAAAATTTGTAGTTTCAGTTTTTCGGTACACAAAATAATTTATTCGATTTTCAGTTTTTCTCTTCCAAAAAAATTGTCTAAAAAGTTGTTGTAAGTTTTTCTAAATTTGTAATGGTTGTTTGGTTGTTGTTGTTGTTGTTGCTGTTGTTGTTGTTTGGTTGTTCACACACACACATGAAGAATGCCGCTTTGATGTGTTTCATTTGGTTGTTGATTTTGTTGTTGCTGCTGTTGTTGTTGTAGTGGTTGTTGTTGAAGTTGTTGGTGTTGTTGCTCTGGTTGTTGGTGTAGTTGTTGTTGTTTCATTGTTGAACAAATTTTTTTGTTTTAGAATACGATTTTTTGTTGTGTAGAATTTTTGTGTTAAATTTTTTCTTGCTTTTTTTTTTTGTTGTTTTACTTTTTTGTATTATTTATTTTTGTTGATAATAATATTTATATAAAACATTTTGGTTGTTTGTTTTATTGTGTTTCGAGTTTATGCCTGGAATAAATTAATGGAATATGGAATATTAGGATTTTTTTTCGAATATCAGAACTAATTTTTGACACTTGAAAAAAAATTTCAAAAAAAATAGAAGCAGAAAGGGAAAGACTTTTCTTGAAGGAATACAATCTTTTCAGATCATTTTTGCAATGTTTTGGTAGACGAATCATTCGATTGGTATTGTTTTTTTTTGAATCGAATAAAAAGCGAATATATAAATTGAAGTCTTTTATCTTTATCTTCTTGTATTTTGTGCAGTTCGACTTTGTGTATATTTATAATAATAGATTGATTTTTATAAGGTTGTTTGATGTATTTTTTGGAGGTATTTTTTTGGGTTTCTTGTTGGGGGAAAAAAGCACTCACAACACAACGCGCGCGCAACGATGGAACCGAAGAAAAGTTGAAACAAAAAACTATGTATTTCGGAAAATGATTTTTGACAATAAAATTGAAATAATATTTCCTGGTTTTTGAGGCTGCGAGGATGGTGCATTCGTCACTGCTGCTGCTTCTGCTGCTGCGGCTCTGGTATTGTGCCCCGTGTGGCCGTGTGGCGGCGCGCGCTGCAAGTCCAAACAAAAATAAACACGAACGAACGTATGAAAGTATCTGCAAGAACTGCAATCGCATCGCGTGTGAAATCTCTGCGAAAGTCCAAAGCCGACAGAACCAGCATTAGAGCCAGGCAGTGGCAGAGAGGCAGCAGAGGCAGCAGAGGCAGCAGACGCAGGACCAGCAGCAGTGCCAGTGCCAGTGCCAGTGGCAGTGGCAGAGCAGCAGTGGCAGCAAAGCAAAAAACTAAAGAGAGAGACAGAGAGCGAGAAGCGCACCTTCGTCGATTCGTAGCCGAGACACGAACATGCAAGCTCTGCGTGTGTCTATGACTCTGTGTGCTTCTGTCTGTGTGTGTGTGTGTGTGTGTGTGTGCTTGTGCCTAAGAGCGCCGCACGCGCTTCGGCAAAGAGCGACGCGACGACGACAAAAACGCAGCACTGCCTGCTGCGACTGAGGCAGCGACAGCGACAGCGAATGCAGCTTGAGTCATCTCTTAGCCGCTCTTTCACTCAAAACTCGCAGAGAAATAGAGGGAGAAAGGATGAGCTCAGTGCAGCTACCTCCCTCTCCCTCTCTCTCTCTGTCTCTGTCTCTTTCGCCCAATGGTCAATGCGGCGTATGCGTAATATATCCAAAATGTGCAACATATCATATTAGGCACGGGGGGGTAGCAGCAAGGGACTAATGCCTGCCATATGTTTTGGTTATAGTTTTGACAATCCCCCCCCCCTGCCAAAGGATGTGTGGGTGTGGGGAAGCCCATGATCTTGAAATGGAAAGGACATAAGATACAAAGGGAATACCAATATTCTTCAGAGCCTCCTCAAAAAAAACTTTTTAAATATTTTCAATCATAAAAAAATCTCTGAAATTGAAGACAATTTGATTAAGATAAAACACCTTGCAAACTATCTTTAAATATTATACAGGATCCCCGTTTCTGTCTATAAAATATTTGTATCTGAATCTGTCATTATCTTATCAATTGGTTCTTTAGTTGAACAGAAGTTGTCCACCAAATATTCTCATAGATCTGTGAAAAACCAAATGAGACACTCCATTCAGGATCTTCAAAAACTGGAAACCTGTAACACTCTCTTGTCACTCTCCCACAAAGGGGTATCCTTCAGTGGGAAAGAGGACACAAATTTCCTTAGGAGCAGCTTTAAGCTCTCCACAGAGGAAAAAACTATTGGAAGAACTATGGGAATACCATTATTCCGACGGCAAATCCGACTCCATTCACTCTAATTCTTTCGCTTGATTGTTTCACAGAAACTACAGGTTTTTACAGGACGATCCCATTGGACAAAAATCTAAACAAAGGAAAGTTCCCTGATTATCCAGAAGGATCCGTGAGTTCCAAAAAAACTATGCGAAAGATCAACAATTTTTTGTTTTTCAAATATTTTTGAAGAGTAGTTTTCTAGAGTCTTCCAGAATTGTTCTTGAGTTTGATTTCGTGTTTTCTTGGTTTTCTATTTTGGCACTTTTAAGCACTTTGAATATTTTTGGTGGCCTTTCTTTAAATACAATTTCCAGGCTGTTTTCCACGCACACTTTTCCTTTCGTGTGCATTCAAATAATATTCTTGACAATAAAATTTACAGAAAAAAAAAATGAAAAACACTAGAAAAAAAATACAATTGGAAATACGTTTACGCGCCGCGAAATGTATTTTATTTTTAAGGGAATTTGAATTTTTAAAACATATTTCTGAATTACTTTTCTTTCAAGTAAAAACTTGCATTCCAATGAGGGAAATTTTTGACAGAAAAAAAATCCCTTTTTCGCGCTTTTGTGACTTTTGTTGATTGGTGAAATTTGTTGTTGATTTTGTTGTTTGTTTGTTTGTTTGTTGTTTGGAGTGTGTGGCGGAGGAGTGTGTTGTAAAAAATAGTTGTCTTGAGATGTTGTTTGTTGCCGTCTTGTCAGCCGTCAGAGAGAGATAGAGGATGCTTCTTCCGCGGGCTGCGTACGTGCGCGACAACGTGCGGATCTGTTATGATTCAATACGTTTTCGATACGTTTACGGTGCCGGACCGCAGCAGTGGCGGCGGCAGCGACGCGGCGATTCATTTTTTGGCCAGGAGGCGCGACGCCAACAGCGGCAGCGCGACAGGCTCACATACACACACATGCAGCCCAAAGAGAGCCACGCAGAATGCAAAAAAAAAACAAAAACAACAAAAAAACAATAAAAGAAGAAGCCGCCAAACTCCGCTCAAAAGCTGAGTGGAAAAGCTCAAAGCGCAAAACGCATTGGAGCAGCGCAGTCGACGCTGACTTTGACGTAGACTGCGCTGCAATAGGCCTCAGAGAGAGAGAGAGAGAGCAAATAGTTTTGAGAGAAATGCAATGGCGCGCACTCTTCTTCCAAAAATCGCTCAAACAGAAAACGTTTTCAAGATCATTTCCGAAAAGGACTTTTTCTAGAGGAATTTTCCTAAGAATTTATGGATTTTCCAAGGGATTTTCAAAGGAATTTTTTGGTTTTAATTTTGGGAAAAAATCCAAATTTATTAGATATTTTTTTTTATTCCAGAGAATTCTGTAAAACACGACTGTTTAAGGAATCTTCAATGGGATATTTTTAAAAAGATTTTTTTCGTCATTTTTTTACTGGGGAAATGTATGGAATTTTTGAAGCCAATTTTAAATGGAATTCCTTGGAGTTTTCTTAAGCGAATATAGAAGGAATGGAAGAATTTATTAAATGAATGAAAGTGAAACCAAGGAAAATTGTGTACTCTCGTGGCGCAGAAGAATAATACCAATTTATATAGAAATCCATAAACCGAAAATCCCTTGGAAGACCGAATTTTCACCCAAATATTGCAATATTTATTCAAATTTCACACGAAATTCCTTTCAAACCCCTAGTTTTCTTTCCTTAAACATTCTTAACTACATTTCGATTTAGTTTCCATTGATTGTAGCCACAAACGAAAATCACAAATGCCCTAAGTAAATTATGCAAAATGAAGTACGTTGTTTAATTATATTTTCACGATTGCAAAAGTGGCACAAACTGAGAGAAACTGTGAAGAAATAGCGAAATAAAATAACGACAGAGAGAGAGAGAGAGAGAGAGAGGAGAGAGTCATCCCCCCCTTTCGACTCAAACCCTCCACAAAACGATCTTTCCAAAGTGAAATTTCTATAACAATTTTTTGGCAAACTTTTTTTGTACGAGTTTAAGTTGCTTTTTCCACCAAATAAAATTGTTGGCAAATATTTTAGTAAATTAGAAATTAAAAGAATTTTTTTTTTATATTTTTTGGAATATTTTTTGGAATATTTTTAAACTGTATTTAGGCATATTTTTTGTGGCAAAATGTGCGAATATATTTGATACATAGTTTTAAATTATTTGATTTATATTTATTTTTGAGTTTTTCGAGTATTTTTAACTTGAAAAAAATATCACACAAATTTATAAAATGATTGATAATTTTTGTAAATTTTTTTTGGCGCGTTTTTAACGTTTTTTTGGGTTGGGGGAGGGGATTTTTTTTGCGAATTTTCGGTTGATTTTCTTCTCTTTTTTTGGGGGGAGGGGGGAGAGAGGGGGCACACAGCACTCACAGAGCAGGCGACGACGAGACGAGGAGCAAGCGATACAACCGAATGAATAGACCCACTGACGGACGACTGTGGCGGCAACAACGACAACAACGGACAGTGCGGTGCGATGGCAGAGACGCTGGCAGAGACGCTCTGGAGAGCGTCAAGGCAGAGAGGAGTCCAGTCAGAGTGGCGGCAGCAGAGGCAGAGGCTGAGACACTGGCAGAGACCGTCAGCGTCAGCGTCCACTGCGCTCCAAACAAAAGCCAGCCAAAAAACCAAATCAAACACACACACACACACACACACACACACGCAGAGCACAGACACAGAGTGAGAATTGGCAAATGCAAAAAATACAAAAAAAAAAAAATCAAAAGAAGTAAAGAGAGGGTATAGCAGCAAAAGGGGTGTGGGTGGGGGAGGTGGGGTCAGCACACACTCACTCTTGGAGTGAGAGCGAGAGGCAACGAGGGAGTAGTAGTGCAAAAGTTGCATTGGTCAAAGCTAGACAGAGACGGGGAGACCACACATAGAGAGTGAGTGTATGTCTCCAGTGGGAGTGAGAGAGGTAGATCCTCCACAGGCAGCACAGAAGATGTTGCCAGCAACATGTTGCGCCCGCATCAGCACCAAAAAAGAGCCACGCAATGAATGCCCCCCACACACACACACACACACATAGGCACAGAGGCGCACACAAAGAGAGCGAGCGAGTGAGAGCACGTTTGCGAATTCTTAAACTGTTTTTGCAAATTCTCTTTTGTTTGCGAATTTTATCAGCGGCGCGCGCTCTCCCGCACACACATACCAATACACCTGCGTCGCTTACTCTCCGCCAGCGTGCGCTCTTTTTAAGCAGCCCCCCCCCCCCCGCCATCCATCACCCCCACACAACACACTCAATGAGATCTGCCGCTCTCTCTCTCTCGCTCTCTGCCTGTGTGTGCGAGCGTGCGAAAAAAGTTTGCAAAAAAATTAAAAAAAAAAAAAGAAAGAAACGATTTTGGGGGAGAAGATTTCGCAGACATGGAAATAGAAGTAAAACAAAATTATACATAAGCTCAAATAGGCAGAAACCAAAAAAAAAAAGAAAGTATGAAGAAAGGAGAAGAGAATTTGATCGCGGTGGGGATGGGGGAACCAAAGCAGGCAGATATTAGAAGAGGCAAAAGAAGACGAAGGAGAATTTGCTCTACATCTTCTATTGATCCATTAAACGCAACTCTTGTTGACTGAAATTGTATATTGAAATGCTGTAATCGATCGTTTTCATATCATATATTCTTCTTTAAAGAATAATTTACTACTCAGTTTCTTCGTAATACTTGTTCTTTGAGCAATTATTGTCATCCTTAATCAAATCGACTAATGTTTAGAGGGCTCAAACGATCGTTTCCATGGTGCTTAATAATACTTAATAGTAAACCCAATTTCTTTGTTACTAGATCTTCAAAGAAAAGGATGGACAGATCATTATCCCACATAAAGATTCGGAAATACTACCGCTAAGAATTCACCCCCGTGTTAGGATTATATTTTATATTTATATTTACCTCAAGAAGGTCCTTCTAGATATGTAGCTTCAAAAAGAGGATGAAGCTCCAAAAATTCCAAGCAAGGTAGAGCTGTGAATATATAAAAACATAAATTAAACGATATTTGTAATATAAAAAGAGTTTCTTTCAGTGTTATTTAAAGAACTTTTCTTCAGGTTGACCTTAACCTTTTAGTTCGGAGAATCTTTCAAGTTTTTCTTATAGAAATCAAAGAATATTAAAAGAAAATGAGAAGGGATTTTCTACAGCGATGTTCCTTGGCCTGATCCTTTTTAATTTGGGAATGATTTGTTGTTAAGTACATTTTTGAAGCATTGCTTGAACTGCTTAAACTGTTTTATCACTGTTTGGTGGTCATTGGCTGATCAGGGTAAAAAAGCATCAAGTCCATGATCCTAAAACTGTGAGGGTTGCAGATAAAGCTCTCTCTCTCCCTCTCTCTCTCCAGCGTTCTCTTTGAGCAGTTTTGAGCAGCACTGTCTTGCGTTACAATGTTTCAAGGGCCTCAAAACTGTAAAAGCTCTGCATTTTATCCCTTAGTTTGCCTCTTCTTTGGATATCATCTAAAATCTGTGAAGACAGTATCTCCTCCACCTGTGCACTGCTTGATCGACAGAAGGTACCTATTTTCGTGTGCTTCTGAGCAGTTTTTTTTGTTAGCTTCCTCGCTTGCTCTTTGAGCAACCCTTAGGTGGAGCCGCTCTGAAACAGCTTTAGAGCCACTGATCGTTCAGCACAAAGAAGCTTTTGGTTTATGAACTACAGCGAAAGCTCGCTTTCCTTTCTATCAATGTTTGAGAGCCACTGAGGCTTACAGTGTCATGTTTGAGAGCCATTGATAAATGCAAAAAGAGGCTTTTCTTTTCGTTTTTTCCTTTTCATAGGGTATCAAACTTTTCCCCGAAAATTCCACCCAAACACCGCCCCCCCAAAACCCCTTACCACAATCCTCCGCCTACCCCCCCACCCCTAATCTTTAGGCCTCGCATTTATGTGTTTGTTTCTTATTTTTCAGATTGTGTTTTTTTTTGCTTCACTTTTATCGTGGTTTTTGTTTTTATTTGAAAATTCGTTGTTTGCTCAATAAAATCGAAAATGCGACGACTCAACGCCAAACCTCCGCGCACAGCCGTCCCCCACCCGTCCATGCGGCATGGGGCACTTGCCCCAAAACAAAACGCATTGCGAGGATAAGGGGTAAGGATGTGGCAGGGTCTAGGACTTTGCCACTGTCTGCACGCAGTCGCCACACACACACCCGCACACACGTAGTCATAGACGAGGCGAGAGAGCGAGGGAGAGAGAAAAACCCAGACATTGACTCCAAAAAAAAAGGCGACAACGACAACAAACAACAACTTCAGTGGCGCCCCAAACCCCCCCTGTGCACCACACGCCGCATCGCACACACACAGCCTACGCTGCTGCTGCTGCTGCACCCCCCCCGTGACCAAAAAGCGGCCGACAGGACGCAATTTTCCACCCACACACAGGGCACACAGAGCACACACCGACCACCCACCCACACCCCTTTGTTGTCCTGCTTTCGTTCGGCTTTCCTTCGTTTCGGCTTCGTTCGCGTCGCCTTCTTCGTCTCCTTCTTGTGCCTTCTCTGTGTTCTTCTTGATATTTTTTTGTGTCTGCTTCTTCTTTTTTGTTGGCCTGCGTTGCCAAGGGTTTCCTTTGTTCCTTTCAGCCGCCCACTAGGCGTCCTTCCAGCCCTAGCGCCACCCACCAGAAGACGGGCGGCACGGGGGTCGCGGGCCGAGGCCAAGTCTGTTGCACCCAAAAGCGTGCGACCCGCGACGCAACATGAGACGAAATAACAGCAGCTGGTAGCAGGAGCAGGAGAGAGGAGAGAGAGCGTAGTAACAGGAGGATCAGTAATATAACAGAACAGAAGGAATAACACTAACAGTCACAGGGGGCTTACAGGGAGCTATAACAGCAGCAGGAGAATTAACAGAAACATTAACAGCAGCAACAGTAGCAGTAACAGTAGCAGTAACAGTGGCAGTAACAGTGCCAGTACATTTAACAGAAAAACATAAGCAGTGCCAGATCGAACCACATTGAACAGGTAACATTAGCGTTAACACTGATGGACGAAGAACAGAAATTACAGAATAACATAACAGAAGTTATTGAAATAATACCACAATTACGCTAACAGCAGGAAAATACACATAAAATAGACAAATACAAATAAGAGAATGCATAACAAAGCACTTAACATAAGCTATAACAGAAAAGTCTTGGCAACAGCATTAACATAAAAGTATGTTAATACTGTTAACATCATTCTTTCAAATCAGATCAAATACTCAGACAGTAAACATAGCTGTTCGCTTAACAGTTGCTTTAACAGTAACAGCAGCATACAGAAGAAACACTTGGACTTCAACGCAGAATTAACATAAGCTATAACATAACAATAACATTGCCATGCCTACAGAAGTGATAGATAGCAGGTGCGATAACATAAAGTTAACACTCGCTGCATACAAATTAACAGCTACGCTGACGTTGATGTTAACGCTGGCGTCGCCTAATGACTAACGGACACCCCTCCTCCCCCCTTCCTCTCGCACATCGCCCCTCTCACCTATCTTCAGTGCCCTGTCGTTTCGTTTTTATTATATATTTGTTTCAGTTTTTGCGTGCGTCTATTCCCCTCCCCCACTACCGAAAAAAAAAACACCCACCCACCGAAATCCCTTGCCCTTCGACGGCAACAAACACCAAAAAGAAAGAAGCAAAACGGCATTTTTTTTGTTTGTATTTTTGCAATTTTTGTTTTGCTCGTTTTGTTCGTTGCGTTTTGGGTCTCAAGAGCAGAGAGGAAGAGAGCGGAGAGAGCGGCACACCACACACACTCTCTTGAGATGCACTCGGTGGTGCTGCAGGGCGCCAAAGAGCGAGAGAGCAGAGTGAATTCTTTTAGCATGTTGCCCAAAGCGATTGCTTCTCTCCTTTGGCAACATGCGCGGCTGGCAACATTCTGCGGATTGGTTGCCGATAATTGTTGACAAAATACATGAAAAGGGTTGATGCGTCGCACGATGTACGAAAACGGTGGGTGGCTGGAGGGGGTGGGTATTTCTCAATTATGACAAAAAATTAATCATTTAATTATAGTACATAATTTCCATGCATTTATGCATGGTTGTTTTTCAATGGAATGCAATTCAATGTACCTTGGGATATGCGATGAGTCTTATCCTCCATTATCATCATCATTCGAGGATACTTATGGACTTATGTATATCTCTTTCGACGTTTTCGACTTGGCAATGGTTCTTTCATATGAAGTGCGCATGCGTGAGGGACTCTCCGAATTTTCGCAGCTTCCACCATTGTTGTAACTCCTTTTGAAATCGAAGTTTCGCCACGTGACCTGTAGGGAAGGAAGTTGCTTTTCTTAAGGTTTGGTACAGATTTCACATACATTTATTGTACTTACAACAAACATACAGTCGGTGTTGCCATATTTGAAGAGCTCCTTGGACTTGTCGAAAATTTGATGGTCTGCAGCTGCAAAAAAATATCCGATTAAAATTTTGATTTATTCATCTACATTTTGTTTGATTTTGTTTTAGAAATCGCACTCAACAGGTCTATCGCTATGTCTATCGAAAATCTATCGGACAAACTGATTAGCGATTATCCACGCTCCAGCCCGAAGCAAATGGGAGGAGTCCCAGTGCCATCCCATAAGAAATTTTCAAATGCCAGCCATTCACTTATTTGAATGGCTTAAATTCTACTTTATTAACATTTTTGCAATTGGATTTGTCCTCCATTATTATCTGCAATTGTTTTTCCGTACTTTAACACAAATTTCCAGTGCAAACGACAACGAGAATCCCTCCCGTAGTTACAACATGGCGTAGACAGCAGACATTTTCCTACGAGAACGAGAACGAGGGTGGATTGTGCTCCTTCTAGGGTTCATATCGAGTGTTTAATGAAATCTTAGAAACCATTTTATTGGGGAATTATTTGCTCTATCATCCAGCGACTACCAGAGAGATTCTGGAGAATTGTCACCCAACTTGAGAAAGTAAACCTTTACATTTAGAGGTAGAAATGTAAAATTTCTAAAACATCTCAGCTTTTTTTCCTTTCAATATAAAACATATTAAGTTCCAGTTCCTTTAAATATTATAGTACACCTAAGTGCACTTCTAATCTCATCAAAGTCTCAAGAAGATCAACTTGAAATGTTCCTCTAATCGTTCCTTTAGTTTTGAATTTGATTATTTCAACTTTATTCTGTAGATCTAATTATTTTCTTCATTTCTTAAAGGAATATCAGGATATTCTATTATGGTCTGATCCATTTTCCTCGTCCCAAATGCTGTAATGAGGAAACAAAACGGAAACCTGAAAATGCATGTATTCATTGCATTCAACCGCAATGTTTTAACTATTTCCGGGACAAGGCCCGTGCAAAATACAAACTCTGAGAATATCTTCCGCTCTATAAAAACCTCTCTTGGCAACAACATCCTTGGGCTTTTCTCTATCGTTATCTTGCTCTCATGCACTTCTTCTTACCCCACTTCCACCTCCACCTCCACAGCCACCCCCCTGCAATGATCAGCTGTCTTCCGTAGAAAGTAAGTGAAACAAATGCCGTTAAACAGCTGCATCTCAAGAGCAAGTAAAGGTCGCAGCCACCACCACGAACCCCCCTTTAGATGCACCCTCCTCCACTATCGGACAACCCCTACACACACACACACACACTCAATAACACACTGGCGTATCGATACTGCGTGAACAGGCGGCAGCGCAGTTGCAGCAGTGGTCGCAGCCGCAGCACAGAGTCAAGTTGTTCGCTCTCACTCTCACTACATCACGTTCTCCCTCCTGCTCACGCTCGAAACCGACCATGGGCCTTGTGGGTTGGGTTTACTTTACAGTTGTTGCCCCACAGCCTAAAAACAGATCGTACATATGTATGCATGTGTGTGAATGCATATGGCTGCCTCTGCTTGTTGTTGCTGTTGCCCTTTTTCAATGTGCACGCGCCGCACGATTTTGGTGTGTGTGTTTGTGAAGCGAGATAAAAAGAAACAGCACCAAACACACACACACACGCAGCTATTTATCATTCGTATTTGTGCGCGCAGCGGACGCTACGTCGTCGTCGTCGTCGTTGTCGTCGTGCGCTCGCTCGATTGCATTGCAAATAGGCAGCAGAGCGGTGTGTGGTGCAGGCGAGCGCCAGAGCGAGAGGCAAGAGAAGCCGCCTGTCTCAATGGCCTGTTGGTATTTTTGTTGTTGTTTCTTTTTGTATAGTTTTTTGCCGTTTTTCTGCTGCTTCTTGTGCGTCCAATTGGGCATTGCAGGCAAATATGTGCATGTCCGCATGTGAGCGTGCATGTGTGTGTGCTATGCTGATATGCGTATGTGTGTGGGCTTATGACCAGCCTCTTCTCTCCCTCACGTCCAATACCGGTATGGCATTTAAAACGCATAAACGTTGATTACACAAAATTGACAATTTGTTGGTCTTTTTTTCGGTCGTCGCTTTTGTTTCGGTGTTGGTGTCACATTTTAAATTGACCAAACAGAGGGGACCGGACCATCGTTTTTTTTTTGTTTGCTTTGTATGTATCATGCCCGTATGTGCATACGTGCATATGTATGTACGTATGTTCGCTCTCGCTCTAGCCCAGCCAGCCTGCCAATGCGTCTCTCTGGTTACTTAAATCTACCCAAAGGAATATAATTACCGTAAAGTGGGCGCCACAAAGGGGGAACCCAGCTATTCAAAACTCCATGGCTCCAAAAACATATAGGAAATCTATACATTTGGGCGCAATACGGCGAGCCGGTCTAGGGGCGCTGCACGTGCACATTTAATTACATACATACATGTGTATGTTTGTAGAGCGGAGCATTGCCAGCTTTCATCGGTTCTCCACAAAAAAAAAATAATACAAAATAATAAAGCAATTTAAGCTTAAGAACACTCGCACATAAAGACAACATTTAATTGCAGAAATTGTCGGCCTAAGTTATTTTTGCGCGCCGTTTTGCCGACTGCCAAGCAAAAAGCTGAGGTCTGCAAAACACGGTCTTGCATCGTGTCGGAAAGCTGATTGCTATGAATTTCGTGCAAATAGGGTTTGCTTACACAGAGAACTTATAAAAGTGCATGGGAAATTGAAATCAAATGCTAGAAATAGATGTCATAATTCAAACGTTTTCCGTAAAAAATTATATTTTATCAAAATTTTCTTTAAATATTGAGAACAACACCCGATTAATTTTGGCTGCGCTCGCAACTGGTAAGCTGGCAACTCTTTTCGCTCACACGAATACAACACATGCACATCTTAGTCACACGCATACGCGCACACAACGGCAACGTCTACAATTTTTTTTTTCGTGTGTGTTCGACATTCATAATTTTTGTGGTGGAGCGAACTGCCTGCAACAAAAAGAAAATTTAACCAAATTTGCCGAAAAGGCCGTATACATCGAACAAAATTAAATTTAGCCAGAAACCTATCTCGTGAGCCCTGTGACCTGTGAGTGTGCAACTTTTTGTTCCACCCCGTTTTTTTTTCTTGTTTCTCTTGCAAATCCCATTGTTTTTCTCTCTAAAACTACGAAATTTAGTGTAAAAGTGCAAAAGAACATAAGGCAGAACGTGGACACCGTGTTGAAGGTGGCGGCCAGCAAAGTAAACGCGCATTTTACGCAAAAATTTGATACAAAAAGTTGATAAAAACCGACAGCGGCTTAACAAATCTGCCCAAAGGTGTGTTTGTGTGTGCACTGTGCTGGTGTGTCTGTATAGGTTTTTGCTACGAAAAAATTGTTTGTGCGTTGCGCTGCTTATTTTTGAGGTTTTTTTTTTTGTTTAATTAATTTGCAAAAATTATTATTTTCCTGCAAAATTGTTGTTCTCTTTCTTTGTCTTCTTTTGTTCTTGTCGTTTTTGTGCGCGTCTCTGCCTCAGGCCATGTGTGTTTATGTGTGTCTGTGTGTGTGTGTGTATGAGGAGGGAGTATGCGTGCGTTCTGCTACGCGAAAAATATCGCTCGCATTAGTGTTAAAATTCGTATTAGGTGTTTAGCTTAATTGGTAATATTATTGATTTTGTGGCATGCCACTGTGGCTGATTCTACCTCAACCGCAGCACCCGCACCCCCCCGCAAAGCCCATGCTTGGGGTTCTGCCGCGCGCGCTTATGTTGGTGTATGTGTGTGCCCAATGTGCGTGCGTGTGTCACCTAAAAAGAAATCAATAAATTTTAATACAACAAAGAGCCGCACTCGCACACACACACGCATGGATATAAAGTGTTGCAAAAATTGGTTAGATTTTCAACAATTTTGTGCATTTCCTTCTGGAAATTTCCCCGCCCCGCTTCTCGTTCCACCACACGCTCCCCCCTTGCGCTGTGCTCTTGACAACCGGCCATATTCCGCATGCACACAGTGGGGCGTGCGCGCGTTCGCCTGTCGCGTCTTCCGTCCGTCTATGCCATTGTGCGTCATATGGGCCAGTGTGACCGACCGATTACACTGTGCAGCAAAATACTGGTTTATGGTTAAGATTACACTTTTATGGGGCTTTCTTGTAGAGTTCGTTTTTGGGGCCATATCGTATGCATCTGACAGACATCGAGTGCTAGTGGGAGCTCCTTTCGAGTCCCAGCGATCAGGAATAAAGTCCCCCACCAGAGGTGGAATATTTCCTTTTCTTAAGGAGCTTTAAGAGGTACAAAACAGGTCTGCACTGTAAGAACCCAATCACAAGAGTGTACTATTTGCGGGGCATGCAAAATTCTATCAACTTGCTTCTATCAAAAGTTTCCACTTGCTTGGAGGAAAGTGAAAGCTGGAAAGCCCTCTACCACCAACCCAGACACAACACACAGCGCACAAACAAGCACCAGAACCAGCAGCCAGCAACCACCAACAGGCTGCGTCCTTGAACACATTCTCACATTGCAGCAACAAGAAAATTTATTTGTATTCACGTATCTCAAACAATTTTCCACTCTACTTTTGATTGTACCCTTTACAGAAACACACGGAGCAACACATCGTTTTGGAGTAGAGGAAGTAACAAAGAAGCCGCCCAGAAGAAGGAAGCCACCTAGAAGAAGCTGGAAAAAGTTGAAGGAAAGCAGAGAAAATGTCGAGTCTGCCACGCCGTATAATCAAGGAGACACAGCGCCTGATGCAGGAGCCGGTGCCTGGGATCAATGCCATACCGGATGAAAATAATGCTCGCTATTTCCATGTGATCGTCACCGGGCCCAATGACTCTCCCTTCGAGGGTGGCGTCTTCAAGCTGGAACTGTTTCTGCCCGAGGACTATCCGATGTCGGCCCCCAAGGTGCGCTTCATAACGAAGATCTATCATCCCAATATCGATCGTCTGGGCCGCATCTGTTTGGATGTGCTCAAGGACAAGTGGAGTCCAGCGCTGCAGATACGCACGATTCTGCTGTCGATTCAGGCTCTGCTCAGCGCACCCAATCCCGATGATCCCCTGGCAAACGATGTGGCCGAGCTCTGGAAGGTCAATGAGGCGGAGGCCATACGCAATGCCCGCGAGTGGACCCAGAAGTATGCTGTCGAAGACTGAATCCTTGTCATTGCCGGCACCTTATCATAGCCTTGAACGAAGCAGGACGACACGAAAGCACGAGATGATAATGCATGGAAGGAGGATGATCTTGCGATGGGTGCGTGACGGGGACAGCGACTGGAGTTGTAGGGCGGGTGGGGTAAAACAATGCATAAGCATATATTAAAACTCTAAAGAAAAACACGAAAGAAAACAACAAATAAGAGAAGAAAATGTTATAAATAATTTTTCCTATTTTTTTTTTTTTTGTCTCGGGCGGGATAACCAACTTATTGTTTCCTTCTGTAAAATTAAGCGATCGAGATCCGGGTATGATCAGTGCGCAATGACGGATGGATAGGAGAGGTGTTACGTAGAACATGGCGAAAATATCGAAGAGAACTCAGTAAGATATGGAAGAGAGAGGTAACCATTCGTTGTAAAATTATATACCACAATACATGTATCCGAAATACCCATTGATTTCAATTCGTTTTGATTTCAATCAATTTTGATGGGGTCCGTTGGGAGGTTCGGGCTTTCAAAGCCCCCCTCCCGGTATCTATATACATATATACATAAATATATATCGCTATACATATATTCGTATCTGTATAGTAATCGCAACTGAATAAACACACACAAACACCCACAACATTAACCTTTAAAGAGCCTAAATCGGAGCATTCGATAATAAATCAATTACGAGGGCAAGCAACGTGTGCCAGAAATGGAAAGATGTTTATTTTTTGTCACCGCTTCATCGATTATTCTGTGGATATGTCGATTCGTATGTTTCAATTGATCAAATTTACATTTCAGCTATGATTTATTAAAGTTTCTTTTATTAAGGCTGAGGGCAAGCGATAAATTATCGATAACTAGCTTCTTGGATTGATTTATTTAAAAAAAAATTACAATCTTAATATTTTTGAAAAGTTCCATAATTAAACGATAACATATTAACTTAATACTTTTAATTTTCACAGTCCCTTGATTTACAAGTAATTTTTGTCCATTTCGATAAATTATCGATTGATACTTGAGCATTGGCTGGGTTGTGTCTGAGTCGCCTCTTTGATAAGCAGATTGTTTTACTTGAACACTTTTTTAACCAAACAAGAAGCCTTTAAGCTATTAGTAATTTTTGAAAAAAAACACCACAAAATCACAAAAAAATCGATTTAAAAAAAAAATCAATAAATACATACAATATATATTTATACAAAAAAACTAAACGTAGTGGCTTGAATTTGTGAATGTTTCAAGGGCAGTTCTCAATGAAAAATTATGTACAGTAATTAATACATTTTTTTTCACCCAAATAACAAAAAAAAATGAAGCAAATTAATGAAATAAATAAATAAAACGTAAACACAAATCAAAGACATGAGGAAACACAAAAGCAAAAACTAAACATATTTATTTCTAAGAGAAAATAAGAAATAAATGCAAAAATGAAAAATAAAAAAATTAAAAAAAATAAATAAATTAATCGTTGCGTATTATTATGGATTCATTCTTTAATTCATGGTTAATGCATTTTTTTTATGTGTAATCCGGCATAGACATTGATAGTTATCTGATGTATAGGACCTTTCTACCTATACGACGATCGGGTCTTCCTTGTGGCCGATTATTATGCTTCATTCGCTGAACCATTTATCAATGATCGAGTTTTCGATTGTTCCTTGATATCCTCTATGCTGGCTTCCGATTGAGTCACTTGCTGTTCGACTTCCAACTTCATGTTGTTAATTGTTTTGTCCTGCTGCTTAGTCCTCACATCTTGACTCGTAATACTCTCCTTCAGGCACTCTGCCTTAATTTTCTCAATAGCATACTCCGCTTCCCTAATTTGTACGTTTCGATTTTCCAACTGCTTTTCCAGGTCCTTAATTATCCTCCTTTGATTCCCAATCTCCAACGCACTGATTATGTTCTCCACATCGCTGCTGAAGTTGGTCTGGTTCGTGTGGGACTCCCCCAGGACTTCCCTAATCGTGTTGCTGTAGTTCAAAAGTTTTTCCATTTCCCTAGCTTTATCCATATAGACGTTCAGATGTGCTTGCAATCTGTTCAGCTGGTCATTCTTCTCCTGGTACGCCCTGCTGTTTTCCTGACACTTTTCCGCGTACTGGAGGACTGGTTCGGCAATGAGGAGGCAATAAGAGCTGCACTGCGTTAGTAGCTGGACACTGACTTTCACTGAATCCTGTTAGGAAAAGCATCATGGAATTAACTTAAATCTGATTTGATTTAAACTTTCGATTAGTTTTTACCTCACTGACGACGGGTTGCACTCGTACAATGCTGGCTCTTGAATGCTGCAGCAGAAACAGCAGAAAAATCGCAAAAATCCACCACATGTTGAATGCTCTGAGAGAAATGAGACCCAACCAAAGTTCGAGTAAGGGAAAACCAGACTGATTGGGTCCACGCAATGCACAGTACAAAGAAGTGCAAGGCAATTCGTGCTATCAAGTATTCCGTGTAATCTGTAATGAGGAATATAAAGAGGAATTCTGTAAGAAGTCGAGTATTTTTCTCTTAATTGCCGGGGAAGATTAACTTCTCAGTAATTTTCTTATTGATAAGGCAGCCCATAGGGTATTCATTTCTTCAAGATATATACTCAAATGAAATCGGTTGGAAATTATTTCATATTTTTGAAGATACTTCATAGGCCTTGATCCATTACGAGTGCCTCTTCCTGTCCATCCAAATTCTACAAATTGTCCAAAATTTTACAAAATTTGACATGAAAATGTGGTCCCCCCGCGGTTCCCGTCTGCTGTTGTCAATCATTTGCTGTTTGGTGGAAGTTTTGGAAGACCTGCGGGTCTCCTCGATATGTCGGTGGGTGTGCGGCATTTCGGATGCATAACCCTTTGCCCGGTGGTCCATGTCCATGTCCACTATTTCCCCCTCCCCCCGGGTCTGGGCAGCAGATAGGGGGGAAAAAAAATGTGTGTCCTCTTTTTTGTGGATCCTTTTTTTGGTGTTCGTGTGTGTGTGGGTGTGTGTGAGTTGGCCACACCCCCCAAAAAACTGAAACCGAAAACCTTTTTCCCGCCTCTGATTGGGTGCTCTCGCTCTGTCCATATGTGTATATACGTATATGGATATATGGGATATATACTGATTCTGGGAGATTGAGGCCCCTGGACACACAGGACACCCAGGACACACAGGACACGGGACACAGGACTGTGGGCAGTCAAATGTCGAACCTAAAAGAATATTTTTCGTATTTTTTCTGTTCTTTTTTGTGTCTGTTGTGTTCTTAGTTCTGTTTTGCGTTTCTCTGTTCTTTCTTTTTTTTTGCCTTTTGCCTTTAGCCTCTCTCTCTCTCTGTCTCTCTGCGGGGTCTGTGTCGATTTTGTTTTTCCGGAAAATGTGAGTGGGTGCATTGGAAGGCACATGGTAAAACGCATATGCAAAGTGCGATGTTTGAGAGGGCCCTCCTCTGTGTGTGGGGTGGGGTGGGATGGGGTTTTTTTTATCGGCAGACAAAGGCGAGGCCGTGTGGCGAACGGGGCTGGGGGTGGTCCTGTCGGCTCGGGGCTTGGCCACGGCCATAACTATGGCTATTAATCGTTGCAAGCAACTATCAGCTGTGTGTCTCTCTTACACTCCTGCCTCCCTTTCCTTCCGACCATCTCTCATTTTACCTTTTGCCCAAGCCTTTGCATGCGCTTTTCTTTTTTTGTGTGTGTTCGAGGGAATTTCTAGTTTTATTTTTGGCATGGAATATAGCCGGATAAATGGTCGCCTAGACACCTGATTCCCTGCAGATATACACAGCCCTACCAGAGGGAGTATTGGCAGATCCCTCTCTTGGGGCAAAAGCCGTGTAGAGGCAGGTAGGGCTTGGTAACAAATTTAGCCTGAATTTAAAGGGCGCCTCCAAGAGAGTTGACAGGATAGAAGATATACAGAATTATCCTATCTTCTTGATTGTTTCCATCTGGACCAACTTATAGCCTTTCTTCACAGAGCATATCTCTGGGGGAAGGTGGGATTTTTCGACAGTTGTGGAACTCCCACTGGCCCTATCTACCACCCATCAAAAAAATATCTAATGACAAAGTTTAGTGATTAAATTGGTGATTTAATTGCCTTAAACAAAACCAGTTATGTTTGGAAGTTGGTTTGCCCTTTGGTCCAGCAATTTGGCTCCTTGAACACCTGGCCTTCGAATACGAGAAACGATAGCCATATATTTGTACAATTTCCCAGTTTTTGGGTATTTCTAAGGGTCTTTTGAATTGAATTCTATTTTTTTGCAAGATTTTGATAATATTTTTTCTACGAATTCTTCTTTATTCTTTCTATTTTATAGTACAGTATGCTTCCATGGTACAGTCACTACCAAGAGATCATCAAAAATCAGCATTACATTTGCGTCTCGCTTGCTCACGAAATACGCCATTTTGTGTGTGGGTTTGAAAGCTAATCGAAATGGGGCGTACAGCCTAGCTCCAAAAAAAAAATGCACACAGAGAGAAGGATAGAGAACAGAGGAGGCGAATGGGGGAAAGAGAAAAACAAGTACGTAATGTAATGCAATGTCCGGAAGTACAGTCAACACCCAAAAAGGAAAAAACCCACACACACACGGAGTGCAAAAGAGGACAAACAGACAGGCAGAGTAAAAGAGAGGGAAGAACCAGCCTAGAGACATGTCCATTCGGTCTTTTTTTTTTGTTTTTTTGGGTTTGCGTGGTCTTTTTGTGGAGGGGGTATGCGGTGGGGCTGAAGAGGGGACGGATACGCTATGGCTATGCCACTCGCATCGCATTCAGCAAAACATCATCAAAATTGTAAAAATAAACAAAAGCCAACATGCATAAAACCAATTTCCATTAGGGCCCCACTCCCCACCCACCCACACACCCACCCACACACACACACCAGTGCATACACCCAAAAGCAACGACGCACACGCACATGCAACTCTGTGTCCCTCTCTATGTGTCTCGCTTGCTCCAACGCTTTCTGCTGGCGGCTGTCCTGTCCATTGCAGCATTGAACAAAGTTTTGTCGGTGGCATGTGGCGGCATGGGGCGTGGGAGGACTGGACCCTGGTCTGCCTATCGCTACCAAAAAATCCTCTAAAATAGCGAGAAATCGGAGAGGAGAGATAGAGATAGAGATAGATAGAGCCAAGCCGAGAGCCGAGGCAGGAGAGCCGTACAGTGAGCTGTATCCTTAATTGATATCGCACACAGAGTCCGAGTCAAGGAATGACACCCCCCCCACCCCGCACCACACCGCCCCACCTACCCAAAAAAAAAAGAAACGACGAAAAACTAAAAAGCAGGCTCGGACAGGATGGGTCCTGGGCTCTGTCTACGTCTGTCTCCGTCTCTCTCTCTCGCTCTCTCTCTATGTCTGTGTCTAAGGGTTGGGTTGTGCGGGGGAGTTTTCGATGGGAGTTTGGGTGGGCTTAGGTTTTACACACACGCATGCATCCGAGGGGTTGGAAGGGAGGGGGGAAACGCAACGAGGATACTGCATGCGATAGGTCGGAAATTTTTGCTTCGCTCGCAATCAACTCTAGGTCCTTCGTCCTTTGTCCGTCGCCCCCCACTCACACGCCTCTCTCTCTCTCTCTCTCTCGCTCCCTCCACACACAGTGGCGCACCTGCAGCACAAATGTGCACAAAGGGGGGGTATGTGTGTGTGTGTGTGTGGGTGGGACGTTGGCGGTTTGAGGCGGTGTGTGTGTGTGTGTGTGTGCAGGACGCAGTAAAATGGCGGCATCCAAGCCGGGCCTTTGGGCTTGGCCGCCTCTTCTCTGTGTGTGTGGCCATTGGGTGTCCTGCGTGTCCTCCATGTGTGTGTGTGTGTGTGCTCTGCACTGCGTTTCATTCTTCCTCGTCTATTACTGCTTCTACTTCTGCTGCCATTCCCCCATTTTTGATGTTTTGTTTTGACTCGCTTTTGGGTAGGCGCCACACATCACACCCACCGCCTGCCACACACCACCCACCACACACCACCCACCGCTCAGCTCCGAAATGCGAAAATGCGAAGTAAAGTGAAGTTCATGCAACTTGGGTCTAGGGATTTCCAACCGTCTGTCGGTGTGTGTTTGTTTGGGGACAGGGGCAGACACATGCAACGCACAGGACCGCACACAGGCCGTTCTCATATATGGACTCACAGATAGTTAGTACAGTGCGTGACATTAATATAACTACGAGAAGAATGCTTAAGAGATCTAAACATCTAAAACATCTAAAAGGATTTGTGTGCCAAGACCCTTTTTGGAATAATTAAGCTGCATTTCAGTTGCTCTTCTGAAACGGATCTATTTTGGAAAACATTTCTTGTAACCATTTTAGAGATTTAAAGCTCTACCCAAATTACTGCTACTGCTGAAACGCACTGTATATGGCTTGTACACATGTTTGTTTCTATGGTTATATGAAGATATGTGTATATATTGTATATATATCCATTGGCTGGACACTCTCCCTCTCTCCAACTGGCGTTCTGTCCATCTCGTCATGTTCAATCCCAGCCCTGCCCTGCCCTGCCCCCCGATTCAGATGTGATATGTGGCCTATGGAAAGTTTTCCGGGAATTAAGTTAACAAAACACACATTTGCTTATCGGTATTTGTATTTGTTGATGGGATAGAGCATCACTTTACCACAGTGGGTACAGTGCTCCTGGGTATTAAAATACTTTAATTGCAGTTTATTTGATATTTCTTAGTTATTTTTTTGTTTGGTCTTTAAACTTCTAGATTGTTGAATCTTTCGGAATCAAGATTATTGTCTAGTATTTGGATCTATATTGTTTTATATGGATGGTAGAGCTACCTGATTGCTTTTATTATTCTCTTATTAGTTGTTTATATTCATGGAAAGTTTTGTTGGTTGTTTTCATCACGGAAAAAAGGTAATTAAACTTTTTCCACATTTTTTAAACCACAGAGAGCTTAGGGGTAGATTAGATTTGTGTGTAACACCCAGAAGGAAGCGTTTCCTACCACACAAAGTATATATATATTCTTGATCAGCATCAATAGTCGATTCTATGTAGCCATGTCTGTCCCGATGAGCGCCTAGATCTCAAAGACTATAAGAGCTAGAGCCGCTAAATTTTGTATCCAGACTCATGTAATGCAGCTCAAAATGGTACCACGCTCCCTTCCGCTCCCCCTAAGAAAGAAAATCAAAGACGCCTAAACATAGGGAATGCCCATATCTACAATATGGCCGAATCTGGATCAGATCTGATAAATATTAGGCCCAGATTGAAGACATACATTTTTACTCATACTCTCTCTCTCTCCCTCTTTCACACACTCTTCCTGGTGCAGTTTGCGCTCTCTGGCGGAGGAGAGTATCGGGTATAAATGTAGTTTTTGCCACGTCCCCGCTGGCTTATAACTTGGGTATTAATTATATTCTTTTTTTCCTTTTTGGCTGTGGGTGACCGACCACTGACTTTGACGATGACGAGCGGACCAAAAAGTGTACGAAGTGGAGGAAGACCGCCTACGAAACACGCCTATTGTTGCCACCTCCCATACACACACACACACACAGAAGCCCACACAAGCACACAACCAGCCAGCCAAACACCACTCAGACTCTGGGGGTGGGGGAAAAACACTCGAACGGTGCGGTAGTCCCTTCAAATGTGGCCCTGGCAACCCTTTGTCCAGGGGTGTGTGTGGCATATATATGTGGGGGTATCTGTGTGTAGGGTTACGGCGGCTTGTGTGGGGCTGGGAACCCTGGCTGCGCTTGGGCCTGGGTCGGGGTCTGGGTCTGGGCCTGGTCCTGGTCCTGGCCCTTGGCCGGACCAAACTTAACGGAGAACGTCGCTTTGGGCGCATTTCGCTTAACGTTTTTCAAGCAGAAAATCGATAAGTGCGCACGTACAGGAATATATATACCATATATACTATACACTATCCCCCACGCCCCACCATATGCCGAGTATACCAATATATATCCCGAGTGCACATGGCATGTGGCATGGCAACACACACACAACATCATGCGTCGTAGGCCAGAGATGGTTTTTGCTTTTGAAAAACAGCTGCAGACGGAAGACCAGGAAAAATAGAGAACACTGGGCTTAGAGGGAGCTCCAAAAGGGACCGGTAATAATACCACCACCTAGAGAGGTGGAGAGGTTCGAGGAGCAACTGGAACTGGCCGCCGCTGCTCCCGGCTGGCTGTGGAGCTGGTGGGTTGATGGGTTGATGGGGGACTCTGAAATCCCTACGTGCGCTTTGCTGTTTCATCAATTATTTATTTCGGTTTTGTGCGAATGGACAGGCACACCGAGAAAGAGAGAGGACCTGTCCTTCCTTTTCTTTCCTATTTTCGTAGTAGTATGTATATTGCTTCACAAATACAACCAAAACGCTTACCATATTGTTTACCTGACTGTTTCCATCAAATATTCAGAGATCAATTGAAGTGGAATATACGTATACGTACGTACCACCTGGTGATTCATAATTTATAGGAAAAATTCAGGCACCTGAGGCGGCATCGAGTGAGATATTCTCTACACTCTGTTATACCCTGAAAATCGAAAACCTACACTTGGATTTAAAAATGTCTACCAATATATTTACATTAATATGATACTATGGGTTAAACTGGAACCCCCTGCCCACTAGCTTCAATATTGCGTCAACCCCAAGCTCACACGCCATGAGTAAATTATTGGACCTCGAGGCAATATTTTTGTCTACAATAAATCGTATGTATAAATTTATACATAAATATATTTAAATAAAATATATATTTCCTACAGAATTTAATATATATTTTTAAAGTGTTTTATATTTTTTAATTAAATATATTTCGTATTAAAAGTCTTTAGCATAAATTTATATTTAAATCAAAGCGAATTCTATTTAATTTCACTAGGTTTTTATTTAAAAACCGCATATTTAATTTATTTATTTACTTAAAAGTTTTTAAATATTATTTACTTTAAATACGGGTGCGTTTCTCTGAGTGTATTGCAGTAGATTCTTGCCGGGATACATGTATTCTCAACTCCAAATCATATTGAGAGTTGAGACATTTCAGTGTAGGGTTTTATCATGCTATAATCCACCCATTGATAATCCCATCTTTTTGCAGTTTGTTTTCCCCCCCTGGGAAAGTGCGAAGTTTTCCGCTGCACTGTGCAGAGAGACAGATAGAGAGAGAGAGAGAGAGAGAGTAGTAGCCGGGGCTACAATTAAAATTAATTACAAACTATCTAATTACATGGTAATATGCTAATCAGCCTCGCCTTTGCCACGCACTTGGCAACCGAGTTCTTCTGGTCTTCTGTTGGTCTTTTGCTCCAAGTTGGCCTTCCACTGCATTTCCCCTGGTCCTCTCTCTATCTCTATACATATCTCTCCGAATGTAGTTTGCATGTCAGTTGTTCGTTGCATGTAAAACTTAATGAGATTTCTGCCATGGCCATGACAAACCCAAAAAAAAAGGAACAAAAGGAAAATACACAATAAGAGAAAATCCACTAAAGAATTAAAATTATAGACAATAATACGACTATGGGTTTACCCCGTTGTTACTTGGATTTCAGACGATTTCTACAGAATGGGAGCTTTATGGATTAGAGATTTTTTCCTTGAATCCGATAGAGATCTATGGTATTGGTATTGGAAAACACCTACAATTTTGGTTACTTTCTTTCAAGCATACCTTGCAGTATACAGCCCTGCCCACCCATGTGTTAAGGGAGTCGGTGGAGGTATCAAAATGAACAACATTCAGTGCACATTGGAGATGGAGACAAAAGTTCTCTCGTTCTTTGGCTCGATCTATGGCCAATTATTGGCAGCACTTTGGGGGGGGAGGGGGGGGGGGCGCTATAAATCAGCACAGCACAGGTGAGCGGCGGCGGGCCAAGAGGCACTGCCTCCCTGGCAATGGCAATGGTGGCGGTGGCGGTGGCGGTGGCAGTGGCTGCTGGCTGGTAACAATGCCCACCACAACAAGACGGCAGCCCAACAAAGAGTCATAAATAAATTTTTGCAACTAATTCTGTCAGCTCCTGTGTTGCCTGCCCATTGCCACATTGCGTTATTATTGATGGTTTGGAAATGGGATAGTGGTAACAATGCCCGGTCAAAAAAACAATCCAAAACGAGGCTCCGCCAGTGGGTGGCCCCACTAATTCCTTCGGTGCATGATTAATGGATGTTTGCCTGAATTGTACACCTTCTACTCCGCCTCTAAGTAGAAAAGTAAGTTTTGGTTAGCAAACAAGTCACACAAAAAAAAAAAGACCAGCAACTAATTACAGAAGTTGAGATCCAGAAACGAAGCTGGGGATGGACATGTTTTAGTCATCTTTGTGGCTTGTTTTCTACAATACATTTGGTTTATGGTCTACCGGATACAGATGTATCCTCCCCATCCTGAGCGCCATCGTCCCACATTGCCATATCCGAACCGCCGTCGTTTTCTGTAGTCTTCGGTCTGTAGCCCCTTCTATACGGCGCGACGATCCCGAACTTCAAGCTCGATTTAAAATCTAAGTTTTTCTATTTTTTATTCACTAATTTTTAATTAACAATCAGATCTGTTTCTGGTTTGCTCGCGAAATTCGTTCTTTTATTTCATTAGTGTAGGGAGTGTCATGTATTGATAAGAAAAAGCTGACAAGTGATGAATATCGATTTGGATTGGAATTATATTTGTTTCAAGTCTTCATTTTCCCTTAGTTTTCCGTGCAGATTATTCTTTATGTCCAACATTTGCAGTTCCATGCTAGGGGATTTCTTGAGCACCTTTTTGTCTGATCCTTGCCTGGGCATTTCTGGAGCACACCGGGTTTGGGGGCAGCCATCCCAGCAGTAGGCACCCCTCCTGGAGGCTGAAGCATGGAGGGCACAACAAATAATTACAGAGAGATGTGGATGGCCTAAGGAAGCATAAATAGTGCTGTTACATGTGTATAATTGATTTAGATATAATAAAATTCCAAAAAAAATGTTAAAGTCCTACGACGGCGCCTTGCGTAGTATTCTAGAGTATGTTTTGTTTATGGATTAAATGCAGAACCATTCAGTGCTGTTCAGTAGTGTTGGTGCTTTCCCCACTCCATCTTGAGTGTCCACCCTCCTTGATTTTGACATCCTTCTGTATTTAAAAACAATAAAATTATTGGGCAAAAATGTTCCCGAGGACACTGACTTACCAGAATGTCCTGGTTCTAGTTCTTCTTTGCGCTCTTCTCCTCAGTCTTTGTTTCTGGATTTTTTTTTGGATTGTCATCAAATTTATTGATGCCAACACAGGCACCTCCACGAAGACGCCGGATGGTACCGGGGGCAGCACGTACACCGCTGCAGTTGAGCTCTGAATACTTCTTGGCTATCCGTTCATTGACCACACGCAGATTCTGCTTAAACACTTCCAGTCTTTTCCGATGGGCGTCTGATTTTGTGCCCACATTCGGGGCACTCGCTTCCGAAGTGATGTCCGAGATCTTCAGCCGCTTACAGGATGGGGGACTGATAGGCTTTTCCGGCTCAGCGTCAGCTCCACCTGGGCTGGATGGAGAGCTTGATGAACTTGTCCTTGCGTTGGGCGAGAGGGATGGTCCTTTCGGTAAACGCATGGCGGCGGCACGCATCTTGTGAAGTTTTTTGTTGTTAACGCCGCGTCGCTTGTAGTCCCAGCTGTTGCTGGTATCAGAAGAATCGGTGCTCGAGTCGCTTAACGAAGTGCAAAGATCTGGACTGTAACGCCGATACGAAGCCACCAGCTGCTGATCTGCGGCATCCACTGTGATACCTTCAAATTTCTCGTCTGTTTCCACATCTGAGCCTTCTACCTCTTTTTTAACAGCGTTTTCCATTTGTTTTTTGCTGTTGGTCAAATTAGATTCACAAGCACACATTTTTTTCTCAAGAGTAGAGTTCTTGTGTCAACAGAATGGTGTTGGTAAGTGATTTTCCTGTCAAGTAAAGAATGTATCGAATTGGAACGATATTTTTACCACAATTAAGTGGTTTTTCAATTAGTTTCTTTTGCAGCTGCCTGCAAAGCCATTTTGCTGTAGTATTGTATCAAATATGGTTGCCTATTGGAATGTTCTATTTATCTGCACAGAATGGTACAGTGTTGCAAAATGCTCAGAGGAGGAGGACAGTTGTGAGTTGCTGCTGCGACAGATTCGGCAATCGGGTAGACATTTTGTTATTCTTTACGATTGTGCCTTTTTAGTTTTCGTCTTTTGTAGGGGCGGAAGAGGTCGGCGCGAATCAAGAATATATATGTGTACTTTATGGTGTTGGAAACGCTTCCTTCTGGACGTTACACACATCCACTTTCACCACAAATCTAATCTACCCCTATACTTATTTTGAGTATCGGGTAAAAAACCATTCTTTGGTATGCTTAAAATGTATATAGTTTTTTTCCAGAATAAGTATTATTAAATTTTCAGAGTCGTTGATGAACACTGATCAGTATTGCTGGGACCAGTCCAGACCAGTATTCCCTCTGTTTTGGTTCTTATTTCACTACGACAGCGAAAGATATGCATATATGTATATGTTTGATGTTGTATTGAGCAAAATAAGCCCCGAAAAGAGAGCGCGTTGCGGGAATATTTGAACCGTGTATAATTTCAACATGGACCAGATTTAAGAACTTTCTAGAACTCGTTCCATTCCCTTTGTCTCTGGCATTTAGTTTGGCAAAATGTGAAATGTAAAAAATGAGCTAATGACAATTTATATATGAAAACATATCAATCAAATTGTAGATGCGTAATCTCTTGTATTTTTATGTGGCCCTGTATTTGTTCTTATTATGTTGTAGTTTACCAATATGTTTTTCCACCCATCCCACAGTTGATTCTAACCCATAAGTAGACAGTAAACTCAAAAACAAAGCCACACGCACACATACATATATGCACATACGTATGTACGTACATATGTGTATATAAAACACGTAAATGCGTTTGGCGCAGACAGAAATTATCGATCCAAATGCTACACATACACACTCGTAATATTTAAGCAGCCCCAAAAAGTAAAACACTTGAGTAGACCCTACCAACAAAAAAAGAAAGAGAAAGAAATAAAAAAGATTGGTCCAAGAAGCGTCAACGACGTCAGCTTGGCAGTGGAAACGGGGGGGTGGGGGGTGGATGGGCCACAGCCAACAGCGTTTTTATTGCAGCTTCTTCTTGATAAAATAATCATGACCTAACACAATAATGGTGTAAATAACCGGGTGGTAAATGCGGGGGTATTCCACTCTCGTTTCGCGCCTTTGGGGGCAAGCAGTTTGAGAGGCATTGCCCTTTCCGAATCTCGTACCCTCTCCCTCTATTTCATGTGATGACGCAGAGCGGGTCGCTCTAAAATATATCTGAAAAATCTACATGAATATCTCAAGAATACAACAACAAAAGTGGAAGAAATGATTGCAGTTTTTCTCCCGCATTTCATACTTTTCCACCCTGCTCAAGCCTGCATTCTACCCCCCACCACATCACAACATCTTCATAGCAGTAATCCCACACTTAAGCCCAGATCCCATTCTCATACCCAGTTCTCGACCACTGGCTGGTTTTATTTGATTCGGGAAGCTCGTAGAACAACTGACCGTGTGGCCTAATGGATAAGGCGTCGGACTTCGGATCCGAAGATTGCAGGTTCGAGTCCTGTCACGGTCGAACAGAAGTTAATTTTTTCTCTTTTTTTTTTTTTTTTTGCTTGTCTTCTCCTTAACTATTTTTTATTTTATACAACAATTTATTATTGGTTAAAGGCAATGCCAAGGATAGCATTGTCTCCCGCCTGTTGCCTGCCAGAACGCTATGTGGCTTTTACGACACACACTTGCAACAAGCAGTCGTGGCCGAGTGGTTAAGGCGTCTGACTCGAAATCAGATTCCCTCTGGGAGCGTAGGTTCGAATCCTACCGGCTGCGCTTTGACTGAGCCTTTGTTCGGGCTTTCTCAGTGTACATTTTTTTTTTAAATTTTTGCCTGCATTTTATTTTAAATATTATAAATAAACATCTAGCAACTAATTGAATTGAATTAAACAACATTTTTCAGGGAATCAATTTAATAAATAAGTTAAACATATTCCGCACTCAATACAAGTTCGGGTTGCTTGAATTTTATATTGTTTAAATGTACATAAATTTTAATAAAATAGCCCATTAATTATAGCTAGAAATTTGGGTACTATATCGCAGAGATAAACGAAAGGGCAATGCAAATCCATATCTGTTTTTGGGAGATTAGGGAAACTATTGCCCAAATGAAGCTCGTTTCAGCCTTGATTGTTATCATTTATGATCAATTAATTTGATAATCACTTGGCATACCATTCCCATTTAATCTGCAAGAAAATCTGTCTGCGGTCCGGCCAAAGCAGTCGTGGCCGAGTGGTTAAGGCGTCTGACTCGAAATCAGATTCCCTCTGGGAGCGTAGGTTCGAATCCTACCGGCTGCGATGGATGCGGGAGTGAGTCTTCTCTCCTCTCAGAGTCTTTTTTTTTCCTTTTATTTTTCATTTCTCATGAAATTCATTTCAAAATTGTATTAAATTTGATTTCCTATTTGAATAATTAATGGTATGTCGATGGGTTTGTCGCCTCGTCTGCATTTTTGTGTCGCCGTTTGTCTGGCAGATACGTAGATCCCACCGCACACACAGATACGCACCAATACCAGCACGGGAAAAACGCACAAATTATTTACGTTTACTGCCGACTCGTCGGGTGTTCGGGTTCGTTGAACCTTGGCTGAACCTTCTACGCTTTTTGTATCTTTTTCGGCTGCTTTTATTTTCGTACAAATTATTTGTTTGGCTGGCTTTCCTTTACTTTCGTTTTGCCCTTCCGTCTGACATGTGTGTGTGTGTGCGTGGCCCGAAATGTGTCCTGTCTGCTACGGTCCTTTTGCTGATGGTTTGGGTCGTGCCAAGGGGTCTTTGGTCGGTCATCCGATGATTGGCCAGAAACGGTAATTATTTTATGAAAGGAAATTGTTTAAAGATTTAAAGTTTATTCAGGGGCAGCATACTTTGGGGACACAAGTCCCTGTAGAATATCCACCGAAACATGTGTGTAATCAGAGGCAGATCCATGAATGCTCAGTTTGGCCACAAAGTAATGTAATCCCTGCCAATTGGCATACCAAATTGAAAGATTTATTGGACTCTTTCATGCCTCAACCATGTACAAATCAACATGTGGCTGCAACCGAGAGCTGGCCGCTGGTAGGTGGGAGGGGTGGCGGTTGGGGGGGCAAATTTTCAATGCAACAGGGAACTCTTTTTGCTGCTCTCACATGAGGCAGAGGAGCAAGTTTTTTAGACAACGCGAAGCGACAGTGCAACAAGAGCGGCGGCTACTACTACTGGGCAATGGTAGGACGAGGCGGCTGGGAGCCATGAATTTATGTGGAGACCCGACGGTCCGAAGGCTGGCTCCGGCTCTGGCACTGGCACTGGCACTGGCACTGGCACTGGCTCCTCCGGCACAGGGGTCGCCCCGTCCACAGTCGGCTTAGCATAATAAACGTCAGAATTAATTGGATTTTAATTGTCTGTTAAGCGCTGAAATTAAGTGCAGCCAAACTAGATTGTTGCCCCAGCGCAGAGCCCCGGAGAGGGACGTTGCTTGGAAAATGTATTACCAACTCGGAAACTGACTGCTTTATTCAGCCGACTTCTGCCATGAATGGCACCCTCCTCCTCTGCCCCTCTGCCCCTCTGCCCCTCTCCCAATCCAGCAGATACCGATCTTAACAATGCCCAGCCAAGCGACACACAACACACATATGTACATATGTATGAAGATTATTTGCATGTCGTCGTCGTTTTGGTGGTCGTTTGTCCGACCTCCAACTTCAGGCCCTCCGATCCAAGCCAAGTGGCAATCCAATTCCAATTCCAATTCCAACTTGAGGGGGTTTTTATTCTGCTTGATGACGCCGCCCAACGCTGCCGATTGCCCATCTTTGATTGAGGTGACAAGCGGCGTCTTCTATAACTAGTAAAAACTAGTCAAATCTTGTAGAATTATTATAAAACATGATCAAAAGAATCTCTCAATGTTCTCTCTTTCTTTATTGAAAAATTCCTATAAAGTATGGCTTTCTCTTGTGCAGACTCTCATGATCGGGAATTCGGAAAATATTCCATAGCTTCACAAGATTCACAGTCGAGATGGATATGTAGATGAGTTGTGTGATGATGGCATGAGGCCACAATAGGTTATAGGCCTGGCTGATTAGATCAGCCATCCTCATACTAACGATGTGCTGCCTAGGCACACCTTCATAATTTTCATTGGGCACTTGGAGCGCCTTTATGCAAATCAATTAATTGTTTGTATAGAAAATGGTATGAACTTTCTTAGGATTTTTTATTTGCATCGGCAGAATGGGTATTTCTGGAGGTAATTTGAGCCAAAGTAGAAGTTTAACATTTTTTTTTTTGCTGAATTTCTTGTATTCTATTTGGTATGGTCCTATTTTTAGACTTAATTCATTAAGTGTCACTAATTGTCTAAAAACCAGCTACTAATCAGTTGTATCTTTCAGATTCAGCCTCGAAACAAAAGTTTTCTGGGTTAAGATGGAAGTTCAGAGCTTCTTAAGAGCTGTATTTGGTTATCAGATTATCTGATACATCTGTAGAGATTTTACTTCTTATTTTTGGAGTTTTTCGAATTTCCTTGAATTACATAAAAGCACTTCCCGCCCAAATGAAATGCCCTTGAAATCTCATATAAATTCCTGGAATGTTGAGTACACCGCGTTTTGGTTCAATGTTGCCGGCAACATGTTGCCCGGCAGCTGGCTCGGCCGCAAATGGAATGGCAACTTGAGACGCGGCAAACATCAACTTGAAGAAGGAACATCAAGAAACACGAAAACGTTCAACGAACTTCAGGCCAGAGACCAAAGGCCCGGTCCCACACCGTTGTCCGGGGGCGATACCCTGAGTGGGTGCACCGAGGGTTCCCCACTGCGTATACGCAATGGCCAGGACACATCATCAGCTGTTGCCGGTTTGTGCAGCACCCAGGACACACTCTCATTTTGATTTACGTCCAGAAGGAGAAGCCGAAGAACCGAGACGAAGGCGAAACGGCAGCGGCTGCGGAAGGTTCAATGCACTCCCGGACACCAGGCCCAGACCCCAGGCCCAGAACCAGGACCAGGGCCCGATGACGTTTTGGGCCAGGGGATAATCCAGCAGACAACAGACTCTTGCCTGTGTTGGTGTGTGTGTGCGTGTGTGTGTTTGTGTGTGCTTTGTCGACACGCACACGTGCCCGTGTGCCCGTTCTGGCCATGTCCTGTGAGAGGGATTGGCTTTTTGGGCTTCGCTTTCGTCGGCAGTTTCGGCGGCGTCTTCGTAGGGCTTCGGACTTTTCGGCTCGCTGGCGTTTCGTTTTTTTTTTATTTTATTTCATTTTATTTTCGGGTGTCAATGTCCTGCGTGCTGTCTGTCTGTGTGTGTGTGTGTGTGTGTGTGGGCTAGCCATGTGTCCTGCCACAGCAAAAGTTTTCAATTCGCGTTGCGTTTTGCGTTACGCTCGTCACATTTTATTAGCCCGTTTTCAGGCTGCAGGACATTGAACGTCTGTCTCTCCCTGCAAGAGTCCTTTGTGTCGCAATAAATAACACACACAAATACACACACACACACCCAAGAACACTCGCAGATGCATGTGTGCGTGTGAGGCCTTCCCTGCTTATTTTTGTTTTCTTCTTCAGAATTTTATATACGTTCTTTCTGGTTTTTTTTTTTTTTGGGTTTTAGATATGAGGTGCATTGAACTGCAGGGCCGCCTCTTGATGGTGGGGAGGGGGGATTTGAGCCTGAAATTGTTTAAATATTCGGCTGCTTTGTATACCCTTCGAGCGGGGATCGGCAGAATCGATGGATCATTCCCTTTTTGGGGAAGCATCCCGTCTCTCGATGACTCCTGGTCGAAAGAGTATCCCTTGTTCGGGGTAGCCTTTATTCGCATAGGTTTTTGTGTGTGTAACAATTGTCGTGGTCAAACAATGGACAGTGTGTGTATCCGTATGCACCGTTATCCCTGGAAACCCCCTGGAACACAAGAAACCTTTGGATTAGGGCCTTGACAATTGCGAGGGCGATGATGGCAGCACCGATGATGGTGAGGGCGATGGCCCTGACAGGAGAACAGGGGGAGGTGGAGGTGGAGGAGGGAGAGTGGCATGAGGCAGGGTGCCGGTGTGCCTCCAGCTGCCTTACCCTCTAACGGGAACACTTAACCCTAAGCATATTTTCGGCATTTCTTTTTGTGTGTTGCATTTTTTTCTTTTTGCATTTTTTTTTGGGAGGGCGCTAATGATGATGAAGCGGCCAGAGTGAGACGGGGACACCGATAGAGAAACAGAAGGCCAGCGGGGAGGGCAAAGAGGTGTGCTGTGGGAGGGGGGGGGAGGGGAGGGGAGAACAACTGCTGCCACAGTGTGTCTCCTTGATGCGTCCTTCAGGAGCTCTCTGGCGCATGACTTTTGCCGTCTTTGCAACTTTTTCCCCAACTTCTGTTGCAAGTCACAAAAAAAAAAAAGAAAACAACAGCAACAACAAAAGCAGCAACAGAGAAACTGCGTTATTTTCTTCGCTTTTTTTCGGATGAGTAGAAGAAGGCACCAGCCAGGACTTTGTCTATGCTGCAAAAGAATGCCTTTGGGGCATTTAGATAAAAAATACATGAAGGAGCCGGAGAGCCAAATCCAAAAGGATACTAAAAAGAATGAGACAGACCTCGCAGGGTAGAGGCAGGGAAAGCGGGGCCCAGGACACAGGCAGGCCTGCATATTGCACTTGAGAGAGCTCCACAAAAATCAACCAAAATAACAACGAAAAAAAATCACAAGACGCACATAAAATAAAACGAAAAAGCTGAAAAAAAAGACAACCAAAAAAATACGAAAAGTGTAATAGAATTTACTTGACAGGGTGGTCTGAGGCGAGGGGGCGTGGAGGGGCAGTGAGGCGCTTGGGGACCCCAGCTGTGGAATTTCCATATATATATTTTGTAGCTTGCTTGTGTTTTTATAATAAAAAGAAACAGCAGCAGATCCAAAGGTGGGAAATCCGAGGAACTGTCAGGGCTTATATAGGATGTCGAATGGATCTGTGGGTCGTTCTTAAGAGGTATTAGAAGGTTGAAGAGCCATGAGTTCCTATCGAAGAAAAAGAAAACTAATCAGGGTCAAGATAGTCAACACTTTCTTCACTCCTTCAAGTACTCCCAAAAGTATGGTTATACATAATAAAAATCCCAATTTCGCGCCTTAAATTCCTTTGATATTTTTGTTGTTTCTTTCTTCACATTTAATGCCAATTCCACATCGTACACTCCTATTCCTTAAGCATTCTCTCTGTTCTTACTTCTTTCACGCCCTCTACTCCCTTTGGTTACCAGTTTCAGGACGAACTTTGGAGGTTTAATGCCCAACACTCATATGAGATGTCCCTCAACGCAAACAGAGCCCCAACAATGTCGCCGTCGTCGAGGCTAATCTACAGCAATTTTTACGCTTTTCACAAGAAATCCTGCCCTCAACCAAAAAAAAAAAAAAATAAAGATGGAAATCGAGTGAGGGACTGGGGGAGGAACCACGTTTCAAAAGAAAGAAAACTTTGGACTTTGAATGGTCGGGAATTTTCCTTTTCATCAGCTTAAAAGCCTGGCACCAGCGCCAAGGGTACAGCGGCAGAGCCGAGAAAGAAAAGCTGTGTGCGATGGGGGTAGGGGGCAGGGAGGCGGAGGAGAGCCAATGATGAAAGATACATTTGTAGCGCATAGATATGAGTTCCCCGCAATCCGTAGAGGCTTCAAGGGTATGTTGTATTCGAATACGATCTAAAACAGAAATATTCAAGGAATTTTGAGTAAATGCATGAGTGGATTTTGATCAAAGGAATCTATCATGATTTTCGATTATTGGTTGTCGTCTCAAGAAAAGTAGAAGATGGATGACATAGGCATAGTTTTGGTATCTCATAATCAACCGATTGAAATGATTTTTGAAACTGTGGCAGGGGATTGTAGGGGAGAGCAGAATTTCACACATAGATGGACCTATAGACATGCCTAAACTGCCTTTTAATAATTCGAAAAGTGTATTCGAGAAGATTCTTTCCTTCCCTAGCTGTTAACAGGGGTATCTCCGAGTCCGAATGTCGGGCTGAAGTACTGTTTGTACTTACTGGGTGTTTTTATTCTTTGTCCACAAAAATGTGAATCTCAAAGATACCGTCAGAGAGCTTATCCCACCTTTCGTCCTTTCCTCTCGTCCGTTGTAGCCCATATTTATGCCATTTTTTTCCGCATTGTCAATGCTAGTGGGAGTCGTCGTCGCCGTCGTCGGCGCCTCATAATCCGTTATTAATTGCTCAACGACATGTTACCAAGGATTGGGAGGGACCGGGAGGGGACAGAGGATTCGGGGGCGAGGGATGTATATATATATTTGTATCTTTTGTCTGCACAACTCCGTTCAGACAGACTGAAGAAAAACTTTTGCCATTGCCTCTCCGCACAAGTGTGTGTGGGCTTATGTATCTGTATGTCTATGTGCAGCTGTATCTGTATCTGTATGTGTATTTGTATCTGTGGCCGGTATTCCGTAGCCGTATCGGTTACTACTTCTCTCTTGCTGCGGCCTGCCCTACACTTGTTCTGTAATTTATTTACTCAAAACACGCAAAATTATTTTATGCAAATGATTTCTCAACATTTTGCACTTCCCTTCCAAGTTGAGTCAGCCACCGCCATCTATCCATCCATCCATCCATCCATCCATCCCGCATGCCCCTACCCATCCTTGTGGGACTCCATTCTGCCTCCGCCCCTCTGACAGTTTTGTAGTCTGCCCCCCCTCCCCCCACATTCGGGGGCGTGGCCAGGGCAAACGTTTAACTTGTGACTTATAGAGTGTGTGGCAGTACAGAAATAGGGCAACAAAACTTTAACCGCATGAGGAACTTGGTTAGTTGATTTTGCTTATTAAATGTAAATACATTTTATTTTATGGCCAAGTTTGGGACACTCTACAGTTAAAAGGCTTAAGCATCACGGATTAGGAAAAGTTCTATTCCATAAATAGCCAGAAACTGTTTCATAATGGATTCAGCAACGTACTTTAAAGGGTTACACTCATTAAATCCGTTTGAAAATGCTTTCAGTTCCCTTCATTCCGATGGCAGAGCTTCAGTTCCAGAGCAGGTGTTGTTGTGAGAAGCTAGATATTTTAACACTCTAAAAATTCAAATAAAATAGGTCATTAAATGGAACATAATTAGAACATAGCTAGCGGTCGTGGTACATTTCTTTATCTCCCATAAAAACTCGTATCTTATCCCTAGATAAACCCAACACAGAGATATCTACATATGTATCTTGAATTTCTTGTCGGAAATAAGCTTGCCAAATTGCTCATCGAATGTCGTACTTCTGAGCACTTGTATCTATGTTAGGGTTACTTCTCAGGTTGATCTCCGGTGGGGTGTCTGCAGTTTTGGCCCACATAGATACGAGTTCGAGTATTGCTGAAATAATAACAGCAAACTCCGCTCGAATTGAGACAATTTCCAGGTATCCGAAAGATGGAATCGGTGCCAGCAGACTGGAGCAGTCTTTGGCGTTGGATTGCAAATATGAAATCGGACAGAAAATAATGGGAGTGTCGAACAGAAGAAGTGATTTCGACACATAATATTAACTGTTTTTAGTGGGGGGCAAAAGTGAAAATTTGGCTAACAAAGCGATGGAGGAAGAAGGTCAAAAACTCTTTTGGGTTTCGTGTGAAGTCCGAATGGAGTGTATCCGCGTATCTATCAGATACATGCGTCACGGCTGTTTGCGAATATTTTTTTTTTTTTTTGCTTGCTGCTCACATAATTTTACATTCGATTTCCTCAATTAGTTCGGACTTGGGTCTGGGCTTTGGGCTCTGGCTTTGGGCTTGGGCCTGCGGAGCAGCTGTGCAAATTCTATTTTTTTTTTGTTGTTTTTTTTTCGTATCTGTGAGATGAGCAGCAGCGCAAAAGTCGATTAATCAACGCAGGCTTTGAGCCGAATTTGGGTCAAAGTCTTTCGTTTGTGCGGTCGTTTATCTCTCGGCAGAAACAACCGCCAGAAAGCCCCGAAATCAAACCGAAAGATACGCGTATCTAACATTTGCCCATTTCTTGTCTTCTCTTATTTTTTTTCGCGAATTTTTTTCGTCGGCTTCATGCGTTGCTCTGATTTCTGTCGTTGATTTGCGCAAGTTGTCGTCGTCTCTCGCTCGTCGCCTGTCTATCAAGCGCTTGGCATCTCTGGAACACTTCTTCGTCTGCCATCTCAAGAGTCCCGGGGTCAATGATCCAATGCTGAGTCCATTTCTGGGTCCCTCTCTGGCGGACTGTGCGGACTTGCTGCTGCGATTCAAAGCCCAGCGGGTGGCACGGGCCTTTAAAAGCCTTTAAAATTCAATCAATATGGGGTTAATTACAATTCGAGTTTGTTTCCCTTGTCTATGATTTTTTTCTTGGGTCACTAAAGTCAGTGAGAAATAATAGGAAAAAAAAATGTATTTAAAGACAAAGAAAGATACAAAAAAATATGGGGGGTCATTCTACGCAGTCGGTAGGATTCGAACCTACGCTCCCAGAGGGAATCTGATTTCTAGTCAGACGCCTTAACCGCTCGGCCACGACTGCTTCGATGACACCTGCCCGCCCAATCGCCGTCAAACGGCAATCGATGAGGGTCTTCTATACGATTATCTCAGGACTGCTATTTATAGTTTTAGCCTAAACCACTTTTGCCACTTGCCTTATTAGGGCCCAATTGTCATTTGCATTAAAAAGTTGGGTATTTTCTTATACCCTGAGATTGATAAGATTTTCCATGATCACCTCACGCCTCACATTGGCCGCCACTCAATCTAAAAATCACTCTAAAAGTGGCTCGTGTTTCCACACGATATACACGAATACAATTGTGCTGCTTTAAAAGCTGTATACATAAAACATCTACACAGATGACGATTCATGGATATATTTATAAATATTAGGCCGAAAAAACAGCAATAGACGGTGTGGCCAGAATCCCATTGAGTGGCAAAAGTACTCCAAAAACAGGTTAAAATGTTTCGTCTTCCTCAAGTTTATTTTTTATAAATATAAGACAACCAAGTTTGTTTTTTGGTTTTAATTATTCAGCCAGAAATATATACAGAAACTTAAGTACTATTATCTATAAAAAGATTACTATAATATGAACAGTATTTCGGCATAACTTATCATACTACCTACTATTTCCAATCTTTCTGTGTGCTTAATATACCCACTACAGATAAGTTCAAGTGGCAGAGGGAATATTATAGGTTGGTGAGAGGTACCAATACCAGCTTCTCGGATTCAATAGTATCTCCAATATCTGCAATAGTATCTCCACTTCCAAAGAGCAACATAAACCATTTGTTTCCCTTTATTTAGACTGTTATTTATATGCGATTGGTGGCACATAAAATAGTTATAAAATACATGGAAACATTGGGTTGCAAGAAAATTTCTTTCCCTTATATTTGTATTTTTACTCCATTTTCTTTTTGTTGTCGTAGGTCATGAGGGAGGAAGCGCCTGCCATTGCCTTATGGCTATGCGATTTCCGCCCCGAAACTATTTTAAAAATCTTCTGCGCCTACGAAACGTCAACTACTAGAAAATATCATGGGCTTCGGGCGAAAAACAAAAAAAAATTGATTATAGATAATAAGCTATGGGATCGAGTTCTTGGTCTGGAGATCAGGGATCTGCGATTTGAAGTATGGCTGTAATTAAAATGTGTATATGTATCTTGATAATGGGCTTAATTTTCTTTTTCTTTCACCAAAAGAAGGCCGGAAGACCACAGAAAAAGTGATTCCCGTCCATCAAAAAACAGACCCATGCCCATAAATATGATGTCCTCTCGTTAAATCACAATTTTATAAAGAAAGAAAAAAAAGACAGTTCAAAAACTGTCCCAAAACACCGAAAAAGCCTGCCAATGGCCAGGCAAAGGGCAAAGGGCAAAAGGGTTAGCGAGGTATAGGCGCAAGAACCGATGCGACGGTGTGTCAGGCAGGAGGGGAGGGCGGAGGGGGGGAATGTGAGTGAAGTGTGGCAGCTTTAGACAGATCCCGCTGCATAGTTTTAGTTGCCTCTAATTTTACGGCAGAGTAAACGCAGACGATGGAGGAGACGACGGCAGACAAAACATTTGGCAGCTGCCAAGACGTCCTCAGAGCCGGTCTCTCGCGTCTCGCGTCGCGCGACTCGTCCTCCAGCCCGGCCGAAGGAGACCCTCGACTGGCAGCGGCTTGACAAGCAGCGATTAAGAAGATAAATGATTATTTTGAGCAATGCTAAAATAATAGACAGCGAAGGCAGCAGCAGCAGAATCCTTCTTGGCTTAAATTTCTAATTAGATGCCAGCTAAATTTCTGGTGCCTGGGCGGTGGGTCTGTGCGCGTTGCTCTGTGCTGGCGTCTTACAGTTCGTTTATTGATTATTTTCACCACTATACGGGCACACAAATATATAAGGATTGGTATATATCGAAGTACTTTGAACCCTGAACGAGAGCGACGCACTCGAGGCGACCGATGCGGCGACCCGAGGAGCCAAAAAACCGAGGCCGTAGACCTGAAACCGGCTGCCCTTTTTTTGTTTTTGTTTATATGTATATTGTATTTTTGGGTGTATTTTCATTGTCAAGGCTAAGCGCAGAGTGACGCCCTCAGCACGCATTTGTGCGTGTGTGTATCTGACAGATACATTTATGGGAAGCAGCTTGCATTTGAGCCTTGGCAAAGTGCGAACACACTATAGCCAAAAAAAAGGTTTGAATGTGAAAATAATAGATGCATTATATGCTTTAGACTTAGAGGGTATATGAAAACAGAAGATCAGAGCCAGAGTGCTATCAAAGGAGTTATAGATAGTAATATAAGTAACGTTGATACATTTCTTTGGAGTGGCTTTTTAGCCTGGCTCCAGGCTCTCTCTGGAGACTAAAATTTTGTATTATATTTTCTGAATGAATAAATTCAAGTTCGCCTTATCTATCTCCGATTCGATGTACCATATGATGGAAAGAGTATTCTTTTGGCGGACGTAAGAGTGCGTAGAGCGTTGAACTTGAAACAAAAGTTGATTCAACTTTTGGCGCGGGGGGCAGCAAGTGCGTGTACCTAGCAGATACACTGAACTCAACCCCCCCCCCCCCCCCCCCACCAGATACCACCACTAGATACTCTGCCAGCCTAGTGAGCCACTCTCCGCTAACGGCGCTTTCTTTTATGATTTTTAATTAATTTTTATGTGCTAGCAGCAGCGGCAGCAGCATTCGCGAAAAGAAACCGAAAATCTTGTTAGCCAAAAATTAAAATTTAAGCAAATTTGATAGATAGTTAGATGGATAGATAGGTTTATGGAGAGACAAGCATAGAGATGCTCCCTAGGGGGAGGGGATTCAGAGCAGAGCAGAGGTCTCGCAAGTCAATGAACCAAAAAAGGTCAAATATTTTTGCAAAAACTTTATTTTTGTGTGTGTGTGTGTGTGTTTTTTGTATCCTCTTTTGGTCTTTTGCAGATCTAATGTTTCCCATACCGATACCGATACCACCTTCAGTGATAAATAGTTTTGATCTGCTTTTGGACAACAAGATTTCGACATTTATGTTTGGGATTACTCGAAATTGCCATATCAATTGGGGATCGGAATGACGGGTGACCCAAACCAAAAGTCTTCTTGTTTGGGTATTGCGAAAGTCTGCTCTGATAGGAAATTATCTGATTAAATAGTGAACAAAACTCTAAAAACTAAACATTCATTTTAACCCACTTTATAAGCACTTTATTCCATATTTGTTTTAATTAAATGTGCAAACTATTTTTTGTTTTTTTTTGTTAGTTTTTGTTGAGGCAGCTTTCGGCGTTTCTATAAATATAAATCTCCACGCAGCAGTTAATATTAGTTCGTTAGGTTTGAAGCTCGTTGGACGGCCTTCGCATACGAGCAGTCGTGGCCGAGCGGTTAAGGCGTCTGACTAGAAATCAGATTCCCTCTGGGAGCGTAGGTTCGAATCCTACCGACTGCGTTATTCGCGGGGAGCATTGATCCTGATCTGATCTCTCCTGGATTTTCTTTTTTTTTCATATTCTTCTGCCTGTTTGCTGCCCTTCAATGAAATATATATGTACCTTTTGCACCTCTTGTTTTTTTCCATTTTCCATCACCTTTTCTTCCATTTGTAACTATTCTTTCACTTCTTGCAGAACTTTCTCCACACATTTTCAGCTCTGCCTTTTTCTCCCACTCAAAAATTTTCTTTTTGCTAAATCCTCTTCCTTTCGTAGTTTTCTTTCTTATTTCTTTTCACGCCCTTTTGCAACGTCTTCATCTTTATTTTTTTTATTTTATTTTTTGTATTTTTTTGTTATCACGCTTGTTAATGTCATTCGGCGACGTTCCGCCTCCCTGACTCTGTCTTTGCCACCGTCTCTGTCTCTGTCTCCGTCATCGTCACCGTCTGTGTGCCCGTCTGTGTCTCTGCCCCTTTGGGTTCGTCCTTTGCCTCGCCTTATTAGCCGCCATTAACACTTTTGCATGACCCCCCCGCCACCCGCCCTGCGGCAGACAGTGGGAACAACAAAAATGAAGTTGTCTTTTGGTTGAAAGCAGAAAGTGGCAAGTGGCGGCAGTAGGGATGGGGATGGGGATGGGGACGGGGATGGGTTTCGTGTTTCGTCGCCTCATTTCGCTTGCAGCATTTTGGGGCAGCACCTTCATCTTGGGCAGCACCCTCTCCCCTCTGCCGCTTACTTATATGCCTCTTGTTGTTGCTGTTTGATTTCGGGCATCCTCTCCTTTGCGACTTTCTTTGTCTGCTGCTTGTTGCTGGCTAATTAAAAAGCATCTTCCCTTTGGGGGGTAGACACGAGTAGCGGCTCCCTGGGAGTCTGGGCTATGAATCAGGCAAAGCTAAGGGCGAGATCAATGGAAATCAACATTCCGCTTATGACCCTGTCCGGCCACACGATTGCTTTAAGAACGGATCCAAAAGGTAGACTTTATTCGTTCCAACATTCCCGGAATATCTTCTATTCGTGTTCCATGTCTTATCCACTGAAATATATCTTTTATCCATCCATCGAGCCATCCAAAAACGAACAATGACAGGACACGGCGTAGCATTAACAAAACATTTTTTTGAGGACCACCCGAGAGGCGGGACAATGAAGTCCGAGAGAGAGAGGCTGGCGGGCGGGGGGGCAGGCAAATAGTACAAATTTATTTTTCTATATAAATTGTAATTTGTTGTTGCTGATTGTAATCTCTGGAGAGCGGGTGGTGGGGCGGTTGTGGTCTATCTTCAATGCCGCCGTCGCTTTCAATTCGATGAACGATCGTCGATTGGCGCCAGGCAGAACCAGAGGAATATTCCAACACCGTGGAAGTCGAAACATTTAATACACTGCAGATCGTAAAGCTTTTAAGGGACAAAAATGAAACGTGAAAGGGTGTTTGAGTGCTTAAAAAGAGCATCATTAATATGGTAAGTGATTGATTGATAAATGATTGTTCAAGGAAAATAAAGATCAATAAAGATGATACATCGCATGTCCTTTAAGGATAAACTTTAAGGCTCTTATCAATCATTGCTCTTATCATTGTATTCAACTTTTTCTTCTATATTCTGTTGCAGTGCTATTTGTATTTATTGACAACCAAAATACCACTAAATACTAAAAAGACCAAAAAACACCAAAAATGCTGAGCAAACTAAAGGTATTCCAAAAAAAATACTAACAAAATTCAAAATTGTACATATGTTCAAAATTTGTAATACCCATCGCATAAAGAGGGTGTTGCAACAACCGAACGAACAGTAGCAACTTGCAACATTGCCATTGAGTACAATTAATTGAACACCAACAACAAATCGATTGCGCGAACAACAAAAACAACAACGGGACAAGAACAACATGACACATTCTGTTGTTCCACATGCCGCCGATGCCGCAGGGCAACCAAAACCAGATGAAGATGAAGACGACAAAAAGGAGCCACAACAGCGGCAGCAGCAACAAGCTACCTGCAACATGTTGCCAGTGCAGGTAAAAATGTTGCCTTTTGTTATTTGCCGACATCCAACCACAACTGGCTCTGGCTGGCTGGCTGGCTGGCTGCCTACATGCCCCATCCGCCTGCCACTCCATTAATAAGCCAAAAGACCAAGAGGCAGACCCACACTTATTGAGTGTCTAATTAGCGTCAACATGGCTCCTAGCAACATGCTGCTGACAACTGAAAGAGCCCACAAAGCGAGTGAAAGACTTGCCACAGACCAAGACCAAGACACAGACACAGACCCCTACCACTCCCACTCCCAGTCCCAGTCCCAGTCCCACTACCAATAATAAAACAAAAGAAAATACAAAAAATCACTTAGAAAGAATCGTACATGTTGGAAAACTTTCACTTGACGCTAAACAAATATCGACGACAGGGCCTGCCCGGGATGGGGTGCGGCGGAAAACTGCCTGTCAGGTGTCCTCAAACGAAATCAATTTGCCAAATGACACAAGCAATGAGTCCCAGCGAGACCCAGGACAGTGCCAGCTGCTTTAGAGTCAAGCGATTGATTGGGCAAAGGCATTTGGATACTCTTTGGATACCGGATACCAGGGAATGTTATGATTTTCCCCAGATGTTCGATATGCCAAAAAGGAACGTATGTATGTCTGTAATTTCAAAGCCTCGAAACTCTAAAGCTTAGAAAGAGACAAAGAAACCCTTGAGAATGCAATAATGGCAAGCGATCTATACGCAATTGATCCGGGTTCTGCTAGGCCTCATCAATACCCACCCAATACCCAATACAATTCAAACTCGTCAAGCTCAAGACGAACCAAAAAATAATGCCAACAAAAGACTTTCTGCATCTTGTTTCTGTTTCTGGGAAGGTGTTTATTTAAACCTCAAAAATTACTTAGTAAATTATGGGATACACTCGTTTGTACTGCTTAACAAGTAAACGATATTTGATATAGAAATTCATTCATAGAAATGGAGCTAGTACCCCACAGCCCATCCGTTTTAGACCCAATTAGGACCCACTTGGGACTGTACAGTGTGCAGTGCAAATTTGGTGTTTCAGTCTTATGAATGTCCAAATGAAACCGATATATATATCCCAACTATGGGTTTATATATCGCTTATAGAATAATATTTTCTTTTTCCCATGGTATTGCTTATAGGCCTATTGTATTATTTATTGACTCAACTTTTGTACAAGTTTTTGGCAGTTCTTCGTTTTTTGGGGTTCGGTGCCAGCTTTGACAGTCTTGTTGGCTCTATTCTAAATGTCGTTCCAGTTTGCGTTGGGCCCTGCCCGTGCCTCCCGCCTCCTGCCGACTGCCTCCCGCCTCCTGGCGCCTGGCTTGATTGACAGTTTTATTAAGAATATGTATGTGCGAGAGTATAAACTGCATAAATACGATACGAATATTTAGATATACATTTGTTGGGAGTACGAGAGACTGTATGGAACAAAATAACAATTTGTGCAGGTATGATGGACAGGCTTCTGGTGCTGGTGATGACATGGCATGCAAAGATAGTTGATGTATCTGCCAGATACATGTGCCATCATTTGCCAGGGGGGCTGTGTGGCAGAAAAGACAGACATGGAAAGAGGCAAAATTAATTAACACACTTGAGAAGTTTGGCACAAGCGTCGGCAATTAAAACTCATTAAATCAAGTTAAAAACTTTTGTCGCTTGATATCAAACTGCATCTCCATATCAGCTGAGGCAGAGGCAGAGGCAGAGGCAGAAGTGAAGCCTGGCCAAAGTTTGCGTAACCTTCCGTAATAAAGCCACTTAAGTGGGTCATAATGCAGACAAACATCCAGCGCGGGCCAAGAGCAACCGTTCAACGTTCAACGTTCCACGAACAACGGGCCAGAAGCGAGAGTCAAGAGGCAAGAGGCAACCGACTCCTCTCCAGCATATTTATGCTGAAAGCGAAATTGAAAACTTTTCCACCGATATATGGAGGCAGCCACACACATATCTATGTCTATATATAATATAATGTTTGCAAGTGTCTGAGTGCCACACACAACAAATAGAGCAAAATGCAAGAAAAAGGAGCAACTTTCACTCTCTCTCTCTCTCCACGACTGAAACTTGGGCTGTCTTATATGCATATATATATATATATATATATATATATATATATATATATATATATAAAGTGGATATCTGGGCAAACATTAAGCGCATAAAAATGGCATTAAATTGTGCGCAAAATAGCTGCAAATAAAATTGTACTTGCAACTTTTTGGGTTGCTGCCCGAATGTGCTCTGCTTCCCATCTTCTTGCCTTGGCTCAAAAGTGGCATGCCACACACTGCTATGTGGCATTCAAGAATGCTAATTTGCATCTCTAGATAGAGATATATGTTCTGGGGTTGAAAGATACAAATGATTCTTAAATAGAACTCGATATTCGATATTTTGTGCCCAATATCTCTGCCCTCCGCCCATACAGTAGCAACAATTAAATCCGCTCATTCACAGCCTCATTCGTTATTCATAATCATGATTCTTCAATTGACGTTATCGCCTTCATTGTTGTCGGAAAACTTCAAGTGTTTCCCCCCTCCCAGACGCTTTTCTTTGCGGCTTTCACAGATTCTTACCGCTGTAGTTTTTTGTGTTGTTGCTGGGACTTTTCTGTGACTTTCAACTTGCAGCTCAAACACTCACACACACACACACACACACTCATACTCATGCAAGATGGCGTCAAGTATTTATTGTGCTTCTCGCTCCACAGCCCCCCCTTCCCACCCTCGAAAGGAAAGTGAAAACTTTACGCCAGCGGAAAAGTCGCGAGTGAAAATTTAAACTCCACACAACAACAAAAATAAATGCAACAAATACTTAAGGAAAAGTTTGATTTAAACTTTTCTGGGATAACCTCTTAACTCCATTTTTATTCAAAATTTAAGGGATATAAAATTGTAAAAAATCCAAATAAAAAACCATAGGAATATAAATTTCGGTAGGCATTTTAATAGATATTTTTTACCAAAATTCTTAGAGATTTCTTTGAAGATCTTTTACGCAAATTTAAGAAAAACATTTTTGAAGTATATTATAATTGCGGTAGAATGTCTCTGAAAGTTTTAAATAAGTTTAAGTGATTTAAATGTATAAATTAAATTAAATTCAATAAATATAGTTGATATTAAATTGGTTCTAAAAATTGTTTAACTTTGAAATAATACTTTCTTTTTGTTGTTGCTTAAGTATGCAAATGTCCCACGATTATTAAATGGACAAGAATACCTACCTGTACCTTCAGCTGTTTGGACCCATGCCCTCTCCTCCCTCCCAGCACACCCCCGTGCACCCATTACTGTCTTCGATTAAAGGAACACCCCCTGGTCATGCTCCTCATGCAATTCTCTCGCTCTCGCTCCCTCTATTTTTCTTTTTATGTGTGCCTTTGGTCATTTTGCTTTTTTTTTTTGTATTTTGGGCTTAGGTCAAACAATTTTTTGGACAACCAGCAGAGGCCGAGGCAGCGCTGCCGTCCACCTGCAGCACCGGGTGGCCCCGATGGCACCGGGCCGACGGTTGGCGGGGGTTGCATTTTTAGGCTCCGCCCACAAGCGACGCTGCACTACGTTGTGATTGGCCAAAAACAATTGGCAGCAGCTGCAAAAAAAAAAAATACAAAAACATACAACAAAAAATTTTCCTTTTGCTTTGTTACTGCTTTTGTTGTTGCTTTTGTTTTGTGCTGCGTTCAAAGCAAAAACGAAACAAACAGCAGGAGCGACGGATGGACTACGGCGGAACGGGGGGGTTAGGGAGGGAGAGACAGCAAAAATCGCCCCTTTCGACAGCAAACGGCAGAGGCAGCGACAGCGACAGCGGCCGAAGCACCAGAGCCAGCAAAAGCATTGCACACAGTGCAGCAGCAGAATCAGCAACAGCAGCAGCAGCAGCGAGCTTTGAGCGCACGAGTGTGTGTGTGTGTGTGTGTGTATGTGCGTGTGTGAATGAGAGAGCTTCAGAGAGTGAGGGTGAGAGACCCATTGGGCAGCAGCAGCAGCAGCAGCGAAGCTGACGTTTCGTTTCGTTTTTGTTTTTGTTCGTTTTGCTGCGTTCTTCGGCTGCGTCGTTGCGTTCCTCGTCCCTTTTGCCGAAACTTTGCGACGCGCTTCGCTTTTGGTCACGTGCCCCAGTCACCGTTACTCTCGTCACAGTCACCGTTACTCGCCACACTCTCCCAGTTGCACAGTTAAAGTCACAGTCACAGTCACAGCTTGTGGCATGCATTGGCGCCGATAACTGCCATTTTTCTGCTATCCGACGACGACGATGGTGACGCCAGCCAGCTCTGCTGACGCAGACGTAGGCTGCGATGTCGCTGTTGTTGTAACTGTTGTTTGCCCTTGCCCTTCCCCGTTCCCCTCCCCCGCACTCAAGTACTAGCCTGCATCGAACGAAAGAAAGAAAGGGGCAAGAAGGGGGAATAGTTGGGTTAGTCATGGCAGTTGGCCAGATGAGAAGGGTACGGGTACTCGTGCAAAGGGGTTACTCAACTGGACTCTCATTTTACCTTTCTTTTGCAGGTCCTTTTTATACCTTTGGGGGTTCGGGCCATGTGTGTTAATTTTGTAATTGTTCCTATCTACAGTACAATATATTCTTTAATAGGAATTCTGCCATAGGTTGGCGGTATCTAATGGTATCTTTGAAAAGAATATTATAAGAATGTGCTACACATATGTATGTAAGCCTCCATCTTCAATGGGAATACTTCCAATAATTCTGGTAATAAAATACCAAGATATTGCATTAGGAACAAAATCCATTTCAATTTATCGTTCGATGTTTTGTGTGGCACTTCTATTGTCTTCTAGTCATTGCCTGAGTCGGTCCCAGAATCCAAGAACATTAAGCACAGTCTTTGGAAAATTTCTCAAACTAATGATAGACACTCTCCCTGATCTTGATATCACCAGATATGAATACAAGACGATACCTTCCCGAAGATGCTGACATAAATTACAAGCTAATCTCGCTGGAGGGGCACACCAATCAAAAACTCCTCTAGGTCCTGGCTCCACCTGAGAGTATCTCGATCGTCGTTCTGTGTGTGTTTCCCTGTAATGCTGTGCTTGGTTCGGTTATCTGCTTGCATTTGCCTGGCTGCTTCCTCTTCTCTCTGCCGTTTTCTTGCCATCATTTTTGAGCTTCTTTTCCCCCATCTACTATGTTACTTATTTAGTTTTATGTACGGTTTATTTTCCTCCTCTTTTCCTCTGTTTTTTTTTACGGCTGCTCAGTGCAAAATATTTTTGTTTGCTTGCCAAAAAATTTTGTCGATTTTTGTTGTCATTGTTGTTGGTGTATTTTTCTGATATTGTTGGTGTATTCGTTGGTGAGTTGTTCTTGGTGTTGGTATTGGTGTGTTGTTTGTAGCTTTGTCGCCGTCTCCAACGTCGTTTGTCCTCGTCCTCGTCCTCGTCGTCGTCGTCGTCGTCGTCATCGTCGTTCTCATTGTGTGTAAGTTTTTGCTGGCAAAGAGTCCTGCGAGGCTGACTGGGGTTATTCCATATACTCGTAGTTGTTGGTGTGGTTTTTGTTGCTGTTAGTTTTTAGTGTTATTGCTGTCGCGTTTGGCGTCCTGCGTCGCATCCCATCGCGTTGCGTCTTTTGCCACGTCGCCAACATTTTGATGTTGTTGCATATAATGAATGCTGGCCCGGCATCCCTGCGCCTGAGCCTGGGACTGGGCCTGGGCCTCGTCCTACCGCCCCCCTATAACAATTTTTTATTCCATAGATATCACAGATACATGCAACCAAAGAGTGGCAGAAGTTGGATGCATATGTATGTATGTATGTACGTAAGACTGGGGAGAAGGCAACGTAAACACTTTTGACATTTTATTTTTCACGCCCGTTTTTGTGTATTCTCCTTACACTCTGTTTGGGCTGTGTGTGTCCTTTGTTGCCATTTTCGATGCGCTTTTCCTGCTTTTCTCGAGTATATGTGTCCCCTAATGTCACCCTCTCGGCCTGGTCTCATTACTGGCAGAGCGTTGGTGCTGGGCTGTCGGTGGAAAATTGGGGGGAAATCAAAAAACTTTCCCTATTGCATACTTTGTGGTGCGGTGACCCGAAATCCTGTGCGGATGATTAGCTGGAAGCAAGAGCATGGGCATTTCCCATTTCCATATCCATCTGTTGGAATTATAAGGAGTAATGTTGTGATTCCTACAACATTACTCCTTACTCCTTGTTCAAGAGTTCGATGAGAACATAAGTTGTATTGGCTGATTCATGCGACGTTTTCGATCAGATAATAATACTGGCATTAGAGGATCATAATATTGAGGAATATTTGGGTTTTATTCTCAGTAATATTCTTGATTAATCCGCAAAAGATCTTCATCTTCATATGCATATATTTACCTATATAGATGTATCTCCTAAAGACTATCTTGCTACAAAATATTGCTCGAAAAAAGGTACAAACGTAGGAATATTATCCAATAATTTGCAGAAAAATGACTCGCACAGTAATACCCTCTATTGAAGTTCTTCTTCAGAACTGAGTTCAGTTTTTGCAGTGCAACAGACAACTCCATCTTATTCCCGGTCTTTCCCTTTTGACAAGTGCGTTTCCTTTGAATGGATTTTCTTTCCCTACCTGCTTTCCTCCCCCTTGGCATTTTTCCCTCTTGGTGCACTGTCCCTTTCAGAGTTTGTGCGACTTTCAAATGACTTTTTGGTGCGTCGATAGTTTGCTCTCTTTTGTCTATACAATCTATACACGGCCATCTTTCAGGATATATATATATATATATATATTTGTACACCATAAACATATGCATATATATTTGTATTTTTTTGATTTTTTACTATGATATACCAACCGGATGAGTGATTTTGATGGGAAGGGAACCTACCAGAGATACCAGATACCATACATGTGCATACTTATTGAAGAGCCTGTTGTGGCAGCTTCTAGTATTTTTCTTTGATGTCTGCTGAAGTCTGTTAGAAAAAGCCACAAACATACTTTGTTTTTGTCTTGTTGAAAGCTCTTAAAATCATGAACTTTCCATGTTTATTATTTAAGATATTTTTGCCATTCAATGTTGAAAAGTGTGGCCAATCAGTATGTAAAAGTAACAAGTATGGTGATGGGCCAGGGAATCAATCAGCCAGGTCCTTTCAAGCTAACTTTTTTAACCAATTACCATATAATTTCATGAAGTTTGATGTGAAAACCTGTTCAAATCAGTACAACTAAAATGCTCGGTATTTCTATATATTTTTTTTAGGTTTTATTAACCCAGATTTTCGTAACGTATGTCAGATGGTTTCGCGCATTCAATGAAAAGAACTAGGAAAGTTTTGTACATTTATTTATTTGGATTTACACTCAATATTTGATGTATTAGTAAACAAAAAGTTTGTACAGATAGCTTTAACCAATTCGCAGAATTTTTCACTCTTGTAACCCAGCCTCCGAAAACCAGTCATATTTTGTTCGATTTTTGTAGTTTTTCTTTGAACCAAAAAGCTATTTAATTACTTTAAAAAAACTAGACTTTTTCATTATAATTTTTTACATCTTGTCGTGGAATGGAAATGCCCACATGTAATTTGCATGCCATGATAGTTTGTTTTTTTGTATCCCCTGAACATTTGGCAGGCATTGGAAAGGCAACTCATGTGTGCAGATTTTTAATTAAGAATGGGGAAAAAATATTCACAAAGTGAAGGAAAGAAAAGCATATACTCGTAGGAATAACTGATGGAAATGGTGAAAATATGTACGAATATGTATGGAAGGGAGGAGGTAACTATAGCCCTGCTTCTCTCTCTCTCTCTAGATTTCCCTCTATATTTTTCTCCATCTTCCTTCCTGTGTGTGTGTGTGTATGAGTAAATAAGCGAAACAAAATGTTGAGTGGGTAGTCGATTTTTGGTATGGGAATGGAACAGGATGAAGTATAAAAAATGAAGCAATCAGTGTACAGGGGATATCAGGGAGGGGGGGGGGGAAGATAGTGGGGTGCAGTGGGAGGTTTATGGTTTCTGTAAAGGCAATCATAGGGATACTCGCTACACATCAATAAATGAAGCAGCCAAGTGCTCTCTAGTCCCTCTCTCGCTCTCGCTCTAGCTCTAGCTCTTTCTGCCATGCTTTCTCTTTCTATCACTTCATATGCCCCCCTTGTATTTTTCCTCTCTTTTGCCCACCTCTTTCTGCTTTTTCGCATTTTTTTTTATTGGGCTGCCTCTTTCAACAATTTTTTAATTTGTTTTTCTCTCTCTTTCGCTCACTGCCGCCGCCCCCCCCCCCCCTCTGCCCTTCTCTTTCTACACATGCTCTCCATCTCACTCGTTCGCCCTCTCTCCCTCTATTTCGGATAGTTTTTGGCTGCTTCCTTCTTGCCTCGTTTTTATTTTTTTTCTTATTTTTTTTTCAATAATTTTTACGATTTGTTCGTGCTGCAAATTTTTACTGGGGCCCTCTCCCACCCCAACCGATCCCCAACCCAAGCCCAGAATCCCCTCTATGTGCTGCCTCTTTGCATATGTGTGTGTGTGTGTGTGTGTGCAGTAGTGGTGCCACAGGCCAATCCTCTGTACAATGCTCCATCCCGCACAGCCCCACAGTATGAACCACCCACTGGATGGAATGTTGCTGCAACTGAAACTGCGATGTATGTGTTTATTGAAGCGTATCCATTGATTGGCAGGACATCTGCACACGGCATTCATTTTGAAAAGTCGACTACCATCAGCACTACCCCCCACTCCCCCCCCACACTATCCCTATGCCCCTCTTCGAAAGTTTTCAATCCCTCTATGCCACGGAAAACATGGTATATTTATTTGTTTGCTTGTCAAAATGGTTTTTATATTTATTTTTTTATTTATTTTATATTTTTTTGTTTGCTTGTTTCCATTCCAATGGTTTCCTTTGGTTTAAATTAATTATTAGTTTTCATCAGTGCAAAAACTTTAGGTATAGAAAATTTATACGGGTAAAGAATGCTGATTTCTGCTGATATATGGTTTGATTTTTCATGTCACACTCGTGGAACAATTTGCCAGAAAAGATCGGGATGTAGATTCGTTATTTTGACTCCCTGGAGGGTGTATGATAGTATCATCATGGGACCCAGAGATTTTTTTGAAGATTGAACACCCAGAGAAAGAACCCCTGAGCCCCGAATAGATACACTTAGATTAAAATATTTAATAATATATATTTTAACCGAGAGTAGAATTATTAAAGCGTTCCTTTTGCGTTTTTAGTTGCTGCCGATTTTACAAATTTTTGTCACATTTTCTCATGTGCTGTTGAACGCTCAAAATATTAAAAGAGATCTTTTCATCATCTTATAATTGGGTCTGCCACAGCTGTCGGCACGAAAACGTAAAGTGCTGTTACTCGACCAATTATTTCAGAGTAAAATTGTACGACTGGCTTTGATTTTAGATCTTCTCTTTAATTGCTTTTAAATTTTAAAGTGAGACACAATCTCACTTTCCCTGGGATAGTTCTACTCTTAAATACTTGTATCTCTATTTCCTTAAGACACCCTCTTGTGGCCCCCACACACACACACACACACTCACACTGTTTCCTTATCCCTTTCCTTTTCCGTTCAGCTTGTGTTTCATGGCTTTCCCCGCATCCTTACCGACCGACTGGCTTCAATGTGACCTTGGGAAAGTTAAAGTTGTATTAATTCATTTAAAGCTCTCGGCAAAAGCGCTTTATATGCTCTTCACCTCAATGATCTGTCCCATAATCATGCTGCCACCCCCACTAGGAAGGAGGCACACGCCAGCGTCCCAGCACCTCGAAGCAGACGGCAGCGTCTTTGGTTTTCGCATGGAGAGGATTGGAATAAAGACGAAAACGAGGACATTATGACGTTATTTATGGGAGAAAAGTGCGCAGTCACCACACACAAACCACCCCCAACCCACCCTCCAGTTGCGTGTTGTGGTGCGTGCGAGAGCCACAGGAAGACAGGAAGACGGGGAAAAGACCAGAGCAAAGTAAAAGGAAATGCCAGTAAAATGTAATGTATTAAATTGTTTTGGCTGAAACCAAAGTATAAATATAAGGAAAAACGAAGAAGGCAACGGAGTGGGGGGTGCGGGAAAACCCAAAGAGGGAAAGAAAGAAAAAAAACAAAGGGGAAAACTACCCTTAGCCAGGCCAAAATGCGTTGCGGTAGGTTAGGGTTCGGTTCGGTTCTGGAACAGGGTCTGTGACTGCGACTGGGACTGCGACTGGGCGTCTTGTCTTGGAGCCCCGTCTCATGGTCCTGGGGGTAGTATTACTTCTCGTTTTTCTGCTGCTTTTATTTTCCTTTATTTGCCATTTTCTTTTGGCTGCTTTTTCGTTCGTCTTTGGGGTAGGTCGTGATGGGAGCGCCTGGCCTGGCCTGGCCTGGCCTGCCATTGCCGTTTCGTTCGTTTCGCCTAATGGCAACGCAATTTCCGCCCGAAAACTGTTTAAAAACTCTTCTGCGCCTACGAAAACGCAAACACAGAATGCACTGTGAGAAAATTCGTGAACGTATTGCGATAGAAGATGGCAGCATAATTATAGACAATCTACCCTGCAACCCCCTTCGATATCAAGTGGAAGTTTCTGGGCTAGAACCTTCACTCTTTTCTTACAGTGCAGCAGCGACTGCCATTTTGTTTGCTGCCACACTGCAGCCAGCCCTCGCAAGTTGCAAGATGCAGGCGCACCGGGGCAAAAAAAAAAACCAAAAAAAACTCCCTCAGCCAGTGCCACCCAAAAGCCCAATGCCCGGCCCTGCCTCTCGGCCTGGCAGGGTACAAATGACATGCATGCAATGCTCATTCCCCCATTGCCACGATGCCACGCTGCCACGCTGCCACATTGCCTCCCAGGCGACTCTGCTTTGCAGACCCAAAATGGTCGCCCCGACTCGCAAATGGCAGTTGCATTCGGAATCATGCTGTTTTCCAGAGCCCAGAACCCAGCGCCCGCCCACAGCCCCCCAGTCACCCCCCACCCCACCCCCGTGGCAGTCACACCACGTGCCTCTAACGGCGCCGGCAGTCGACGCCTACATGTCGGAAATGTTGGCATGTCGTTGTTGTATTTCTGCTCTAATATCCTTTATAGCAAAAGTGCTTGACGTAAATTGACTTGTTTTTACTTTTGACTTTTAAGGCACCGTCCGCCCCCCCGCACATTCGTATCCCCTATCCTCTGCCATGGGACTGTGGATGGAATGGAATAAAATAGGGGAGGATGGGGTGGGTGTATCGTGAGATGGGTAGTTCTGTTTGTTTGTTGTTGGTGTGGTTGCAATTTGGATACACAGGATATGCAGGATACACGGGGATGTGTCTATGTGTGTGGAGGCCAAGTCAAACAGAACTGAAAGCCGAGAACAGAACAGAACAGAACAGAACACAACGAGAACTGAGCACAGGAAGGCCGTTTAATATTTATTTTATCCATGTTGTCTCGATGAAGGAGGAGCATGGATATGGGATATGGGTTTGGGTGTTTAAGGTTTGGGGGGCACAGCGGTACGTTGGTTATTGCAGGTGCGAAAATATGCAGGAAATAGCAAGAAGGAATGGAGAGCGCTTGGGCGAAGCCTTTGATGCACTTTTCAGGACTATTGGATGCCCCTGCTGTTGCTTTTTATAATAGAAGAATCTGATCTTGATTTTTTATTATTGTATATTTCTGCGAAAATCTTGTGATTCAATATATTCTTCCTACAGAAGTTAAATAGACAAAAGATCTATTCGAAATCATTGCCCTTAAACCTATTCATAGTTGAGCTTAAATAAAAAATTTCTGACCCATATGTACGCATCCTGGAGACCTCAAACTTTTTTCTTTAATGAGCAAGAAATCAATCTAAAAACAAAAAATAATCTCATCAAAATCGGTCAGTTGTTTGAAAAGATATAGCAGCTTTACTTTTGAAAATTGAGCGGCTTTCTTTTCCGGAATACTTACCCTCTCTGGCAGGGTATTCAAATAAAAGACAAGCAGATGGGTGTCTGTCTCAGGTGTAGGTGTGTATGTGTGTGTGTGTGTTTGAGTGTATGAATAAAATATGTGAGTGTTTGAATGCATATGTGGGCGCACGAATGAATGTATGCGAGCATGTTTGTGTCTCTTTATTTATTTACATATATCTCGGAACATTTATGTGATGGGGGAAGACCGTTTCGTGATGCCCCAAAAGTGTATTTTCTTGGCTTTGTCCAGGCTGTTTATCGATTAATATATCGATTTTTGCTCGATGTAAAAGCTTTGTTTTGGGGGACACCTCATTCTCTGATGGAATTCCCTCCATTTCTGTACCTCTCTGCCTAATAGAGTACTTCTGCCTTAAAGGATGCTATTAGCAAACTCTAAAACAAAAGTTAATTACGTTCCAACTGGCTGGCAATTTAAAGATGATCTTAATTGAAGGCGCGTGTTTGGCCTTTGGGAAAAAAGCAATGCGAAAATTTCGACACTTCAATGGGAACTTTATTGCCTAAAAAAAAGATGCCAGCTGCCCCTTCTGTTAATGCCCTGTAGTTTACACATTTTGGGGGGAGGAAGAACACACACATATGATGTTTCGACTAAAGGATACCGCAGTTTAAACAATATTGTACCTTATAGACAGTGTTTTCAATTTGGTTTCCATGGACCTAAACAATTTGGAAACTATTATAGAAAAATATAGAGAAGTCGATTAAAGGCCTGGTATACCCTGGATGTTCTATGGAGTAGCGGGCATTAAAGCTGCCTATCGGCTGGCAGCATCAATTGACCTTTCGCATTTCGGCAGTCGTGCCTCGCCGCAGCTCTTCCTCACTCTATTAATGCCCTACCCCCTACCTCTCTCTCTTTCGCTCAGTCTTTCATCAGGCCAACTGCTCCAAATAAAATACGTTGCAACAAGCCACAGCCCCAGCCCCAGACCCAGCACTAGTCCAAGTCCAAGTGCAAGTCCAAGATGCCTATCTTCTTTGCCAGCTGCTGACGTGCCAGGAAAATCTTGGGGCTGCGGCTGGGAAAATGCACTGGGCACTGGCTTTCCACCTTGGGTCTTTTGCCAGAGTCTCTGGGCTCTGTTCTCTATGCTTTGGGGCTCTGGGGCTCTGGTGAACGTACTCGCAAAAATGCAATAAAGTGCGCATAAATTTACGCGCGAAATCAATCTGGTAGGTTGCAAAATTAGCCAGTGTGAGGGGTGGGGGGGGAGACACAAGTGAGAACGAGAGGTGCCGGTTTGGGTTGCCTCTAAAATCGCTTTTTAATAGCAGACAGAACAGAGCCGAACAGAACCTTCCTTCAGCAGTTTGGGCATTTACTCGTTTTTCTTTTCCTTTCGAGTTACCCTTTGGCCTCTTAAGTGTGAAATTTAAGCAGGCAGGCAGCTACCAAAACCGTAGCCAGACTCTCGAAACGTGGCCAGGAATAGCTCGAAAAGTGGTAAAGAAAATTAAGAGGAAAAACTCAAACCCTAAGTCTGTCAATAATTGTTGTTGCTCCCCGCCTCATACTCGTACTCGTACTGGTAATGACTTGGCAGCACCACCGCACTGTTGGGCTGCCAACTTGAACTGATTTAATTAGTATGTGCCCGATACGATACGATACGTACTCGTGTTTTCTGGGCTGCCAATCGATAATTGCTCATTAGCTGCCGAATGCGATGACCAATATGATAGGCGAATGGAATAGGCACTATGGAAGACAATTCGGAGGGATACTTCCACTTGGAAGGACTTACTCTACCTTTCCCCAAACAGTTCTTTTCTTTTTCAATGGATCTGTTCTTCATCAGTATCTTCCAACTTCTAGGACCACCCGAAGAACACAATTCAGGCTTTCAAAGAGGTTGTTCCAAAGCTAAAGAACTCTCTCGATATCCCCTCTAGAATGATGAAAGATTACAGATAGCAGACAGATGGACAGACTCATATGCTGATCAATAATATGGTGCAGTCTTTAGAGTGGAAAGATTCCTTCTGGCCTGTGTTCTGTGAGTCCTGGGTATAACAAAACATTTTCATCAACAATCCCTTTCAAACCTGCTGTCAAGTAATCGCATTTCAATACATTTTCGGCATCTAAGCCCCAACTAAATTTCCACTTTAGAATTCTATCAAAATTTATAAGTTCCAAAAAAATATAAACCGTGGTGCAATGTCTTCTTTTCGGCAATTGAACTACCAGCAATGCCAGACGCTGGACCAGTGGCTGCTGACCTACGGAGTATTGCTCAACCACCGGACACGTCACGAATTCAGCGACGTTTTGCCAGTGGCTAGACTCTTCAACAAGGTCCATCCGGGACGAGTGGACCTCAACAGATATGTAGCCCGGAACAGTGTGGCCTTGAAAGCAAGTAACTGGCGTATTTTCAATGCACGAGTCCTGAAGAAAATGAACATGGGCCTCACGCCAAAGGATGAGGATAAGTTGGCCAGGGCCGTGGAGTGGGTCCAGGATGCGCTTCTCTACAGGCTGATGATGACTGTTGAGGAGATAGACGATGTTGGGCAAGATTTCTCGTATGAGAACAGTGCTCCTAAAATCAAGAAGCGAAACCAAGAAACCCTTATGTGAATGGTTTCAAAGGTGTCCCAAAAACTTTTCAATGGTTGTACTTGTGCTCGGACTTGAGCTCAATGTCAAAGAACCGATCCCCAAGGACGAACATTTGGTAGCGGACCGAGCCTGAGCTTCGAACCAGTCAATAATCGACAGGTATGTAACTTTAAGCCCTCTAAAACCCTTTAAAAGGAATATTGTGCTAATATACAAATATATTTTTATTATAGAATGGGTCATTGCTAGAACTTGCTGGAAGATTTGGATAATTACATGGATTCAACAAAATAATTTTGCAAGAACAAACATTTATTTCATGTACAACAAAATTAGTGAACTAATGAAATAATCGAATTGCTCTATTCAAATTATTCGTTTTGTCTTATGTGAAGAGATATCTCGGAGCATAAGGACTACAATAGCTTGAAATATTTATTATGGTCCTGTGGAAGAAAATGTTTCAAGGGAAAATGAACCAAGGCTTCAGGTTTTGTTGATGAACTGCTTGCAGAAAGCGTACTGCTTAAGCCAAACCTTCAGGTTTCAACGACGCACTGCTTGAACCAAACGTTCAGGTTTCAGCCATGCACTGCTTGAACCAAACCTTCAGGTTTCAGCAGCGCGCCGCTTGAACAAAACCTTCAGGCTTAGTCGCAACTCAAGCAGATCAACCAGAATTAATCATTTCGAATGGATAAATATAAATAAGTAAATATAAATAAAGCAGATACTGGCTCAAATGTCACCTCGATTGCTGAAGGCAGGAGACAATAAGGTGGCCTTTTGTGGCCTGACCTTCCCCTTCCCATCCCGTAAGTGCATAAAATTAATAGATATTTATGGCTGGGACAGGCATTAGCCGCTCGCGGGACGCACAGGGTGTGTGCCTTTGCTGGGTGAAAGCAGTGCAATATGCAATTGCATTAGTAAATCCTTGTAATCCCCACATTAGTCGTCTCCCTACTATTCTCTGTCCCTCTTTCTCTTTCTCTGTCTCTATTTCTATACGCTTGTTGCCATCTCGCTCTATCTTTTTCGGTCTTAGCAAAATTACCTTCACGACCCAAAGAGTATACGGAGAGAGAGGGAGAGAGAGGAAACAGCCCCCCAAAATAGTGGGGAAGCCTGACAAACCACATGCGATTACAGAAGGTGGTGGCAGAGGAAGAGGGCAAGGGGGTGTGGTGGGAGTGGTCCTGGGAGTCTAACAAATCGTTGAAAATATGCGATGCGTGTGTGTCGTTCCGCAAGAGGGGAAGCTCCAAGGCGGGTGGCAAGCAACAAGCGCCAAGGTAATGCATGCCATGCCCCAAAAAATACAGTAGTCCCTGCCTTATAGTGGTACATTCCATCTACACAGATCCTTTGAAATGGATTTGTAGATCTTAGTCATACTCAGTCATACATCTCCCTCTTCTATATATTCTTTCTACAAAGAAAGGTCCAGCAATGTTTTATCTAGTAGCTGATTTATTTATTTAGCAGTCCAAACAAATCTGTGCAACATACCAGTGCCTCATCAATGGCATTCTTAAGCCATGCACACTGTTGCTGAACGTGTATGTGGGCACCCATATACACGTGTATGTATGTATGTGTATCCCCTGAAAGGAAAGAAAAAAAATCCCCCGTCACAAGGCGCCAAAAAAGATGGCGGCGGGCAAACAAGTAAAAATCGCATGCAATTTGAAGAAAAATATGCGAGAAGTAAACTTTTGAAACGACGCATTTTTTTCCACTACTTCCCTTTTGGCCCCCCTCCCGCCCCCTCTCTGGCCATCCATCCCTTGGGCGCCGTGCCTTCACTGCAGTCTTTGGGGCGGGGGGTGGGAAAAACAACCCCTCTGCTCATCATAGCCATGAAATGTGCAAGTGCGTTAGCCCCAAAACCAATTTTCAGTAATGACTGCATTTTGCCGTCGTCTCAGCTCTAGCCCCGTGTGGATACCACCCACCTCCCGGACGTTGTCGGTTTAAATGCACAAAAGCGCGCCAAAGGACATGCCAAGGACAAACGTTAGTTGAACTGAGTCGACGAGGACGAGGAGCCAGCACTAGGAGCCAGCACTAGGACCAGCATGAAGACGACAACGACGACGACGACGACGACGACGACGCCTTGCGTAATTTGCTGCGGCAATGGCGGCAAAACACATCGCAAAATGGCGACAGATCCAAAAGGAGTCATCCCTCGCCCCACTCCCACTGTGGCACCCACCCTCTTGCCTGCTGCTCCCTCTCGCTTTTGCGGGTTTTACAATTTTAAGATTTATTTACGTGCTTCGGGGAGTTTTTCCCTCTCTTTTGGGCGGATAAATGCATGCGTTTGTTGGCCGAGACGCGCCAAAAACTTTTCCCGCCCCCCCAGCTCAGCCCCCAGCTCCTTAGCCGAACGCCAGTTGCATACTAAATGGTTGGGGCAACCCCCCTGCTGGCTGACTGCTGCCTGCAACCAGGGTTTGCATGTGCGTGTGTGCATGACTGCAAAAGTCAGCCTGTGACCTGTTTGTCCTCTAAAGTGAAATATTTTGCAGCAGGCGAAATGCAATTTTCTATGCGTTGTGTGTGGGCGCACACACACTGAGATAGATGCCGGGACAGCAGGAAAATCTGAAAAGGGCAACTCTGGTGCCGTGATGGCAGCGTGACACGAGCCCAACTATCGAAGTGACTTTCTCTGCAGAGATGCCCACATACCAACAGCATTTGAGTCGTAGTAGAACCTCTGAGATCTTTTGGAAAAAGTGGTTCTTTCTAATGTCCCATCCCCAATGGCGTTATCTGGTGGAACTATCGGCTATTCGACCATTGCGTAAGATGTCGCTGGGGCGTCATTTAATGCGCCGCCAGTTGTCTTAGCAGCCAGCAGCAGCGATGGGGGGAACAGGACGACGCACATTGGGGGCCGAAATGGAGACGTCGCTGGCATATTTCATTCTCCAGCTACTTTTTTGCCGCTTCATTTGACAGGGCTGGGAATGCGATGGGGGAGTGGTGCAGTCGTGCAGTGGTGAAAGTGGCAGGCACTGGAGGCAGGCAAGGGGATCTCCATCATAATCTTGCCTTGTCGCATTGCCTCTGTGTACTGTGTGTCCTGGCTGCAGCTCCACCTCCGCATCCTCCGTATCCTCCGCATCCTCCCTGTCCTGCCCTTGCTCCTGCCTTCTCTGGTCTTCCTGCTCTAAAAACGCAGAATGTATTTGAAATGTTTCAGCATTGATAAATAGTTCTGCGCTGTCCTGCGGGGATGCAGTCAGCTCTGTGGAACCTTCCTTCAACCCCCCCTTCCCCGGCGCGTGTGTGGGTTGGCTTTCGAAATTAGGAAAATTAATGTGGGAAAATGCTTTGCCCCAAAGTGAAGCGAGGACGAGGCAACAAACGCATTTCATATATCAAACCGAAAGATGGCATTGCTCAAGGGGGAGCGGGAAGGTCCTGCCATTACCACGAAGGGACAGCACATTTCGGGGGACTCTGCAAAAATGGGGAATATATATCTGGCATTGATTTTCCACTGTAGAATTTCCTTCATTGAAATATTGAGAATTCGCGGAATAACAATAAAATCATAAATTTTTTGTGTGCCGAATATTTATGGATGGCTTTATATCCAGTTTGGTACTCAGAATATCAATAGGGGAAATGGTTATGGTGCCATACAGGAAAGATCGAAGGATAATTAGTTATTGGAAATTGTTAAGGCAGAATATGAGAAACACAAGTGATTACCCAGAAGGGATAGGAATAATATCATTTGCCACTGAAAACAGTGACAAAAAATCATCGGAAATTAAAGATTATTCGCCTTGGATGAAAAGCATTTAAAGAATGTACCTCTAAAAAAAGAATTTCTATCTTCATTCTAAAGAACTTTCATTCCAACCATGAACTTGATGAGCTGAATTTCTTCCTTTTCCAGATCATATCACCTTTCGTCCTTTCTTTGAAAGGGAATGCCGGAATTCCCTTCAGACTCTCTTCATTGAAGCCTTGAAGCACGCCTCCGATTCCGCCTCATATTCAGAGACAAGTGGGCCGGATACCTCTTAAAGATACACATATCGATCTCTCTTCTCGGGAAATACTTTTATTGGTTCGGGGAATTTTTTGTCTCCTCACCTCCAAAAGCGCTGATGCTCCCCTTTCTCGATGCCTCTTCCAGTTTGCTGCCTGGTCTCGGTCTTTTGACAGTTTCCCGTTCTGTTGTTTTTTTTTTGGGTGTCTGTCAAATCCAATAATCGCTCGCACCTCAACACCAAAGGCCATAAAACAGAGACAGTAAAAAAACAAGACCTGAAAAAATTACACCAAAAGTTGTGGAGGTTAAAAAAATTGTAAGCAATTTGCACGCGAGGCGATAAAAATCATCTTAAACGCACGATTAATGTCAATTTTATCAATAAAATTATAAATAAAGACATGAAAACGAGCCGCAGAGTGCGGCGAGAGATAAGCGCGAATGAAATGCGAATGCGAGTCACAACAGGCCAGGGGAGGGGGATCGAGCATCGAGAGCCACATTCGCAAAACAGCAACAACAACAACAACAACCAGAACAGCGGGCAAATTATTGAGTGTGGCAGCCAGCTCACGTTGCATGAGGCACAGCACCAGCACCAGCAGAGACCAAAGAAGCGGAGACGTAAAACGCAGCTGGGCCGGCTGCGGCTGCGGCTGCTAGCCTTAATCCTGGGGAGAGAGAGAGAGATTAACCCATTGGCTGACGGGGGGGGACCCTGAGTCGAGTGTGGAGCTGATGCAAATGCGCAGCTGCCACATGCTCTGTGCCAGAAGCCGTAGCAACCTCAGGATGCGCGGGTGCTGAGTGAGAGGCAGAGGCAGAGGTACAGCGGGAGAGGAAGAGTGCTAAAAGTGGCAATTCGGCTAAAAATTTATTTCAATTCATTCAACATGCTTGGCACGGTGCGCACTGTGGAACCAAAGAGGCATGACCAATAAGAGTAGATTCATTCCTTGCACAATTTGTACGATTCGGAGATTCCGTTTGATATTTCTGCATACACCCATGGCTATGAAGTAGAAGTCTACTGCGCTTCGTAGAAAACTGTGTATTTTGTTGTTGGATTCAGGGGTCCGAAGCAGACTTCACGCAAGGCATTAATAGAACGATAGAAAAGGGAGTTAAAGTATAATAGTCTTTGGTACAATACGAAATAGGAATAAAATAAAAACAATATCAAAAATATCCATAAGAGAATTGTGCTGGTTGTGGGCATTGTTTTTCCTCATAACTTTTAAACAAATTCAAATTAGGTCTTACGTAACTATCTATGAAGGAAATAAATTGATTCCTTTAAATGGAAAAATGGTATCAAGAATTTAGCAAGTGATAATTTTTTGGAAAAAATAATTTTGCTCTCTGTGATGGGCGACCTTGAAAAATACGCTATGACTGAAGAAATATGAAAGGAAATAAACACAAATTGAATTCACATTGATTGAATTATTTTTCCGGCGTAAAATTCATTAAAATACAACTAGAGGGTTCCAAAACCGACTTCCCCTGTTACGATTAATAATAATAAGAAATCAAAGTCGATATAAATATATAAGTAAATATTGAATATTAAAAATCAATGTATTATACAGGGACATTAAGACTGAAATAGTTTTTGAAAATCTTGTAAATAAAAAATAAATATATTTGGGTCACACTTTTAAAAATTTCTTTCATGCAGATTAGTTTGATTTTCAATTAATGATTTTTCGAAAATTTTTCTTAAAGTTTGCTTTTTTTTTTTTTATTAAATTTTGAAACAATATTTTACACAGGACATGGGCTGTAAAATTGATAAAGTATATCAAATCAATTAGTGGATATTTGGTGTCTCATACTACTCAGATAAATGTCTAGATAATTTATAATAATTGATAGTGTAGGAAATAGTAGATAAAATTGTAAACATCAGAAGGTGAGAATGGTTAAAAAATATACTCTTTCAATCGATCATCCATCCCACTGTGCCTCGTCGGCGGCGGTCGCATTTCCCACGCCAACAGCCAAGTGGGCGACGGTTCAAACCGTTTTGTGCCCAGCCAAGATTCCGTTTCCAATTACACAAAAGATTTGCTGAGAACTCAAAAAAACCGAAGCGAAGAGGCGAGGCTGTGAAAACCAGAACAGAATCCGAATATTTGAATGTGAAACTCTGAGACTCTGAAGACTCTGACTTTTTTTCCAATGAAATGTGCAACGTTTCAGTTGAACGGAAAAATCAAACAATGAATAAAATATACAACAAAATATCAAAGAAAATTGCAAAAACAAGTAACTTTTAAATTTCAGGGCAATGACGTCACTGGAATGAAGTAACAGGAGGTAAAAGGTGGGCGCCAGGGAGCCTTGTTGCTCTTGCCACTTGTTGCCAATTGAAAATTACACTCGCATGCCAAAATGCCTTTTGCCGATTCGCAATTTTCGCTCTGCGATTTGCGATTTGCATAAACTGTGCGATTTTGGCCTCAAATTATGCCTACGGCCGGGCCATGCCACCGCTCGGTCCGCACCGCGGCAGCGGCACTCCCCTCGCCTTTGTCGGCATGGCGTTTGTCGTCGTCGAAGCGCGCAGAATTTTCTTAATGAGCTACAAACAATGCTCGTAAGGAAAAGCTGAGAGCTGAGAGTCGAAAGCCGAAAGCCAAGCGGTGTACAGCCAAATTAATCGCCGGAGAGCATGCGATGCTAATTTGTAATTGTTATAGTTATGGGTTGTAACTAGTTTGTCCGTCGACGGAGTCGGAACTGGAAATGGAGTTGGAGCTCAGATTCGTAGTGTCTTTATAGTACTGTACCCATAAGCTTAACGTACTGCCAGGGCCGAAAGTGTCGGATGAATTTATAGAGCGTTTTGATATGGGAATTTCCTGCATACGACAGCGGAGTGTGGAATTGATGAGTGACGGGCATTCACATAATTCGCACAATAAACAGAAATAAATAAATAGCAAGCTCTAAGGCCCTGAAGAAGAACTATTTTTGAAGAGCCCTTGAGGGCCTCCAATCAGTAGACTTGCAAATGAAAAGATTATTTAATCATCAGCTGATTATTCTCTCTCATATGTTTCTATAGATATATTATGAGGACTCTTCCCTGCTCTCCTGTTTACACTCCCATTCCATATTCACTTCAGAGCAGCGTCATCCCGTCCCTTCTGAAGTTGGGTTTCTCCAGGACTCCAGGGTTTCTCTCGACTGTAATTACAGTTTACTAAATCAAAGTGAGGAGGACCTTTTCCCTCCTACCCGGGGCCCAGAACCAGCCCGAAAAAACACCCTCGGATCAAGTTGACAATTGAAAATAAACTAAAAAGAAGTTGGAGAAGGGGCAAGATCAATGAAGGAAAAGCCGACACAGAAAGCAGTTGAGGTAGAGACGCTGACGATGAGGCCTAGGTGCGATCCCCCAAAGTAGTGGCAACGTCAACTGCACTCAAGTGAGCTGCCACAAGGAAATTGCAACTAGTATTGGCACCATGCACCATGCACCATGCACCATGTACCATGCAACGTGCAACTGGCAGACGAGCCAAAGCGGCTAAAGCGCAGCAGCAAATTAAAAGCGGAGCGGCAGAGAAGCTGAGAGGCACAGAGACAGAAGCCAGTAGCTAAGAGGAGGCTGGCATATTGAAATAAGATCAATATCGCTGCTGGGCGCAGAGCAGCGCGTAGTTGCGTTTAAAAATATAACTACGATTGTTCATGCCACAAGGCAACTGCAACTGCAACTGCAACTGCAACTGCAACTGCCACCACAGCAACAGGAGCCACACATCTGCGCCCAAGCCAAGCAACAACAACTGTCAAACAAGCAACAAGACATATTACGGGCGCGGGCAGAGCTCCGATCCAGCCAGACGACCACGACGACGGCGACGACGACGACGACGACCCTTGAGACTCATTTACAACTGACCGAATGAAAGTATCTCTGAGTTAGCCAGCGAGCCACGAGAGTATCTGTGTATCTAAGTATCTGCACATCTATCTGGTCGCGGTGTGCATGTGCGTGTGTGTGTGTCCAACACTTTGCGCCAAATCGATTGTCCTGCCCTTAACAGATGTTGAGCATGTGATCTTTTGAAGGTGTTCCTTCCGCCCAATTGCCAATGATGAGGCACCTCCACACGACCAAAGAAGTTGGCTGCAAAAAGGCCAACAAAAAAGGCTAAAAACGAGAGAAGCAGGCAACTAGCAGGAAATCGGGGAATCAGTGTTTTGAAATCTATAGATCTATATAGAAATAATAATCGTAGATCGAAGTTAAGGTTCACTACCAAAAGGAAGAACAAAAATGTATAAATTTCATTGCCACAGTAGACATCTGTCAATATAAGCCAAAACCATCAAGACTTTGGATTTTTTTTATCGATAGCAAATAGTACCTTTCACGAGACAAAACCTGGACTGATTAGAGAGAAATGTAAGATCTTTCACAGGTCGAATCGATTGGAATATAACTAAAGATATGGCGACACAAAGTTAAAGTTTTCTTCCTTTTTGAATGTTGATTCAACTTTGAAATTTTTACAGATTTTTATTTTTTTTTAGTATGGTCTATAAAGTCTGGCTTTAGACGTTCTTTGGTGTCATTGATTCTGAACAAAATTAGCTATTTGATTGTCTTTATAGTGATGTTTTTTTTTCGTGGTGCGCGAAACCCGCCAGATAATCCACACTTTCTTTCAGAGCTTTTCTTGAGTTCGGGCTGGGCTCCGACTTGCCTGGGCCTCTCTCTGTTCCTTTTGGGTTTCTTTTTTTGTTGTTGTTTTTTTTCAGAGGCTTCAGAGGCACCGCCGCCAACGCTGCTGCCTACCATAAAAACAATTGTTGTTGCGCTGGGCTCTGTACTTGATGTGGTTGTTGGTGTAGTTTTTACTTGTAGTTGTTGCTGTTTTTGTTGTTGTTGTACGCAATTTAAATGGAATTTCTGCTACTGGGCCCACGAACATTGATCGCCATAAATAATCGCACAGTTGCTGCTGTTCCTGCCCCAGCTCCATCTCCATCTCCGTCTTCAGCTCTGGCTCTGGCTGTGGCTCCATTTGCAGCTCTGGGCTCCAGCTACAGCAACAGCAACAGCGACCCAGCGAGTGCTGCTGCATCAATGGTGGCGGTGTCGGCGGCGACAACAACTGCAACAACAACAACACCAACAACAACAACAAACACATGAACAACGAGAAACTGCAACGGCGACCGCATCTCAGATCGGGCGCGATAAGGTAATTGGACTATTATGTCAAAAAGTATTTGGCGTTTAAGAAATATGGCCTGGCATTTGACATTTCGGCAGCCAGTAGTCGTTGTACCTGTATAGCCCCTCTCCCAGCCGCCGCATATGCCCCCTCTCTGGACCCACCTCCTTGCAATTCGAGTTGCAGTTTCAGTTGCAATTGCCACAGAACAAAAGGTGCACATTAAAAACTGTTTTTTCTGCCGTTGCAGCAGCAGATTGGTGCAGATCCGGCGGCCAGCTATCGATATCGCGATTGCATTGATCGGCCAGAAGTCAGGGGCAGTAGCAGGGGCAAGGGCAGGGGCAGGGTCTTAGGTGGATCTGAAACGCATTGTCACCAAAGGCGGCTCTGGTTGAAAGTGTTTTTGTTTGTTTATATTTATTTTTGGATAACCAAATGATCAAAGCCAATGTGCGTGGTCATGTAATTGATAACCTGATCGGCGCTGATCGCAGATCGTTGTTCGCTTGAATGGGAATGGGGGGTCGGAATGGGATAATGGATATGGTGGGGGAATGGCAGTCTACAGAGAATGAGGGAAGGAGAGTTGTGTAGCTGGGAGGCTGCTGTTGTTCGGATCAGATCTCCCGGAGATTAATCATTGAATCTATAAAATGGTTGAGATGATGAATGGAGTTCGGATCAGTGGAATTGTTTCAGGCTTAATGGCTGCTTGGTGTTGATGGGGTATAAGATGGAAAACATATCTATTTAGATAAATAGATGGATGGATTTATATCTACTATAAATTTCGATAGATATTTAGACACATTTGTAAGCATACAGATTCATAGAAAGACACACAGAAGTAGCTATTAACAGTACCAGTGTGTAATGTTATCGTTTATTGTTATTTGTGTTTTTTTCATGTAGTATTAAACAAATAATCCAATTACTTAAAACAAACAAAAAAAAAAAACGTACAGGAAGGGAGATGGTTTTGACAGGGTTACCACCCTACTCTGGTAGCTTTTAAGCGTACATTAAAGCTGTGCGAAAGCTCTACTCTGTAAAGAAAGTCGATGAAATTCTATGAATTATCGATATCGCGATCAAAAGCCTATTGTGGCAGTTGAGTATTCAAAGATACACAAAAAAACCTTCTCAATCAGTTCTTAGAATTCAATCGCATGATCAGTGCCTCATAGATTATGTTTTTTTATGGAAAAATAAACTCAAGGAGGTCCCCTCTTTCTGGTCGAGGCCTCATCTGTCCGAGAGCCAGTGGGCCCTGCGATCGATCAGAAGGTGCCGCCTTCGTTCAAATAAATACGCACTCTATGGACACATGTGAAATGTGTACATATACACCCATATGCACATATACACATAGGTACTTGAGCTTTTCCAATATTTTTTAGCCACTAGAGCGAATTATTTCAGTGCTGCTGACATATTTGGACCTGCAACACGTTGGACCTCGTAGCCTAGTAATAACCTATTAAAATATCATCTGAAACCCATGCTTAAGGCTTACATAGTCTGCATGTGAGTCGAAGATCTTTGGGATAAACGATAACTTCGCTTCGACTTGTAAGTACCGTACAACGATTTATTTAAGTATGGGGTGATCTGCCTTAGTCCGAAATATCCCATCATTTCATATACTTAAAGAGGTTTTATTTATATACAACGAGGTTAGAGTTAACACTATTAGCCTAGCTTATTTAATGATAGCACTGGTTACCATGACCTTCGGCTAACGTATAGAGGTATTTTAACTATCAGTAATCCTTAGATTAAATTGATTTGTTTGGCGGATGTATATTGCATTTGTATTTGTTTTGTTTATAAATTACTTGGCCAGCTGTTTTCTTGCTGTTTGTTTGCCCTTATCGATCCTACACGGCAGATGGAGAACACGATCATTTCTGTTTTCACACACACACATGCCGAATTCGTTTTAGTACTGTGTTTGGGTTTTCATTTCGTTTAATAGCTTGTCTAGGATTTCATTCAGGGCAACAGCTTGGCTTTTTTAATAGAAACAATAGCCCCTCAACAGAGGGCTTACTATTGGGATTGGTATCGATGCATGTTATGGTCAGGGTCTATTTTTATTTTATTTATTTATTAATTTAAGGCTGGTACCAAGGTTTACAGCTCTGCTGTGAGTAGAAGCTGGTAAATTAACTAATGTTTGCTGACTTGGTACGCTCAAGAGATTTGAGGGTTCTTTATTCTGCTCTTATCCTATTCTATAGTCTAATCCTTTAATCCTTGACACTCCAGGAAAAGTGTTCGGGGTGTTCGGGGGTCATTTTTGTATGGCGTACAGTGTGGGTAAAAGTCTTGTATCGTTGGAGGAATTGATCCCATTCTTCGGAGTGTCTTTTGGGATGTAATCTGTGATCAATCTGTAATCATTCCCTTGGATGGTGACCAGGTGACTGGGAACTGGGCACGCGGTGACTGGTTGTTTGCAGGGGTTCGCTTATTTGCTTAGAAATTTTCATATTTACATATAGGAGTTTGTACGATCTAAATGGGATTATAATTACTGTCAAAGTATAGAAAGATTTCATGGTATTTCTTGCTTCTAGAACGCTTCTTAAATCTCGATTTGAGGTTTCGAGCTAGAAAATAAATTTATAACTGAACTGCGGTTATCTCATATCCGTATAAATATGTATATTTTCTCCTCCACTAGAAGTTATCTTTAAATTGAAGATTGTGCACTTTATCTGTTGAGAACGTTTGGTTCAAATTATGATGATCGGATCGTATGAGAGAAGGCCTTTGGTTTGCCCAGCGATTGGTCGGGGGAGGGTAGTGTCACAGAAGCAGTCGTGGCCGAGCGGTTAAGGCGTCTGACTAGAAATCAGATTCCCTCTGGGAGCGTAGGTTCGAGTCCTACCGACTGCGTATTTTTGTTTGTAAATATATATTCTTATGAAATATTAAAAGCATTAAAATGCCTCCGCGCTGGCCATTTAATTAGCCGCAGGCCAGCGACGAGCAACATTGAACATCCTCATCCTCAATGGCCACGGTCTCAGGCAGTGGCAGTGGCATGGGGCATGAGGCAGGGGGCAGGTGAATGGGAACAAGATGAATTACCTTTTGCCACTGCACGTGAAACTGACACGCCAAGGTGTGTGTGGCAGGAGGGATCTCTGGGTAGACTGCAAAGCGGGACTTGAACTGAGTCAGAGACAGAGACTGATACTGGAACCCCTCTGAGGGTCCAGGCCATCATGCCACACATGGCTTTCAACACGTTTTTGGCCATTTCTTTGGCTGCCTTTAGCTGCAGGTTGCTGCGTGACGACTGCGACTGGGACGAATGATGGCTTAATTCATTTGCTCGCCCAAAATGCATTTTTAATTTAATTTCATTTTGAACACTGAAAACCGAGAACCGAGAACCAAGAACAGAAAACAGTGGAGGCAAAAGGAAAGAAAAATAAATTGAATTATTTACTCTACAGAGAGAGAGAGAGAGAGAGGTGAGCATTAAAACGATGTTCAGGGCTCGACAACGAAACCATTAAAATTACTTTCAATATAGGCGGACGGATGGACGTATGGACGGGCGGACGTATGGACTGGCGGACGGATGGAGGCTTTCGATTTGGATTAAGTTGGGGTGCCCTGTACCGCTCTACAGATCCCCTACACTATCCTACATTCCATTTTAATTGCCGCCTCAATTATGATAAATAGAAGTTGCTCTTCTGGGGAGACTGAGGCTCTCACTCTCTATCTCTCTCTTTGCATAATATTAGAAGCAACCTCTCCGGTGCGCGGATTATACGCAAATCGTGATTGTTGGGCCACAGCTAATTTTCATATTTTTTTTTCCCCTTTACCAACGTCGTTTTTCGTTTTCATGCATTTAATTGGAGTCTGGTCCGAGTTTGAGTTGGAGAGTCTTTTAACCGACTGCGATTACATTCTAATTATGAAAAATTCTTAATAGCCAAATGATACAAGGCGGAATGAACAAGAAGAATGCTCAGACGGATGGTAAATTCTTCTGATGAGCCGCAAATTAGGTGGAAGCCATACACTCAGGGCCTTCTTCAGGCCAACTTACAGAAACGAATAACTGAAGAAAAGATCTTTCAATCTAATGGAAACTCTTATTTTTCCCTAGATTTCCTTTTGAGGACAACAACAATTCCTGGCTGAAGAACTTAATCCTTGGATGAACATCGAAGATCTTTCAAAGATTTCGGATTGGAACTCCAAGTGTTCGTTTTCTCAAATGTCACAAAAATTCTCCCAGATCCTCACATTCTCGGCTCCCATTTAACCCCCAAAAACATTAACTTTTAGGCTTTTAAAAATTGAGCTAAATTTTGTAGTCTTGTAAAAGAGAGGAAAGGATAATGTCACGCCTCACCAAATTGAACGATATGGAACATTTGATGCTGAACCACTGGCTGGATACGCACGACATCAAACTCGATCATCACACACGAAATCAGTTTCGCGATGCCCTGGCCATTGCCAGAGTCTTCGAGAAGATCCATCCAGAAGTCGTTGATTTGCACAGCTACATACCCCGCACCAGTGTGGCCATGATGATTGAGAACTGGAAGATATTCAATATACGGGTCCTGACCAAACTCAATATTTGTATCTCACAAACGGATATGGAGAGGCTGGCCGTGGGCGCAGAGGGTGCCATCGAATCGCTTCTATATGATCTAATGGTCGCCGACTACAGCCTGATGATGCGTTTCGATTCGGATAAATCTTTTAATCATTTCGATAATGTCGACTAAGTGATTTGCCAACTATTAATATTTACTATTTGAAACTATTATATTTACAAACTATAAATTAATTAATGAATGTGTAAAAGATGAATAGCTCATTGAACGCAAATTTATATCTCTTGATAGAAGAATCCGGTATCTAAAGACAATTATTTTGTTAAATGTTCTTCCCAATAACCTTTGGTATCTTTTCTACGAATATAGTTATAGTTCGTCTTTGATATTTCAATATAAACATATACGTATATTTATATAAAAGCAATGCCTATAGTATCTCCTGCTAATTGTGTAATTCTTTGCTTGGAAAAACCTTCCACAATCGACAAGAGTAGTCAGTCTTGTGCTTGTTTGCATATGGCCAAGAAATTGTTGTGGCCATTTATGAACTCAACGATTTCTATATGAAAAACAGCCAAGCAATTTCTATATATACATATACTTTATTTTTTTGGTCAGGTTGACGTGTTGTTGCCCAAATGCGCATATCAACCATCAAAATGCGCAACATTTCAACGTCTTCAACTTCGGTTTAAGCCAGAGTTTGAGCCTCAGATTCAGATTCCGATTCAGCTTCAACATTCAGCTGCATCGTGGTCGTTCGGGCAGTGTGTCAGTTGGGGCTGCCAAGGATTTGAATATCGCAGCAGCATTTGTGTCATAGAGAATGAAATGATTTTTTGGTTTGTGTTTGCGTTTGCCTTTTGCTTGCCCCGCGAATGGGGCAACTTGAATGTTGCCGCAACATGTTGCCGAACGTTTGCCTGCCGCGCGGCGATCGCTTGTCAAATGTTTTGTCAGTCGCTAGCTCTCAACCACAAGGCACAAGGAACAGAAGTCTGGATACTCTAGCATCAAAAGCAGGTCAAACTTATGGAGAATTTCGTATTAGCAAAGACCTTCCTTAGCTTACAGCAGCTTGTTGGTGAAAAGTTGTTGAAACATTTGTCTGAGGACATTGTGGTTCGGACATCCCCACGATCATTTGCAACGAGCATAGGATAGGGTATGCACGACTATTGCCAATTGCACCATTTGACAGGCAGACAAAAAACTGGAGAATTCGGACAATGGAGAGACGATGACAAAAACAGCAGCACACGGCAACAGACAGCGGACATTGGCAATGCGGACAACGCTGTGCGTGCCTCCTGACCAAGACTCCAAAATACTCCAACTCCTCTCTCAGCGAGTACGTATCGTATGCTGTGCTGAGTTGGGTTTAATTGAATGAATGTCAATTTGCAAACGCACAAAGTGCGTTGCACAATCGCAACAACAACAACAGAGAATTGCAGCTAGGAAACAATTGTTGTAATAGCAAAAATATCAACAACAACAAGGAGTACTACAACAACAGCAAAGGAAGTAACAGAATACGATGTTGAAAAGTTCAACCACAATTGATTACATTTTTTCAACAACAGCAATAGTTTTATTACAATTTTAGCAACAATCAATTCTAAATTGTTTAAAGTAGTTAGGTTTCAATCAATTTAGAAAATAATATCGCGACAAAACACAAATGTGTTATTATTAGCTTTCAATTATTTGGTCTCGGTGGACCTTTCCATGGAAATGCCCATATACAACAGTATATTTTATTTATATTGTATTTATTTACCGACACCAACAATAACATTAAAAACCTAAACAAAAAAAAAACACGATCACCAACGATCTCCAACAACAACAACAACAATAAACGAGGCGACGCGACGTTCGGCGGACTCCAAATAAATTTCAACCAAATTGCGAACGTCAGCGACGCTATCAGCGGCATTTATCAGTGGGCTGGCTGCTGCTTGCCCCACTCTCTGTGTGCCCCATTCTGTGCCTCACCTGTGCCTCACTTACTCGAATGTGCATGCGTGTGCCTGCACTGTAAAGGCCTGTATAGGCTGCATGCTTTATCGCAATATTTAATTGGCAAAATATGCGTCTAAACGCACATAAATTGCATTGCTAACGCGTTTGTTGCGTCTGCCTGAGACCCTGCCTCACCTGCCTCACTCTCTTTGCATCTCTTTGCTTGTCAGACATCATCTTCTTCCTCTGCTTCTCCTGTGGCCACCGCACGCCAATTACCCTCAGCAGCAGCAGCAGCAGAGGCAAGATCCACACGCAATGTCAAGGCATTTCACTCAACTGTTGTTGCAGTTGCAAGTACCCTGTAATCGCGGACAGAACAAGGATATATGGCATTCAAGGAATGACAGAAGGAGCTCTTTCATTCTGATAAAGAACCCCAATCGGATGCTTACGATTAATTTTATTAAATCATCAGTCTTCATTGCCGTGACTGACTTCATGGCCTGTAGACGTAATATACTTACGCTTCAAAGGATTCAATTTAGATTTAATTAGAAGGTCAGGGTATCCTCTACTTCGTATATCGAATATTCCTATTTCTGCTGCTGCTGCTGTTGTTGCCGTTGTTGCTGCTGCTTCTGTTATTTGCTGCATCTGCTGCTGCTGCGGCAATTGCTGTGCGGTTTGTACATGGACATCACATCGGTTTGTATTGCCCCCGAAGATGGAGAGAATATGGTGGCGTTGAGGCTGGAGAATTGCTAACCTGCCGCAAAATGTCACTATTCTACTAAGACACGATTCCAAGCCTACGTTTACACTGACAGAACCAGAGAGTGGCCAGCATCTGAGATCCGAACTAGTGTTGGCTAAGGACTTAAGTCTTTTTAAAATTTAATTTTAAATCGTATAAAGCACTTTCAAGAAGGCCAACTTCTTTAGTATTTGGTGATGGGAAAGCTAAACTCAGGAACTAACTGAATGCCCTCTGCTGGAAGTGAGGTCTAAATGTTCCCCAGGGAGACTCCCTTTGTGGGACAGTGTAAATGTGGCTTAAGCCATTTACCATTTGAAGAGGATTCGCAGTCTTCTTCGTTTGGCTCCGGCTCCGGCTTTGGCTTTGGCCTTTGCGGCTTTTGGGGGCTTGTTAAATTGTCGCAAAGTTATGAGTCGAAGAGGAAACGACTTTTGTGGTCAAACTCCAATCGATGGGAGTCCCTCGCTCTTTCTCTCTGGGGGGAGTTTGGGAAGGCAGTCGATAGATTGACAAGTGCCTCGGAGTGCCTGGTTAAATATGTTGGCCAGCTTGAAGCTCACTTGAGGAATGACTTTAACAGTTGCATAACCTTGAAAATGTTGCAAATATTCTTATGTACAAAGAGAGATACGAGTATATAGAGTGTGTGTGAGAGGGTAGAGGAAGCTCCGTCTCCGGCATAATAATTGAACTTGTCCCGAAAAACTTTTACTAGCACAACGACCTTCGGTTAAAGTTGTCGAAAACCTTTCCAACCAACATCTCTCTCATCCCATCTCTATCTCACTTTTGCTCACTTTTGTGTGTGTTTCTCTCTCTGTGTGTGTGTGTGTGTGTGTGTGTGTGTGTGTGTGTGTGTGTGAGTGTGTGTGGGTGTGTGTGCTTGGGAAAACTTTGTCTTAAAGTTCAAACTGGAGCAAAAACTATTTGCCCCAAATGCGGTGGCCACAATGCATTCCAAGCTTCTCTACTCTCTATATCTATGTGTATCTGGATACACATTCATACATATATATATATATATATATATACATATATATTTATATAGTATATATGGCGTACAGTCCGGGGTTACCATATACCCGTAAAGCATGCTCTGCGTGGCGCGTCTCCAGTCTAGAGTCTCAGTGTGTATATAACTCTTTTTTATTTGAATGCCAGCGCATTGCCAGACATCGCACTGTGGTTCAGAAGCACTTTGCAAAGCAATGAAAATGTATATTGATTCGATTCTCAGTGATCTATCAGGAAAGATCTGGTTAAAGATCTCTGAACACTTTTCAGTACAAATAATGCCAGTGGAAAGTGCGTTTTTGGATATTGATACAAATAAAACATAAACCTATATATATTTTAAACTCTTATAAATTTTATAAATATTGTTAAATATTAAATTTGGCTTTTTTTCTTAGCAATAAAAAAATGTAAGCTACTTCCATGGCACTTTTGAATGGAAATTTAAAACTCCTTAACACCCAGAAAAACAGCCATGAAAATTGAATAGATTTCACTTCGATTTAAAAATCTATACCATACCACTCCGAGAGTCGAAACTGTGAAAAGAAAGGGTCTTCACTTATATTTGACCATTAAAATAAAAATATTTTATTTAATATAAATAAATATATTTTATATGTATATAAAATAAATATATTTCATATTTATATTAAATATATACATAGATGAAATATGCGTCGCGTTAAAAAGAAATTGCAATAGATTTATATATTTATTTATATATAAATCATAGTAAATTCCATTTCATTTCACTATGTTTTTATCTAAAAATCGATTTTTTTATTTAATCGCAAAATCCTAAGCTTTGAGTACTTTCTGTTTTGGTGCTCAATGGACTTTGAACCACTGTGCGACAACGACGTCGCAGCTGTTTTCGCGAGCAACTTGAGCAACGTCCTTGGCCATTCTCCTGCTCGCACTTAAGCCTTTCTCCAGCCACCAGCTCAACCCACATTCCCTCCCATTCCCACTTCCATTTCCGCACCCGTGCCCCCCTTACCTAGCCCTTCCCTTACCCCTTTCTTTCTACATAGACCCCCTGCTGTTGTTGTTGCTTTTGTTGGTGGCGTTGTCTGGCGTTGTCTGCAAAGTTTTCCATATTTTTAGTGCCAGCAGAGGAAGGAGGATGGGAGAGGGGGAGAGCGGGTGGGTGGGATGGTGGCAGCAAGCGGTGCAGAGAGAGAGACAGACATTTAGAGTTTTCCAGTTTCCCACTTTGCAATAAGTTTCAAACTTAAATAAGGATAATAAAATGCTGTCGACTGCACTTTTGCCCCCCTCTCCCCGCTCCTTCTCTCTCTACCTCAGTATCCTGGGATGCTCTCTCTTGCTCTCTCTTTCTCTGTGTATGTGTGTGTGTCTCATTTGTTCGCTCAGAACCCAGACTTAGGTACCTATACCCCATCTCGTTTTCCTCCCGTCTGACGTCCTTGGGTTCTGTCTGCTCGCTGTCTGCTGCTGCTGCTGCTGCTGCCGCTGCAACAACAACTGAAAGAAGAACAACGACTTTGCCTGCAACCTTGCCATGCCACACCGCCCAGCCCACTCCCCAACCCCAACCCCACCCCTTCTGAAGCATGATTCACTCTTGAACAACTTTTTAACATAATGAAATCAAATAAAATGTAGGTAGAAGCTGCAAGCGGATGCAGCTAAAACTCGGAGCTCGGCGACACCCCGTACATACATATACAGATATACATACATACGTATCTGTGTGCATTTTAATGTATCTGTGAGTGCGAGTGTGTGTGTGTGTGTGTGTGTGTTAGGGAATAATAAAATATATATGTATTCCACTTGTCTGCGGTTTCGCTGCTCGTTTCCTCTTCCGCCACTGGCATCCCACTCTGTGGAACACTTTCGCTTTCAGCCAAGAGCTGCGAAAGAATGCAGCCGCAGATACTCGTGTGCACAGATTGAGATATATGTTCTGAGCAGCTAATGAGCCGCATGAATGCAAATTATTCTATGATTACCTACAGATACATATGTCTATTGCGTATTGATCAGCTGATTTCTGTTGGAATTTGATCAACTTTTTCGTTGCTCAAAGTTGTGTCTTCATTGCTGTAACTGTATCTTTTGAGTGATTCTTGTTAAAGACATATCTACATGAAGATAATCAGTATTAAAGATACATTAAATTCAAGGATCAAGCAATAGTTTTACATCTAAGCTTCTGAAAACTATAATCAGATTTTCTTGGAATTAGCGATGCTTTTCGTAGCTCAAATGAATATGTGAATCTTCTGTGGCTGTCCCTTAGGGGAAGTATATCTTCATGGGATTCAACAAAGTTGAATTCTATTTAAGGCTTACAAACATGTAAAAGATATTAAGATACTATTACTTGAGCAGCAAGAATCTATTTTAGAGGAGAGGAAGTAATCTATGAGGCAACATTTTTCAACAAAGCTCAAAGGTTATCTTGATAGGACATCTCCTGTGTCTGTATTCTCTGATTCTAAGAAATTGTCCTGGGACTGTAACTGTATCTAACTATTTTGTATAATATTTGTATTTTGTAAAGCTGCATTACTTAATGTCCCTTTCAGTCCTCTTAAGACTTTCCAAGTGATATTAAGAACTGACATCTGGCTTGACTGGAATTTGAGATACTTTCCTTAGCCCAATTTTACTTAAATTGATTGATTATTTTGATAAATCCCTCAGTTTGTGTCTGTTCTGTATCCTCTAGAAATACAATATGTTTGCCCAGCTTTACCCATCTACTCGTAGTATATTTTGTGACATTTCTTCAGGAAAAAGTGAGTAAATTCTGCATCTATTCCTTGGCTTACATCTTAACTTGTTGCCTTCAAAAGTTACCAGCTTTGAAGCATATTTATTTCTGTAACAAATATGCAATCTTTCACGAATGGTTGCCCATAGTTGAAACCATTTAGATCGACTCTGGCTTGGGCTTACACAGGAAAAAGTTCTGTATATTTACGGAGTATCTTTGTGGAGTTAAGCTTAAGAAAATATTTGTCAGATACTTAAGCGTTGGAAGTTGCTGGAACTCTAGAATTTTATATTGAAGCTGCTGCTGCAGCTACTTTTGAATCTATTTATAGTAAATTGTTGCATCAGTTTCATTGTGAATTTCTCTCTTGTAGATTTTCCCCGCTAGAAGTATTTCTCCGGAAATTTTGTTGTTATTCCTTTAATGGCTATAAATTCATCTGCTATTACTTAGCCACAATGGTGTTATTTGAAATCGTTTCATGATTGTACATTTCAAGAGCTTTAATATATGTTTCCCCTATTCCGCCTCGGTGTCCCTTAAAATGATTAGCAAAATCACAAGGACGAGGACGAAATGGGAATCGATGGACGGAAGTTTTTGTTATTTGAACACAAAAGTTGGATGCTGTCCATCAGGGACTATATATACGTATATACATCACTCCATTTGCGAATATGTGTGTATGTATGGACATCCTTTTCGCCATCGCTTGTCCTTCTGGCTCTGACTCCAATTGAGCCGCAAAACAAAAGGGACGCTGCCCTCGGGCCAGACCGATTCCTTCCTTCTTTTTTGTTCAGCTGCTACTACCCAGACAACAATTTAAATATTTTCTAACCAAACTGCAAATCAGTGGAAGGCAGAAGGGAGCCGGGGCAAGTAATGACCCAACTGCGAGGCTGCTCATTTTGGCAAACAGCCTCTAGCACCCCTCGGACTCCTGTCATCAGTTGGGATGCGACATAATGACAATTGCAGTGCAACTGCTACATTTGCTCAGCTCCACCTCCACCGCCACCGCCCCAGACATGCCACCAATGTTCCTCCAAGCCCCATCCCTTCGTTGACAGCCTCATTTGTGGGCTGCCTCTTCTAATGAGCCCGACTGAATACCCCTGAATCGTTTCAACCAAATTGTAGGCCAGCAAACCAAGGTTTCAAAGGCTGGAAATGTTGGAAATGTGTGCGTCACTATTTCCCTTCGATGGGAGGCCCCTCAAATCGTGTGCTGTCTGTGATGCTTCAAGATATCTTCAAGTATGGCTCCAGATGCACTGCCCGCAGTACATAGGAATCTAGTGGATCATATACAGAGCCTGGACCAGCATGCCGATGATGCAGAATAGCTCTGAATATTGGCCTATCCGATATGCAATTGATCAACAATGTAGAGCGAGAACGAGCGCCTCTGAGTTGAGGGTTTTGTCCATTCGATATAATGATTTACGAGTGGGAATTACTAGAAGGAATTGGGTAATTTCAAGGGAGCCTGTTCGACGCTCTTCATAGAATTAGCCTCGTGAAATCCTTCTTTTTTTGTGTATTTGCTTCCGTTTGGGTGCGTCTTGTTTTAAGCTTGACTTGTCCATCCTTTGCCAGACCCACTGCCTGACCCCTGACCTCTTCTTGTCCTTCCTCGCACCCCCCCCTGCTGCACAGGACAGCTCATCCTGCGCTTCATTTCGTGCGCTGTCGTCCATCAGTGAAATAAAAATGTCACTCCCATTGCAATCCATCACGCGACAAATGTCTCTCGTCCCTGGACCCTGCTCTTCTGCTCCTGCCCCGCTCCTTCTATCGTTCTATCTCTCACTATGTTTCTCTCGTTCGCTCTCTCGCTATCTCTTTCCGAAGTCCTAGTGTGTGTTTTTTGGGCGTAAATGTGCCGAAAAAAGGAGCTGTAGGACTCCTGAAGGATCTGCGGATGAGCAGGAGGTGGCGGAGGCAGAGGCGGCCCAAAGCCAAAGCCAAGCCCAACGAATGACGTGACATGGCAAAAACTTTTAGTTTTCCTCACAACACGCAGTGGGCGGCAAGAGGCGTGGCACATGTGTGTGTCTGTGTGTGTATTTGCAACGCTGCATTGTTGTTTCTTTTTTTTTATTTTTCCCTTCAGTTTTTCCCTTCATTTTTTTTTGTCTGCTATTTTTATGTGCCTTAGTCGGAGTTTGTCTTTCGCTCTCTGGCTGGAGATTGCATCCAAAATTTATGCTGTGCGGGGGAGGAGAAGCAGGAAGCAGAGAGGAGCGAGGAGGAAGGAGGGTGAACGGGCCTTGGCCAAAATGGCCGCTCGAGTCGATTATTTATAAGCACTGACAGCGTCGCGTCAACTTGATGATAAACTATGTTTGCCGCGGCGCCCTAATTGAAAATAATGTTAGTCTTCCCCGCCACCAGAAGCCACCCACCCTTCCACCCCCTTCCACTCCGATGGCCAGGCTTTGTCCATCCTCCAAAATGGAAGGGAAAAAGTTTCCGAGCAGCCAAAAACTGTAGGCGCACTGGACGTATACGCAATGTCACGTAGGCGAACGGTGTGCATCACTCCGCCCCCCCAGAAAAAAAAGAGAGACAGACAGAGCATGGGTGGGGGGTGAAGAGTCGAAAGTGGCTCAGGGCGGGTGGGTTCTGGGAGGGTGGCTCTACAAAAAATGGCGCAGCCCCCGAAAAATTGCAATCAACTGCAAAATTGCCGACGTAAACGATGGCCAAAAAAAGAGAACAAAAAAAGCATTTTATATAGGAGAAAAAGAGTAGAAGAGGGGGGAGGGGCAGAGGGCAGGCAGGCAGGCACGGAAAATGGCAAAGACTGAGGAAAGTAAAACGAAAGGAGAGGTCGCTAAGGAGAACTGCAGCCAGCAGCTGCCAGGACACGTACAACGACGCGTCGGAGACGCTGACGCTGATGGAGTCAGGAGCCAAAAACGATGTTTGCCACCCACTCTACCCAGGGACAAGTCTTCCTCCTCATCCTCCTGCTCCACCCTACGTTTTTACTTCCTTTTCAGCCTTTTCCGCCTTTTCCCTTTTCCTTGTTTCCTGTGTATGTGTGTGTGTGTGTGTGTGTGTGTGTATGTTGTTTTTTGCGCCAACCTCGTCGTAAAAACAAACTGAACTGAAAAGCAGCCCAAGGAAGCAGCAACCGAAAAGAGCCCCAAAAGCGGCTCCAGCTGCAGCAGCACCGTGGAGCCGACATCTCCGGGGAAAATGGATCGGAGGGGTGGGTGTGTGTATATAGAAGAGAGCGGAAGACTGTCGTGAAGGAGCAGGCCCAAGCAGCTCAAGCAAAAGGCCAAGGAAACGAGCAAATCAAGTGGCACAAATGGCGACTAGGTGTATGCCCTAGAAATAGAGCAAAGAAGTGACAAGGATTTATGGAAATGCAATTTTTAGATGTTCAACGGAACTATGGAAATAACGAGATATAAGGTGGAAATCATTAAAGAGAGAAGAAAAGAATGGATAAGAATGGAAGCATAGAAAAATATCAAAATAACAAAGATCAAAGGACGGAAAATCGAAGAGAATAACGGCCAAGAAATCGATTGGATAGAATGAAGATGATCTTGCACAAAACCATGTGAGCTTACAAAAAGGAAAAGAATGAATCTTTATTGAATGAAAACACAAAGAATGAAAAAGCAATATTTCCATCACTTGCTTCGACACACAATTTGTCAGATAAAAAAATCCACAAATTTTAAAGTATTTGCCAAATTTGAATCTGCTGAGAAATGGATCTCTATAATTTGTACCCAGATGAAAGCGTGAAGCTCAAAAACTGGCTCAAGAATTGAAACATCAAACTGGACCCGTCGCCAGTTCCGGGATGAACGGCCCGTGGCCAGACTCGTCAACAAGGTTCATAGGAATCCTGGGCACCGAGGGAGCAATTGAACAACTTCTCTTCTGCATAATGTACAGCCAATACGAAAACATCTGAGATGATCCGCCCAACTATTTCTAAGAGCATTTCCAGATCTGCTATCAAAACTTTACAAATGAATATATGTGTCTGTTTTAAAGCATTTTCCATCGCTAACTCTTGTCGTTCTTTTAATTTTTTGCGGCTTGTCGAGGTAACCCACTGATTGGTCTGCGTGAATGTTAGGGTACTGTAAAAACAGGCAGAAATTCCATTAATTTTTGTCCTTCTTATCGCTCGGTGGCTCAGTGGGTCGTTGATGGTGGGTGGGTGGTCGGTGGCTGGTGCTGGTGCTGCTGGGAGGAGCACTCTATTCCCATCGCCCCGCTTCGCCCACTTCATTCCGCTTGCAATCTTTCGTTTTCAGGGTTCCCTGCGTGCCGTTGTGTGGCAGCTTTGGCTTAGCAGCGTCACGTGCTGCAGCGCAAACTTAACGCATTTCCGTGCCAAAGGAGACCAAGTAGGTGGCCCTCCACCCGAGCCCCGAAAACCGCCCACCACCCAACGATGCCGAACGGGTGGTGGTAGGGGGGCAGCTGCGTGCACAAGGACCTTATTGATGGCTGCAGCGACATGGCTACGAAAATTTATTGAAGCGTTAAGTTGCTGCCTTCGGAGACTTGGTTTAGTTTGCTCTCGTCTCTCTCCCAGCAACTCCCGGACTCCCTGACTGCCCCGGTCCCCGATGCCCGATGCCCCATCGTGCAGCATTTCCCAGCTTCCCATTTTCCGGCTTTCCCCGCAGGTATGCACTGCTGCTCTTTTGCATGACCCCCCAGACCAGCGTCTTTCTGTCTGTCTGTCTGTCTGTCTATCTGTCTTTCTATATGTCCTGTGTGTCCTGTCCTGTCCTGTCAGTCCTGGAATGTCCTCCCTCCTCTCCAGCGAGTGGTTTTCAGTGTATGCTTGTCCAGCTGTTGGTCAATACACGAAAAATGCATTACCACTGTGTAATTGTATTTAATTAGATGTTTGACAAAGCCATTCCGGCCAGAAACAGACAGAAGCCCCAAAGGGCGGAAGAGTATTGCGATGGGCTGTTTCAAGGTGTTAAATACCTCTTCAAGAATGAAAAAACCACTGAGAATGTTTAGCAGAAGAAGAAAATAAAATTGGAATCCCAAATTGAGAGGGAAATGGCTTCCTTTACAGATATATATACTCCTCTTATTGGAATTTTGAATGCCACAGCAATCGGAGGACCAGGATATGTCGTCCATATGGTCTCCCAGATGGACTTCTATAGATGGACTTGAAAATATCCATCTATTACTTCTTTTTATCTGTCAATATCTACCCGGATAAACCCACAAAAATAGTTGGCATAAAGACATTTGATTATTTAATTATTTTATTAATATTTGTACATAATTGTCTAGGTTAATATTTTAATTAAAGTTTAAATAATTTCTGAAGAAAACACTTTCGGTCGTCTAATCTGTCCACTGGTTGGCCATGGCTTGGCCTTTATCGTACCTTCATCCTTCGGGAAGTCCGTTTTGTAAATGTGTAAAGTCCTTTTCGGTGGAGTGTATTGAGCGGTAGAGCACAAATCTGAAACTACAAGCTTCATGATAACGAACCATTCTTGAGGGGACTGAATATCATTTACGAGCTGCCAGACTTGGACAGTTTTTCGCAAATTGAAATCTAATCTGCTTTCCGGGATATCTGCTTGGGTCTACTCGTTCTGGATGGACCCTATTGAAGAGTCTCGCCCCAGGCACTGAATTCGTGACGTATCCGGTGGTTCAGCAATGCTCCGTAGGTCAGCAGCCACTGGTGCAACGTCTGGCATTGCTGGTAGTTCAATGCTGTATGCTATATATTCTTTTGAAACTTATAAATGTTAAAGAAATTATTAATTGGAAATAATATCTAAACTCTGATTAACTCCTGCAAGAACTACAAGCAAAATCCATGTTTTTGACCATCACATAAGAAGAAATCAACCTTTCTACAATGATATGATGTGAGAAGATGATACTAGATACAATAATTTCAAAGGAGATTGATTAAATGGTAAATTAAGCTTAACTTATGGACCTTGGGGAATGACACACGATACTCTATAAGAACATGGAATCCAGTGAGCCACTTTATTCAATGATTGATTCATGATTTATGCAAAAACTATCTTATTATATTATCGAAGAATCGCCGACAGAGGCAACGCTAAATTATATACCGATCATTTGCATTCCTCATTCAAAAGCTTAAAGCAAACATACTTATATTTTGTCTATAATTTCAGATACATACAATATATCTCCATGTCGATTGTTGTCCTTCTTCCTACTATTATTCGAGTACAATGTTTTTACCCTTCTATTATACAAACTTATTCGAAAAGCATTTGATGAATGAACTCTCTATTGTATTGAAGAGTGAAATAATTGGCAAAAATGAATGAATGAAAGGCATAATAATATCTCCTCCCCTTATTTTCTTTGACTCCACGAAAAGCCGAAAACAAAACTCGCTGTTTGGAATTTTACTATAAATTATTTATCTAGAATTTCTCTCTAAATAGTAAGGGCTTGTGTTGTTCACTCTCGCCTGCTGCCACATTGCCGTTGGATCCGCCTGCCATTGTATCCCCGTTGGACACTGCTCTGCTTGCAACGTGCACCATGCCCGGGGAGAGGGGGACTGGTGATGGCAGAGGAGCCAAAATGTGTTTATTTGCCGACTCTTCATGTCGATTAAGGCAAATTAATAGTTTATTTATTTTTTCGCCGCTCTGACATCAAAATAATTCGACAGCCAACATGGCAGGTGGAGTGGCAGTTGCCGGAGGAGGGGTTGGGGTGACCAGCTAGCTAGGGGCTGGTGTGGGGGTGACAGCAGTTTGGCAGAGCAGAAAAAGTTGGAAAAAACCACTCGAAAGTAAATAAGAAATTTCCCAAATTGTTGTGCCATTAAAAAATGAATTAAAGAAAAGCTTCGTGCATGGGAGCGATGGATTGAGGGGGGGGTTTAAGAGGGGACTAAACTGTTGTTTTTGAGTGATGGGCGCCATTTTGTTTTGTTCAAGTGTGGTGGAGGGGTGTGGGGGGTGGCCGGGGGACGGGGACTCCTGCATTATCGATGAGGCGCCAAATTGATTCCAAGTGCCGTTACGTGCATGTAATTTGACTTCCACAAGGGTTGTCTAAGAATAGGGAGTAGTGGGAGTAATGGGAGTAGAGGGTAGGCTAGGGGTAGGGGGTGCCATGAGGGAGTGAGAAGTTGTTTCTAGCAACTCGAAAAACGCATAAACACAACAAAGGAGAAGGAGACAGCAAGCTCGCTAGAGGGAAAGAGAGGGAGAGGCTGAGTAGCACTCTTGCAACATTTCGTGTTGCAGGCATCAGCAAGGAGCAGCAAAATGCAGCAAAGGCTCAAGAGAGCGCGCTGCCAAAGAGAGAGCCCAACTGAAACTGAAGTTTCACTCAAGCCGAGGGCAGCGCAGTCAGCGTCAGCGCAAGCAGCAGCCGAGGCAGTAGCAGATGCAGCAAAATGCAAAGCCCAAAGAGAGTCGCCAAGCATTCAAATGCAAAGCCCAAAGAGAAGCTAAGCAGGAGCCCAAAGAGAACAGCTCCCCAGAGCAAGCTGTCGTAGAGTCGTTCGGCCGCTTAAAGAGAGAGCAAACGAACGTGAACGCGTGCAGTTCGGAGTCGAGAGTCGAGTCAAGTGCCGTTGCTGGAGTGCAAAACTTTTGCAATGCTGACCAGCTGTTAGCCGTAAGAGAGGGAGAGCGAGACCGAGACCGAATGCGAGAGAGAGCCACAGTACGACCGGCTGGAGGGGGAGGGCTCGATAACGTTCGACTGCACTGCTTTTGGGCGCCTTTGCCTCTGCAGGCCCTGCACTCTGTCTGACTGTCTTTAGCCACGTGTGTGTGTGGCGTGTATGTGAGTGTGTCCATTCCCTTGCCCTTACACCTCTCCATTCTACACTGCCGCAGACCTTCGGCCTGCGCCTCTGCACGCACCGTCGCTGGCGTTGTATGATAGCCGCAGCCGCAGTTCGGCCGACTGGCCACGCCTACGCCTGCAACACACCCACGCAAAAGAGGCGCTAGTTAGGATTGGTTCAAACGGCTGGACACGACATGCATGAAGCCAGGGCTAGGGACACGACACGACATCCCCCCTCGAACGCCCACCCGCCTACTACCCACCACCCCCCTCTCGACACTCGTCCTTCCTGTTGCTGTTGCTGTTTCTGCTGCTGCTTCTCCTCTCTTCGCCACACTTCTTGGCCCCTCTACTGCTACTCGTCTCTGCTTCGGACATGCCGCGTAAAAAGCCGCTGCTGCTGCTGCTGCCGACGCCAGCGTCGACCTTTCCTGTAAAAATTTTTGGGGATTATTGATGGGCGGCATGTGGGGTGGTGGGGGGGTGGACTGTGTGTGCATCTACTGCACACCTTCATCCCCTCTAAAGTTTTTGTTTTTACTCTTAATTTTTTTCTTCTTTTTTTTTGCGAAAAGCAAAGTATATTGATTAAGCACATTTGAAAGAGAGCGAGAGAGAGCAATAGAGAGTGTGTGTGTGCGTAGGGGATGCGTGTATGTGTGTGTGTGTTTAGGGTGGTGCGGGGAGGGTAGAACATAACTGCATAAATGAGGCTTTAAGCTTGTTAACAGCCAACTGACGCAGCATCGACGTCGACGTCCAACGTCAACGCGAACATCGACGCAACGCCGCTGCCAGCACTGTCCGGCGCTTCGTTTGGTAAAATGTGTTTTTTTTTTGTGATTTTTTTTTGGTTGGTATTAGAGCTATGATGAGGCTGGTGGAAAACTAATCGTGTGTGTGAGTGTGAGTGTGTGTGTGTGTGTGTTTGGGGGTGCCTAGAGCGGGCGAAGGAGGGGATCCTGGTTAATATGTTTCTCATAGTTTTTGTGTAGACGCGGACACAGCATTCGCCTTTTTGTCCATATTTTTCGGGTTAATTACGCAGAGTTTTGCGCACAAATTTTAACGGTATTGTAGATAAGGGATTGTAAAATGGGGATTACCTCTAGAGGGCATGATGTATGTACAATATGGGGTTGTTATATGTATTTTAGAGCTCTTAAATAGAAGGGATTAGCACCAAAGACCAAAGGAGTGGATCGCATAAGGAACATTACAACTAAAGGATAGAACAGAGAGTAATGTAGGTAATCGATATATATGGAAAGAGAAATTTCATAAAAAGAAGGACTTAACACTACAAAGAGGTTTACCCATGATATATGTACATGGCAGAGAACTGGATACTTACGCAATTATACTTTGATCTATTATAGGATGGAGCATAAGATGGGGGAGGTATGCCATAGACTTCTTAACATGGGAGATAGAGAGAAATGACTGGAAGGCAACCAAAGCTGAAAAAGTATAAAACCCCTTAAATGATATGCCAAGGATTCTTTTTATTATAGACAACTTTCTGACAAACTTTATCATTAGGAATCATAGGACTCCATCCTATAGAATCCCACCTTTTGGCGGCACTTTCAATCAATAAATTTTCAATTTTCATTATGTTGAGAAACCCATGATACGAGTATCAAAAAGAAAAACCCAGACAGAGCCACATTTTCCTTTCCACGCAACTATTGAGAATATGAATACATATCTCCCAAGCCACACGAAAGAGCGCAGGACGTGCTTTATGTCCTGGCCAGTCGATTGCCAGAACTAACCTGGCCGAACACAACTGTACTTCCCTGTGGGTTGTCTCGAATCGAATTCATTTGCGAATACATCGCGACATGGCAATCGCTCTAAACAAACACAAAATGCAATAAATTCAGAGAACCAAAGAACCCAAACCCCAAGTCCGAAACCGAAACCGAACCCGAAAATCGAATCGAGTGTGAGGGCAGGGGACCATCGATTATGGGCCCAAAAATCCCATAGCCGTAGCCGTAGCCGTAGCCGTAGACAACAGTCGACTGGCGTCCGACAAAAGGACCCAAAAAACAGGACCCGTTTTGCATGTGTAGCCGTAGCCCAAGTACATAACCAATAGATACGCATTGATATAGTTCTCCTCGGAAGAGGATAACCAGACAGAGAGAAAGGGAGAGGAAGGAGAGAAAGGACTGGTGCCAGTGCCAGCCAGTCATAGACATAAACGAACCGGCAACCGAAACACACGAAAGCCCGAAAAACCGAATCCGTAACTGAACCGAACCGAACCGGTAGCGGTACTGCTACCAGGGTCCTGGCCATGGTCCTTCTGCTGGTTCGGTCTTGGGGAGTCAGAGGGCGCTCTGACCATTCCCTATCCTTTTTTCCTTTTGTTAATTAAGTTTCGTTTGTTTTGCGAGCGCCCTCAGACCGCATCGTTGTCGTATTTGAACTCTGGCCAGGACATGCCTGGATAAGGAAGAAAACACCCACCCGCACCCAGTCGCACACTCACACACGAGCTAAGAGAGGCTGAACCAGAGATACATGGGACAGGTGAATGAGATTTTATTTTATTTTCGATGCGACATGCGACATGCGACATGAGACATGCGGGCGGTCAATCCAGAGTTTGGTTCAAATCAGTTCAGCTCAGTTCTCTTCGGCTGGGTGTTCCGGTTCATTGTCCTGGCCGCTGGTTAAAGTTATTTCGAAGCAGTTTGGATCATCTTCAAACCGATCCGCCTTGGCCCTTGGGGGCCTTAAGAACCAGAAAAGAACTCATACCGAAATAGATTGATTTTTTGCCGATTCAACACAACAGCGGTGAGACCGGTGGGGGGAGGAGAGGGACTTATGGCCAACTTACTTTAATTAATAACTTGTCAGTGTGCAAATGACATGGGAGGAAGCTACCAAGTTAACGCCCTTGGGCGAAAGCAATTTTCAGCTAGCTGGCCGTCAACTGCGTTTTGGCCAACATCTTCTTCGTTTGTGGCTTAGTGGTTCTTGAGTGTACAAAGAAGCAGGAGGGCGAGCCTTTAGACCCAGTCAGATATGTTTTGGCTTGGGATTCAAATGAGTCTAGAATGTTATTGAACCATTTCATGGATATCATTATGTAATATACTTTGATGTATCTTATTTATATATACTTGAGAATGGGTTCTAATAAAGAATACCCACTATTTATTCTTAATTCTTAAAGGTGAGATAACGAAAATGTGCGTGTGAGCATGAAGCAGAATTGCGTAAAACTTAATCGCAAGAGGCTAACTACGCCACTGATACGGAGACTAGTTAGCTGGTACGTAATTGACACTCAGGCAGAGAAAGTGGCATAAAATGCCAACAACTTCATCTCTTATTTGAGTATGACATTGACCAAAACAACATAAATAGTTTACAATCGTACGGTAAATGGTTTGAGGTCGGATCGTTCCTTTATCCGCTATAAAAATGTGCGTTTCGCAGAGGCGAAAGCACTTTCCTTTCTTTTGAGGGAATTGCCATGTTGGCTAATGAGCAGTACAATCTATCAAGTGTTGTATCATCTCTGTTTGCACTGCTTACTTTCTGGTGGATTCTCAGCACTGCTTTATAGGGACAGCGCAAGTCAGACGCTTGAATGCTTCTCCACACCAAAAAATAAACTCTTTGCTCGCTTTGCCACTTTGCCACTTGAACAGTTTCCAGCGCTTGCATAGGGGGTCCCCCCCGGCAACCACCGCTCTTCAGGCAAAATTGTGGAATTTCACTCAAAGGTCAAGAAGTTGAAATGCGAATCAAATAGAATAAATAAAAGTTCAAGACATACACCGTGCACCACACCACACCACACCACACCACACCACACCACACTCCCTTTCCAGTGGTTATATGATGACTCCCCCTTGGCCGTCGCCATCTCCATCTCCATTTTGGCCAGCGTGCAGCCATGTTGACCCAATTTTTTAGCCCTACTGTCGTTTGTCGGTTGCTTGTCTGTTTGTTTGTTTGTTTGTGCAAAATGGGTTAAAAGTTTTGTGTGTGTGTGTGTGTGTGTGTGTGTGTGTGTGTGTGTAGCTTAGGGGCTGCTGGCTGACTGGGGGTTAAGTTAAGTAAGGCAAACTTAAACAGCTCCGGCTCCATGACTCCCAGCTCCCAGCTCCCGGCTGCCGACTCTTCGCCCTGAATCTCTCCATTCCCCCATGTGGCCCGCGCGAAATGTCACACAATGACGCAGCGCTTAAATGGCGTTTGCTGGAAATACAAAAGGGGCTAACAGGAGAGGAAGCTGCAAGAATGTCAGTGTCCTTCAAGGATACCCACCCCCGACTCTGACTCTGACTTTGCCGCCGTGACAAATGCAGGGTCCAGGGTGCAATTTAATAGAAAAAGTTAAATTAAACGCACTGACATGGGTTTTTTGGTATATGGGGGGATTCAGAGTCCTAAAACTAGGGTGTGCCGCCATTGAGGGTCGTGGAAATGGCTTATAATCGTATATAAATTGACCGTGAATTAACGGACCATTTAAGATATACAAGTAAAAATATATTAAGCTAGTTTATCTAATAGTTATCCTTGATGTTCGATGTCCTGCCATGTAATCTATTATAGTACTTCCCATGTGCCTCTGCCTCTCATTTAGATTTGATCAGTAGTTTTTTGGGACAACTTTCCATGTCCTATGTCTGTAGTTTGGCACCCCATTTGTTAGATGATTGGGTAGATCATCTAGTAGGAGATACTTGCGGAGCTTTCCTGGCCCCATTGCAAGGCATGCAACCATCACCTCATCCCCATACCCATCTCCAGGGTTCCCTCCCATACCATCCCCTCCCGTCCCAGCACCATCATCATCAGCCGCATCATAATCGCGATTAAATTGCAATTTTTCTCACTTAAAGAACGTAATTCGCTTCGAGCCAACAATAATGACGGCCAAGTTAATGTTTTGCTTACCACATTCATTTGAGCTCGCACCGAACTTTGGACACGGACATGGACATGGCTGGAGAAGAAACGAAAACGAAACAGAAATGAATAGAACAAGACCAAGAAGAAGAGTGTAGTGGAGTGGAGTACTCGTACCTACCTATCGCTGTGGCTGTGGCTGTGGATGTGGCTGTGCCACGCGAAGGGGCGCATGGGGCCGGCTTTGCTCTGGGAGGATGAGGATTCAAGCAAGATGTGGCATAGTACGGAACATAATTAATAACTCAATCCAAGCGGAAACCTTAAGACAGGCATTCAGCTCAGTTCAGTTCAGTTCAGTGGAGTTTGACTTGACTTGAGTGGAGTGGAGAGTTCCAGATGGAGATGGAGCTGCAGATGGAGTTGGGGTTTGGGTTGGAGGGGGGTTTTGCTTCTCATGTCTGCCGTTCGCAATTCGCAAATTCCAGCAATGTTTTCGCACTCTCCTGATGATGATGAAGTGCGTGAAACGATTGACTCCATAAGGATGGTAGCGTGTAGACCTCTTCAGACCTTCATAATTACAAGAATTTCTTTTTGTGAGACATACTTTCCATTCCTCTATGAATTGATCCCTCAGAATGTGGAGAGAATGATGTATAGAGTAGTGCTATTGCTCTGTATCGTTTTCTTTGCGTTTCGTTTGTGCCCACGCATCCCATCCACAAGGCAGGCGGCAATTAAAGCCGGCCGCGCATGCGCAATGGCAATGGCATTGGCAGTGGCAAGGCGGAAGCGTCTCCGCTTCTGAGACGCACTGCTTGCGCTAACCCGTGATTAAGTTAATGAATGGACTGCCAGACGCACCTACGAGTATCTAGTCCCCCACCCGTCGCCCCTCCATGTGGGGAGCGTTGGTCTGTAATTAGCAGAGTGCGTCTAACGGCCTCGTACTGGGTCTGGTACCAGGTAGTGTGGTGGTGGGGTGGGAGACCCCTGGTGAGGATCGGGCGGAAGGCCCACGGGCCGTGGGCGTATTGGGGAGGTGTGTTTGATTGTTCAATCATAAACGGCCTGCCACAACTGAGGCAGGACTAATGACAGTGCTCCGGAGGAGTGCGCTGTTTGCTTTCGCAATTAGTTAGGTAGCTCTCCCCACTCTATATGGTGGGCAAGGAGGGGACTACTATTGGGCTCTTAAGTGGTTCTATTTGGCGGGGGCTGATCTTGATAAACGGCGAATGAATGGGTTTATAATGGATTTCTCCCCAAGCGATTGCATCACAAAATGATATAAAAGAGGGTTGCCCCATGAATGCAAAGAAGTGAAATAGAATGGTAAGAAATTATGCAATAATCTTCGGTGTGAAAAAGAATACAGGATACAATATTTCTGGTTGGTTCTTAATTGTTTCTGAAGATAATTGCCACAAGGATAACGGAACTGAAACTCTTAGAGTACCGTGTATAAAAATGATACATATCTGAACGAATCGAAATGGAAATAATTCATTCAGAAGTTCATAGTATCCCCAAGATTGATTTGAACATCAAGCGGCCATCGGAGATCCACTTTTGAAGAGTAAGAGTCCTCTAACCAGGAAGCAATCAAAACCCGGAACAGGTTTACCAAATTTCGCTTTCACTGGGCAGCGGAGCAGCCAGGAGAGCAGGAGGAGGACGAACGAGCAGGAGAGCAGAAGAACGATCCAGTGCGATCAGCAGGCAGCTGCTGTCAGCAGACAATCGGCGCAGTCGAGTCGATTGATTGAGTCGCCAAGTCGCGCGCAGCGTCGCCTCAAATTATATCGGTATATTTAAATGTGGCGGGTATTCTCTGCCCCCCTTGTGCTGCTGTTGCCTGTTGCCTGCTGCCTGCTGGAGTGTTAAAGAAATGCTGTATGTACTCGTACATTTTGCATACACCGATGTGTACATACATATGTAGAGAGGCATTTAACGCGCTGGTTGCATGTGAAACGAACAAGTTGCTGAAGCTGGGGACCTACAGCAACAGCAACAGCAACAGCTACAGAGCTACAGCTGCACCTGCAATGCATTTAATTGCAGTTAGAACTTGGCTTAAAGCCACAGTCATAACGGGGTATCTTAGCCGCCACAGCTCTTGGCTCTCTTCCGTTTCTGTCTTCTGTTGCTCTGTTGCTGTTTCTCTGGCCTGGTCTGGTCTGGTCTGGTCAGCGATGATGATGAATTGCATTTTGCACACTTTAATTGGACGAATGTGTAATTAAGTTGTGTGCCAGTTCATAAATTGAATGCAGCTCCTCCAGCTTTTCAGCTCCAGATCCAGCTACAGCTACAGCTTCAGTTCCCACTTCAGTCCCGAGTCCTCGCTCTGTACGGAGTTTGAATTTCCATGAAATCTTCAAATCAAACAAGACACATGCGTTGCGCATGCGCATTGTCCATCTGACCATTGCCACGCAAGTCCTTCTTCTACCGCGAAGAACGAAGGCACACAGCCATCAGCCACCAGCCACCAGCCACAGCCATCCTCCACCTTTGGGCCACCTTGCTGGCTGCTGCTCACTGAGCCGTCGTCGTCGTCATCGTCATCGTCGTTCCACTTCGTGTTCATTAACGCTTTGCCCATTAAACCTGAAAATGAGGACTGGTTCCTCACTGGAGCCCCGCTCTGCCCATCACCATCTGCCGCTGCCTCTGCCTCTGCTTCCTCTCCCTGTCCTCTTTTGGGCAGGCTCCTTTCGGAAAGCGTTTAATCGCATTTACATAGATTAGGCAGAATTTGTGTGAAATTGAAACTGAGCAAAAACAACTCAGAAAATCAACAACAAGAGAAAGGCCGGCGTCATCGCAAGACGAATTTTGCATACCCTTTGCAGATCGATCGATTCAAGGATAAACCCTATTAAATTAATCAATAACTGGCCTGAGGATTTCTTTGCTTAGATATTGATACTTCGATTAGATATAGCTCATGCCTCTTATGAAAGAAGACTATACCATTGACATAATTTTTAAGAAACAATAGATACAAACAAAACTCAGCCCTAAATTCTGTTCAGTTCCCAAATGTTAAATTTATAATTTCAAAATAGAATTGTCTTCTTTACGGCCATGGTACTAATTGCCTGAAGACCTACTTGTTGTGGTGACGTTTCGCCAGTGGCGACACTCTTCAACAAGGTCCCGGGATGGACCATGTGCACCTAAGCAGATATGTATCCCGGAACAGCATGACTCTGAAGGCAAATAACTGTCGTATTTTCAATGCACGTGTAATACAAAAAATTTAAAGGAACAGACACTCCTAGAGTTGGCTTCTGGCGAGGATGTGGTCCTCGAAGTGTTTTTCCAAGGCAAGGGAAAAAATACTAAACTATTACTCAAGAAAAACAACGTAAACTCCATCAATAACAATGAAATATTTGAGTAAATTATATTTCAGGAATAAATTACAAATATCGATAACAATGCAAATAATCAGTTCCGAAAACTCTGTCTTCCGATCACAAGAATTCCAAGCAGATGGTCAAAAAAAAACTTAAGAAGGTGAAGGACATGGTAGACTGTTTAAGTCTAGCCAATTTTGGGATACAAGGAACACACAAAAAAATTATATATTATACTTCAACTATGAAAGTACTAGAAAGACTAGAACTAACTTACATTACTGAATAATTACTTTGTAAATAGCAGCTTACTTTAGCTTACTTACTTGGCTTACTTTAGCTTCTACACTTTCAGCATATTTTACTTCCAGATCCCCATAAAACTGAAGAGCCCACTGGCTGAATAATCTTATCTAGCTTCACAGTTCTTCCGGAACTAGATTTGCCTGTCGTGTCTCCATCGATTTATCTATAAATAGGTAATGGTGGGAGTATGATTTTAGACATCATGATGGAGTGGGAATCGACCTTGACACCCATCAAGCAGTCGTGGCCGAGCGGTTAAGGCGTCTGACTAGAAATCAGATTCCCTCTGGGAGCGTAGGTTCGAATCCTACCGACTGCGATGTCGGTTTTCAATCTTTTTTTTTATATACTTGGCAGCCGAATTAATGAGTAATCCTAAGAAAGTATAGAAATAGTATTTTACATCCCTTTAAAACGGGCTTGTCTTGCACTTATTGCCAATGCACTTCCCCAGCCCAAGCTTTTGGCCCATCATATCTCAGCCATGCATATAAAATGTTGTGCCACTTTTCGTTCGTCTAACTACTGAAGCTCTACGAGTATCAGAAGCCATTTGGCTGCCTCAGTCCAGTCCACTCCAGCCAAAGCCCCAGCCCCCAGCCCCCATCTTCAGTCCCAGCCCCAGCCCCAGCCCCAGCCCCAGCCAATCTTTAGTGCATATTTTCTCGATGCTCACTTTCTTGTTCATTTCGTTCTGGCATTCTTTTATTTCTGTTTATAGTACCAGGTACTTACCGAATGCCGAAGGGTATGCTTCAGTAGTGTAGCGGAACCCAATGAAATATATACATATGTATTAAAGTATTGATGAATCTGTATCAGATATCGGTTGAATGGAATGAAAATAACCTCCAAATCATTTCAATTCCTCTTCTTACCTAAGTATGTTCATTATGGTTATATTCCCCTTTCCCGATTCCCGACCAACCATTAATTATGAATATCGGGGGGTATTCCCGAAGTCGGAATGGTCGAACCTTTTCTTTCATTTCTTTCTTTCTTCCCTAGTCTGCCATTTTTTATCACAACCCAAATTTCTTCATCAATTAAGAACATCAACTCGTTGTCGTTGCAGGAGGCGACAGGGAGGGGTAAGAGACGGCGGCCCAGGACAAGAACAAAGAGCAGGACGACGACGAAGTGCAGAAGGAGCTGGGTGGAAAGAAAAGGCTCGGGGAATGGCTATGGGATGGGGAGAAAATGGCGTCGGCTGCGACGCTCTGCTCTGCCCTGCTCTGCTCAACTATGCCTGTCCATACTTGTTATTATCCTTCGAGTCGAGGACGCTGACACTTTTTCGTCATTACTGTTAAAAGCGTTAAGGAAAAGGACGAAGAGCGAACCAACAAACAACAAAATGAAAAGAGTTTTATCAGGCAGGAAAAATAGAGAAAAAACCCAAAGAGAAAAATAAGCACACAAAAAAGGAAAAACGGGGAATACGGGAAAAGGGGAAGCGGGGAAAAAGGAAAACTAAAAGAAAAGAAAAATGCAAGGAGCTAGCATAAAATCTGTGTAGGATCGACTGTGTGCTGCAGAAGGAGTATTCGGGGAAGGGGGGGGGCGGGGGAAGGATGTTTGTTGGCCAGGGTGCCAAAAATTGAGGTTATCGCTGAGCAACGACAGCGGCAACGGCAACGGCAACGATGGGGGGGCCACCGAAGGAGCTGCTGCTGGGGGAGTGGAGGAGAAGTGGCATACAGGACGAAAAATGCCAAGGCGCGTGGGTCGGCATGTCCTTCATCAGGCTCATCAGCACGGACGTACAGAACGGACGGACAGAACGGACGGAAGGCGGAGGCAGCTGCAGCAGGATTCTTGTCGTCGTCGTCGTCTTCATCGTCGTCGTCGTAGTCCTCGTCTTGGTCTTCGTCTTCGTCTTCGTCTACGTCGTCGTAGTCCTGCGTGCTGCACGCGTCGTTGCACTTAAATGCCAAAATGTATTCCTCTCTCTTTTACCGTAAGCCCCAACCTAACCCCCTGATTGCCGTTTTTCTATCTTGGGCCCCTCTCGTCCAGGCACACATCTTATAACCATTCCGAATGACATTACGGGAGGGTATGTCCAGAGCATATGCTGTTTATACTCCATTTGCTGGTGAGTATTTTAGCTTGTATTGGATCTAAGTCTTTAAGGATGGCAGCCCTGCCTGAACAGGCAACCGAATCGATTCGGTGGGACTCGGGATTCGTCTCAGCTTTCTCATTCCGGACTGATCGAAACAGATGTCGCCATTTTCGCTGTGTTGGTTCGAAAAATTTCGGTTTTTTGTTCTCGCTCACTCTCCATTTGGTTTTCTGGTGGAAAGAATAAGCTTTTTGATTCCTGGACTCATTTCAGGAATCCGATGTTAGACATTTTGGTAGGACTACAAAGTGGACTAAACGAATTTGACTGCAACAAGGGACTATGTCCTTTTCTGCCACAGAAGGAGAGGGGCTCAGCATGGGTTTGCTCAGTTTTTAAGTTTTTACCTTCATCCTCTTGTTCTCGAATCGATTCTCCATTTTACTGGGTAGCAGCTAGTTCGAAGAATCCTTTTCCCGGCCTTGCACTTTCCTGCCATGCTTTTCTGTTACTCTTTTTTTTGCGGGTAGGGGGTAGGGGATTGGGGTTGGGGTGGAAGTTTTCCACAAGTTTTTGGCAGAGATTGATGAATTTTGATGATGTTTACGCGCAAAAGGAGAATTTTTCTTCAGCTGCATTTGTAGGTCTTTCCCTGCCCGCAATCCTCTCTCTCTTTTCGGTGCGATAGTGGGGGGGGGGAAGGGGGGAAATTTTGTGGCAACAGCGGCATCCTTGAAGTAACCTTAATCCCCTGGCACGAGGGGCGAAATGAATGATGTTCCATGGGCGGCGAAGGATGGCGGATCCTGCTTGCCCCAAGTCCTTCTGCGGGCTTTAGTTTCTGTTGTTGCTGTTGTTGTTGGTGCCTCAGCGGCCTGCATTCCTTGAGATGCCACTGCCACAACATCTCCCGCCCTCGCACCTCCTCGCCCTGGCATCCTGAGCTGCCTTGGTTTTATGTTTCAAGGATATCGTCTCATTTTTTACCCCACATTTTTTTTTGTGTGGTGCGTCGTCTCCCCTTGTCGTCGTCGTCGTCGTTGTCGTCGTTAGATTTTCATTTTCATTTTCATTGCAATTTCATTTGCTTGCCACACGACGAAACGAAACGAAACGCAACGCAAAAGTGGCCAGGACCCTTTGCAGTTATGCCCCAGTCCCCCCTGGTACTCCCCTGCCCCTAGTTGCACCCCTGTGTCCTTTGGTGCGTGTGGCAAGCAAGGACGCATATTAATATCCTTACTTAGCTGCATGAAATGTGCTTAGCACGTTTCCACACTTTACCACCCACCACCCACACCCCCTTTCTTCCCCCTTCCACCTCTCCCCCTTCTGAAGGGCGAGAGATCTTAGGTGCTGAACAGGAATTTTCCTGCCCCTGTCTTATCTTTTTTGGGGTGAACCTTGGAAGTTTTGCACTTTAAATTCTTGAAACGAATGCCCTTCCCAGACATGTATTTCAGTGGCGTGCCTCTTCAGGAGGCAGGCCCACTAATGAGGCGCTCTCTATAAGCAATTAGTTCCATTATAATTTGAACTTTTCTTCCTCTGCATTCTAGAATGAATATTGCTCTTGCCACATGTGGAGGAGGAATGTTGCCAATGGCAATCGATGGACGGCAGGCACAGGCGTGGGAGGAGGCTGCACAAACTGCACAGCATAGCAGCAAGGGGGCGGCGCAACAACACACATGAACACGAAGCCTGCTCCACGTGCAACAAGGACAACACAAAGACTACGTTTATGCAACAGTCATTCGCTGGAAATGACAGGCAACAAAAAGACAGAGAGAGAGAGAGAGAGAGAGCGAGAAAAAAATTCTCAAAGGAAATACAAAAAAAAACAACGAAAATGTGCAAATGGAATGAAAATGAAAACCTACCAGAGGAGGCTGCAAGTGGATGTGTGTGTGTGTGTGTGTTGCACTTTGATGCTCTTATTGCGTTTGCCACACACACACACTCACACACAGAAATAGACAACAAGGAGAACGCAAATCAAATGAAACACCAAAAAACACAGACAACGAAAAAATCATCCACAGAGAGAGCTTGGCACAGGGAACAGGGAAGGGGGCGAGATGCAGGAGAGAGAGGGAGAGAGAGAGAGAGAGAGGGGAAGCGAAGAAATTGAGTGCCGCCCATGCAATTTGCAGTTATTGCCCCAAAAGGCATTGCCACCCAGCCTCCACCCCGCGCCCGTTTTTTGCTGGCAACCGGCCGAGGCTTTCATTTCGTCAGGATGAAAATTTCATTTTTGTTTCACTCGCTTTCCTATTTTCCTGGGCGCCCTTTGCTTGCCTGCCACGGTGCCTGGTGGGGCAAAAAGCATCTACAGCATTGCCAAAAAATTTCCAACCGGACGCAGTTGGTCAGTCCTGCCCCTGCCCCTGCCCCAGCCACACACACACATAGACAGGCTTCACCTACGCCCCGGACAAAAGTCTGCGCACAAATGTATGCAACGGCAGGCGGGAACTGGGAACAGGAATGCGGAAAAATGCAAAAGAAAATGTAAATGAAAAGAGCGTGTGCTGCAAAGTGAAAGCGCAAAAGCAACAAGAACAAGAAGCAACAGAGGCACTGGCAGAGGCACTGGCAGAGGCAGAGACAGAGGCACGGCAGAGGAAAACACACTAAAAAGAAAAACTAATTCGATTAATCATCAGGCCAAAAGGCAGTAGAAATAGCAGCAGAGAAAGCAGGGGGGTAACCAGGGGCCAGGGCCAGGGCCAGGGCCAGAAGGAGTGGCAGTGGCTGTGGCAGTGGCAGGCACCGGGAAAAAGGGCATCCTGGCTGGCAGACAGGCATCACAACAACAATAACAACAGACCTATAGAGCTACAGAGAGGAAAAACCAAAAGGAAAACTACACTGAAAAAGTACCCGGCACACACATACACCCACACTTGGACGCATGCAGCATGCTGCAGCTGAAGGACTGTAGTTGTTGCTGTTGTTGCTGTTGCCACCGTTGATGACTGCCCCCCCCACCCGAAAAAAACTAAGCAAAGGTACAGCGGCTTGGGGCAGCAATCAGAGGCAATAGGACATCTAAAGATCAACTGCGAACTGCGTATACACTTTCTGGATTCATGATATTTGAATGGCATATATGAAAATTCTGCTGGAGATTCTTACATAGTGATTGTGCCCTTCCACAAATGTTAAATGGAAATAGAAATTAAAGATCTAGGATACCAACCATGAGTAAACAAAGAATGGCAAGTGGGTGTGATGAATATATACTATAATACATTTAGTGGTTGTAATTCATTGTATAAGCTGGGGCAGCTCGAGAGCCGTGGTGATCACTGATCAGTGAGCTGTAACTGGTAGCGGCCATGCTGTTAACGGAGTGCGGTAACAGGCTGTTAACTTCGGTTGTTAACAGCGCTTAGAGATGTTGCCCGCTTAGAGATGCTTCCCTGAAAACATTCTTATGGAAAGAATGAATAATTCAAGATGCCAAATGACCTATGTGGTTCTGTAATATTCAAAGAACTTCCTTGTTAATTCCGAGCCAACCTGCACGTGTGAATCACGTAACCCTTTTCAGTTCGAATAGTTACCCTTTTGGTCTCACACCCGAAATGAGTGCCCATTGTGGGTGTCCGGGTTGATGCGAAGGCGTTGCTACTGACGCTGCTGCTCCCCCTTACCCCTACCACCTACCACCTACCGCCTAGCTACTACTGCTGTTGCTGTTGCTGCTGCTGCTGGTATGTTGCACCACTGGGTGGCCTGGCCTAAGCTGCCCCCGAACCTCAGACCAGCGTCGATGAGGAGGAGGACGACGACGACGACGACGCATGCACAGAGCCATCAAGCGAGTGTGGCATGTGGCAAGGGCCATGCGAGGGAGCATGGGAATAGATAGGGTAAGGTGGAAGGGGGCGCCCAGCGGATGTCAGTTTGAACTGACCAATCTGCAGGCATATATTGCAATAGGCGCATGCTGCAGGGTGCAAGGGTGCACAGTGCGTATGCGCAATGCCCGCAATTCAGGTGAAGCCCCCACACATGGAGAAAAGCAAACAGGAAAACAACGGAATACCAAATGGAGGAAACTGGAGCACAAGTGGGTGTACGACGTACGTACTGGAAACAGCAGATGGAGTGCTAGGGGAGAGCTTTCTGTGCAGAGGGGGGCAGGGGGCAGGCGACAGGGGGCTGGGGGCTGGGGCCATACAATTAGTCTAATTGCTAAGCATGCTGGAGGCCATTTCCATTTGCATTTGGCTGCCGTCCACCCAAATCCGAATCTCTCGCAAGACAGATCGAAGAGGGAGCCATCCATTGGGAGAGGAGTAAGAGCAACAGAAGGCGGCCCTCTACTTGGCGCTAATCGTTCAAACGAAATCAGCAACAATTCATTTGCACAACAAGCGCCCAGCTCCAAGCCAAAGCCACTCGCAGTCTCCGACTCCAACTCCAAGAGCAGGCTTCGATTCCAAGACCAAGACCAAGACCAGAACCAAGTCCAAGTGCAAGTTGAAGCCTTTGCTGCTGTTGTTGCTGTTGCTGTTGCTCCTACCACAGATTATCTTAATTCACGTTGTGGGAGACTAATGAGTGCAAACTCTGCCTGGCAGAAGGCAGCAAGGAAATCCACAGCGAAAACAAAAATGAAACCTCGCATCGCAACGTGAGGCCTTTCTCTCAACGGCCACAGACGCCTCTCATTTGGCTGTTCAGCCTCTGCCTTCTGCCTCAGCTTGTGGCAGCGTTCTTTTTGGACGTACGTTCATCCATCGTGCCATTCAACATGCGTGCGTTGTCTTGGCCTCGTCTTTAATTGAATTAGTGGGACCAGTCAGCCAACCCGAGGAGCACAGGCCACAGAACGGAGTCAATCTCCATGCACTGAGCGAATTATCAGATGAAGAAGAACATTCGGCTAAGTGGGAGAGCGACAACGAGCTCAAATGAACTGGTTCTCCCTCCAATAAAGACAGGAACTAAGGAAGGAAAACTATTTAGTCTGATGAGCAAATCTTAAATTTAAAAGACATCGAAAGGTAGATGATGAAGAGGAAACAGCTGGCAAATGATGATCAGGAAATAAGAGGGGTTCAATGAGAGATGAAGGTTCAATGAGGGGACTCTATGAAGTATTTGTTCAAAGAGCATTGACAGACCTACTTGTAAGACAAGCTCTCAATCCGCTAACCATATGATTACCCTAAGCAGCAATCGTTAGCAGGTTCGTTAAGGACTCTCACCTTCGTAATGAAACAGTTCTTCTGCCTTCCTCCCCGTTTCTCTCAGTGAAGACTGCGCTCAGGGTTCTGCTCAGTTCTGTGCGTTTCAAAATCGCATTAATTGTGCGCGAGCCCCGTAACCCAGTCTCTCGAAGACGATTCTCAGAGTCTTCTCGCCTCTGGAGTGCTGCCTGCTGCCGGCTGCCTCCGATCCCTGCCTTCTTGGATCCTTTATCTGGCTGAACGCGTTGTGCGTTGCTTGTGTCGCCTTGTGTCGCTTTTAATTAAGCATAAATTTCATCACATAAGATACGAGATGGAGCTGAACGGGGCACGCATCTTCTCTGCCTGCCTCTGCTCTCTCTCTGTGAATGTGTGATGCTGCCTGCCTCTTATTGATGTTGCAGCAACATGCAGAGCAGAGCAAAGCCTTGGCCATATGCTTTTTTCGGGTTGGGGGGGGTTGCATTATGACAGCAGCCTAATTGATTGAGCCATTTCCATTGTTGCCGGTTAGCCGCACTCCGAAAACTTTGCACTCCAAGACAGTCGCCTCGCTTTCCTCGAGGAGGAACTTTGCATGTCTCTAGCATTTCTTTCAGGTCTCTCGTTTGTCACTCCTCTCTGGCGAAATTGCACTGCTGCTGATGCTGGCCAAGACAAATGAATTGCCATTAGAAATGGCTAAGCACGAAGCTCGAGGGAGTCTGGGTCTGGGCCAAGTTCTGCGGCTTGGCAAGATGTCGCCAGATGGGGAGTGGCGTTGTGGCTGAACTTTGAAGCGACAACACAACAATTCCCCAAAGACCGATTAACAACTGGGCAATGCATCTATTGATCAATGTATCGCAGCTGATCTGTGAATCGCTATAAGGAATTATATATTTTATTAATAATATTGAATAATTTATGCACTGCACTTCCGCTCTTTCATCGCTAACGCAGCTATTATGTGTGATGTGATAGTGAAGTGTCAGCCGTTTTTCGGGTGTTTATCTGAATAGCCCATAGCCGAGGCAGGACATCCGTACCCCTGTCCATAATAACATTATATTGAATGGCTCTTTAAGCAGAGTCCATACCCCTTCATGGCCATGTCCTGCCGCTTACCGGGCTGCTAACTTCGGTCAATGACTTGGCCGAAAGCTTTTGTTTGGTTATTGCTTTTGTTATTACAGAGCCATCATATGGCGATGGGCCACGGGCCACGGGCCACGGGCCATGGGCCATGGGCCACTTTTCCTTCTGCCAGTCTTATTTTCGATGTGTTTTTTGCTGTTGTTTTTTTTGTGATAAGAGCAGCAGACGACCAGACCTCGCCCCCCACCAGAGACCCTGACAAACACCTGTCTGGCTCTGGCTCTGGCTTTGGCTCCTGCTCCTGCTGCTGGCTCTTCTCCTGGCTCCTGCGGCTACTGGCCTGGGCCACTGCCTGGGTCTGAGCCTGAGCCTGTTCTGATTTTTTGTCATCATCGTTTGAAATTGTATCGCATTTTTTTAAAGGATATTGTTTCAAATAATTCAAACTGTAGTCCAGACTAGCTCGCCCTTTTAATGTTTGCGCCAATATTTTGCGGGCAGGTGGCATGTGGCATGCGGCAGGTGGAGTAGGTCCGGTCTGGTCTGGTCTCGTCTGGTCAACGTCAGGAGAGGCGCCTCCATCAGTTGCTGGCATCGTCGTCGTCGTCGTCAGTGTGTCCACTGAAGCGTGATGTCGTCTGACATTTACGGATATATGTACATGGACACCCGATTACTCACATAGGGAGCTCCGTCTATCCACCGATCTGAATGGGAGGTGGAAGGTGGAAGGTGGGCGATGGGAGGAGGATGGGGCCAGGAGCAGTCGCGAATGCGGACGTTTGCTTGCTTTTGGCCAAAGTCCCAGCCCCTTCCTCCGTTCGACTCGTTTTATGTATTCCCGTATTTGCGTTTCACGTTTTTTTTTTTACTATACGACTATGCGGCTCCTCATTTGGTCTCCTTCTCCCACTCGTCGACGCCATGCAAAAAATATAGAGGAAAAAAACTGAACAACTTTGGAAAAATTTTGTTAACGTAAAAAAGTCTCTTTGTTCCTCCGACAAGCTGCTAGGGTAAGGGATGGATGGGGGTATATTCCATAAAAATATGCTAGCCGTGTGCTTGCTCTTTTTTTGGTACTCTTCATCTCTCCTGACGGACTGATGGAGACAGTGGTTCCACTATGTGGTGGGGTTCGATAAGAGGCACTTATCGAGGAGCGAGTGAAGGCAAAACCTACGAGTACTCAGGGACAGAAGCTCAGAGCATTTTATGTACCAATTTTAGAGGACTCAATCATAACAGAGGCATTTTCCAAAGCATGCCGCCGATTCCAAGAGAGTATTCCCACTTCGTCTGGATCACTGGTCCTGGTCTGGAGGCCGTGCCCCTTGAGTAGTTCCACACATTTGGGTTTTTACCTCTCCTTTTTTTGCTTTTTTTGGGCCGCAGACAAGCCCGGGGCTCCAGGCTCCTGCCACACGGCGATGGCGATCCGTCTCTGATGTATCGTCAATATTTTGTACCTTTATCAAAATTAAATTCCGGCAATGAACGTGTGCCTACGTCCCGCACATTCCTATGCGGGGATTTTGTGTTTTGTATTTTGAATTTTGCATGTCTGATGTCTGGACTGTGCCTCCGCCTCCGGTCTCCCGTCTAACAGGAGAAGGGGGAGCACCTTTAATTGTGATTCGAAATGGGGACTGACTAAATCCCTAAATTCCAGTCTCGATTTGATGCACTTTTGATGGGCCTATCAGAGGCTGAGGGCTGTTTTACCTCTGTCTCCCTTTTGGGGGGGGGGAGGGTGTGACGTTAAGGGTAAAGTGCACCCCATTTTGTGCGACTGCAGTTTGTGGGCGCCACTTGGGCATAACAAAGGCCCTCCTCAGCGTTTGATGAATGTCGTTTTCGTGGTCCTTCGGGTTCCCGGGCACTGCGGCTGTCCCCTGCCGCCTGTCGACTGGCCTGCATGGGTGTACGGCTGTGGTGTTTGCCTCCCCGTTTGGGTTGGCTCATCGATATGGCCAAAAGCCGCAACCAATCGCAGGGCGAATGCAGTGCTGCAAAAAAACGCAGCAACAGCAGCCACAGCCCACAGCCGCGGCAGCCGCGGAAGCAGGACACGCTGACCAAACGGTGACGCCCATGTGCGCCTTGGCTGCGATTTGCATGCGTCCGCATCCTGCCACACTCATCCACCCATCCACCGATCCACCCGCCACCGCGAGGGGGTGGCTGCCGCTTGTGCTGCTGCTGTTGCCATATCTGGCTGCAGGCAGGAGGGGGTTCTACAGGGGGTTGCTTATGTGCCGCGTGTGCACGTTAATTACTCCGCACTGTTCTCGCTCTCTCTATTTACCTCTCTCTCACTCTACCTTTCTCACTCTATATGTATGTACATGTGTGCGTCTGCATGCAATGTGTGTGTGTGTGTGTGCGTGTGTGTGTTGTGTTCATCAATTTGCCATAGATTGCAAAAAAGTGAAGTCTCAATCAGCGCAGCAGCAGCAGCACCCAAAGCAGCAGCTAAAAAATTTGAGAACCGAGGATGATCGAAGATAGCAATACCCTGGCAAATTCGAAGCGATTACATATCATTGTGGTCTTCATTTACTTGAGCATAAATCAATTCAAGGATTTTTCTATCGCAAAATACCAATTCAGACAGTTAGAGGAATGTCAATCGCTTCGAATCGAATTGAATAAAGTGCAAAAAATGGATACATTTAATTTAGATATATTTATGTACAAATAATTAATAAAAATAATAATAATAAATAATCAATGTGTTGGCGACATACAAATTTAAAAAAAAAACCCTAACCCTGGAAGCACTACTGAAAGTTCTTGTAAAATTTCCATAACAATGTTAGTGAAAGATAATTAATTTATGGATATTATTCAGGATATATGTACATATGTACTTTCTACAAAATGAATATAAAAGATATGTTAAACCATTATCTGGCAATCAAATGACTATCCCCAAAAGTTCCAGTTCCAAATAGAGAGCTGTTCCTTTCATGCCCCGTGCCATCCATCGACTGTGCCGCTTATACCCGGTCCCGATATCCTTGAGAACAACTGCACAGAGCAGAACAGGACAGCGCAATACTAGTGGGGGGTTGGGGGTTGATGGGAATGAGTGAGAGCCAACCAATATGCTGCTTCACATGCACCAATGTCGTGGGCATTTATGTACTTCCTAGTTTTATTCCCGGTACTCGAAGAGTATAGGGGTATATGGGGCTTGTGGTGAAGATGGACACCCAGACCGCATAAGGTAGGTATGTTCTTGATCAGCATCAATAGACACCTCGATATAGCCATGTCTGTCTATCTGTCTGTCTGTCTGTCAGTCTTGTTTGACTCCTAGTTCTCGGGAACTTTAAGAACTAGAGCAACCAAATTGTATATCCAAAGTCCTGTGATATCCCACTGAATGAAATTGGGTTTAAAATTTTGCCAATGCCCTTTCTTTCACACACTCTTCCTCTTCCTCGTGCAATGTGTGCCCTCTGCCGAGGAAGAACGGCTGAACCAACAATTAGAATATATTGCATAAATTACATATGCATATATTCCGACTGAGTGCCGGGTATAAAGTAGAGCCGCGGCTTCTGCTGCGGCTCACAGCACTACTTTTCGTCTCTTTTCCTTTTCTCATTTTTTTTTTTCCTATCAAACCAACTTAGTTCCCTCCTGGGCAGTGCCCCTTCGCCACCCCAAAATCCCCCTATCAACCATTTCAATCCATAATAATTGAATTGGAAAAAGGCAGAGAGAGTGGGCGAGGGGAGGCAGGTGGCACGGACAGGGACTGTGGCTGGGTTTAACGCTACGCGACCACAGGAAAATCGTAATTAAACAGGATATGATGTTGGTAAAGGTCCAAGCCATCTATATATGAGTGGGTATGTGCAGGACGCGATTGTGTATATATGTATGTATGTAGCTCCATGTGATGGCTGAATAAACTTGTTGTCTCCTAATTGGGAAACCGCTGGGGAAGCACGAACAAAAAAAAAGAGAGAAGAATATGCATAAGCCAAATAATCGCCGACTCGGTCTTTTTACCAAACTGAACTTAAATTTTTCTTCAAATTAAAACTTGGAAAAATATCGAAATTAAAATGTAGTTTATTTATTTATATAAAAGCCTTTCAATAGGATGCTATTTGTTTATTCATTAAGTGAAATATAAAACAAAAAAGGCTCCAGGAGCAGACTCCCATACGAAGCGCAGCCGGTAGGATTCGAACCTACGCTCCCAGAGGGAATCTGATTTCGAGTCAGACGCCTTAACCACTCGGCCACGACTGCTCAGGGTCAAGCTTCTTCCCAATAGAAAAAAACTTATGGGAAGGGCTTAAAGGATTAGAAAAGATAAGTCCATAGAATAAACGCATATCAGAGTGTGAGAGTAAGGCAGAATAGATATTCACTGGTAGGATCCTCCTTCCTAAATTGTAATATTCTCATTGGTAACTGAGCTATAAACGTTGTCAGCCAATTAAAGTTTCATTCAAAAAAATAATAATAAATAACAGAAAGATAATTCTTGATAATTCATTATACAAATTAATATTTCATTTCAAAATGTTCAAAGAATATTCATTGTGTGCAGAATATGGTTAACAAAAGACTAAACAATACCAAGATTATGCATTAGGGACCAAAAAGCTGTTCTATGGCGGTGTTTTTAGGCGGGGTTTTAATTAAATTATTCCCTAAGATTCGTCTGCGACCGCTCTACTTGGCTTCGTCTGTTCGGCAATGCCTGATCCAAATTCGTGGCGACTCTCTAGGCCGCGAGAGTGCATAAACTATGTACATTGCTTGGGCATGATTGAGAACATTGATGATCGACTCGAGTTTTGTTTATAAGCGCTGCTTTCTCGTTGCTGTTCAAAAAGCTTCTGGTTTTTAACTTACCTCATTTATGGAATTGATTTACTGAAACATGTAAGAAAAACATTTAAATAAGATGTTGTAAAAAAAAATAATCGTGAAAATGCAAAAAAAATAGGAGGTAAAGTACTCCCCCGTAAACGCAGCCGGTAGGACTCGAACCTACGCTCCCAGAGGGAATCTGATTTCGAGTCAGACGCCTTAACCACTCGGCCACGACTGCTTTGAAAATGTAGATGTTTCGGGATAAATATTGACTGCTACGGTAAGGAGAACAACATTCACTGAAGCGGCTTTTCTTCCTTATGTTTTCTTCCTGGAGATAAGGTAATCTGCATATTTATGACAAAAATTCAAGATATAGAAAATAGATTTGATGCATTTCTATTCCGTTTGCTCGCCGGAGGAAGGGCGAGATCCTTCATATACCAACCGTTTCCTATATTCAATTTCGTTAGTTATAAAAAAGAATATGTAAAGTTTTAACCTGACAAAAACAGTACAAATAGGAAGTACCACAAAAAAAATTAAAATTGTTACGCCCATTTTTTGTTTTTGAGCAGAAAAAAACGACCGTGACAGGATTCGAACCTGCAATCTTCGGATCCGAAGTCCGACGCCTTATCCGTTAGGCCACACGGTCAGTTGAATTGCAGCGGCCTTGGCCGACAATTGAAGGATTAGCCTGGATCAGGGCTGGGTTGGGAATATGCTGTGGAAAAGCCAAGCTCTAGGAAAACCCTCCCAATAGGGCCCGAAAGTTTATATCGGTAAATACTCCTATGCCAACGGTAAAAACAACCCCAGCGCTGGAATGCGTCACATTTATGGGTCACACTCGCACACAGTGCGTCACTACATGAAAAAGAGCGAGAGGAGAAGAATACTCCAAAAGTGATTTGTATCGTTTTGTGTGTGAATATGATCGACGATGGATGTCAAACTACATATGTATGTATATAGAATCCACAAACTAATTGGAGTGCATACATTCGTTGGGCTGATCAAGTGTGGATCGTGAGGCAAAGAAAGCCAGCGAGTGGAACGAAAGTTATGCGAGAGGGAACCAATTGAAATGTGACTGCAATTTCTATAAGCACGTACATATCCAATATGTGCAGAAGTCGTATATATATGTATGTATATCTCTCTTAATCCAGGCTTTAATCCTGACTGATATCCAATCACAGGATAAATACTTTCAATAGCTCTAAAGTTTTTTATTTAAAACATACATACATACGAATATGTAAAACTATAAATATATATCTTCCAACATCATATGTCAGAGCATGAAAAAGAGAGAGAAAGGTAGAAAGACATAGGGAGATAATCATCCAATATGTATGTACCTATGCATGTGTATATAATCGAACCATCGGTTATTGCTGCAAGGCTGCTCTCCAGGATTTATTTATAATACCCTTTAAGCCAGGACATGTAAGAATTCCGAATTGAAGTCCTTACCAGTCTATAAATAAGTCAATCAATCAATTATTCACTATATCAACCAACATATGTATATGAACATTCGAAAGCGCCGTACTCATATCAAGCAGTCGTGGCCGAGCGGTTAAGGCGTCTGACTAGAAATCAGATTCCCTCTGGGAGCGTAGGTTCGAATCCTACCGCAATGGTGACGCCTGAGAGCAGTTTGTTTGTTGAACTCCTCATCGTTGCGGGATAAGACTTTGCCTTTCCCTTCACTTTGCCACCTTTACCACGACCAGACATGTAATAGATTCTTTTTTTTCACTGTTCAACAATTTACGCCAGTACATAAAGCGTCAAAAATAAATTCCAATGAAGATTTTCTGCCAAATCTAGACTCCAGCCGTACTCTCGTCTCGTCTATGGCCAAAATCAAGCCCAACTACAGCCACGGGTACAGCCACAACGGAACAAAGGCTAAATCAAAGACACCCACTAACACAAACGTGGCCCCGGCGAGGGGTCAGGCGTGGCCGGCAAAAGGGGCAGACAGACAGACAGATAGATAGCCAGGACAGGGACCAGGACCGAACATGAAAATCCACGTGAAAATCCAACGAGAACCAGCCCCGAGACAGAGACAGTTTATTTCATATCTGGGCGAATATATTTCGGGCCTTAATAATTAATTTTTGGAGAGCGCCTTCAGCGCCGTGTCCTTTGCTGTGGAGAACCAGCCTTGTAGAGGCACGACCAGGGACATCCGTTTCAGATTTGAATCTACTTCAGACCCTGCCCCCAGCGCTGCCCTCCGCTTGTGCTACCACCACTTTTTTTGGGTTTTTGTGTTTTTGTTGTTGGTAGCTGATTAGCCGCACTTAGTGGAACGGCATTAGGCCACTTGACGAAATTAAAGGTGTATCCAGACCCAGCGAGGGACTCAAGGGTGCAGAGGTCTTGCTCCTGGCTCCGGGCTCCTGGCTCCGGGCTCCCAGGGCGGTCGTGTGTAACGGCGACAGCTGCTAAGACGTGCAAATAAACAGAAATTCCTGCCGAAAATATAATCCGGAAGCAGTCACATAATGACAAACGCCCAGTGCGAGAGCGGGAGCCGGAGATCCGGAAGAGGAGGGAAGGTTAGGGTGAGTCGGCGGGCGGTGTGATACGGGGGCGAAACAGACAAAATGCCTCCATCCCCCGTCGAACCGAAACGAAGAAAAGGATTATAAAATACGACAGAGCCAGCCAAATAAAAAGTTTAAAAAAAAACTATTAAAAATTGTTGCGACCACAGGATGCCCTCTAATCGGATAGGGCTACGGAAAATGTTTGTATTGGATTGCAAGAAGCCTCAAAAGTATCACCCATCAGGAGATAAATATGATTGAGATGATACTTTTGATTGAAATTCTGTATAGTAAGGCATCAAAATCAAGAACAAAAAAATTAGATTAAAAGGGGCCAAATATTTGCTGCATTTTTTAGCCCTGAAAAAAAAACGCATTCAAATCTATTTCCTATGTTGAACTTAGGAGCTAAGGAACAAAAGAAAGATAGAGAACAACTTGTCCTGCGGATCCCTTTTTGCTTGTTGTTGAATTTGATATGATTTTTGTTAGATCGGTAAAGAATGGCACATAATTCTATGGTGTATGGGAGTCTATGGAGTACTGGGTATCAAAACTTTTATTTCATCGACAGCGGCGTCATTTGTCGTGCATAGAAACCGTTAGTCCGGCCCTCGGAAAATACAAGTAAATATATCCCGAAAAAAGAGCCGCAGAACAACACACACAACAAACAAAACAACAACAACGAGAGACAACAACCGGCGGCGAGCAGAGGAGAGGTTGGGACGGAGATAGGAGAAAGGAGAAAGGAGAGAGGAGAGAGAGCAGAATGTTTGTACTTTAAATGACATTCCGCAGTAAATTTCACGTTTATAGCCAACATACAACAAATAAATATCAAGCGTAGAACGGAACAGAACGGAACGTTCCATGCAGGGCCAAGCAGGGACTGGGGCTGGGGCTGGGGCTGGGACTTGGGCTAGGACTGGAGCTGCTGAACAATTGAAAGTGGACGAAAAATGAAACGAAAAACGGATGAAGGAACTGTTCGTTAAGGGCCAACCGCCAGGATCAACTTGCCCAGCAAAACAATAAAAAATTATTGCACAAAATAATAAAATACTCGTCGTGCTCGAACTCGTACAAGCGAGGGAGCCAAGAGCCACCAGGATAGGATGATGGTTAGAGGGATTGGTAGGGGCAGAAGCAGGGGCACAGGCAAAGGCAGGGCCGGGCCTGAGGCTAGGGAAATGTTGTTCTTGGTGCGATTCTCATAAATCGAAATGAGTGAGAGCCATCACACCATCAAAGGATGTAAGCAATTCAGAGCTCATGCTCAAAGCGGCTATAAATCCACAAGATGTGCATATACTCGTTATATATGATTATCAAAGCTTTTAAGCCACAGAAACGTTCACCTAATGAAATGTATTAGAATAGAATCGGATAGATAGGTAGATAGATAGGTAGATAGATATGGCTTATGAGAGATCGAATGCTAGTTCTACTATACTAATATAATCCAATGATTATATATAACCCAGTCGCTGCTTCTGCCCCTTTGACTGTAGTTTTTTGCTGCCTATCGAGGCTTGGCTTCAAAATTTTAACTGCAATTTGAATCTTTTTTCTCGTACAGCAGCCTTTGGATCTGTTCGAAATAATGCCCCATTTCGATCCCTCGTTCCTTGGTTTCTGGTATCTGGTTCGTCCTCCTGGATGGTTCATTGGTGGACTTGGCCCAAAGGAATGCAGCTGAACCTGTGGGATGACGGAGGGGATTCCCCAAGACGTAAGTATGTACGCTTTCAGATCATTGAGACTGAGCGACACGGGAGAGGTAACCACGTACTTGATCTCCACCATTGCATGTGGCGACTTCATTTGTAGGATGATTGACAGAATTCATCTGCAACCTGCAGCGGCAAAGGAGTTATCCCATCCTGCCTGAAGGACTCATCCTCGGCCAGCATCTGGAAGAAGTTGAAGTTTTTTGATGGGGCCCACAAAGACAGCTCATGAGGTGCTCATAGAGAAGTCCACTGAGAAGTGTGCATTGTGTGCCACCAGGGCGAGGCCCTGGTCCGAACCAAAGGCTCCAAGACCGAGTAGAACTGGGATGTCCTTGGGATGGTTACTGTCGAGAGATGAGTTCGTTTTCCTGGCTGTTCATTTTCGAGGCTCTATATATTTTGTATTCCAATAATACTATATATTTTACAACTACAAACCAACGCCATAAAAAACTGAATATATATTTTATTGATTAAATAATTAAAAACGAATTAATCGCTTTTGGCGTTTAGAGTTTTCTTTTTTTTTATACATTGAGTCTACTTGATAGAAGGAAAACCCAAACATTCATTTTGGAACATGGTTCGTGTTGAATTGCGGTCAGTTTTGCTTTTTTTTTCATTCGTGATAATTACCCAAAATTAATTTTCAACATTCCGTACTCAAGAATTCGTATACATTTCTGTTTGTTTCGATTTTTTTGTGCCCTGATTATGCATCAAGCTGCAAGGCGAAAGCGAAGATTATTCATTTCCATATCCCCCTTCGGAGAAGTATTAGAAAATTCTCTTATTTATTCTGTAAGTTGTTTTATTTATTTGTTCTTCTTTTCTCACTTTCAGACATAATTTTTCTCAATAACTTTCATGAAACTTTCGCTGCTGGCCCGAGTCCGAGGGCAAGGCCCACCAGAGACCAATTCCCAGGGCAGGACAATCAGCAAGCCCTAAGAGTCGAAGTCGAAGTTGGAGTTTGGAGCTTGGAGTCTGGGGCCCCGAGATGGACATATCAGCGGCACTTCATCTTGATTGACATGCGCATTCAGAGCGTTGACATAATGATGGACAGACCTTGGTGGGCAAGGCAACGAGTACTACCCAGACTCGGAGGAGCTGCGTTGCTTGATCTGACCGCTGGGACTGGGGATTGCGGATGGGGGATCTGGGACCTGGGACCTGGTCGGCGCTTGGAGCTTAAAATTGTATTCCATATGCGTAATGAGAGGAGTTCGCTTGATAGCGGTGATTGCGGCCTTTAAGATTTCCCTCAATATCAATTTTCATTGTTTCAAATCGAGTAGAGACGAGACGAGACGAGTCGAGATGAGGTTGAGACTGAGGCTGAGGCTGAGGCTGGCCCTGGCCGTGGATCGCCATGGACCCACTACGTGTGTCTGTGTCGTGGCAGCTTTTGGTTTGTCACTCACGATCTCTGTTCCCGATCGGTGCGATCTGCTGTGCTATCTGCGATGACATAAATAGACGCCAATTAAATGGCCCTCTGATGAAGGGCCACGTTTTCCCTCTTTCCATCTTTTGGCCCCTACTCCCTCTGTTTTTCGGTTTTTTTTTTTGGCTTTTCGGGAGGCGGCCACAAAGTAACAGCAAAACGGAAATAATTTTACAATAAATTATATCAAAACGAAGCACACACAAACACAGGCAAATATGACATAGAAAGTTCTTCCCTCGAGCGAGCAAGAGAGACAGTCAGGGAGAGGGAGGGGGAGTGAGAGAGGGAGGGGAGAGAGAGGCGGAGCGAGACGGAACCAGTTTCTTGAAACTTTGCGAGACATAACGGCGGCGCCTGCCAAAAAGGAAACGAAACGAAGAAGCCTCGAGCTCACAAAAAAAAAAAAATGTAACAATAACAATAACAAGTGGAAATCGTATAGGGCATGATATTACGACTATGGGGATACCCAATACTTCATATACATATATCGTATCAACCACCAAAGGGATAGGTTTTTCCTTGGCTTATTCCTCCTGAATGTTTCTTCTTCGACAAACATAGAGCCTTAATTTGGGAAACACAGATCAACCTTTCCGCCATTGGATGGATTATCACGACTAAAATTTACGCTGGGGGCTATTGCAACAACAACAGAGCAGGAGCAGAAGCCAAAAGCCACTGCAAGGCTCCAAAGGGTGGAAGGCTGCAGGAGACCCTCCAGAACTTTTGTGGCGACAATTTCGCCCCCCCTCGGACTTTCACTCTGCACCCGCACCCCCACCCCCACTGGCTGTTGGAGATGTTGACTGTTGCCTCGACGGCGGCGGCCTGAAATGCTGAGACCTGTCGATACTTTTCCATCGACTTTTGCTGTCCACCTTTGGGTTGAGGGGGTGTCGATGCAGGAAAAGTTTTTTTGCTTATCGCCAAGTGGCAGGAAATTTTATTTTATTTATTTACAGCGGCTCCTGGCTCCTGCGAAATGGGAATACCAGAAGGAAAGCCTTACATACGACTGAGCCATACATATATCAGAATCAGAGTGGTGTGGATATGTTTGGGGTACGCCATATTAGAGCTCTTTATTTCTGTCATGAATTAGAAGGAGATAGAATCGAATGATCTATAAATAAAAATAATGATTAGAAAACAGCAACAGATGGCGAGACGCCGCTAACAATCAGACCACGGCCCAACATAAGATATTTGACAACAAAATGTGGCACTTAAGGAAGGCGAAATACTATATTGTACACTGAAAAAAAACTGTATCCAATGGATGATCCGCAGTCGGTAGGATTCGAACCTACGCTCCCAGAGGGAATCTGATTTCTAGTCAGACGCCTTAACCGCTCGGCCACGACTGCTTGATGATGATCCACCTTCAATCATGAATTTTACCATCCGATCATTCCACCATAAACTATTTATAGATAAATCGGTTTAGATATGACAAAAGGGAAGAGAGCCGGAAGAGCTCAAAGTATGATTAGATTATGGAATGTATAATTCTTTAGATTCTCTCAGGTTAACTTCGAGGGTCAATAGTTAACAATAAAAGGGTTCCCTTTGGAATAGTTTGACGAGTCGCTGGAATTCTGCCGAGTGTAAGTGTTGGCACGTGCGAATTTTGTCGAGTAACGAGTTTTTACTCGGCATTCGAATACCTTTCGTAGCAGTCTAGTAGATTCTGTTGATCACAAGAAGATGCATGTTGTACAGGTGGTGCTGGTTAGTGGAAAAGCTTCCTACTCCTAGCACCGGCTGGTATGCAAAAATATAGAGATCTTCTCCCATCGCAGTCGGTAGGATTCGAACCTACGCTCCCAGAGGGAATCTGATTTCTAGTCAGACGCCTTAACCGCTCGGCCACGACTGCCTTATGTCCATGATCTTTATAAAGATCCAGAAAAACGTTCCATACTGGTTTAGGGCTATGGGTCCAGTCCAGGTTATTTTTGTAACACTTAATAGATTATTTGTGGGCTATCTTTGATCTTGATGTACTTCGTATGCCTTTTGTTATATCTTCGCTCTTCTCTAATAAAGTAACAAAGTAGATTTCTTCTTTGACCGAATACTCGTATCTATTTAATGATTGTAATCCATCCTCTACTCGTACTCGTATTTCCCGCTCTCGAAACCAGCTGTCTCTGGTTTCACCTCACCCCGGGTTTCGTCAGATTTTCTCATTGCGTGCACTTAATGACACGGCTCCAATTAAAGCGGCGCACATTGTCAAAACAGCCGCCAACGAATTGAAATCACGAGGGGGAAGGGGGAGGGGGCATGCACCAAGAGCAACAACAGACAGCAACAAGCTGAAAGCTTCAATTTACCACCCATTGTGCCTTATGGCAACTCTGTGGACAGCGGACATCGCGGAAAGCGGACACAAGACTGCGGACTGCGCATGCGCCCCGAACCCAAGCCATGCCCCTATCCCCTGCCACATTTCCATCCCATTCTCGGAGCATTTTGATATGCAAAGAGCGCATGCGGCGTTGTGCGCCACCTGTTCAGGGGAGTGGATCGCGGATCGCGGATCACGGATCGCAGATCGCAGATCGGGGATCGGTATAGGGTTAGCGGATAGCGGATTGCAAGGGGCCCTGAGATGATGGCGCGCGTGGGTTAAGCAAATTTCTTGATTTACGTTTTGTTGTTGCCGGTTGACAGGGGACCCGAAACCGGACCCCGAACACCGTACCCCCATCAACCGAACCGAAACACCGTATCCAGTTGATTTACACTGAACGAAAAATGCCGCTACAAAAATTGTGCTTTTGCGGTGCCCCTTGATCTGGATATGGACATGGATATGGGTTAAGGGGAACCCTTGTTACAAATTTTACAGCTAAGCAAATCGTTGGAATTAATTGCATTGCGATAAGCAGCTGCCCCTTGGCCCGAAAAACGCCAACATTCAATTAAGTTGTTGAAGAGATCTCATAAGGAGGTTACACCGATCCGATCCCGGTCCCCTGCTCCTCTGGTTGCAGGTGCAGCTTGCCTGCTTGCTGCTTTCCCTGTGGCTGCCCTGCCACAGAGATGTGCGTGATGTGACCCCGCGCGAGGAAGTGCGAAATCCTCGGCGCACGGCAGCCGAAAAATGCCAATCACTTGCGGGGCCCCGAGTGCACTCGTAGGGACGGCGACGGGGACCACATTACACACGTCCCCATCAATCCTGAACCCTCGTGTTCCTGGCTCCCCTTATTCCTGGCCATCCCATCCCATCCCATCTGTGGCACCTGCCACTGAGGTAGTCGCGTGGTAGCATCGCCTCGGGGCCAGGCAGTTTATGGATATGTTAAATATGGCACTGGGGAACGGGACAGAGCAAGGAGTCTTGCTGGAATCTCTTGAATTCGGCTTAATCTATCATGAGCATGGGGCTATTAAGATTCTTCGAATTTCGGTCTCACTTGATACCCTATTCATTGCATTCATTCCACTCGTTCATTCACCAAATAATTTTGGTCACATCTTTTTGCTTGTCATCCCCTTTCTCTCCATTTCCATTTCCATTTCCTTCTACTAAATTATATTTAGTAATGTTTTTAAATCATTCTTTCTACAAATTTCCTTGATTACAATTCATGGTGAGACATTTCTTATGTTTCACTTGGTATTTATTCAGTTTCTAATCTGATGTTTTAGCTAAGCATTCGAGAGCCATTGATGTTTCCTTAAGGTTTTACATTTCCTTTTTTCACGGCATGTTTCTACAGAAACTCCCGGACTTAGTCACAATCTTCGACTCTAATCTATGCTAATTGCTTCTAAATAGTTTGCATTGAAATAAAATATTGATTTGAATCCTGTTTGAATCACTTCTTGTTTCTCCTTCCCATTACCATTTGTAGCATGTTTAAGCTACTGCTTAGTATTTCTATCTACCTATCTACCCATCTATCTATCTAATCTTTCTTATCTTATCTTTCAGCATAATTTCTGCTCCATTTTATCAGCCAGCCATATCTGGCCATAGCAAATCATTGGAGAGAGACCAGGAGAGACACCTTTCTTTGACAATCGCCCACAGGCTCCGTCAGTATTTCCATTTTCTAGGCCTATTCCTCTCCTCAGCACTCCAGCAGCGACTGCATGCCCCATGCTGCATGCCACAATGTCAAATGCACGCAACACCAGCCAAATGCCATTAGCTTCTCTTTCAGCCTCTTGGAAGTTTCGCCCACTTTCCGCTGCTCCAAACTCCGTTTCGGGGCCTTTCTCTTTCCCTGTCGCTGTTGCTGTCGCTGTCTCCAGCTCCTCTCTTGCTCCTCTCTGGCTTCGGCTCTTGCCATCTCTTTCCTGCGCTGCATGCCCCATTACGCTGTCCATTTGAGTGGTCATTATAGTAAATTTGATTTGGACTTGCGTTGCGTTGCTCAAGAGCAGATCGGAGCCGGAATGGAACACTTGGCCGGCTCTGCCGCAGCCGCTGCCGCCCGGGCCACATCATCAATACCAAAGTGACACAGCTGGAGGTGGGCAGGAGAGGGGAGAGCGAGAAGGGGGACCCAGGAGGAACCTGAAGGAAGCAGGAAGAGCTGAGGAGCTGGGGAGCTGGAGAGCTGAAATATCGAACACGTAGTTAATCAATCCATTGGTGGTCCGAAAACACGACGCGCCAGCAATTACTGTTAACTGGATTGTTGCCTCGTTCCTCGTGCCCCGTGGCCCGTGCCACATGCCCCCTCCCCTGCCTGTCTGTAACGTCTGTACGCACTTTTCGGGGACGGCTGCTGCAACTGCAACTGCAACTGAAACTGGAACATGCTCTGCTCGGAAGGGGTACCCTCCAACGTGGGCGGCAACATCTCTCACAGTTGGCCAACATTCTATTTTCCATTTCCCTCCCCTCATTTTCCATCAGTGCTCTGCTGTCATTTCTTTTCCTCTCACTCTCTGAACTGCAATTAAAACGGTTCCTGGGCCACAATTCATTCCGCTGCAAACGTTTTCGCAAAGTAATTATGTTGTCATTAGATTGAAAAAAGGCCTACGAAAATTCTGGAAAATTCCAGCTGTGGAGGCGTTCAAGTGTGGGTGGATATTCGACTCCGATTTTGGAGTCACGTATGAATTCAGGTCCCCCGAAATCTGGGCTCAATCAGAATAACAAGAGTTGGTTCAAAAGTTCTTTAAGGTGACCCAAAAACTGACAACTAATGGCTCTCTCTCTCTGTCTGTCTTTAGGTATTGTTATTCCGAAAAAGGTGGGATCGATTTGTTGGTATCTCAATGTTGCTGAAACCTGCAATGATCCTATCTGATCGAGATGCGGCAGTCTAGTAGATATGCTTCTTGTCTAACCCTTAGACCTCAGTCAAACATTGGGGCCTTAACTCAGTTCAAAGTTGTGATTATAGCAGAGGTGCTGGGGCTCTTGGGATTGCGGAGCGATTAGATTAGTTATGCTTGCCTAACCAGAGAACCGCGATTCATACTCAGGATTCAGATTGTGATTCAAATTCTGGTTGGGGTTGGCGGCAGCTTGAAAAGGAAAGTGGGCGGGCTGGCCAGTGGCCCAGGGTCTGCGAGTTGCACACCTTAATTGGCCCCGACCGAAGAGGCAGCTTCTGTGGGGAATGGGACTGTTGGCCACTTTGCATACACATGCTCGAGCCTGAACCTCGGCATTGGGCCTTTGGGCCTTAGGCCTTTGATCGCGGGATCTTTTGTTGTCGCGTTTCGCATAATTACGCGCAAAAACATAATTCTAGAGATAATTAAAATTATTAATACGAGTATGTGAGATGGGCCTCCATACCATTCCATTCCATTCCATTCGTAGGTCCAAAACGCTGCGCAGAAAATGCGTTCAGGCGGCCGTAACTAATAATCCCGTGCATGCAAAGCATAACCCTCTAGGGTTCCAGTTCATCCCTTTCGGCTATTGGCCAAGAGGCAGGTATCCAGGGATGGTACCGTGAGCTGCAATATCTAGAGGTCTATGATCCAGTCGTGAGGATCACGAGCTGTCGGTATAGTTTGAGCTTTAGCTTTTAGCTGGCTGGCTTCCAGGGTTTTCCAGATATTCCAGACTATTTTGTCCACCGCTGTTAAGCATCAAAGGTTGTGTCGTGAAGTGTCGTGACCCGTGAGTGGCGTGATTCGCGCATCTCTAGGATGCCTTAGGCCTCTTAGGCTTCTTCTGCTTCAGTTTTAGCCACTTCCAGTTTGTATTTTTCTGCTGCTGGTGCTGCTTCTACAACTTCTTGTGGCACTTGCAACCGGCAATCAGCACGCAATTGCGAAATGTTGTTGCCTAATAGAATTTCATGTGCGCATCGCCTCGACTCCGACTCGACTCGACTCGCATGCAAATTGAGAACAATTATAAAGCAGAGAAAAAACAACGAGAGGCAAAGCGCAGCACAGAAAAGGAAATATTTTCATAAAGAAACTTTTCACATTTTCATATTTGTGCACTCTTTTGCTCTTACGTATATATAAATTGTTTTTAATAGAAATAATTGCAGTTGGAGTTGGGGATCTGGGGATCTATCGCAACAGGCTATTGCCTACGATTACTTGTACAATATTTTGTGGCTACCTCCTCCTCCTCCTACTCCTGATGATGATGATGATGATCCCGACTGGGATGTTCGCACTTCGTAATTTCGTAGCAACATCGTTCCAGTGTCGCTCCATAAATTTGATGCCCAATTATTGAAATTGCATTAGAAGTGCGTAATTGCAACAAGGCAACATTCACTGGACACCTGGACACCTGGCAACACAACACAGAGTTGCATGTTCAATTAACACTTATGTATGTCATCGTCATCGTCATCGTCATCGGAAGGTAGATCGGTCGCCTCCTGCTCTCAGGATGAAATTGGTTGGCATTTTGACGTATTATTTACAGCCTGTTAATTGCGTCCATTTTGCGCCTTATGTGTGGGGCTCAGCAGTGGGCGTGGCTGCTCAAATTAAGGTAGAACGAAGTGGAGTGGAATGCTTCCAATTGGGGTTGTTAGCCACAGGTTCGTCTTGGTCTCCAATCTCCATATAAACGGCCTTTCATCTGTTTTGTTCCTAAATATTCCCCAATGGAACTCTTCGTTCAATATCTGTTTGGAGCAGGGTATGCATTCACCTATCATATTGTTCATTGGGACTACCTTAAGCTCCATCCACATCTCTGGGTTTTTTGCCCATAGAGCATCTCCTAGTCGTTCCGATAGTCTTCCGCTCTCCCGCTCTCATTCATTTGGTTGCTCTTGTGGGCTTGTTTATTCATTAGGTTCTGCGGAAAAACGTGTTTAATTTGTGACAAAACGAAACGAAATCTCTCGTCCTTGTCGTCGTCGTCGTCGTCTGCCTGTGGGGCTACTGTCCGATGGCTCATCTGGCTGCTGCGGCTGCTGCTGCTGCTGCTGCCTACCATGCCTCATATCAGTGGAATCTCGGCCTGTGCCTCAACCTCAGTCTGAGTCTGGGCCTGTGCCTCAAGCTGAGTCTCAGTCTGGCAAAGCTGGAGGTGCAGCCCGAGTCTCAGTCGAAGCCTCAGTCTCAGTGAGGCAATAAAAATTTATGAAGCCAGTCGGGGGAGAGAGAGAGAGAGAGAGGACAGGGTTCAAGCCACCGCTTGCCACTTTGGGGCAACAGGAGATCCTCTCGAGATGTGCGTACACACAGCGGACGGCGACTGCGTCAACTGTTCTGCCAAATTAATAAGAATCGGGCACATGCATGGGCCATGGGGCATGGGGAACTCGTTTCTCAACTATGCACCCACAAGGCCCCTGCCCCACCGCCCACCGCTCCGCACTGCATCGCCAGCCCCATTCCCATTCGCCAGAGCCTGAGCCTTGGCAGATGTCACGACGCGCATTGTCAAACAAGCCCGAAAAAAATCAAAAAAAAAAAGGAAGCCAAACTTCCACAACCGAAACATTTGATACCCTTCGAAAAAATCCATCATTCTAAGTATTTGGGATTTATAGAATCTGCGACTATATGTGTGTATATGCTGATTCGATTGAGGATTGATAGATGATAGAACAAGTTGCCACATGGCTGTACAAATTCTATAAAGTCCGATACCACCTGCAAAGGGTATCCACAAAACGAGGGGGGAACAACAAAAGCAATGCAAACGCAAAGTTGGCAACATTTTTTCGCTTGGCAGCCACCAAATTGTAACATAAATAGACTGACAAAAGTTAGTTAGAGAAGAGATGGATGCAGCAGAGGAGAGCCCCGGAAGAGGAGGAGGAGGAGGAGCAGAGCCAGGAGGATGCGGGGGGTACCTGGAGGTCTCCTCCAAATGCTGCTGCACATGCGCAGTAACAACCAGCAACAGCAACACTGCAACAGCAACAGCAACAGCAACATAGCAACCGGCAAGAAAAGTTCAACATGGCTCTTGGAGTCGGTTGTTGGTTGTCGGTCTTGTGGCGACCATGAAAAACGTGACATTTTTATGTTGCAAACTTTAAATCTTTCATATCAGAAAATGAAATGTTGCAATGCAATTGACTGCAACAGCAGCAACAACAGCAACAACACGCGCTCTGATGACATTTTGCAGCAACAACACATCCATTCATGTGCACATGTTCTCCTCAGTTCTCTCGGATGGTCTTTGCTGGGGGGACAGGAACTTCGTTCTGCCTGTGCTTCGAATTGAGTTGGCCAAAATACAATTGCCAATGAAATGTACTTTCCATCTCACTTCCAATTGAGATCCTAGGCAACAAATGCATTTGTATCAGTTTTTTTTATCGATTTAAATATTTATTCAAAAGATTCCGAAAATGTATATACAGTCAATTCCTTAGCCGTACGCCAGTACCATTCTGTAATCAAAAATACAACAAAAGTATTAATTTTAAAATTTAGAATAAAATATATGTGAATGCATGTTACCTCTCTGTTTGGTTAATCTCTGCTCTCTTGGAGTGTCCCCTCCTCCCCGCCCTCGACCCTCGGCGGCACATCGGTCATCATCAGCTTGTAGAGCAGCGTCTCGAGGGCCCATCCGCCGCCGCGGGCCAGTCTGTAGAGGTCCCGTTGGCTCAGGCCCATATTCATACGCTTCAAAGTCCTTATGTTGAATATATGCCAGTTTTGTTTCTTCAGCGCCACGCTGCTGCGGGCCAAATAGCACCTGAAGTCCACGAGTCCGGGGTGCACCTTGTCGAAGAGTTTTGCCACCGCGAAGGCGTCGCTGAATTCGTTGCGCGTGCGAAAATTCAGCTCCACCTCATATTTCTTTAACCATTCCTCTAGTGCCTGGCGTTGCTCGTAGTTCAATTCACGAAAGAAAGGCATTGTGGCTGTATGGCTGGATGGCTTCCAAAACTAAACTCAAACTAAATTTTGAAGAACTAAAAGTAATTTTTTCGAAATTTTGTGTTTTTTTTTTTGTTTTTCTGAGGTTTATAATGAAGCCGAGAGTGTTCTGAACTAAACTGAGATTTCTGTGGTGCCGTGGTGCTGTGTTGACAGCAGGCTCCAAAAGGTTGCTTGATTGATTTTTTTGACATAAATATAAAAATGGGAAAATTGTACCTTTAATTCTTGGGCAGCTTACCCTTCAATCGGAACGATTTAATAACTGATTGGCGTGTGGCAATTTGAAACGAAAATGGCCCTTAAGAGGGGGATCTTGGGGCTTAAGAAACAAGCAACGACAAATCGGGGGATCAGGGAAGGCTTACAGAGTTCAAAATGGTAAAAACTTGTACTGCATTGATTAGCGGCAATGAGAAAGAGAACTCTCCTCGGGGTGGGGTGCCAGTGGGCGGGCTGGTTCCCATAGGGATATGGTGGCTTGTGTGGAGGAGTGAAGGAGTGAAGGAGTGGTGTTCGCTTTGGCTTTTGGTTCGGTTCTGTCACGGACATTTAATTTATGTTCGGATTTTTTGTTTATTGCGGTACACATAAGGAAGACTATTGCGCCGCTCTTTCCTCGTCCTTTCTGGGGCGCTACATTTTTTGGGGTTATATGTGCCAGAGAGCTCGCCACGCTCGACTCTCGACTCTGTTCGATTTTGGTTGGTCAGCATCGATAGGCGACTCGCACACAGGGAAGCACAGTGCCACGCATCTATATCCATATCCATATGCATATGCATTGGACCCCCCCTCCCCTCCACCAGCAGTAAACGCCCCATCCACCAGGACTCTTCTGCCTCCTTCATTTTCCATTGCTTTTCCTTTACTCTTCCATTTTTTTTTTTTTTTTTTGGTATTTTTCTTTTTAATTACAAAGCAAGAAACGAGGAAGCACTATTTCTCTCTCTCTCTCTCTCTCCCTCTTTATTGCTCTCCATGTGTGTGTGGAGAGAGCAGGACAACTGAAGTGGGTTAGAAGAGGGTAGCATGTGGCATATGGCATGTGGCATGTGGGTGTGGACGGTTGGGGGTAATGGCTAGTGGGTGGCAGGAGCTGCGTCAGGGGCAGGGGCAGGGGCAGATGGGCTGCAGCTCCTCTGCAGTGGCAATAATTCGATTAGTGCTTGTGTCTATTTTCAGCCTCCTCTTCTGCACAATTTTTTTCCCCATCCCCCCATCCCCGCATTCCCCCCACTATCCTTGTGTGTGTGTTGCTGCGCCCAACAGTTTTTCCAGTTTTCTGCTTGTTTTGCAATTTTTCCCCGGCTATATTTTCCATTCCTTTTTCTTTAGCCATTCATTTTTGTTGTTGTTGTTGTAGTCCTTTCTTTTCTGTTGCTGTTGTGTGCTGTGGATGTTGCATGCTGCGCTGCGCTGCGCTGCGGCGCCTCGACGTGGATGTGGGGGTTCAGGCCGAACCAGGACTGGGCCGCGCACAGGACTCTATCGGCGTGGACACCCGCGCCTGGACATTGGTCATCATTCATCAAAGTGAAATGTTGATTTAGTGCTGCGAGGGCTTCGGGGCTGCTGCCTGCTTGCCACCAAATGGGGCAGGACACCCACCCATCCACCCATCCAGCAGGAGCAGCATCGGCATTGGGTTGCACTTTTTGTTGTCTTGTTGGGGGGGCGGTGGGATATAAGGATTGGGTGTGCGCTATATATCCACGGCTCTGGCTCTGGCTCTGGCTCTGGCACTGGCTTGGGCTCTGTCCTCGTCCTGGGCCTGGTGGCGCCATTTTGTTGCTGTTGTTGCATGTGTGATGAATTGATGCTGTTTATTCGACTGCAAACATAACCAGGATGTGGATGTGGATGTGGATGTGGATGTGGAGAGTGCTGCTGCAGGGTGTCGTCTACCCACGAGATGGGGCCAGAGATATGTATATAGTTTTGGCCACCCCAATGGGATGGGGCAGGGTCGGGTGGCTTTTCTGCCTTCTTCCTGTTATGCTTTTTGATTAGCAACAAAAAAAAGATACGTGGAAGACGACGAATAAGGACCAGAAGCCGAAGCCGAAGCAGATGAAGAAAGAAGAATTAAAAAATGTCCATTTCTGTGTGTGATAGAGAGCAAAAAAAAAAAGCAACAAATTTAAGGAATATGCAAAGCTGAAGGAAGGATAACCCGGGCTGGAAAATGCTCTACGAAACATCTCTTGATGTTTAAAATGGTTACAAAGATGACATTTATAGACCGATAAATGGGTGTATAAATGATGATAGTCCCAACCCAAGACCTTGAAAGTTTTTTCCTAGAACGAAGAGTCTTTTGGATATAACACACATTTCTAAGGTATTTTATTATAATTATTGCTAATCTTATATCGAGTGAGAGCCGAGTATCCATAGAATCCGTAGACCCCTTTGTTCACATCCCCCATTTATGAGGGTATACAAATTGCACTATTTTCGCAAATGCAAAAAAACGAACAATTTTTTTTCCTTCGTTTTCATTTTCTTTATATTTTTTTTTTTTGTGTCTTGTTGTGTGTGGAGGGAGCTGCTCCGTTGGCCAATCAAATTGGTGGAGGCGTTAACATGCATGGGCGTGGCATGGCTGGGCCGATATGTATGGGGACAAAATCGAGGAGCTATAGGTGCAGATATAGCTGCTGGATATTGGGCACATTCGAGTCGGTTGGGTTATATGGCGATGGCTATATGGCGATGGCGATGGCGATGGCGATGATGATGCTGGTCATATGCACATAGGAGCCGGAAAAGGGAAAGGACAAGGGACGGGGACTTTGACAAGCTCTGGATGGATATTGATTGAATGGCACCCGCATACAGCTAACACCGCATTGGCAGAGGAGGAGGACTGTGACACCCTCCTCCACAGCCCGCCTTTGTGTGCCGTCCCGACCCTCTTTTGCAGGTGAATTTGAATCGGGGTTGCCTTTGTCCGTTTTTCGCCATGTTCTTTTTAATTAACGCTAATTCCAATTATATATTTCGTTGCTTCTCCTGTCAGAGATTGCAGATGCACCATATGCCATGCCCCACAAGCACCACTCGTGCACTGAGTATTGTTGTGGGTCCTTCCCATCGAGCATTGTACATACAGCATATATGAATGAGAAGCCATTCAATGCGGTCTAATAGCAGATCATAGCCGGATTAAGTGACTCTTAAAGCTGCTTAAGAAGTTCAATTATGAGTAAAACGTATATGGTTAAAGGGAGACCCATAGCAAAAGATATTTCTTCTAGAGGGATACAACTCCACCCTGTTCAGATGGTACCTCTGAGTTCATAAGTTGACTGATGATATGGGTACCAGAAATGTAGTTCTCGTTCTTCTCTGATTACCATAACCATAACCATATCGTAGTGGTATCCCGAAACTCATCGCATCTTCAGTCATGGGGGAGGGTGGGGGAGCTGCATTCAATTTTCTGTTTACCTCTTTTCCTATTTGCCTCCTGCTTCATTTTGCTGCAAGTTGCGGGCGCCATAAACTTGCGATCGTTTGAGAGATCTGCGAGCGGAAAAGCGAGCATTGCGAATGACATTCGGTGCACTATTTTCCCACTCCCTCGCTCCCCCACTACCCTATATCTCTCTCCATATCCCTCTCTGTCTCTCTCTTGCTGGTCTTCTGCTCTTCTTTTTCCTCACGTTGCTCTTTTTTGTGGCTCTTATGCATTCCAATGGCAATGGGGATCGTCGAAAAATGCGCAGATTTTCGTAGCGATTCTCTGCCCTCCCTGATGAGAGGTGGGGCGGGGAGGGGCAGAGCTTAGGGGGAGTAGGGGCTAGTGGGAGTGGGAGTGGGGCGAGCAGACAAAAAGCGCAGGCGGGTGGGCGCCGTTGGCCCCATCGCGAGAGCCAAGAACGTAAAGCATAATAAAAAGTCGTGCCTTACGTGCAGCAGTGCAGGGGCCAGCCCTCCCCTCTCTGTGCCCCAATACCCACACCCAGCCGCACTGCATTACCCCCCTCCCCCTTGCCGCTGAGCCAATAGCGACCTCAGTTCAAAGCATTTGTTTTACAGGGTAGAATGTGGGGTATATATGGATTTGTTGGAGACAAAATGCCTATCAAAAATGTCCGCGAATCTTAGAGGCATATTTAATATGTACTTTGATTGATCGAGTCTATACTTCTTTTCCCCTGCACACTCTCTACTTTCGACTCTGACAATAGGTATCCACACAGCCTATATATTCCATCTTTTGGCCAAGTAAATCCACTTCTATGCTGCACTTTTGCTTTGCTCCTTTTTTTCGGTTGCCTAAGCAAAACATTTTTAGTGGTTCTGGGCAGGCTAAGTTCTCCCCCTTACCCCTTCCCTCTTCCCGCTTGCCTCTTCCCGCTTGCCTCTTGCCACTATTTCCCCGTTTTGCCATTTGCCATTCGCCGTTTGCTGTTTTGCCGTTTTTTATGAGCGTCTTAAGGGCACGCACGATTTTTGTGATTTTTGCGTGGCGCGTTTCACTTCAGTCGGAGTTTCCAGAGTTCGGGCTCGGGCTTGGACTTAGATCTGGGCCTAGGACTGGGACCAGGCTCTCTGCCGCCCCACCGCTGAGTGCGTTATGTGGCACTGATTACCGTTGGCTGTGGCTGTGGACCAGAGGTCAGCACCAGAGTTGAGCCATGAAAATGTTTCCTGGGCTTCGAAAATTGAATTTAATTTATTTGTGAGCTTCGCTGTGCGGCATCGCTGGCAGGCAGCACTCTACTCTGATCATTATTATGGCAGAAGGCCGAGACCTTAATTAGCCGAATGGCTTCATATCATACGAGTTTCTTGAGGGTTTTTCTGTTTTTGTGTGGTTTCCGGATAGCGGATTCCAGGATGGGACTTATGCGACAATTTGCGCGCAAAAATAGTTAGTTTTTCCTTTCCCACTTCCAGACCTGATCGGGAATGTATGCCCCAACAGAAAAGGGGTCCCCGACCATAAGCTGATAGTCCTGATAGTCCTTTCTCTCTGGAACGCTTCCATCAATCCTCAAAGGCAGGGATTCCCCGGATGCGGCAGGAAGAGTACCCAGAAGTGTAAAGATGGTTAAGATTTTGGGCCTTTGTGTGTGACTGGATGGGCCGTTTCAGTGCCTGCCGGTATCTGGGGGCTATACGACAGTACAGTACAGCAAATGTGAATTTAGTTGCCACCAAAAAACTGCAGCAGGCACACGCTGAGAGGAAAAAGGAGCAGCAGGACTAGGGAGCAGGACCAGGACTAGGGAACCCCATTGCAGTCATTCTGTTGGAAGGATGCTTGCCACACATTCCCTCGCACTCCACCCCCGTCACCACCACTCTATAAAGCCAGGCATTGTTGGTCCTTCGAGCATTCTTGTAATCCTGTCAGAGAGCACGTGTGTGTGTGTGTGTGTGTGTGGGAGAGAGAGTCCTTGCATTTTATTTTCGTTTATCATTTATTTACTACTCAATTTTTCTACTACTTTAGTCGCGCTTCCGCTCCCCGCCGCGTGCCCCTGCCACACACGCCTCCTCCAGGCTCCAGGAGGGGGAGGTGGACTAGCAGTGTGGCATGCAACTTTGGGGGCCTGGTCTTGGTGTGTCGTGGTGTGGTGCGGTATGGTGTGGCAGGTTTATTTCGTATGCCAAGTAACGGCAGCTCAGTGCAGCTGCTGCTGCTGCTGCTGCTGTTGCACTGCACGCGACTTTATCCTTCAAATGTCCTTGCGTGCGTTGCAAACGCCGACGACCATTTTACGTGCCACTCCTCCCTCCTCCTGCTCCTGCTACAGCTCCTCCTGGTCCTGGCCCAAGTGCACAGGCAGCTGTGGATTTTAATGGCTGCAGCAGCCCTGGGACGAGTCCCCACAGTGTGCCGTTACCCTCCATCCTCACATCCTTGCATTCGTGATGCCGGGCCTGGCCGGGGTCTGTCCACCGTTGGGTCCCCGCCTGCCCCCTGCCCCCTGTCCCTGTTGCTGCTGCTCCTGACGTGCCTCGTCGCCATTTTAATTTTGCCTGCTGCACAACGTCGAATTTTCTAATCTTGTGCGGACTACGGCTCCCCAGTTGCTGCCTCGTCCTGGCTCCTGCCGCTCCGCTCCTCCTGCTCCCCCTACCCCCACTGATGCTCTTGTTTGTTGCCTGGTTTAGGGGTCGCAGCATTTTGGCGCCAGAGGTCGTATAAAGGACTTTTGCCGCAGGCCTTCTGCTCCCTACCTCCCTCTCTGTGTGCGTCGTCCGCCTCCTGGACTCCTCGTCCCCTGCCCAAGATGGATGACGTGTCAGTGGGAATTGATGATGCTGGGGCTGGCCAGAAAACAAAAATGGCGACTTCCGCAGCAGCACCTCCCCCACACAGCACATTCCCGCGTCAGGCCACGAGGCGTATGAGTGATGCAAGCCGCCCACCAGACCCTCAAATGGATGCATATCCCTCTCTCCTCGTCCCAGTGCCCACAGTGTGTAACCCAGTGGGCGTCAATAGAGGGATTGACTGGAAAGCCTCGCAAAACAAAATAAATAAATGTACACCATTTCAGGACTCTAGGATGAATAGTTCTACAGGATTAGGTGGCAACATATTGTGGCTACAACATGAAAAGATCGGTGGGATTGTCCATGAAAGATTACGAAAGACTTACTCACGGAAACGAGGGGTCTTTGATGCACCTCAGACCAGAAAGAGCTCTTGAGCTCTTGGTTCAGAAATCTGAACCATTTGGAAGTTCAAACCGAGAAAATGAAGTGAGAATCGGATTCGGAATGGAGGTCCCTTCAAAGACGATGACAGGTCCGTGCCAGACCCCACTGGGACCCCGAAACTTTATGGCCATTCTGCGTCGTATAGAGAATCAATTTGATGATCGCTGAGGCTAGGGTTCTCGGTTCTCAGTCAACCAACAGTTTGCCACAAAATCCAATCACAAATTGCCAACGTCGCGTCGTTCAATGTTGTTGTTGTTGCTGTTGTTGCTGTTGGGTGCTTTCGTGGCTGTGGCATAGCTATGGCTCCGTGGCAGCCTTGTCGTGGTCATGGGCAGCGACAGCAACAAAAACAACAACAACAGCAACAGCGACAACATGCCGCAAGATTTGCCAAAAGCTTTTGACCAGCGTCGTCATCTTCATGGTCCGATTTCCTACTCTCAGACCAGGGCCCGCCTGTCGTTCCTCCACCACGACGATGACGACGACGACGACGACGACTACGACTCTTGTGGCTGTTGTGGCAGTTGTAGCCGCTGTTGTTGCACTCGACATGGTGCCTCTTTTTGTGTGTTTGCTCCGGGACAAAACTGTGACTCCAACTCTGGCACTGAGGCTGGGTCCGAGGCCGGGGCCGGGGCTGGGGCTGGGACTGGGGCTGGGGCCGACTTTTGGGCTCATGTTGCGCGCGCGTTTCCACTCACCTGGCGAGATTTGTGCCAGCAGACAAGTGCGACATGATGTTATGTGTCAACAGCTTAATTCGCAGCGAGACGAGAGAGACGAGAGGCAGCCAGCTCCAGGCTCCATGGCCAGAACAGAACAGAGCAGAACAGAACAGAAAAGAACAGAGGAGGACTCCAAAGCCAGAGCCAGAGCCAGAGCTGGAGCTGGAGATGAACGAGGAAGCGAATTGAATCGAGAATCGGGAACGCGCCGTCGTGGTTGTAGCACTCCGTTGTCCGATCCCAATCTGAATCGCCGCAGTCCCCCGAAAACCGAAAACCGAAACCAAAAAACCAAAGCCACATACAAAAACTTCCAATACCGAACAAAACGCACAACTTTTACTGCGTCTTTGGGGCACAGTTTTCACAATTTATTATTCAGTTCTTCCTCTCACCTGATCTCCAGACCTGACGAACTCCAAACCGCTGACCAGCCTCTCTTATTGGAGGTGACACTTTGTCCAGCCAGAGGAAAGGGAAACATTCGAGACAGCGACAGGGACAGGGACATGGACATGGACATGGACTTAGATGGAGTGGACGACTACATGGAGCTCTCGCTATCGGAGCTGACAGTCAAAGATTAGCCGATTAGCTGACCTAAAGATCTCTCTCTAATGATTCCCTTCAAACCATATAAGCAAACTCATAGGGAAAAACTGATTCGGGAAAAAGAGAGAATTAGATCCTTAGAGCTATCACTGTAATTATCAAGCTATATAGAAATAAAGTATTCCCTACTCATATCTTATGACCAGCAATGAGATAGACCACCCTACGTTCCATTGAAATATTTGATCTTGGAACACCAACAGTTCTCCCTACCAAATATTCGTATTACCTCACACAATCTTAACGCTCTTAAAAACAAATATTTACTGGCCTAATACAAACTGTATTCTCCATAAAGATACCGTTCCTTCTCCTTCCGAACCATCACACCTGAGCAGAAAAGTGGCCCAAGACCTACCTCAACATATTCCGCATTATTCCCATCTGCAGAGTGGAGGCAACATAAATCGATTGATGCTCGGCTGCTGTGTGACTCCTCTTCCTTCTCTGCTGCTTCTGCTCGGCTCCTTGTCAATTGCCTAATTAGTTGGCAAAATTTTTCCCACGCCCACGCAACAGGCCGATGCCGATACCGAGCCGAGTCGCACTTGTCTCCCAGCCAGGCGATCGGAGGGATCCCAATGATCTATGGCCAGAGACAGACAGATACTCGTAGAGACAGACAGCCAGACAGACAGAGAGACAGACAGAGAGAGCGTGCGAGGGGCAGAGACAAACATGGAGCTTGGCCAAAGACCAAATTTGGCAGCAGGAGGAAAAACGAAAAGGAGAAGGAAAGACATCAACATCGGGGGCCAAACTGCATGGGGAAATCAAAGCACGCTACTTGTGCCCCAAAATACCATTGAACAGCGCCAGAGATGGGTGGAGAGGCAGGAGCCAAGGAGGATCAGAGGAGAACACTCGCTCAGAGCTCCTCCAGAGAGCACCACCACCACCACGAGCACCAGCACCAGCACCAGAGGAGAGTCAACAATAAAACTCATAAATCAAATAAGACAAAAGACTCGGGGCAGGAACGCAGGACACGAAAAACGAAAGCTGGCGTGCGTCGTTCCCCCCTACACTGGCCCCCATCCCAGGCCCCAGACCAAGAACGAGGGAAGCAGGGGGCCGGGCCATACGACGCAATATTGAGCCACGAACTGCGAACAATGGGAGCAAATAACTGGCAGGCATTTGGAATAAGCCCCAGCTCAGTCGCAGGCTCAGTCTCCATCTCCATCTCCGTCTCCGTCTGCGTCCAAGTCCAAGTCGGAGACAACATAGACATAGATGGTCTCTAGATGAGTCTCCAAGCGATGAAACACGAAGCAGCGACGACCCAGCGAACAGAGCCAGCCCCAACATCATCGACCACCGTAGCAGTTGCTCTCTGAGCAGTCAGCGATTTTCAAGGTAAGACAAAACACTCTGCTCTGCTCTGCTCTGCTCTGCTCTTCGAGATGGCCAAGGCGAAGGCGAGCCTCGATCAATCGAACATCACGAACTGGGAATACACTTGGAGCAGCAGCAGGGATGGGATGGGGCAACACTCTGCGATGGGAAGCTGCCCAAAAGGCTCACATGAAGAGAATTTCCAATTGTATGGAAGGGAATTCCCTTTAGTCATAGAACACCATCGATACCGGTTCGGGGCGGAATATGGATAAAAGGATAGGCAACTCAGAATAGTAGTAATATTTATCAGACGCTTTCTCTGAGGACATTGTCCTTTAGTAGAAAAGAGAAAGGAATTTGACATACAACTTAATAATAATATCATTCGAAAGGGGCAGCCTCAGCTGATCCCCCAATTCCATTGACCCTGCGGGATGGGAAGAGCAAAAGTCACCAAAATGATGCACAAGTGTCGCCCCAGAACCGCAGAACAGATCGAGGGCAGAGAGCTTTATGGGTGATTGGAGGGCGGAGGATCTAGGGATTCTGGTCCGGTCCAGTCCAGTCCGAGTCGAGTCCAGGGCATCGGCTCTGGTACCGTCTATGGCTTCGGCACCGGCACCGGCACTGGCACTGGGCAGAGCGACAAGATGAATTTCCAGCGTATTTTGCTTTGTTATTTTGTTGTTTTCATTTTGGTCATGAGATCCTCGTTGCACAGCCTCCCCACCCAGCTCCCCTTACCTACCCACCAAAATCTTTAACTATCCAACTAGATATATATATATAGTAAATATATATAGAAAGATTTTTTGGGCGCTTCGTTACACAAAATCACGAAGCGAATCGTGCACGACTATTTTGCGTGAGCTGAGAGCATGATCAGCACTCGACTTGAGTCCACTCAAGAGGCCCCCAGAGCCTTCTGCCGCTGCCTCATGCAGCTGCGACCTGTTTGCCGCCCAGCCTCCTCCACCTCCACCTCCACTGCCACCGCCAGCGCCTCCTGCTCTTCACACCACCGCTCAGAGGCAGGGGCAGGCGCTGGCACCTTTGGGGTTTTGACAGTTTAAAGACCAACGAAACGAAACGAAAAAAAAAAACAACAAAAAACGATAGCCCCCAAATTGGTTTTGTAATATGAACTGTTTTTGGGGCTTGGGGTTTGGGGAACGGCACACGTCCCACAATAT